>NW_024386792.1:2852618-3560003 GCF_900408965.1 Simochromis diagramma | reverse complement strand
TGAGGGTGCTTGGGAACAGGAGGAGACTGTCTGTTTCAAACACCCCACTTGCAGAACGCACCTTGACCATGGCATTAATCCCACCTGCAGCTACGATTGGCTAATTGTTAGTCCTCCCGTGGTGCTCATTAAACGCATTGTTGTTGTTTTTTAATTGAGAAAGTTTCACATCACGATGCCAAACGAATGAGTCAGCTCACTGGTGTGGACAGACACAAAGGTCCTCACCCAGGCAAGAGGGGAGGGATTTCAAGGAGAAGGTGAAGGAAGAGTCAATTTGCAGCGCTGTTCCCTTTAGTATCAAGCAAAGCCAAGCTGAACTCACTGCCTAAATTAAAACACAGGAGGAAAAAAAAACATATTTTCCCCTCCCCGAAGTGAAGCTGTAGGAGCACAGAGAGCATGGAGGAAGAAAGAAGGAATAATTTCCATTAGGAAAAGGAAACTTTACCAAACACAACGGCAGATCGTAGGTGTACTCAAGAAAGCTTCACTGCCTTCCTCTATTTGTACAAACCTATTTTTAATTGTCCAACATATCCAAAGAGGAAAAAAACCCCACATAAAATAAAATGGAGCTGAAGAAATTACCATGCTTCAAATACTGAACAGCTGCCAGTGTGCAAAAAGCTTTGAGTCTTTGAAAATGTAGTCGGACTGAAAATGTGACCTTACCATTTTGACGAAAATGACACAATTAGTGGAGGGAAGGGGAGAAAAAAACAAAAATGACAAAATGGAGATTCAGAAGCCTCTTTGGAGGTATGATTTGCATGTCCTGTGAAGCGATCATGTTAGTGGGCACACAGACTTCCTGGCTTTAAACGAAGAATTTGCCGCCCACCAGCACGGACGCATGCAGTTCCCACAAACCAACACATGAAGCCCAGTATGTATATGCACACATGAAACATGGACATGACATTGCATTGACTCAAACACTTTCCCTTAAAGCTTGCATGATTATGATCATTGTTTTTGCCTTAGTTCACCTTAAAAAAAACAAACCTTTGAGGATTATATTACTGTCTTTTTCTTTGGAAAAGAAAAGTGCAAATAAGAAAAAGGAAATACTAAAACCTCCTCTGAATCCAATCTTTATTTTGAATTTGGTTTCAAAAATGAAAAATGCACCAGGTTTTTCTGTCTATTCCTCTGTCTAAGGTAGCTTCTTGTTCCCAATACCCGCGTGGATGTGTGTGTTGTGTTTGTGTGTGTGTGTGTGGTTGTGTGTATTACTGCTACTGTATTTCTCTGCATGTGTGGGCAGCTGGTAATCAGTTTTAGTGAGAGTGAAATTCAAACTCCTTGGTACTGTCTGGGTAGCTGCATGGATTCAGATTTCTGGCACTGTAATGTCTCCGCATTTTCATTTTGTTTGCTATAATATTCAGCGCCACATTACATTTAATGTTAATTAAATGTAAAAAAAAAAAAATCTAACCAACACATTTTGAAAAAAAGTTGATCATCGAATGTGAAGCAATAAAACTGCCAGGGTCATGGTAAACAGGAGAGATCACGCTGGGAGGAAAGCTGTGCTAGAAGCAGGGTTATCACAATACAAGCTTGATACCAGAAATCAGGAAAATGCAAAATACATTTTTATACTGTGGGGCAAAAAATATAGGGGTGGGTTACACATTTGCCTAATAAGTAAATGATCCTTCATCCAATCTTGCGAGGAGATACAAATCCCTTCGGCTTTGCATCTGCTGTAAAACTCTGCCCATATATACATAAATATGTGGAGTTATGGTGATCCCTTGTGAATACAAACAATAGTGTCAGTAAAAAGTAAACAAATAAAGAGTTTTTATAGATAGATAGATAGATAGATAGATAGATAGATAGATAGCGATAACTGTAAGGCATATATATATATATGCCAAAATGTTAAGACTGTAGTGTCAAAAAAAAGTCAACAATATTCTCAGGTTAACTGAGGTAGTGGTGTGCATCTGGTGACCTGGCATCATATTTTCTTTGCTAATCAACCAGAGTTGGTAAAGTAGGCTGCCACTGTTTTTGTCTAGTTGCTGGTATGCTTTTCTCAGCTTCAATCTGAGACTCTAAGAGACACACAACATTTTTTTAAACACAAATAATTGTGTAATCTTGTTAAATTAATGGAACGTATTAGACAAGCACAGATGCAGGGCTGATAACGTTTGCTGCCTAGCCCAAATATTAATGTTATAATTTTATTATTATAGCCACTGTTTTAATGATAACTTAATAGACAGAAAATGTGACTACTGGATAAAGATGCTTTCCACTGTTCCCTTATTTCCATAGGAGGTGCCACAGCAGATGAATCTGAGAGTTTGATTTGCCTTTGCAATTATCTAAGCTTGTGATTGACACTAGCAGTATACTTGCTTATTTCTGTGCTGAATCTTTGTAGAGCCTACAATGTCACCTATGTAAGTGGCCCAGATTGTTGCCAGCACTTATGGTTGTGTGTAGTAATTACATGTTAATTACCTTGTGGTGTATCCAGGTGGGAAAAAATATACCAGGACTTTATTCCCTCAACTTTTTCCACTTCTTTGTACATTCCCTCACATCCGCTGCCACAGTTTTGGAAATCTGCCTCCAGGGATTTACTGACATTTGGACATTTGTGAGTATTATACTGTTTACTATTCCTTATACTGAAGAAGACTGCTGATGAATATGATGAATATCACTAATAAAAAATAGCTAGAATTGCACAGGAGGAACTGACGGTATTGAAAAGGCCAATCACAGTATTAACTCGATATAGTTACATTTCCAAGGAGTCAGATTACTACATAGGTTACATAGGTTTGTGATTCAGGTTTCGCCCCCTGAATCACAAACCCCCAGTAAGGCTGGGCTTGTGGCTTTCAGGTAAATGCTAATAGTTTAAATGGTAAATGGCCTGTATTTATATAGCGCTTTACTAGTCCCTAAGGACCCCAAAGCGCTTTACACATCCAGTCATCCACCCATTCACACACTGGTGATGGCGAGCTACATTATAGCCACAGCCACCCTGGGGCGCACTGACAGAGGCGAGGCTGCCGAACACTGGCGCCACCGGGCCCTCTGACCACCACCAGTAGGCAACGGGTGAAGTGTCTTGCCCAAGGACACAACGACAGAGACTGTCCAAGCCGGGGCTCGAACCGGCAACCTTCCAATTACAAGGTGAACTCCCAACTCTTGAGCCACAATCGCCCCGATTTAACAGTCAACATTAACTGTTTAAAAGCTTTACTGACCTCTCAAAATGAAAAGTGTCCATCCGAGCTGTGAACTTCTAGTAGTTCAGCCGCTAGTGAGGGGAAGGCCTGTGTGCCTGCCTGCAGGGTGCTGTGTGAAGTTGTGTCTCAGCTGAAGGTGAAGAGAGCACAATACTGTTTCAAATGAGTAACCCTACCAAATCTGATGGTAAATATTAGTACCGATTAGTGTCTAAATATAGCAAAATTCTTTTGTTACATTATAAAAAGGAAAAAAAAAGATGCTTTAAAAGATATTTGCTGATTACTGAGAAGTTTGAACTGTGGCAGGTTGTGAATCACTGGGAGCTAATTAGTGACATGTTCATTTTAACAGCTTTTGTAAGGTGTGAGTGTTCACATGAGTTGCAGACAAAAGCCTAGAACATATACAGCTCTAAGCAGCGCCTCAGGTCTCGGCACAGTGCAGACTATTAAACTGAAATGATCTGAAAGACCTATCTGCCTCTTCAGTCAGTCTCAGTATCGTCGTGACACTTTTAAACTACATCTTTAAGTGAATATGAAAAAGATGCTTGCCTTTAGTTACTTCTTATTTATCGACTGTGCGTCTTAATTTTCAGCTCTTGTCATGAAATATTCATGATAGCCTAAATTAGATGGATTGACTGGACCAAATATTGACAGCAGCAAATGCAAAAGGACTTTGAATCCCAATCGCCAAGCACGTAAGTAAAGCAAGCAGCAGCGGTGTGTCATTTTAAGATTAGCATTATGGGTCACCTTTAAAAGAGGTCTAACAAATGCCACTTTTATGTGACTTCTCTGAGCAGCGTGAAGCAACTAATGGAGCTCTAAAGTGGTCAAAGAGACGGTGCTACAAATTGCGGGCACATCAATTACGACAACCGCAAAAGTATTTACAGCAGCAGGGGTCTCAATTATCACACGACAAAATGCGCTGGCAGAGAAGAACGGCGCGTGCATGTAAATGTTCACAGGAAACAAGAGACGGGCGCCACGTCATGACATTATTAGTTTGATGTGTTCGTTTCAGTTGTGCCTCGTTTTTCTAAACTGTTTACTTATCAGTACGAATATTTTAGGTACTCTCGGTGGTACAGTTTGGTGGAGATTGGAAAAATTCCAACATCTGGTTGATTGGCTTTGAATATTTATGGACTCCAGAGGGTGCAGCCTAATGACTTTGGTCTATCACCATGAGGTTGACATTTCTGGATTTAACTGAAATGTTTTTTTAACAGTTAGAGAAATCTAACTGTTAAATAATACCCTCAGATTGTACGAATTCTGCTTATTTTGTCGCCCTTTCATCTTGCACCGATCACAAGCCAGAACATTATTTTGGTTTATGAACAAAACGGCAGCAAAACTAATGACACTTCTGTACGGCATAGTTCAGATGTTGATCTTGTGACCGTGTCAGCATGTAGCTGCCAAAGCCAATTCATGGCTTTCACGTCTGTGCCCAAGGACAACTGTAGGCTCGAATTCAAAGCAGTCATCTGGCATGTAAGCTACATGCTACACTCAGTGTGGGCGTGCAGGAAAACGTACAGATGGAGTACCAAACATGCGCAAAGTCTCATATTTTCAGAAATGGGGGACCCGTGATTCATGTAAAATAATACTTATAAATCCAAGATTTACAGAAGAGCAACAACAACTCTCTTTTATTAAAATTACAGAAGTACGTTGGGTGTACATAATGAACAATAACAGCCAGCCTCTCACTGCTGTAACTTTTATACTGCTGTGAGCTGCAGAGCTTGAAAAGTCTTATTAACCTAGGTGCCATTCATTAACATCACAATATGCATATGCATTTCTATACTGTACCGCCTGCATTTCCAATCCTGCGACAATTACGCAGTTACCAAGGATTAAGGGATCCTATATTTAGGAGCAGTTACAGAGATAAGCAATTATTTTCAGCACCGAACAAATTCAAATTAGAGTCTCTCAAGCAGGGCTCTGTCATAATGACCATATAATTCTATTTTATCAGACTGCCAGCAAAATACTTGCATTAGTGTAATTTGCGATGAATAAAAATGACCTTGGACCACAGTTTGATCATGTAGCTGGCTACTCATGGTGCCATGTATTGTAAAATACAATCTATCTTCCACAACCAGCTATATGCAACGCATGTTTTGGGGTTATATGTCATTACTGTCATGAGCTTAACGCAATATTGTAAAATGTTATTAAACGTACATTATCCAACTTCTCAAGCTTTGGGTACTGGGTCACCTCCCCATGTTACGTTTAAGATTAAATGGGCTGTTGCCATAACAACGCCGAGAGGCATGGGCAGCGAGTTTCCTCTTCCTGAAATAGCCTGCAAAATTGTTTAAACAGATAACTGGGAATCTGGCTGCTGGCCAGGAGCGTGCCCCAGTGCCTCATGGGATATTAATGGTAGCCCAAGCTGAAGCAGGTCCGCAGTGAGGGAATAGATCCCAGAACCAGCACGACACATCTCCCCTAATCAGTGCTTTAAAATCAGCTGTGCCTCTGCTAATTGGCTTCATTTCAATCTGAGGATGTCTCCATTTGCTATTGAATTAGAGCAGTGAGGGAGTGCTGTGAGGCATGTTGTAGGAATACATGTTTCTCAGCTGAAATCACACTTAGGATTAGCCCTGATTTCCACATTTCATTTGCCTGGCACTACTAGTTTGTACAGTGCATGCAGATTTGTTCTTGTGTCTTTACTGACTTCCCTCTCCCTGCCCCGTGGGGCTGCCGGTAGATGAATATCAGCTCTTTTGGCAGCGTTCTCCATGTTCTTTTCCCCAGTGAGCCCATGGGCCCCTTGATGAAAGCCATCAGTCACCGCTATGGGATGACCTGTCTGCACTGACCACCGCACACCTCCCCCCTTGACCACTAGACTGTGAAGGGGATGTCTCCATGAGCACCCTCACACAACACCAAATCATGATTTAATGCCTTTAATAAAGCATAGCTGCTGAATGACAAACAGAGGAACATGCTGAACTGTTTTTGTTGTTCCACTATTAAAACCCAGATAAAACCACTACGTTGGCATGGCTACTCATCGGTGTTGAATTAAACTGATTCAGGCGCATGTGGGCATATAGATCTAGTTAGATGGAGACTACTGAAACGGCTCTCTGCTGGAAATCTGTGTTGGAGTGGATCAAGTGTCAGAGTGAAGATGGAAGTGAATGCAATGACTTGACGCTTTTGTCTCATATCGGGTTGCCTCCCTTGGGGCTACATCACTTGTCTAATCGGTACTTGTCATGTAATATGAGAAAAAAAAAATCTGCATGAGGCTGTAGTCAGAACTAATTATTACATTTTCTTAACCTACTAATTTTGCACTACAGCACAAAGATAAGGTTCTGTTTTTCACATCACATGTGGATTTATAATGCCCTAGTTTGTGTCTGTAACATTAACATTTGCCTCTTTTAGCACATTTTCACTACAGGAATGAAAAAACAAAACAGGAAACAATGGTGAATCTAGCTGAGTAATGCCATTACACAAATAGCTCAAACACAGCAGCGTATAGATGTAAAATCTGTGTGGTGTCAGACACCTCTCTGATCGTCTCCCTCATTTGATGATCAACTCTTATGTGTTACCCCTCGCCATCTGAGCGAGACCTTGAACCAACTCTCCCAATGACAGGAGGCCATCTCCATAATTACAGCACAGAGGACCTGCTACGCATCAAACTCACAGCACTTAGATTGTTAAAGCACATATGTCAGCTGTTGAATCTGACTCAGATCCAAGGCTTGCCAGTAATGAAATAGGGGGATGAGGGGTGAGTCAGCCACTGGCCTTTGTTAATTGCATGTCTCACATCATCCTGGCCAGGACAGTTAATTGGAAAAGATCAAGGGGATTTGCTGTGTTAATGAGCTTCCCGTGAACCCAAGTCATACTTTGGATACCAAAGGAGCCTTTACAACTTTTCATTTCTGGAGCAACGTGGTCATAGTCGACTACTGCCTCATCTCCTGTGTTTGGTAGCGTCAGCTCAGAGGGGAATAGATGGTCTATTATAAGCAAAGCACCATTTAAGCAGATGTAATCAGTCATCCATTTCTATGTCCATGTCACTTTGCATTCAGCATGCATTACACTGTGCGCTTTCTTCTGCTGCATATTCATGTAAGCCTACTGAATGCAATACCAAAATAGAACAATTTTAAAAAGCAGGAAGAATATATGATCCACCACATCCTAATAATTCAGTATGCATATTCCTGTTGAATTAAGTAAAAAATACAGTTAGCCACACTGTGCAGTGAATTTCCTGCTAACAATGCTTTTACCATTAGTCTGTGCAGTTTTTGATCATGCCTCTGTCTCAATCTGCCTGCTCTGATATAGAAACCGCATAATAGATAATGAGCTGTATGATTTTTGAGAAAGAAAAATGCTTACCTGGACCTAAATCATTATTTTTGCTGGAGTCATTTATTCTTGGCGTTGCCTGACGTGCAAAATGAGTCGTGCTACAAAACTTTTAGCAAAAAACAGATTATAGAAAAAATTCTAGTTCTAGATACCCAATGACTGTGTGTATATGCACTCACTGGGCACTTCATTAGTAATGCCAGATTGGACTCCTTTTCACTTTCAGAGCTGCCTTAATTCTTTGAGGCATAGATTCAAACAAGGTGCCGGAAACATTGCTCAGAGATTTTGGTTCACGTTGACATGATAGCAGCACAGAACCAGAGCTAACTGTTGTGTTCAAGAAACCAGTAGGACCCAAACGCAGGACTTGGAAACAAAAGGGATAAACAAAAGAAGCAGCTCTATTAGCTGTAACACGCTTAAACATAAACATACAAGAATACAGAAACTGGGAACTAGGAACTAGAATTGAGGAAAAAGGAGATAATTAGGAGTAGCGAGGGAAACAAGGAGCTCAGGGAAATGCACAGCAAACGGGAAACCGCGACAAGGAACGCAGGGACTTAATACACACACAGGATGATGAGAGGATGGGCAACAGGTGGGAACACAGCTGGAGGTAACACAGACTAAAGAGACAGGAAGCAAAACTGAACACAATGCACACAGGACAAGAGACTGCCAAAATAAAACAACCGAGGCACAGAATAACACACGTGGACTTGACACTAGGACAGGGAGAGGAGAGGGAAAGGGAACATTAAACAGAGACCAGAGACAAACATGGGGAGAAGAGTAAAAAAGCATGGGACGAGGATCACAGGGAGGCATTTTAACAGAAACCTAAAGAGTAGGTAACATAAGACCAGAAAATACACAAAATAATTAAACGTACCAAACCTAGAATATTAAATAAGCCAGAACCAAAATTACAAAACAAATCTCCTTAGATACTAAGAAACCCAAAGTGTGCCAAAAAAAAAAAATCCCCCACACCATTAAACCAGCAGCAGCCTGAATGGTTGATACATAACAAGATTCATGCTTTTATTTTGTTTACACCAAATTCTGGCCCAACCAGTTGTTGCAGCAGTAAAGCTGAGATTCATCAGAGGAAGCACTTTTATTCTATTTTCTAATTTTTGGTGAGCCTGTGTGAATTGTAGCCTCTGTTTCCTGTACGTAGCTGACAGGAGTGGCACCTTGTGCGGTCTTAAAGGATGCACATGATACTCTGCCTACTCTGGCTGTAGTGAGACGTTATCCGGGCTCAAGAACTGCTGCCCACTGGATATTTTATTTTTCAGACCATCTTCTGTGAACCCTAGAGATGTTGGTGTGGGAAAATCCCAATAGTGCAGCAGTTTCAGAAATACTCACACCAGCTGGATGCTGGAAAACTTTCAAAGACTTTAATTTACACTTTTTAATTCATGACCTTTAACAATTTAACTTTTCAGGATGTTACTGATGTTGATATTCAAACAGCGGTCTTGTAGGCTCAAGTTTAGTTACCACAGGCTGGTAAGTGTTCACTGTTCCCACTGGTCGCAGGCACAGGTCTGTTGTGGTTATTTTTTACAAGTGGAATTTGCAGGTAAGACTTCTCTGTTTTCCACAAACGTATATACTGGGAATGATTCACTTTTTCTCCACAGGCTCTGGTTTGTGAGTGAGAGTGGGTCAGGCAGGTTTGGCCAGAAGCAGGGAAGACAGGCACACCAGGACTGAATATGTGACAAAGAAGAACAGGTCAGGAAAGTACAGAGCACAAGTTCACAGGTTAGCAAGCAAACGAGGTATCAAACTCAGAAGACTCAAGTACTCTGCCACACTGAATAATTTAACGAGGGGTATGTGAGAACCAGGAGGAGGAGAACCGGGGTTATATACAGCTGGAGATGATAGATGAAGATCAGGTGTGCCGGTGGGAACTAGGGCAGCCACACCTATGAGTTAATACTCACGCCCACACACATGCATATGACAAATGAGAGATCAGACGGAGGAGAACAGAAAGAAGGAAGGTCAGAACCGGGGGGGGCGTGTTGCTGAGTAGTGAAATATTCACAGAAAAACAAAAGTGAAGGATTGATAAAGTATTTCTGATTCTGATTCTCAGATCTCTGATAAAATAATTTGTATTAAGTAACCGTTAAGTAATTCTTCTTTATTACCTTGTAAATCATGCATGTACTTCATGTAAATCTTTTTAGTGTTTTTAGGCGACTCTTCACCTTCTTGTGCATTGCAAATACCCATTTTAATAGTTTGGAGTTTAAATTTGTTTTTTGATTTGTTAGCATCAGCTATATTTTTGACTATTTTGCTTCTTTCTTCTTCCTTGTTTGATTGTTGCACCATCAGTGCAGGTTGTGTTACCACTGACTGTTAAGTTTTTTTAGGAACGTTTCTTTGCACAAAAACGCAAAAAAAGTTGTAAAACTCGTCGTCAGGTAACTCATCCTCTGAATCCTCGTATAACACCTTTTGTGATAGAGGCTTATAGGGTGAGAAAATGTGTCAAGCGACAGCACCAGATTTTAATAGTTATGTCTAATAAAATAATGTTTTATTACGGGAAGTCTTGTCTGGAGCACGACTCAAATTGCAGGCTATAAGTCAGGGTGTGTTTTAACCATTAGGATCAAGTCTCCAAACTTTATCAAATAGTTCTAAAATACTGATCGAGTGTTTTTTACTCTACTCCACTGAGAACTATTCATATATGACTACAGAGTTAAAACTCATCAATACAATATTTCTTTAAATATGTATTTTAGTGTTTATGATGGAGTTTAGTAATAAAACTCTACAGGTTTTCATCATTGCTCAGTGAAGAGCCAACATTACAGCGATGGTGAAGGCTGTATAACGTAAAAATAAATTATTCTTCAATACTTTATTTGACTGTAACAGTTTTCTAACAATATCATTGGCAGATTTAAGTTAAACTAGCTAATCAAACTAAAGCTGCTTATCAGTCTTTTAAAAAACTGCTGAATGTGATTAAAATGCAGCGAGCATCTTTGAGACGAGGTTTTACAACTCTAACCTCACTGAAGCAAGCCTAAAGCCTTCATGATGAGATGCAGGCTGTCTCTCTCTCACATATACACATACACAAGATGACACATTATGAGCGTGAGCATCTTGCCATTGGCAGTGACAAATAAGGTAGGTCTACAGTAAGAATCATGAAAGCTAGAATTCAATGTGATCTGAACGACTGATGAATATTCATAAGAAGGCTTTGCAGACTTTTTATTATGTGGTGCATTAAAACTGAAATGTCTATACTATGTAATCAGCCAAGCACATGGCAGAAACTCAACGTGTTTTGGCAAGAGAACCTGCTGAAGTTCAAATGAGCATTAGGACCACTTTAAGAAAAAAAAAATATTATTGATCATTTTGAAAATAAAGGTGAAATTTCAAGATTAAAGTCGAAATTCTATTTTTGAGAAAAAAGGTTGAAATGTGGCGACAACAGCTGTTGTTTCAAGGCAAACTGCCATGTTTGCTATACCCTCTACAAAGTGCCTCATGTAGATGAGCTAATGAAACAAATTGATCACCCGTCTCGTGACACGATATACATCCTCTTTATTGCACGAGGGTGTAACCATCGATAACATCGCACCTGCCAACAATCTGTCTGTCCAGCAGCCATCTTTTCAGTGTCCTTCTACTCATCACCACATTGTGTTTGAGCTAAAAGAGAAATCATTTCCTTCCTTTCATATCACTAACTCAGAGAGCACAGCAACCGTGCCAGACAGTCTTGAAACAACTGTAATCTTCACATCAGCTGATTTCCCCCTACACATCCAGATGGTAGGTCTCATATAGGGTGTGTGTGAGTTATTCATCTTTTAGCTTTCTCACATCTGCTGTGCATTTACAGGATGCTTTGCAACCCACCTGCACCCTACCACTTCATTTTTCATGCTGTCTGATTGAATTACTGTCATATATGTTGTTATTGATTGTTGCTCTCCTGGGTCTTACTGCTTGCTTTCCACAAAATACAATTATTGCAGCTAGAGATAGAAAAATCTGTTTCTGACTGTAGTGGTTCTTGCTGACGTACGGTAAAGGTCAGAATATGAAGCTTGAGTGATTTCATGTGTGTACGGTGTTCAGGTTTCTGTGAAGCTCTGTCCATAAGTGAGCAAAAAAATTATGAGAGCCAATTCAAGACACCAAGGAATAGACAGTGGTCTGCAATACATATATACTACTATCATAGTATATTTAAAGTAATTTTAACAAATAATAACATTAGAGGTAAGAATGACCTTTCACCTATGTTATTATTTAACCAAAATAAAATATAAAAAAGGCACCTAACTTAAGAATGTCTGTCAAGAAGCCATTCCTAAGGAAGGGAAACAGGAGGAAAACCCTGAGCTATGCCAAAGTACACATAATTTGACTGAAAATTACTGGCAACAGGTCTGATTTGAAAATTTGGTTAAACTGTGGTCATTATATGCGCTCAGTAGAGAGGTACAACTGTGAGTGTCAGACGTTTGTAAAACACGGTGGAGGCTCTGTCATGGTTTGGGGCTGTATTTCAGCCAGTGGTGTTGGAGACTAAATTATGGAAATCTGCAAAATTCTGTGAAAAATACCATCTGGAGAGAGTGTAATTGCTAAGAGCTTCATATTTCGGTGATCTCAAACACACACAGTGGAACATCACCAGTCATGGATTGGTCTTCCCAGAGCCCAGACCTCGAAATTGTTGAAGCAGTGCGGGATAATTTTGGCAGAGAACAGAAGAAAAGGCAGAAATATCCGAAGAAGAGCTTTGAAGGATCTTTAAGAAGCCCTGAGAACTATTCCTGAAGACTGCTTAAAGAAATGTGATTCAACTCTTCCCACAGTAAACTTGCCCATAGACAGTCAGCAGCCACTGAGGAAAGACTGCTGGCGCAGATTGCGAACACAGTACTGTATTCCACTTGGTTCGGCAGCCCTGGGGGACGGTTGTAGTGGGGAACACAACACTAATGGAGCGCAGCACACAGGCTTGGACTCAGTCACACCATTCAGCCTCTCTGATTTGAAATATTCAAGCCGGCGCTCTTGTCTGTCTATTAATATTTACTTCAACAACTACTACATGCAGTCTGCTCATGGGGCTTTGGGGAAGCATGCGACTTTTACTGTTGCTGGCTCGATTAAAAATGATTGAATAAATATACACATTAAATGCAATTCGTTTTTTATAGAGACGAGCCTTGAACAGTTTTGACTGTAATCTGCATGTTAATATTATTGCCAATCAATCACAATTACCCGGAGCCCAAAGAGCCAGCTTCATTTTTTCCAGCCAGTAGACCAGGGGTGTCAAACTCAAATACACAGTGGGTCAAAATTCAAAACTGGAACAAAGTCGCGGGCTAACATTAATATTTATTGAAATATATTTATTCCTCCAGATATAAGAATGAATCTTTTCTTATGGACTAAAACACGTTTTGCTGAAAAACTGAATATGGAACAAGCAAAGCTTAATACTAAACAATATATATATTAGCTGTATAATACCAGTAGGCCAGCTCTAATAGTAATTTGGTATGGCTTCGTGGGCCAAATGTAATTAGGCTGCGGGCCAAATTTGGCCCACGGGCCAGAGTTTGACACCTATGCAGTAGACCAAGGCCACAAAATAATTTCTAAAAAACGGACAAGATGGAGCTTCACGTTGATCACGTCCATGTCAGTCGTTTCACGTCTACTTGTCAGCGACTTATTAGTAGAACTGTGACCTTGGAGCATTACAAATATGGTCTGACTTGCTAAAAATCATAAGACCACAGTTTTAAGCTGTTTTAACTCAGCCACTGTGAAAAATGGAGGCCACGGGTTACCTGGCAGCATTTTCGGACTGCCTTTTTCACTCCCATTATGCTGACATGGGTGACAGATGCCAGCTCTCCTGCCAAAGGCCGCATCATTCCTTGCACCCCCACCCCCCGCCTCCATTGCCTGCCATCTAGCCATTACTGCTGCTGAAAATGCAGCATACATGAATCACACTGCAGCTGTCACAGCTCTCTGGCCCCAGCCTAATTAAACAATTAGGGCATTTGGTTAACAATCAGTCATCGTCAAAGGACAAATGTAGGCTAAATGGAGTCAGTCATACGGCTGTGCAGAGAGTGAAAGGAAACAGGTATAGATGTATGACTCTAGGAAAAAAGAGGTCAGATGTGGGGGATTTTTTTTTCTTTTTTTTTAAAGAATCTGGCAAATTGAGTGATGCTTCTGCAGAGATCAAACCTAATGGCTGAGATTGAACAGGATATAAGCAATGTCAGGACTAAATCTTGAACTATATGCCCACCACTGCTGCACCAGCAAGTTGCAAAAAAAATGAATAAGGTAACGCTGGACGGCAGGTTTTTTGCTTCGATGTGTTCATCTGTCTGTACAGCACCTACACTACATTAAAAAAACATTTTCAAGTTGTTTAAAAGAGAAACTTACGAGAGCACTCAGAGGGCACATCTACACCAATGGCAATCTCCCCAGTTAGCCTGTGTTTTCAGTCACTGAAGCATTGCCAAAGTAAGCTAACTATGGTCTAATGGTGGTATTAATAGAAAGGTCATGAGGTGGCTAAAACCACTAGATTTCCCCCCTGTTAGGAGCACAAAGATAAAAACCAGACACAGACAGTTGCAACCATAAATAGTCCATGCTCCTTGGGAGAAGTGGTGAATAAATCCAATAGTGCCAACCTGCCATTTGACATTAAAAAAAAAACAAACCTGTTTACAGTTACTTGGTGTGGCTGCAGTTAAAGACGGTTTACAAGAGTTTTGACCAGACTGTTGTTGTGAATACACAGCCTTGAATTCAGTGACCTGTGTCTCCCTCTGTGTAGGTCACCAGAGGTAGGGAGTGGGAGAGAATGAGAATGATGAGGGAGGCAGAGGCAAATATGAGGGTGTGGGAGGAGGGGGACCTGGAGAAAGAGAAGGAGAGAGATTTTTTACTGCAAACAGGCCGGAGGGATTTAATCACAGTAAAAGACGGAACTCTTATTGGGGGTATCAAAATTTTTTACAAGAGCAGCTGTGCCAAACTGTAGCACCACAACAGTGTCCCAGTCCAAAATAAATCTGCAGCCTGCTCTATATCAGCTTATGTCTCAAAAAAAAGGTATTTCCTCACCATCAAGGTCAAAAATCACAATCTTTACATCTAACGGTACCTTCGATCTTAAATGCTGGTTTGGGATATGGAGTACTCTGCCCGTGTCATTTACATGTAGCCTGTACACACTCGTTAAAATGTGGTGGTAAAAAGATCTGCAGTGATACATTTTGAAAGCTACACAGCCACCTCTGCACCATGACGACCTGGGAAGAAGACAGGCCACACATACAAAACACAAAACTCAAGGACACCATTCGCACAGTGGGAGAAGATGAAACCCTGCACACGAGGGAAGAAACTTACAGGCAGTGATGCCAAAGGTGCTGCAGGAAACTTTATATCCAAAAGGTGAGGAATAACTAAGTGAGGGACGGAGAAATCCTCACCTCATCATACTTTGGATAGTCGACAGATCACACGTTAAACAATTTTAAACAATTTTGGATTTTCTGCTAAAGAAACACAAAATTTTTCATAGCATATTCTGGAGATGATCCATTAGGCCAATTTCTAAAAAGAGGTGATGTGACAAATTTTTTGCACCGTGTTGTTTGTTGTTGAGAGCTGGGAGGACCACAAATGAAATGACATGTTACACTATGTGATTATTTATTTAACAAAAACGGAACCAAAATTCAAAAGTAGTTGGTGGAAAATTAAGCACGTCCCCGTGATTCAGCAGCTCGTAGAGCAACGTTTAGGAGCAATAACTTGGAGTAATCATTTTTTGTATGACTTTATCAGTTTGTCACATCATTGTGGAGGAGTTTTGGCCCACTTTCCTTTACACTGTTGAGGTGTGTGGCCATTCTTTTATCCACAGCTCTCTTAAGGTCCCAGCATTTCAGTCAAGTTGAATCAGCCTTGCTGATATATTCATTTTAGAGACAAGAGGCATCCCTTCCAACTAGCCACACTTGTTCATTCGCTTTCTAATTGTACTTTCTCATTGAACTCACTAACATTTAACATGCTAACTGAAGTCTGCACAGTCTGACATGTGGGTGTTAGTTGGGTTTTTTTTGGGGGGGGGGGGTTTAGTTTCTTTGAGCATTGCACGGTCTGATCTTGGAGCGGATTTGCTGGGACCTCTACTCCTGCAAAGATTGGCATCTGTCTCAAATGTTTTCCTTTTGTGAATAATCTTTCTGATAGACTTCAAAATGTTTGGAAATGGTCTTGTAACCCTTCCCAGATGGGCAGCAACACTTTCTTCTCTAAGGTTATTGTGGATGTCTTTCTTCCTTGGCATTCTGCTAACCAACTAACTCCCAGTAAGCAGAGACTTGTGCTTTTACAGAGGTGGTCACACTTGCTGATCATCAGTTCATGTGGAGCATTTGATTAGCAGGCCCTGGCTTCTAATACCCCTTAATTTCTTTGGAAGCAGTAAGGCTGTATGTAGTTTTTCATACACTGCTTCTGCATTTTGGCTCAGTTTTTTTTATTAAATACACACAGTGCAATATGTCATTTTTGTAGTTCATCTGAGGTTGTATTCATGTACAAATCTGCTAAGGATCATATTATTTTTCATTATGTCCTCATATGAAAAACCGCAGAATTAAAAGTGTAGTGGATCTACCACTACAGCTGACTCGGGTGAACAAACTCTGCAAATTGTGGTGTTATGGTCGTGTCATTTGAGCAACGTTAAATTGCACGGTACTTTCTGAAATGGTGTTATTGCTTCACAATTCTCTGATTATGGCAAGCCACATTTTTAATAGTTAATTCAAACACTAACCCGAAGCTTCAAAACATGTGAGGTTCCAGGGCCAAAATGCAATGGACAGATATGAAATGAGCAACAGATGGCTGGAACCGATGAGGAGAGGAAAACAACACTATTGAGCTGAGCCGGAGAGGCATTTGGGCAGATTTCAGTGCTGCCGTCTCCATCATCATAAACCATTCATTTGTCTTGAAGAGAAGGGCTCCTCAAAAACAAGTGCCAATAACTGCTCATTACACAGAGATTTACCATGGATTATATATCCCCATACACTTGTACACTTCACAAACAATAAGGACCTCTTCTGACTTTGTTCAGCAGAGGATTTGATGCGGTGCTGTTCAACTGTACTCTATTATTTTTCCTGATTTCCTAAAAGAGGAAATCATATAAGCAGCAGCAGCAGAAGTAACTAACTTAGTCTTTCATTAAAAATAAAGGAAAGTAAATTTACAGACAGAAACTAGTCAGCGTAGCTGGAAGTAGCAACACCCCAAAGGAATTATCACCTGACTCTTTATTTCTCTTCATTTTCTCAGTATTCATTCCTGTATATAAGAAAATGATTGGGCCTCGGGTTCTGAATAGTGAAGCAAATTAAAGTGAAGTGAATTAAACGCGCAGTCTCTTTAATGGACAGCACAGTCATTAAAAAGACTCTTTGTAAAAAAGAATTGTAATTGAAGTTTGTGGGGAATTGATCCTACGTTGCATCATATTTACGACAAAAGCAATCATTTACCTCATGGGTTCAAAGTTTCAATTGTTAGTTTCAAGTCTTCTCTAATGTCTAAAAATCATTTTGCCATTTAGAGTAAAATAGATAAGAAATATTATGGAGGTGATTTCTCAGTGAGAACCACCCTTCATTTGTTCAGCATTCAGATGTAGTAAAACACACTTTAAGAAGTCAGCTGTCAGTTTTCTGGTAAATATATTTTTTAATTCTCCAGGAAATCAGGTCAAGTTAGTCTGCTGACTTCTTTAGATTTTTTTGTGTGTGTGTTAATCACAACAAAAACAAACAACAAAAACAAACATAGCCAATGGCTATGCAATGTGTTTCAGCAAATGCCATTCCTCTTTTGCTTTCCACACAAACTACCACCTACCACCAAAGCTTGCTCAAGCGTAATTGGTCAATAGTACTTGAACCACGAGTGGACTGCAAACAGAAACTAAAAATCTTGCTTCTTGCCTGCACATTTGACTTATGCATATGCTGCTTAAAGAGATTCGTTTTCTCTGCCATCCCAGTTAATATCACCATATATAACAAATGCTCCTTGCCAGCTTGTTAGATAGAGAGCCAGTGCTAATCGTGTTGCCTTCCTATGTAACTGAGGTCACATTTGGATTCAAATAACCAAGATGGAGACTGGATCATCCCTAGTATGGCCATCGTTTGCATGCAGCTAACTAATTCGTTTATCATTAGTTGTTTCCAATCATCATCCAATCAGACAAGGTTAGCAAGTAAGTGGGGAACATGCACTGTTTCAGCAGTTGATCATCATAAGAGAAAAGAAATGCTTCAAATAAATACAAATTTGATGGTTAAAACACTCCCCATCAGCTTTGTAAAGTGATATGAGTAGCTGTGAAGAAGAAATGAAGAAATGGGAACTGATCCAATGCCAACTGGCCTAGCAAAGTTTCTGCAGTGAGTCACTTTAATATAAGAGATGATCCTACTATGAAAAGCAAAGTTGTTTCCATTATTGTCCCAGTCAGCTGTTAACATTTACCAGGACACCGAAGTTGAAAGCAAGACATGATATTTATTTTAAAAATCTGTCCTTTTCCTGCTGTGACCATTCTGAAAAAAGAGGGTGGGTGGAGGATACATCCTGTGAGTATTGATGTTAAACTTCACCTATAGCAGAGGCGCACACGCAGAGCATATCTACTTCTACTGTAGTCCACTACTGTCATGTAAGGAGTGATTCACTGAGCAAAGCTTGCTTCGCTGGGAGCTTACGGTACAGACTATGAGGAAACCCGTTACCTAGCAACCACGCTGATTGTCTCATGCTCCAGGTGTAACTTCCACGAAGAAGGTAGCTCGATGTGAACCAAGTGGCTGCTATGCTATTTGAAACCCTGTTATTCGTGTGATTGAAGAAACAAAAGGAAACTGAACACACATTGTGTTTGTGCTCTTGAGGTTTCCAAAAAAAGAAAGAAAGAAAAAGAAAGAATGAGCTGGTGAGCTTCAAGGTTTAAGAGAGAATCTCATGAGCTGAGGCGGTTTTCCCTGTCACACTGACTCATCAATCAAGCTTCAGCCTTTCTCTCTCCCTCCACACTTTTCCGTTCTGTGATCAGTGTTATAATTAATCAAACAACACCACGCAGCACTCTAATTAATCTCACCGCTTACTGCAAGTCTTAAACCAGACGTCTTTGCAGCTGTCAATCATCTGCAGGTAGATCAACTTCAGGGGGCACCAGTGGAAATGATTTCATTTTCAATATGCTTCTGCAGGTTTGTCTGAAAGCATCAGTTTAATTGCACTCACAAGTCAAAGTCCCTGATTTTTTTTTTAAACTCGCAGACATAAAGACATTTTTTTTTAATTTTTCATTCAGACAAGAAAAAAATTGTCTCACAAATCATTTAGTTGGCTCCTCCATCTCCTTCTCTCCTCAACCGTTGCACATCCCAACTTGTATTTTAACAATATTTCTCCCTAAGTTACACAAATCAACATTTGTTCATCCTGCCGCCTTTCTTACCTTTTTTAAACAGGCTTTTGAAAACCTTTAATGATTGGCTGTGGCAGCAGACCCGTGCTACTTGTTGACGTCTCTGAACGATCAGCACGATAAAAAGTGACCGTGACTCTTCCAGGTGAAAAAGCAATTTAAGTCAGGATGGTAGCTATATATACCTGCCCATGCACATGCCATTCCAACAAAGCTGTTGCATGTAAAAATATATTGGACCATGCAGAGAATATCACTGGCATGTCTGCACTGACTTATAACACTTTTATAATCACAGCATAAACGCATGTTATTGCCTATAAATCTCCTTGATCTTTATATAACTTTCATTTTGTGTGTGTGTGTGTGTGAGACCAAGATCATCCATCTCAACCAAAACTGTTATCCAATCCTCAGTTATATATTTTGATACAATGAGTGCAGCGATGTTTTTGATTCAGTGGTTGATATTGCTTGAAATGGCTCCAGGTATGCTTTGGCCAAGAGTCTGTTCAACATTTTAGAGAAGTGGGTTCTAGACAGAACAACTCCAGGCTCCCAGGAGAGGTGAGAGAGAGAGAGAGAGAGAGAGAAATGGAGAGAGCTGTGCAGCAGTGAGGAGGACGGTAGGGAGGCCGAGGCCTGGGAAACAGTGCCATCTATTGAATGTACTTCTCCTACCATATATGTTATAGCAGGAATGGTAAATCATTTGGAGCTGACAGCAAAGGTTTAATAGAGACGTTTCTTTCTCCGCTGAACATCTATATTTCCCTGCATGTCACCGATGCCAAGCACATAGTTAACTCAGTATTTAAAGACAAGTAATATTAAGAAGATGCAGCTATTAAATCATATATATATCCTGCAAATATATAGACATTTAATCTATAGGAAAAACATCCATGTAGATGCCTTTTTTAGGGTGATGCATTGTTAATTTTCAGGGGCTTTTGTGTTTTCTGAGGAGAATAATTGCCATTCATTCGATGATATATTAAACCTTTAAGGACATTAAGGGTATGTTCTCTTCTATGCAGTATATATGGGTGTAGTGTATACAGTTTAGAACTATTCCACTATATTTAAAGACTGGTAAAATCTCTGTACACATCAGAGTGAAAGCCTGGCTCTGACCACAAAAAGTGTTTGACAGCTGAGAAATGTATGTTTTTTTAGTCTGTTTAACACGTTGTATGTTTTTATAACATATTCTAACATATTCAGAATTTTTAATACTAAATTTAAATGTTTTTTATGCAAAATAAATATTTTGTATGATTGGATCTTTGTTTCAAAATCCCATCATCTGTTATGTACTTACGTACTGGTTTCTACTAATGGGTAACTAATAACAGGTGAAAGCACTATATATTCAAACCTCCTTGTACTTATAGTTATATTTAGTTTTCAAGTATAGTTATGCAATGGTTTTAGACTTAAAATGGTCCTCAAGGTGACTTTTATGTGTTATTTATTTGTCCAGAACTACAAAAATCTAGAGTATCAGCTAACCCCAGTTGCAACAATCACTGAGATGTAACCACCACTGAAGCAACACTGTATTAATATTTGATCATATTCAAATGTTGATTTGTAAATGAGTAATTTTAGGCTCTAAAAGAGTTAAATGGTGGTAAAAGTAGCAACAATGTGTAATAAGCACTCACCACTCATCACACGCTGAAGTGAGTGGACCTTGTAAATTATCATTATGACACTTTATTCACCAACAGCTACTACTGCCTACTGTATTGTAAGCTTTACCAGCATCCTTTTAGCCAGACGAATGTATTTAACAGCAATCATGCTCATGATAGCGTGAACCTACAGACTGGCTCTGACATCATAGAGGTCTGTAGGAGTTTGTGACAAGATCAGATGAGAAAGGACTTATTCACCAGCGCCGTGGTTGATATTCACAGTGAAAGACAACCGTCAATGCCCAACTGCTCACAATGCTAATTTCTGACACATCTCTGTGAATTTTATGCAAGATCTGTGGTGACATGCAGTGACCAGCGAAACCGCATCATAGTTCACGTTGGGTAATTGTTGCACGGAGGGTGGTAATAGCGCAGTTAATACTTGCGATGGAGTCATCTGTTTGTAACAGTTCACACACACTTATACCGTAGTTAAATGTACTATTTAAAGCTGTACGAATTATGACAGTTTTTTTCGTCATCCTGTGAAAAGCATCCGTGAGACTGGTCCTAGTTGTGTAGCATTTGAAACTGCAGACTGAAAATATGATAAGAAACTGGGTTTTTTTTTTCATAGATATCAGCATTTATGCCTTTATTGTTGCCAAATACAAAGCTTAAGAAATTTCACAAGTGTAGACATTTCTGCCTCCGTAGCTGCTTTAACACAAACATGGGGTATAATAAAGCTGATTGGCCAGTATGACAGATCAGTGCCGGTGTTTATAGTCCTTATGTCTTTGGAATGGTGCATGCAGCTTTTCACAATAGTGAGGCCAGAGGCCCGGTGATTTCTCTGGGGAGGAGCAGGATGTCTTGGATGAGATCAGGCCGGAGCAATGCCTCGCTCTGACATGTGTCAGCCTCGATTAGTTTTGACTGTTCAATGTGATGACCCCTTCAGCTGTAATCTACCAGTACCGGCTCTGACAGATTAACAGTGCTATTAATGTCTAGATGTTTTTTGCTCCTGCTGAGGATCTATTGATCAGAGGTGTGTTTTTCTTCAGTGGGAAACACTCAATGAGAGGGGAGTGTGTCATGTTAGGTCAAGGCCAGAACACGCAGTGGCACATAGTAGCATAGCAGTGTGGGGGTTTGAAGGTGGGCTGTTTTTTTTTTAAATAGAATATTGTGTGGGTGAATATATACAGAGAGATGAGGAATACCTTCCTTGATACTTCAGCTCAATTATTGAGATTACAGTCCTTTAAATAAAGTGATAATTTTACAAATCAGGTCCAGTTTCCCTGCAGGGACTCGACTCTTTTCCATTCTGTTTTTTCCCCTCGTGGTAGAGATTTTTTCCCCCTCCTCCAGATACTCTCCGCTCTTGCTTAGAGCCTGAAAACTCATCTCTTCTACCATATGTTGCTCTCACCTAACTGAATCATATCCCTTTTCTCTGAAACATATTATCTTCCTTCTCTACACCCTTGCAAATAAGATCCTTCTGCAGTCTCATTTGGTATTATTTTTATTTCAATTATCATTGCTTCTGTGTAAGAAAAAGAAAAAGAAAGAAGAAGAGCCATGGGAGAAATCTACCCTGACTCAAAAATTTCTAGTTGATGGCAGGTGTATGAATATGTTGCTCATTATTCTGATGTATCCATCAAAGTCGTTCTCTGTCATCTTTTATAACATGAAATATAAGAAGGATATCATTGCAATGCTGAAAAAAGAGAGGTACAATGGAAGGTGTAAGACCCCCATCTTGTGGTCAGACCTATAAACTGCTGCCATAAAGAGAAAGTCTCCAAATACCATGTACATTTCTATTATACACTTTATTAACCATACCACATAAAAAAATATCTGTTCTCTGGCCCGATGAGTCTTGATTTCTGCTGCAACATTCAGATGGTGGGTTCAGAATTTGATCTGAACAACATAAAAGCGTGAGTCTACCCTGCCTTGTATCAATGGCTCACGCTGCTGCTGTTGGTGTAAGGGTGTGGAGGATATTTTCGTGACACATTTGTGTCCCTTAGCACCAACTGAGCATTGTGTGAATGCTACAGACTACATGAGTGTTGTTGCTGACCATGTCCATCCCTTTATGATGACATCTACCTGTGATTGCTTCCAGCGGGATAACACACCATCTCTCAAACATCATATCATCTCAACTCAGTTTCTTGAACATGACAATGAGTTCAGAGTGTTCAAATGGCCTCCACAACTCATCATAGATGTGCAGCTGACAATTCTGCAGCAACTGTGTGAAGCTATCATGTCAATATGGATCAGAATGTCTGAGGAATGTCTCCAGCACCTTGTTGAATCTATGCTATAAAAAATTAAAGATGTTCTGAAGGCAAAAAGAGGGGGGGGGGGGGGTGTATTTTCACGTTGGCTTTTGGGATGCATGTTTCTTATTATATGATGTCTCTCACAGTTTTTTTTATAATTTCTTCTACTTTAATAAAATGTCATTGACGTTTGACGTTGGTAAAACATTTCACAGATCTTTATTTTGAGTTGGATTTTAAACAAAACGGCACCACAATGGTTTTGCCTTAATGTCTTGTATGACGATTGTGTCCTTCAGAATGACAATCACGGTATATCTGTAAACGTGATTACACCTTGTAATCAAGTATCTACACTGTCTTATCAACTGCTCCTGCGCCCAGACACAGGCATCTAGCTGCTGCTCACTTACAGCAACAGCTGACCTGGCAGCAGTACTGTGTGTCTTACCTTTAACAGAATGTGAGAGAATTGGGTCATTGTGGGAAAACATGGGCCCTCAGAGTCACTGCTGCCAAATGGTGTAAAACCTGACGTGACCTGAGATAACTGAATTTGTTTTGGCTGCAAAAGAAGTGCTGGGTGCATTTCAGACAGTTACCAAAGACAGACCTGTAGCTGACCAATATTGTCCTTGTTTTCATGATGGGCTCTGTGTGTGTGTGTGAGTGTGAAAGCTGTGGTGTGGGCAAATTACCAGATAAATAAAAAGCCACTTGTCCTTTTACACCAGGAGATTAACTTGGTGAAATTACAGAAATAATTTATGACTCTCACATTTATTGTCCCCATAAAAACCTCCATGTGTCAAGGCTGAATTTTTTATTTCATGCTTGTGGCCCAAAGTGTGGACTTCGCATTAAGGTGACAGTTGTGGTTTTTACGACGCTGCTCATTAGCATGCAAATGTGGTATATGCTGCTTCATTTATTGTTCCACCACATGTCTACATTTTCAATAATATGGCAAACAATAAATGGAAATGTCTCATAGAAATGTGGATTTTGCAAGTTTTAATAGAATTTCACACTCATCCTTAACATCATCAATCATCAATTTCTTTTTTTTTTTCCTGTAAAATAAGACAAAACTGTCAAAACTGCTTATTGTAGCATAAGGTACGGCATGCCTGGGTATCCCTGCTAGCCGTGTTGTCACAGGCATCACCTCTTTGCAGGGTCTCCCGAGGCCCGTGGTCTTAGGTGAGGTGAAAATAAGAACAATGTCTTGGAAAACTTATACTAGACATGCCAATCACCTGCTACTTAAGTCAGGCATACCACAGTATGAAGGTGAGGTCATGATGCTACCACTGCATAGATGCACAGAAATCTGTGGGGGAGAACTTGAGAATGCACGGCCAATCCTTGTTTCTTAGGGAGGGATGGATACATGGAGTCCCAACCGGCCAGAGATTTTCTGGTGCTGGTCAAAGCTCTAATCCAGATTCCCACTAATCTACAACACTGATGAAAGAGCTAATCAAGCTAGCCTGGAGCTAAATTTGTGAATTTCACAAGCAGATCCTCTGGGTGCAGCGGAGAAGTACGGTATGTCTGATTGGGTAACCTGAGACCCCTTGTTTGCCAGCGATCTCGTCCGTGACCTCGGCTTGGCTGAAGTCTAAAGTCCAATGCAAAACTGGTGCAGTTTGCAGCCAAGCGTGAGGAAACTGAAATTAGAGTCAGCACCCTCTGAATCCCTGATACTCTGCCACTGCCTTTGGTTTAGGAGGTCAGGCACAGAATTTCACATTCTTGTTCACAAGAGAGTGTCACGGGTGTGTGAGATCAGTAAGCGCTGGCAGGGATGGTCATATTGTTGAGGACTCTTAGAGCGAAGAGGAGCAGCATGAAATCAGGATTTGATGAAACTCTGTTGGCTGTTCTCTCTTTTTTGAACATTTATATATGCTTATACATAATATACTGTATGCTGGTCACTTCAATTCACCGAGGCACTAATGTTCATTCACCAACATGATGATTACATCATGCTCAAAAGTCGTTCCGAGGTAAAACTGTTTGTATGACATATTTCCTGTGAATATTTATGCACAATGTATTCAGTAAAAAGTCATCAAAGCAAAATACACACAATATACAAAGTTGTCATTAAATGTTCAGTGTTGAACACTAGAGGGTGACAGAGTTATTTTCTCCTTCAGCTTCACTAGACTGGAATGGAAATCCTTTAACCTTCACATGATATTTTGGGTCAGGGTTTCCTGTTTTTAACATTTGACCTGAATTTTAAAATGTTCAGTGTGTCTAAAGTTGTGATGTATAGTCTGACCCATATGTTTCACAGATCTGCCTCTCTCTCCATTAACCTTTGGCCCCAAAACCAAATCTTCATTTTTATTGGCACATCAATCTGAAATTGTGTGAGTGTTGTAGCAGCTGCAGTGTAAATAACGCACAGAGTGCGGGTGAGTTTCCCACATGGCTTTGATACAGTTGCTGTCATGATGTGGGCTCCCGAGGACCTATGTAGCACTTAAGAAATGCCACTGTGCTAAATTCAGTGTAAGTACAGTGTTAGGCTGAGCTGTTACAGCCAAAGCGCCTTCATCTCTCTAAATGAATAGCTCTCAGTATGTTTATATGGCTTGTGGTTTGAACCTGAAACCAGCAGCGCTTTGTAACTGATCACACGCTTTGCTTTGCATTGTTTTGTTAAGACTGGATTGTTTTGCTAAGTGATTTTCATACAAATCCCTGTGTGAGAAATATCCCCCAAATCCCTTATAAACTTCACTGTATTAGCAGCTGGCCAGAAAGTATCGAAAGAACCGGTCAGGGGAGGATTAAGCTTTATTGTCAACCTAATTGTTATTTATATTTTAGATAAAGGGATTTTTGTCATTGAGGGATTTTATGCTTTGTCATTCTGTACAGGATTTCCCTCTGCCGGGTTGGTTCCTGCTTAACAACTTCCTCCAGAAAGGCTGCTCAAACAATGCATATCCAAAGCTGGCTTCTCATCTGAGATCTCACTAAAGTCCACGCATACTGGATGTATTTCAAGTTTTCATTCTTCGCATTCTTTTCCATCTTCATATTTGATGTGCTCTTCTGACTTCATGTGTCAAATAATTGTTGAGAAGTTGTTCATCAGCCTTAAGTTGACTTATACCAAAAGTTAGACTCATTCGTTTCTGTGGCACTGGCTTCAGGAATGAGGCTACAGTGTTTCAAAAGTGGGTTAACTGATCCACAGCCTGTCCGTTGCAGCTCTGGTTGGCCTGGTTTTTTTTGACAAGCTGCACTGACAGTGTTTCCCAGGTCTGCGCTCTGCCAGGTTATGACGCAGGTGAGTGAGAGCCTGGATGGAAACGGTGGTGAGTTTCTCAGGAACCCACCAGGTGGTGAGTAAACCTGGCATTGCCAAGTATAATCCAAGGTCACTATTTGGCAGGAATCAAAAGTCCAGCTTGGTATTTGGGACATTCTCCAACATAAACATACTTGATCTATATGCCTGGCACACATATCCGTGTATTTTTTTATGCATACAGTATGTGCCATATATATATATATATATATATATATATATATATATATATATATATATATATATATATATATATAGTTTGTTTGTTTTTTGTTTTTTTCCCTAAAGCAACATGACACATGTTTGAGTTGACTCATTTAGCAAATCTTCCTCTGTGAAACAGCTGCATTCAATCCACAAACTTCTCTTTGATATCCTCTTTTTTTAAATTCTGTAAATGTTAAAATGGCCAAATTCAACAAAGGTTTGAATAAGAAGAATTCATTTTACATCATAGGGCTTTTCTCTGCTGTGGTTGGTAGAAGTTTCTAGTCTAATGTAGACTTAGAAGACTTTATTAGTCACACATTTGTCATACCAGGTTAGATCCCCCTTTGCCCTCAGAACTGCCTTAATCCTTTTTAATGTAGATTCACCAAGGTGCTGGAAACATTCTTGTGCCAAGAAAACAGGGGTAGGGTTAGCGCCCCCCCCCCCAAAAAAAAAAAACAAAACAAGGTAGGATAGATCCATGTGCTTATGTTATTCACACCAAATTCTAACCCTACCATCCAAATGTCACAAAAAGAAATAGACACTCATCGTATCACATTTTTCGAATCTTTGAATGTCCATTTTTTGTTTTTTGTTTTTTTATTTAGAGAATAATCTCACAACTTACAGCAACACCATTACAATACTAATGCCACACACAAAGTAGCTAAAGCAGGGTTGGGTGGAATCAGTGCTATTGTGCATTAACCAACAAGCTAAGTTTAGTGCCAAAAAGTGATTTGTGATATTTCTGTGTGGTTTTTTTTTTCGTGTATTTTATCTGCTTGTACTGGTCAACAGGATTTAAAAGGGATTATATATACATTTATAATGAAGAAATTACCAGTTTTGCATTATTGCAGCTACTTTATAACCAATCCAGTCCTTTTTGGTCACTTAAAATATCTTTACAGAAGTATAATGTTATGTTTCTTGCAATTTCTGCTCATGGCCAGATCTATCTTGAAAAAGACATTTTTTTTATACCAGATAAAAAAGCTATGTAAAAGTCACTTTACAAAAAAAAAAAAAAAAAAAAAAAAAAAAACTGGTAGGAGCATCTACCTTGTGATAGTAATGTTCTTTGTGGCTCAATATCATATAATTCATGAAAGATCACTTTTTGGCACAACCACCACTGTATGCCATAACGACACAGCTCATGAGCGCTCCCTGTAAATGGTTTAATCACTGTTATGTATCTAAGATAAAGCTTAGAAACCCCAAGTTTCTTCTTGAAAAAGAAAGAAAGAAAGAAATTATATTATATTATATTATATTATATTATATTATATTATGCTATATTATGCTATTGATTTCAGCCTTTAATAAAGTGTGTCAAACACATAATGAGCGAGAATGAGCAAATGTTAATTAATGGTATCATCTGATATATATGCTGCAATTTAAATACACAAGGTTGATATATGTCTTTGGGGTTAATTGTAAACTAAAGGTAATATATAAAATACATAACTGGCGATATGTTTTTGGTAGCTGTGCTGTACTGATCTCAGGCCAGCTAAGAATGTACTTTCTCGCTCTCCGGGGGAGGGCGTGTATCATTCTTACGTTCCTCAGTCTGAGGTCATCTGGCCGGAATGTAAAACCTCAACTTCATTGTTCGGGTCTTGAATGCATGAACGGAACAATAGACAGCATTAGGACCCGGAGATGCGGAAGGCGTCATCCTCCTCCGTCTCATTATCCATTGATTTGACAGCCTGCGCCGACGACCAGTTAGAGGAAAGGATGCGAGGAGGAGGCGGCTTCAGTGCGGCGTGCCGAACTTTTCTAACATTTCGTGGCTGTTTGTGAGATAACAGAGATCCACTGCGATGTCTGTCAAGCAGAGCTGCCGGGTTTTTGACACATTTTCAACCGGATATCTAATCTCGAGCTGGCGTCTGGATTATTACTCCTGCTGTGTTTTGTTGACGGTTGATGAATCAGTTTAACGGATCGATCTGATAAGATTCAGCGGACTGAGAGGTCACATCCCGACTTTCTCTTTTCTCCCCTCTCATTTTGAAACTGTTGGTGCTGCTTAAGGTAGGCATAGCAGGCTTAAAGTGGAGACTGGAGACGCACACGTGTAGGCTGCCTTTTTCAGTTGGCTCATCGATCCCTCATCTCTTTCTCTCTCTCTGTATAAAAGTTGGTTTCCTGTTTGGAGCAGCGTTCAGATAAAGTGAGAGACGACATGTCGCTAAGCAGAAGTATTGAATTTGAACACTTTGAGGAACGAGACAAGCCTCACCGGCCACCGAGGACCAATTCGGGCTCCGGGTCTCAATGTGGTTCTAGAGGTAACGGGCTGGTGCCAAGCCCCGCGCACAGTGCGCATTGTAGTTTCTACCGCACACGCACTCTCCAGTCCCTCACCTCCGAGAAAAAGGCCAGGAAGGTGCGCTTTTATCGCAATGGTGACAAGTATTTCAAAGGTTTGGTGTACGCCGTGTCTAACGACCGATTCAGATCCCTGGATGCCCTGCTCATGGAGCTCACACGGTCCCTGTCAGACAACGTCAACCTTCCGCAAGGAGTCCGGACGTTGTTCACGCTGGATGGGGGCAGGAAGATCACCAGCCTGGATGAGTTAGTAGAGGGTAAGATCGATGATGGATGAAGCCTTCAACAATCACTTTGCGTGACCGCAAATGATGACAGGAGCTCAGTACTTGAGATTAGATCGACGGTGGCCTAATGTGCATCGACTCAGACATGCTGTTTATCGTTTAAAAGCTACATTTTTTGCCTTGAATATTGATTAAGTTGCCTGAAAACTTACAAAGCAAATTATATTTAGAGAGTTGGCTCCTTGTCCTGCTTTTACAACATAATTGGGAAAGTTCTGACTCTGTTCCAAATATCTGCTGCACTTAAACCCATTGGATGCAGTGCAGCGATATAGATTATCGCTGTATATGCACTGACGTAACCTCCCTAACATGTTTGACCCAGTGCCATACATGCACTCAAGCATACAGACCCCTCCTCAGTACAGTTAATGCTCTGTTCTGCAAAATGTGCATCACTGCCCATTGATCTCAGCTGGACTCAAGCTCCCAGCTAACGCCTACTTTATTTGTGAGCTTTTGTGGGCGTGAAAGTGCCCCGTGTTTCACTAAATACACCCCTGCCTGGAAATGAATGAATGGATAAGTGAGTAAGTGAGTGAACGTATGTATTTTGTTGGCTTCACTGGCATTTAAAATCATTTGCAGTTGATTGAGCTCAGCCTTGGGGCTTGTAGGATAAAAATTGCCCTCCCCCATCCCCTGTCTGTCCGGTTTTTTTATAAGATAAACGTGAATACTACTACAAAAAGTGGTAACAACTGTTCCTGTAATCCTTCTATATGGAGAACTGTACTCATCTTGTCAAAGAGCCCCTAGACAAATTTGGTCACTCACTGCAGAAACAAATAGAATATACTCTCCTACCTACTCCTTCTTCCCTGTGCTGTTTACTCTGCAGGGAGAGTGGCCTCTCAGTAAGTTAATCTTCATGTTCACTGTCTGCACTGTGACCTGACTGCAGTCCTCTATTACTGCTCCTCACACACACTTAGGATCCACTGACCTCTTACTGAAGTTATTAATCCTATTTTCATCTCACATCTTCCTAAATTTCAGTCTGTGCTGCACTCATTTGCTTTACTCTGTCCCTCCAGAGACTGGGGAAGATTTAGGCCAGTGCCTGATCTAAATTCTGTAGCAACAGTAGTTTAACAAACTGCACCAAGGTTGTTTTGGTGCACTGACTTCACCCCTCAGTGCTACTTCAGTAGCTCACATAACCAGTGATTTTATTTCAATGGGCAGTTCATCCAAAATGACTGTTCTGGTGGTGTATGCAGAAGAATTTTGGTATTAGGACAAGTGTTTGAATGTACGAGTGCCCACATAGTGGGGAAAATAAAGCAGGTCCTTTTGTGTTTGTTTTTGCTGTAGTCAACCTTGTTATTACGGTTAAATAACCCCAAAATGAATACTTAAAGAATACTTCGTTCCATTTGGCCTCCATTGATTTGATTGTATTGCTTTTCTGTCTTTTTTTTTCTAATCTCACCAAATAGGGCCTATTATTCCAATAGGAACAAATATTCCATTTATGATTTGGTTTGACGAGACAGGCCCTTTAAGGTGGGAATTTCAGGATATGACAATGCCCTGGGTCAATGGTAAGCATGTTTGTTGACTGCTTAATTTCTCCTTGAGCCGCTCAGATTGCAGGTGGGCCATCTTGTCGATTTTTACACACCCATCTAATGGACAAAGAGAGCAAACATTACTGCACAGCTCAGCAGTCTGCATCCATTGATTGAGGCATGCTGGGGCTCTTTTGTGTGAAAACCCAATCAGGCGCCATTCACATGTGCACCTCGTATGACTAGATGGGATTACAGAGCCAACCAGTCGACTCGAACTGCTGTGCTTGTGGAAAACAACGGCTATAGCCAATCCTGAAATGGGTTTAGAAAGAGCTTTGCAGGTTACAGTGGGGCTCCGTAGCATGCTGACAAAGGGAATTCTAGTCGGGGCAATAACAAGTTTGGGCACCAGAGGGTCTTTATTTGAACCTCATGGGGAAATTAAACCTTTTAATGGTCGGTGTTCAAATTGGCTTGTGATACTAAAGCATTTGAGCTTTAGGGAAAATATTTTGTATTTTACAGCAGAGAGAAATGGCTGAAAGAGTTTTAAATCATGACTTAGAAACAGTTCTTTACTGATAATACACACCTCTCATGACAGACGTGTGCTACATGTTTCTGTAAAATGTGACAATATGATTCCTAAAGGGTTGAAGTTCAACCCTTTAGGATGATAGAAACAATGTAAATGTAAAAACTCAAATTGACAGTTGAAATTCAAGTGTGAAGTAAAGGCCACAGTCTGATAAGGTTAAAGAAAGTTGATCTTTCTTTGTAACATTGTGAGTATAAATCGGAGAACCATGACCTCATACTTTTTGCAGTTATTATATCACTTTATTTCTTTGTGACAGCAACTCTGTTATCACAGTAATAACGGTGGCTGTTTATTGACGTCATGCTGGACTGGTGACCGCTGTGTCACCTCGTAAAAGTTGCTGGGCTGGTTAAACAGTCCGTCAGGCCTGTCCTCATCTGTTGTTCACACGAGGACAGCAGCCAGCGGCGGGTGGCTGGGGCTCCGATCACATCCCCGTGGGACGTCGGGGAATAGACCCGTCACCGCGCACCGTCTGAGGGCATGTCAGCGTTCTGTCATTTCCCTGCAGATGAACGGCAGCCTCGGTTATATATTTTGTTTCGGTGCTCAACCACAGCTCAGTCCCCTCCAGCTGTGGCCTAGCCTTTTAATTAGCCTTTGGTTAATTGCAGGCTTAATAAAACCTGGTATCCTGGGACGCGGTGTCTCAGTTGGCCTTTTTACGCTGAAGTTCAATTCGCTTGTTCTGACACAAATCCAGTAACCAAAATGTCAGTGTTGGGATTGATTTCTTATCAGCAGATGAACTGGTGAGAAAAATATGCTGAACACATCCTACAAATAAAAGTTTTCCTTTAAGTTTTGAACAAATACGTTTTTGTGGTATGTAAAGGATTACTCTTCCTGCTACTTAACTGGGATTCCCTGGACAGAGCCAGCCACTGTGGTTCTTATATTCATACACAGATGCAGCCATGAGTAATAATCTATTTCTCGGTTTCTTAGTTTGTATATGCTGATTCCTAGTAACCCTGTAATTATCTAGTTTCCTAGAACAAGATTTCTTTCAAATAAAGCCGAATATCTCTGGTGAAGTTGAGCATGCAGTAAGTTGCTTCTGAGAGAGGCTTTGGTACTTGCAGACACTATTTGTCACTTTCCAGCTCTTACTCATATTTGGAACAGACCGGCAGCAGGGAAGCACAAGTCCAGCACTTTCAAAACAATCTCCAGACATTCTTGATGTGGTTTTTGTTCACCCACCAAGGTCCCGTACTTATCACGACTTTCTTGTTAAGGAGAAACAGTTGCGTGCTAGGGTGTTTAAACTGGAATGCTGGCTGATAAAGCAAAACGCTTTGCTTTGGAGGAAGGCCAATAAAGCAGCCCTGCAGCTGGAAGGGAGCGAGAAGAACAGCGTCACACTGTCAGTTCGTTGTTATTCACCATATGGGAGCAGTGTTTAGTAAGGCATGCTATGGTCGATGTTGTGCAACGTATGTGTCCTTTAGTGCGCAATTAATAGCAAAATAACCTCAGCCATTCTCTTTGGTAAATGTACACACAGATGTTTTTTCTTTAAAGGTATGTGTTGATCCTAGCAAGAGCTTGCCACAGTTTCCTTATAATCCCAGAGTGATGCAGTAATGTTAATGTCAGGGTAATGATGAGGCCATCTCACCTGTTGCAGGACTTCCTCCCACTGATGACTTGAGTTCTTTACGTGGCTATTTGAGCTTTATGCGCCAGTGTTTAGCTTCTCTTTACAGCACCTCATACAGCTCATTTCTTCCTGCAGGAGAGAGTTACGTGTGCGCCTCCAACGAACCCTTCCGACGTGTCGACTACACCAAGAACGTGAACCCCAACTGGTCAGTGGGCAGCAAGACCAGCACATCGCGCTCCCTCCCGTCTCTCTTCCCGCTGAAGAGTGAGCTGCAGAGGGAATCTAAGGACTTCATCAAACCCAAGTTAGTCACAGTCATCCGCAGCGGCGTCAAGCCCCGCAAGGCCGTTCGGATACTGCTCAATAAGAAAACTGCACACTCCTTCGAGCAGGTGCTCACCGACATCACAGACGCTATCAAGTTGGACTCTGGCGCAGTGAGGAGACTGTACACACTGGAAGGCAAGCAGGTAGGTCTGATGAATATCTGTTTAACTTGCGCTACATCATGTTAAACTGCCTTTAACTGTGTGGACACCAGCTCCAGTAATTACTACACAAACTATGACCTGTTCTTGTTTTAGTTTGTGTGGTGATTTTATTTGCTACAGTTGCATAACTTAACAGCCAGAGCTAGTTAAACATATTGTTTTCAATGAGATGAAACTGGCTAATGTGCTTACGGGAACCAGATGGAGCAAAGCTGAGCTTATCTCTAAAAACCGCCGCGATTTATAGGTTTCAGCTGTGTCAGCAGTCCAGATAATTAAAGTCAGTTTAATCACCCATACATAATTCTACGCCCATATATTATTTCAACAAAGCAGTAATGGATACACTTTGGCTTTAAGGCCTTGTGCCATATCCATCAGTATGGTATCCCCACCTCGTGCTCTGGTTGTACCACATGAGACTATTTATGCTATAATGCTATCCATCTGGGGCACATGTTGAAATTCTGGTGTTCAGACATGAGGTGAGCTACAACACATGGTGGCCCCCGTGTAAAATATTTACGCTGACATCTCATCTGACCATGAACAAACTGTCATTCTCACAGAAAATATAAAAAGTACTAAATATAAAAAGTATTTGCAAGTTAACGGGGTAAGATAACGAGGTAACAAATGAGGCAATGCTAGGCAGAGGAGTATGATAAAAGTATTACACAGTGAATTTACCAATAATGAGAATATTGCACAGAGTTTCTGATCATTTGAAATATTGTACATGGCTGTGATTATTACACAGATTATTCATTGTTGTTATGATGCTGGACAAGAAGTTGTTCCCGAGTCTGTTCTTGTGATGTTTGTATTTTGTGATGCATGTTGGAAGAGTTCGTGTGAAATGTGCTCAGAGAACTAAGTCAAAGTATGTTTGTCACATGTAAGATGTTACATACATTTATAGAACACTCATCTTGTTGCATGATTCAGTGGATTTCAGGGTTGAAGTTAAGACAGAGAACCGGTCTTTGTACCTGACAATTTTCAGAGGAATGTGTTTGCTTGTACTCTTTGTTAAGCCAGTTGACACTGACCTATGAAGCACTATGATGTTGTATGAAGAACAACAGTGAGTATCTTCAGCATCTGTAAAGCACAGTGGAGAGACTCCGTCATGGTTTAGGGTTGCATTTCAGCTAGGGGTGTTGGAGAAAGGTACCATCAGATTTTGATCCACCATGCAGTACCATCTGGAAAGTGTTTAATTGGCAAGAGCTTCGTTTTTTAGTATCACAATGATTCCAAACAATCTGGCCGTCCAGTAAAAGCTTACGTGGATAGAAAAAAACACACAATGGAACACCAACAGTCATGGATCAGCCTCCTTCAGCCTGGAGCTCAACATTAATAAAGAACTGTGGGATCGTATTGATACAGAATAAAAGGCAGCTAACATCCAAAGACGAGCTTTGAATGTCCTTCAAGAAGCCTGGAGAACTATTCCTAAAAATTAAAGGATAGCTTGCTAAAAAAGTTCAGGGTGTGTTGCAGAATAAAGGTGTTCACACCAAATGTTGACTTTCAAGTTACTCACAATTGTACGAATTCTGTTTTTGCTATATATACTGTGTTTCTCTGGTACTTACTGCACTTTTCCCCCATTTTCCTAGCAAAATTTTAAAAAATTAGGAGGATAAAGATTTTTGTGAAATCCTGTATTTGGCCTATACTGGAATAGATTGATGCACATTTTAATCTAACAAATAATGTATCAATTCATGGTTTCATAAAATTAGTTTACTGGAATTAAGCATTTAGAAAGTGAAACCTTAATTACTGTAACTACTGAACTGATAGAGCTCTAGGAGTTTTGCATTTTTAGTGAAGCTAAACTGCATTTTATTTATTTTTAACGATCAGCTCCACTCACACAGGGATGTTGATTACAGAATTATGTCAAAGACTACAAAAATGTCAGCATGCTTTGTCCATTTTAGTACAAAATCACTAAATGAATTTCTTTGGTAACAGTTTAAGTTAAATTGAGCTTTAAAAGTGTTGGTGAGTGGGGAAAAAGAAAAATTAAACTGGGACTGAAAGTGTGACAACCAAACCAGCTGATGTTTGTTTTCTGTGAGCTGACGGGAATCTTTCTGGGCTGGACAGTCTGGACAAATTGACTCATGAGAATTGTGATCCTTATCACCTTTGACAGAGCAAGCAAACCATCCTTTCTGTTAGGCCAGCACTGCACAGAAACACTGACTCGACAAGATTATATAATAGCATCCAGAACATTGCTGTATTTATTTACATTATTTTAGACTGAAGCCTCGCCTACCAAGCGAAAGCTCCCCAGTTTGACTCAGAGAGGAGCCACGTATCCCTTTGGGGTTGCATCAGGAAGGGGCATAAAAATCTTCCAAATCAGACATGCAGAGCTACGTGCTGTGGCGACCCCTTGTGAATAAGGGAGCAGCTAAAAGTAGCTTTTTTGGAAAGAAAAGAAAAAAAGCTCCCTGTAGCGGATGCTCTCCAACTTAAATTCGAAGTTTCCCTCTTTGACAATGAAAAGTTTTTACAGGGATTTTTTTTAAAAAAGGGGAAAAAAGCTTCTTCATATTTGAAAACTGCTTTAAAGAATTCGGTTAGCAGACTTCCCACCTAACACAGATTCCATATGTGTGACATAAAGCCTTGATATGTCTACTTCCATCCCTTGAGAGATTCCAAGTAGACCAGCCATGCAGACCAGCTGTTTATTCCAGGCTTTTTAAGCTCCAGATCAGGAGAAGCAGATATGGAGCTTTATGGGGTGCATTTGTGCACTTTAGAACTCATGATCAGTGTTGAGAGCTAATGCTTTGACCAATCATTTGAACTCACAAGAGGTGAGCAGAGTGTTTAAATGATTGCTCTACCCCAAACCATGCTGATACAGTTTGCCAGAATGAGGCACTATGTTAAAGTCCACAATGTCTGTGTAAATGTAACTTGTGGTGGAAGTGGGTGAAACTGAAATTGCCGATGTCAGTGTTGTGGGAATGGCCCGTGTGTTCAGTGGTGCTTTAAACTGAACCGTAAAACATGGCAGGAACATCAAAAACAGCACCCGCAAACACTGTCTGTACCAGCAAAACCTTTACTGGGTGGACAGAGATGATGATGGCGCTGTCACAGCTTGCACAGACTATACTTACTCAAAGGTGTTTTCAAGCCTGACATTTTAGTCATGCCCACAAGTGCACTGAATATGTCATGTGGTCAAAAGTAAAAATAACAATATAATTTAGCGTTGCTCTCACTCCGAGGGGAAAAAACCAAACGACACATCAGTCGAATATATTATTTTATCAAACTGAAGATCAGTCGCAGCCCAACATTCACGGCAGTGATTCTAATAAATCACCGATTGGCTGACTGACTAGAAAAATCTTGTTTCCCTTTTAGGTTTTTATGTTTTTCAACCATAAATAAATCATTTGTAATAGTGACTCACAACATGTACTCTGTAAGTGTTTTGAGGTTATCCATTACAGATGACACATTACACAATTTATGCTGACAAGTGTGTCGTTTAGCTTCCTTAGATATTCACCGCAGGCGTCTTAATGATCACGTTGCACCAGCCTGTGGATGCAGTAGTCTTTTTATTTAGCTTCCTTTAACAGATGGTTTCTGCTCTTTGGTGGAGTATAAATCCATCCATCTGGCAAGCGCTATATATAGATGAGTTAGGTCTTTATTAAAAGTAATGTTGGTCAATTCAAAGTATTAAAACTTCCAAAGTTTGTGAGGTGCAAATATGCTATTTAGCTAATAAAATGTGGTGTTTCAGTCCCATTTATTAGTGGAAAACACTGGAAATGTGTTTGTGCTGGAGCATTTGATTCTGTTTTAAAGTCATTGTTTCTTTAGTCTCTTTAAGGTTTTTCCATTCCTGTTCATTTTACTGCTGGTCTTAGTTCAGTTTTCTGACACACTGACTGTATGCAGTGAGTTGATTGCTCTCACCAGAATATTACCCAGATCATGTTGGTAATACTTGCTAGTTGGGTTTTCATAGTATTTCTCCTGGTCCTTGTGATTTCTTAGTTAACAGCTTTTATGATGATTTTCTGATGATGCCTACATTTCTCCTGGTTTGTGTGCCACACAGCCTTTAAAGATTTGAATCGTCCTTGCTCTGAGACTTTACAGTGGCCTTTTCTTTTACACTATCTATCTATTGAAAGCCACATATCTAAAACTTCATCAGTAGAAGTTGTATTTGATTACTCTAAAGATGCATTCCAAAATGCCCAGTCCCATAAGTGTGATGGACGGATTAAAGAGTTATATTATTTTAATGCAGTCCAATTCAAGAGCATTGTAAGATACAGGCTTCTCGTGAATCCACAGTAGAAGGGTCACGGCTCTCACACAGAAACAGAAACTGAACAGTAGAACTCCCATAAAAGTTGGATTTACTGCAGCACCGTTTTAGGTTCAGTTCAGTTTAATTCAGTTTTATTTATATAGCATCAAATCACTCGAGGCGCTTTATATCGTAAGGGAAAAACCCTACAATAATATGCGGTTGCCTAATAAACTGGCAACTGAATGTATATTAGTAGTTCATGTGAATATCTTTCTAGTCTGAACCCCATAGCCTCTATAAAAAGCACTTCTAAGGCTCCTTCCTCAGTCACTCACACACACATAAACACACGCAAACACTCCGAATGCCTTCCAGCAGCAGCCGACCATCTGCTCCTCCAAAATCAAATCGGGGGTACCAGCCACCCGGTCTGCAGACTCCCACCCGCTGATGGACTCACACTCGCACAGAGCCCCCGCCCTGGCCACAACCAAATGATTAGACCTACAAGCTGGAAGGAAGGGTTACAGTGCAGCTGTCAGGTGTGTTTGAGGGCGTTTGTGTTCACGGATGTTTTTTCGTGAGTAAGGGGCCTTTCACAAAATATCTCTGTCCACTCTCCCTCCTCGAGTCAAAGCTCCTCTTCAGACTGAATGTTAATTGTAGATCATGGTTATCAGGGCCAACAGAATCAGCTGCTGCTTTTGAAAGAAAACCCTGTTTTACATCTCAAAGCTGACCGGGCAGGCAGAAAATAAGATTTTCCTATTTTAATTGTCTAAACTGTCGAATCGATGCATTCATTAATTTTGGGCACAGTCCTGCGGTCCCTGAGTTTGCTTTTGTTGCGTGTAAATCATAGAGAACGTATTCAGGGGAGTTGTAGAAGAAGTAGCAAAGACAAATAAAAGTCCCTGTGACAAAATGAGAGAAGTGAATGAATTGTAAACTAGAGCCTGATGCTTTGGGCTGATACAGATTTTTAGGACTCTAACGTTGATAGATTCAGTATTCTTCATGTTCCTGAAGTATATATTGCATGTTTTGTGAGCTGTATTAAAAAGGAAAACACGATGGAGCGGTTAAATAAAGTGAAAGTTTTGTGCTTTTTGTTTGGCATATATATGCATATATATGCCAATCATGGTTGCTCATATTATAGCCAAAGATTGAAATAAAAAACAGAATTAGAAGCACAGGGCTTCGACTGTTCAAAATACTTTTCTTTCAACGGTCTCTACTACCTCTGGAGCTGTGCAATGCAAGAAAGGACCGAGACGTGGTCATCTCAGGCACACAGATCTTTAACTTTCCTGCCATGTTTTAACAAATTCGGCAGCAGCTTACTGCAAAGATGCCACTCAGCTCCATACCATCTGCTCAACTGGGATGCATACTTTGCTACATATCCTGCAGACAGTGTTGAGAGTTTTTAAATAGCAGTAGTAGCCAAATTACTCCAAACCCCAAAGTTTTCATATCAGGACTAAGGACAAACACTATGCTGGGAGCCAACAGGAACGATTTAATTAATAGGTCTGCTGTCTCATGTGACGCTGGTTGCTAGTTTCTTTGTAACTTTAACGGTAAAGGCAGAGAGGAAGACGACTGAATCAAAAGGCAAACGTGACCTGACCTGATCGCAGGCTGCAGACACAGCTGACCTGCACACAGAGAGCCGGTCATGGGATGAAGTAAGTGTAAATATTAATCAATCAATCAATCAATCAGTCTTTATTTATAAAGCACTTTTCATACAAAAAATGTAGCACAAAAGTGCTTTACATAGTTAAAAGCAGCCCACCCCACCCTCCAACTCACTCCCCACACTCTCATTAACATAAATGATGTGAATACACACATATCCCCCCCCCCCCCCCCCCCACACACACACACACACACACACACACACGCGCACACTTAAAGAGTAAAAATTGGGCTGGGTTCGCATGAGCCAAGTGAGGAAACACTATAACAGGGAGCCGTCTGCACCGGGAGCCGGTCACAGACTGCAGCCTCCAGGCTGGGCACACAGCAGGAGGGAGGCAAAGGAGCCCCCCAGCCAGGCTGAGAGGACCCCCAGAGACCCAGCAGCCATGGTCGATCACAGCCCCGGTGCAGAGAGCCCCCTCCGAGGAAACACTGGAGACATGACACAATAGGATATATACAGGGTAAAATGATAAAATAAATAAGAACGGGATACAATATAAATATAAATATAAATAGAGTAAGAAGATTAAAAAATGAATAAGAATAAAATCAATAAATATTAGGTAAAGCCTAAATTAATAATAGAATAACAGGATAGAATAAATAAGCATAAAATAAATAAACGCTAAGTAAAAGCTAAATTAAAAAGGTGGGTCTTGAGCCTGTTCTTAAAAACATGTACGTTCTCTGCGGCCCTGAGCTCCTCCGGCAGGCTGTTCCACAGACGAGGACCGTACCACTGAAAAGCTGCCTCTCCGTGAGTATGTGTCCTGACTTTAGGGACAATCAAAAGGCCAGTACCAGAGGACCTCAGGGTCCGCGAGGGTTCATATGGTAAAAGCAGATCTGAGAGATAAGAAGGCCCAAGACCATTAAGACATTTAAAAACCAATAAAAAAAGTTTAAAATCGATCCTGAAACACACGGGGAGCCAATGCAGCGATTCTAAAACCGGTGTAATGTGGGCCCGCCCTCTGGTCTTCGTCAGCACACGAGCTGCCGAGTTTTGCAAAAGTTGTAAAGTTGAAATATTCTTCTTAGGAAGACCAGAGAGCAGGGCATTACAGTAATCAATGCGACTGGTAATAAAAGCATGTATCAGCATCTCTGTGTTGGCCTGAGAGAGAATAGGGCGGACTCTGGCTATATTTTTTAGATGATAAAATCCAATTTTGGTTACATGTTTAACATGTGGGATAAAACCAAGCTCAGAGTCAAAAATAACACCCAGGTTTTTCACTTGTAGCGAAGGACATAGTGAAAATGCCTGTAATGTAGATAAGAGTTTCTCTCTCTCTGAGCCTCAGGACCAATGATTAAAACTTCAGTTTTGTCCTGGTTAAGCTGTAAAAAGTTTTCTGCCATCCAAGATCTTATATCTAAAATACAGTTAAAAAGGGCATCCATTGGTCTGGTGTCATCAGGAGACACGGAGATGTACAGCTGCGTGTCATCAGCGTAACTGTGAAAGTTCACTCCATGCCTCCTGATGACACCGCCGAGAGGGAGCATATACAAATTAAAAAGTACAGGGCCTAGAACCGACCCTTGAGGCACACCACATGTCATTTTATGGATCTTAGAGGAGCATGTATCCATACTCACCATAAAAGTTCTGTCAGAGAGATAGGAAGTGAACCAGTTGTGTACAGCACCAGAGAGGCCCACCATGTGTTTCAGTCTGTTTAAAAGAATAGCGTGGTCTACTGTATCAAAGGCTGCGCTTAGATCCAGTAGCACCAGGACTGAGAGCTTTTGGGAGTTCCAGTTACATCTAAGATAATTTAAAACCTTTAGGAGAGCCGTCTCTGTGCTGTGGTTCACCCTAAATCCAGACTGGAATATCTCCAGGATCTGTCTATCATTCAAAAAGTCATTAATCTGAGTAAAAACAAGTTTTTCTAAGATTTTACTTAAAAATGGTAAGTTGGATACAGGTCTGTAGTTATTAAAATCATTACAATCCAAATTGCCCTTCTTCAGAAGGGGCCTCACCGCTGCCGTTTTAAAGGCAACAGGGAAGACACCCAACTGAAGAAAGCAATTCATCATGTATAAAAGCTCAGCCTCAAAAAATCCATAAAGTGTTTTAAAGAGTGAAGAAGGGATTGGATCTAAAAGACATGTGGTGGGTCTCACTGTGGAGAAAACTTTCTTAAGGTTTTCAGCATTAACCAGGACAAAGCTGTCCAGTGTCTCCTCAGGTACAATCGAGCCCTCAGATATGTTTAAAATCATATCGCGATTAGATAAAATATCAGATCTGATGGCGCTGACTTTTCCCCTGAAGTGGTCTGCAAACTGCTCACGGAGTGAGTCTGTGGGGGTTCTTTGGGAGCTGTTAAAATCAGGGTTAAATAAATGATCTATGGTGGAAAAGAGGACCTTGGGATTATTTTTGTTATTACTGATTATTTTGGCGAAGTATGAATTTCTTGAGTTCCTTAATGTATTATTGTACATTTTAAGTTGCTCGGAAAATATTTGATGGTTGATAGTATTTTTATTTTTCCTCCACCTCCTTTCTGCTGCCCTGCAATTTCTTTTGAGTTTTTTGACTTCTTCGTTTCTCCAGGGTGATGCATGTTTTACGTTAATCTTTTTGGTGGTGAGTGGAGCAACGGAGTCAAGGCTTTTCTTCAGTTTGCTGTTGAAATGATTAAAAATCAAATCGCAGGGTGCAGGTAAAATCACAGGGGGGCATTCGTCTAAAACCCTGGTAAAATTTGCAGCCACTTCAGAGGTTAGATAGCGCCTCCTCACAGTTCGCACCGAGGTCTCCTGCTGAATAAAACCGGTGATGTTAAAAAACACACAGTAGTGGTCAGAGACAGCCAAGCCAACAACAGAGGACACGCTGGTGGACAGCCCATGGGTGATGACCAGGTCCAGAGTGTGTCCTCTGTTGTGAGTCGGCTGTGTGACGTGCTGGGTAAAATCCAAACAGTGAAGAATGTTTAAGAATTCTTTTGCTGCAGGGTCAGAAGGATTATCTATGTGCAGGTTAAAATCACCGGTTAAAATTATCATGTTATAGTTTGAATGTATGTTTGTTAAAAATTCTGAGAATTCCTTGATAAAAGCAGCGCTGTCTTTAGGTGGTCTATAAATTGTGACAGATAAAACTGGAGGGCTGCTGAAAACAATAGCATGGGATTCAAAAGTGGTAAAATGATCAAATCAAATGTGTTTGGAGGTGATTGTGTTGTTGGCCAAAGATGCAGTCCCACCACCTCTCTTACCACTTCTAATAGAAAAAGAGAAATTAAAATTTGGTGGGGAGGCCTCAGTGAGAACAACTGGTGCATCCGAACCCAGCCATGTTTCAGTTAAAAATAAACAGTCAAGTTTATTATCTAAAATTAAATCATTAATAATAAAAGACTTGTTCAACAGAGAGCGGACATTTAAAAGTGCCATACTGATTGAGACTGGTGGATTTTTGACAGTAGAGTTGAATGGATGTTGATATTTTTGAAGAGGCCGGAGGTTATTAATGTTTTTGGAGTTACTGGATTTATGATAATTCTGTTGCTCTCTGTTTGTGATTATGACGGGTATTGTGTTGACTGTGGGAGAGAGAGGTCCGAGTCCAGAGTTTTGTGTATTACTGTTAAAAGTGGAACAAATATAGGAGCTGGGACCAGGGGAACATCAGTCAGTGGCAGACAGATCAGCAGGTAATGTCAATTTGGGGTAGTGACAGGGCGGTGTGCGGGAGTGCTGTACGCCAAATGTCAAATTGGCAGACAGCAAACGGCATCCCCAGGCGTTGAGGTGGAGCCCGTCTGCCCCAAAAAGATGCCTCCTCTCCCAGAAGGCATCAAAATTGTTAATAAAACCCACGCCGTGGGAGACACAGGCGGAGGAAAGCCAGGTGTTAAGGCTGAGCAGCCGGCTGAAACGGCCTATCCCTCTGCCACCGGTGGCAGAGGGATAGGCCTAGGTTTTTAGCATTGGGCCTAGGTTTTTAGCATTGCCAAAAACTAATACAGACCTCTTGTTGTACAGAGTTATGCTTACAGGCAGAAACTATTAAGGTAACTTCAGTCTGTTGCTGAGAAAGAGCTCAGAAAGGTAAGAAATAGGGCTCATTATGCTGAGATGGTGTTAACCGCTGGCTGTCTTGGCTATACCCACTTCAAATGCTAAACTGTGAGTAGTTAATGGAGCACAGAATGCTGTCTGATGTTATCGGCGCTATTGTGATTTTGAAAATCTAGGTCCAGTCCAGAGTTTCCCTGCCTTTCCCCGATGTAGCCTTAAACCCTTTGTGACCCTGACACATGATAAGTGAGGAAAGGCTGCCAGGGTGTGGTACAGCTATTAAAGCATTAGTGATCAATAGGTGAGAAATCCAATTTTTCCACAGGGGGAAAAAATCTTTTTTTGTTGTGAGTGAACAATCGATTACATTTTATCTGTCATTTGCAAAGTTTCAGGGCAGATTCGGTGCCAGATTAGATTTTTTAAAAACAGAGAAGTGTGAAGTCACGACCATCTATTTTTAAAAGGTCTTAGTTCTTAAATTTGTTCAACATATTCTGAGATTTTCTTGACCACGCAAAATTCATTCTGTTATATCCAAACTATAATGTTCAAGCTGTATCTCTAAATGGCTAAGCAGATGGGCGACGGCAGCAGAAGACCACACTAGGTGCCATTCTTGTCAGCTAAGAAAGGGAAATTGAGGCTACAGTTCGCACAGGTTAACCAAAACCTTGAGCCCCTTAATACCAGCCGAGCGTTATTTAAACACCACAGCCTACCTGAGTGTTGTTGCTGACCATGCCCATCCCTTTATGGCCACATGGCTGCTTCCAGCAGGATAACGCACCATGTCACAAAGGTCAAATCATCTCAAACTGGTTTATTGAACATGACAGTGAGGTCACTGTACTCAAATGGCCTCCGCAGTCATCGGATTTCAATCCAATAACGCACATTTGGGTTGTGGTTGAACAGGAGACTCACATTATGGATGTCCAGCTGATAAACCTGCAGAATTGGTCTGATGCTTCTTAACATGGTACCAGCAAAGTGTACCTAATAAAGTGATCAGTGAGTGTATATCATTGAAATAGCCGTTGTGCTCTTGGTCTTACTGAAAGCAATATGTATGAAATTTTAATGAACAGTAATAAAAATAGCAATTTTATTTATATAGCACATTTCATTGCATGTTGGCTCACGGTGCTTAACAAAGAAGACAAAATCAGATCAGCAGTGCCTAATGAGTGCAAGCCTGGGTGAATAAAGAGGTTCTGAGTCTGATTTTGAATACACACACAGTTGATCTCAGATCAGCAGGCAGCTTGTTCCAGACCACAAAGACCACTTGGATCTGATTCTGGGTTAACAGTTAAAAGATTTGAACCTGATGACCTGTGAGGTCTGTCTGGGATATAGACGATGAGCAGGTTTGTCAACTAACAAAAAGGACTTTTTGTTTTGTACCTGGAGTCAATGATGTGATTTCAATCAGTGGAAAGATAACTGGAATCTGTGTTCTGTAATGATATATATGTATATATTTCCATTTTCCATAAATCTCTGCCCGTGCACATGATAGAAATCCTAAAATGCATTTGCCTTTAATACTTCTTTTAATGATGTTTGTAGGATAACGGTTTGTCTGCTCACTATTGAGAGACTGAAAACAGAACCTGACCTTTAGACTACTCAAATGCTCATCTCTCTAAAATCTTTAAAGACCCTGTCAGTCAGTACACACAGTAACCTGAGGAGCGGGGGGGAAATGGGAGCACTAGTAACTGGACAGTCTTATTTTCTTTACATGTTTGCACTAACTAATGGGATACAGAGGTTCCCGAATCCATCCATAATAATCTAAAGATGCAGAAGATGGCTGATAGTTTTTAAAAATCTATAAGAGCAACCACGAAGCATAAATTCTATAAATTGATGGGTAAAAACTGGCTTCCTTAACTGTTAAGTGCATTAGGGCTCCAGCATTTTTACAGCAGTGTGCATGACAACAACTGAAGGTCACTTGTAGGCCTTCAACTCCGCTGCAGTTTATCAGGGCACAAAGAATTTGATGTGATGCTGTGCAAGAGCAGCAGGCTCACAGTCTGGGACGTCTCCCAGCAGACTAAAACAAATCATGCACAACAGTTTTGTTTTTTTTATCCCTCCTGCACTTTTTCTTTTTTTTTAAATAACCGATGATGCCCTATGAGAAGGGAGTATACAGAAAAACTTCATTCCAACATCTGTTTCTGTATTTAACATTTGAAAGGATATTTCCCTGTTTATGTCAACAAAACACAAATCTGTGTATTTTTGTCAGTAAACAGACACGAACGGTGCACAATTATTAATTTGTAATTCATAAATGTACAAAGGTGCAAAGTGTATGGGGGGAAAATAGAGCTATGCAAGAGGAGACACAAATTACTGTAATAAAAAAAGTAAACTAATCCAGCGTTATTGCTGCAGCTGTGCATTCAATTCATGCCAGTGCAACTTAATTTCTACACCCAGGAGCAATTATTAGTAAATGCAGTTCAGTACATTAGGAAGCAAAGGCAAAAAAAAAAAACTGGGGGAAATAAAATTAATAAAGTAAGAGGCGATAAATAGGGGACAAATACTATGATGATTACTTTTTCCCAACAGGCAGATTCTACTGATATCTTGAAGGCAGCAATGAAAATGTACTTTTCCTTTCAGGTTCATTTCCCCCTTTATATCTTTCCAGAGCTTTGACAACAAAGATCGGGTTTCTGGTAACCAGCTGTTTTGGACATAAAAAGAAATATAGTTTCTCAACTGCAGCGCACTGCATAAAAATGTCAGTGTTGTCCTCAATATTGAGTTAAGAGTTCTTCCTTTGCGAAAATTGCTCACAACTTTCCAAATAGTTGCTCTGTTTGTGCCACATATAGAAAGAGTGCATTCATGCACTGCTGTGTTTTTGGTGCATATACATATATGTGGTTACTGTGACGCTGATGCACTTTGGCATCATCTCCAATGACATGGTCTTAATGATGATGGCCTCCTGTCCCCATTATCCCAGCAGCCCAGGTCTTGCCGTGCGGCACTACTATCTTGTGCCAGCAGTTAAAGGGTTTGCATTCATTAAGCTGTCCGAATTCTTCTCACCCTGTTGTCACATTGAAAGTGCTGATATCTTGTTGTTTGCACATTCTCCTGGCAAGACGGTGAAACTTGCTGCGGTTAGAGATAGATTAATAAGACTGCCTCCATCTCTGACTAGCTAGAGGCAAGGCCACACAAGGGTTTCATCTGGTTGTCAGGCTTGAGCTGTTGTCAGCACACAGTCTGGATTAAACACCGTCATTTGGGTCAACAGCCATGAAATTTGCATGCCCACCCATTGTTCTGTACTGTCATTAGCATACAGCACCATCTGACGCCAGTGCACTGACACCATCCAACCAGGAGTGCTCTCTGCTAGGCTCGACAATATGTTATTATTTGAATTATCCTTTTATTTGCCAAATCCTTACTAGAAAATCAGGCTATTCAAACTATATTGCTAGTAAATCTGATTTTTTTTTTTTTGTAAGTTTAGTGGATTGCAGGGCTGTCCTTTCATTGTGGAAGAGGGATACTTGTTCAGTTTGCTTTTTCAAAGTTGAATTTAAAGCAGTTTCCCCCCACAGAGTACAGACTATAGATTATTGGCACACTGAAAGCAGGCAGCTTCTTAATAAAACAGCATTTCAGTGGTTTTTCTGTGCATTTTGTTATGCTGCACTTGTGTTGTCTTCTAATTGACGATGTCTTAGCTGTTTGAATGTGTTTAGTTTCTCCGTGTGCGTCTTTAGTGGCCGTGCATTTTTGGTGTAAACCACACTAAGACGAGGATTCATTAAAATGTGCTCCAGTTTTTCATTTGGGGATTCATGTGCCAAGAATTGTATCGGCTTTCCTGTTTGCGAGTAGATTTGACTTGACTTTGAGTAAACAAAGCTGGCACTGATAGACAAGCACGAAGCTTTGGCAATAACTTAACAATAGTTTGGATACTTGGAATCAATCTTTGTTCCCAGCTTTCGTGACAACTTGTAGCACGGTCACTGCAGTTATGACACCAGAGTACCTGTTCTATGTTTCACGAGGACCGACTGAACAAGCGGGAAGACAAAAGGCTGCCAGACGACAGAGAGCCGGGGTGCTGGGTGGGGGTGGCGGGCGGGCTGTCAGCTGTGCAAAGCGTGTGGAGGCCATAGAGGGGGAGTGCATCCATTGTGTGTTGTGTGATTTCAACTGCTTGTTTTTGTTTTATTTGTGAAGCCTGGCCCTCGTCCATTCTTTGCAGCGGGCCGTTCGCTCCCCCAGCAGGAGCTGACATCATGATATGGTTAGGCATCATCACAAATCACAGCTCACACTGTTTGTCTGCTCGAGTTTAATCACGCAAGAAGAGTCACAGCAAGTTTTAGCTGAGTTTAGCTGAGGACAGATCAGTTGTCCAAGTCAACCAGGCGACAGAAGTCTGTGCTTGTTCTTGATGTTCAAGTCTTTTCTTTCACTGGCTTAAGAGCGCTTGGAGCTTTTGGACTTGTTAATATTTTGGGCCGGTCTAAATGTAGCACTCTTACTGATTTGTTAAAACTCAGGATATGTTAACTGGCAACCAGCATCTCTTAGCCCCTCAGCAATTCTGAAGGGTAATCAGGAGGGGCCCCTTTGAACCTTTGTATTTGGATGTTTGTACAATGTTTCCATTTTACTTGCACGGCTCTTTTTGCATATAGAGAGTGGAGCACTAAGGTACATTTAGACAGCCTGAAGTTATGTGATTATGAGTCTCTTTGTGCAAATATCTCTTGGAAGAGAGGAAGACGGTAAGCCAGACAGCTGTGTAATGTGTGATAGGGCGAAATGTTGCAGGTTGCTGGAGTTCCTCTGATCTGCTCTACAAATGACTTCAATGGGTACTGTGCTGCTTTTGTCTTTAAGTGTGAAATCTCTGCACACCTGAATGAGCGAAAAAGACTTCATAAAAACAATTAAGCACAACTCCCACACACTCTTTCTTTCTGCCTGTATATTTATTATGCTAGTACATGCCTATGTAAATATTAACAGGGTCAGATGAATAGATGAAATTTTGCTGCCAGTGGTTTTGATCTACTTGTTCTTTTTGATCATTGCAAATCAATACAAATGCATTCTGTGTGATTTAAATGCATTAAAGCTGTTCTGGCAGCATGTAGTGGCCCAACTCCTTAATACTTCACTTTGGTTTGGTTTGTTTTTTCATCTCTTTCTTTTAACTTTCATTTGTCACCCAGCTGTATCACTTTTGGCGTGAGTTAATGATGGGCTTAGATTTCTCATCGCTCATTTCCACGCTGCTTGTGCTGCCTGTTACACGTGTCTGAGATTCGCTGCTCTAATCCAGAGGAATTAAACTGTCTCAGGGAGCTGCCTCTGTCTGAGAGTTCAAACAGTGTTAATAACCAGGCTGGCTTTAGCTCAGACATCCCCCTGACAAACTTAATGGGCATCTACTTATCAGCAAATTCTTAAGTAAGTAACACTCTAAGTGAGAATTTAAGCAAGGTCTGTGGGTAAATGAGGTTTACATATACGGACGGAGTAATTATAGCTGTCGTTTTCCCTTTTTATGCTTTTTTTGCGTGTGTGTTTTGTTCATTGCTGATTTTCTATTTCAGTTGTTTTTGTTCTGTAAAAACAAGAGAAGACAATTCTCCCTCCTTGCTTTAAAACCCTTTTGAATGCCTTGAAAATCAAGACTGTTCGCTTGTTATTGTATTTGAATTATCCACACATGTTAAGCCCTTGGCACGTATTTGTGCTGTTGCCGAGCTTACCCGGGCAGAAAATACAGCAGACAGGACGGAGGACAGACTGATGGTGAGGGTAAGAGAAGGTCAGACATTTGGGAGGAGGGGGAGTGTCCCATCTTGGAGGGTAAACTTGGTTTACCCTCAAGTCATGTCACCCAGCCAATACCAAACCCTGCAAACAGTTCACTTCACTGATTGGCCAAGACAGGCCCTACAGGACAGTGCTGGCAGTAGACGGCCATTGGCTGTTTATCCTGGCAGTGGCTGACAGGAGCAAAGGCAAACATGGTCGATGTAGTCTGACGTTTATGCTCTCCATTTCATGATTCCAACGTTTTCCTTGTGTTTAAGGAAAGAATCCCATGTGTAAACATACTCAGCTTGTGAGTCCTGCTTTATAATGTGATATGAAATGTATTTAAGCTTTAATATTTAGCACTTTCACATTTCAGTGAGAAATTTCGTTTATAAGAAACTTAAAAAATTCAACAGATAAGTAATGCTGACATCAGGCACTGCAGGAGACTCAGGCAGAGGAGGGAGCAGCTGATTGGATTAGTATGACTGTTTTTTTACTGTTGTCAGTAAATTGCCTGCTTTTCTGTCTCATCTTCAGGCCACTCTGTGCAGTTCTTTCATATGATTTATAACACCTGGGTCTTCTTAGAAGTGTGCTTTGGTAACGACATCCCGCTGTGATGTTACAGCATACGCACATCCTCATATCAGCCTCTGCATCACTGAAGCAAGCTGCTGGTTGACTTTAGTTTAAGCAATTTTGTGTTACTTTTGCTTCTAGTGGTCCCTTCTGTTAAACTGTGGAGATGTCCTGTAATTTTACATTTGTACACCACCACAGAGGACTTTAAAAACAATGAGTCAATATGCAGTCAATGTGCAGGTTGAATTAAATTTAAGGAGTTTATTAAATGTATTGCATTAACTGTTCAGAAATTAGGACCACTCGGACCACTCCCCCAAATCTGGACATGACCAAACACTGTTTCCTGCTTTGAGATGCTCTTCTAGGCGTTTACTGCCGCCACCTTCAGTTCTTGTGTCTTTGTGAGTCTTTGTGCGTTCAGTTTTGTCTTCATGCATGCTATGTTGGGTTGAGATCAGGTGAATGGCTTTACCATTGAAGAATATCACATTTCTTTGCCTTAAGAAGCTCTTAGGTTGCTTTTGCAGTATGCTTTGGGTTATCATCCATTTGCACTGTCAGATCAGTTTTGCAGCGTTTGGCTGAATCTGAGCAGAGAGTATGGCCCTGTGCACGTCACAGTTCATCCTGGTACTTCTATCTAAATCTAGTGCCCTGGTTCCACTGGCAGTTATACGTGCCGTAACATTGCCTCTGCCATTTTTCACAGATGATGTGGTATGTTTCAGGTCATGAGCTGTTTCTCTCCCTCTCCATACTTTTCCTTCCCATCATGCTGGTAAAATTTAATCTTGGTTTCACCTTTTCCAGAACTGTGCTGGGCTTTTTAAATGTTTTTTGGACGAATGCTAATCTGGCCTTAACAACCTTGCAGTAAACCCTCTTTATTTCCATTCATGAAGGCGTTTCTTGATTGTAGGCTTTGGAAGTGATATCCCCTCAAGAGCATTGACTTAGGTAAACTTTGCGAAGGAATTTTTGTTAACCAAGGAAATAATTCTGCAATCATCCACTTTAGCCGTCTTCTGGGATCTTCCAGGTCTCTGAATTTGCCAGTGCATGGCTTCTTTTTAAGCATGTTTTAGATTGTAGATCTGACCACTTCCTAAAGTTTTTGCTATCTCTCTGATTGGTTTATTTTGGTTTTTCAGCCTAATGATGGCCTCCTTTACTCGCAGTGACGTCTCTTTGGACCTCATAGTGAGAGTTCCAGTAAAAACCACCAGATTGACGTTCAGCACTTCGAGTCAACTTCAGGTCTTTCATCTGCTTAGTTTATCATGGCACATTACAAGGGAACAGTTTTTCAGTGAATTGTCCAGTTACTTATGAACCCATGGTAATGGGAGGCAATGTATAAAAAATACCTGTAAGTCCTAGAAGTGTATGAAATACTTTTGTAAAACCTTGATATAAATCTAAAAGCCTGTATTTCAATCACTGTGCTGAAGAAAGATGATGGTGTGAAAGTAAAGTCAATGCAGGACTGCCTTAAACTTAAACTGGTTGAAAAAAAAGAAGTTATTTTGAAGTCTGTGAGGAAAATTAACGGAGTTTTCAGTTAGTAAACATTCCTAATCTGATCTAATATGACTTCATTTTATAAATTATGGTCTGATTTATAATACACTAAGTGATATTATAGGTTGGCGTTGTGTAGTTTCTGACTCACATCATATAACGATGCATTATCCCTTGTTCCCTCTGTCTTGAAAAAAGAAAATCCAAAATATTAAATAAACTGTTCTTCAATTGACTTTTCATGGTCTTTTATTTAATATAAAGTCAGTCACTTTTTAATAAATTGCAAATAAATAATAAATTTCTAAACTGCTTTCAATTTAAAAAAGAAAATCAATACAAACACAGAACACAACCTCCGTTGCTCTTTAACTTAAGTTCTTAACCACTTGACCTCTTCTTTTTTTTTTTTATGCCTGTTTAAAATGTATCCATACAGCCACAATTTGTCTCAATTCCCTTGCATTCCCCCCGGGCGTCACAGAGCAGCTGAAGAGTACTTTATCATAGGCCCCAGCAGTGCTAGCCTTGCAGAGAGAGGTGTGCGTAGGGGTGAAAGCAAATGAGTGTGCAGCCACGAGCCTTTTCAACAGTGATGTATAATATTCCAGTCTGCCTTCTTCATAAATAAGCCCACTGCCTCAGAGGGCACATGGGACAAGTAGGTCTTGGGGCATTAAGGCACAGATTTCAATTTTAGATTGAAATTTTTAGGTTATTGTGATGTAATTTATCATCCACTCTCTTTGCACAAGTGAAAAAGAGGCATCATGTAATGTGAGGCTGTAGTTCTATATTGTGAAATGTGCTTATTATTTGCATGCATGACATTTAAATGAGAACATTTATCTGTACCTCGTGTGTTTGAAGCTGCAGCCAGGAGATGGTTAGCTCCTGTCCACCAAGTAGAACCGCTGATTTTAATTGGCCAGTCTCAGTGAGCTGCCAACACAGAGCGAGGCAGCTATTTTACATCCGAAGTGCTGCAGTCACACAGCTGTACTACATAGTAAATGAAAATCACAACTTTATTATAACATAATACAAAAGCTAGCCTTTTTTTTTTTATTATATTAGCTTGATGCAAGATGTTTAATAAATATCACTCCAGTCACTCTCATTACTCAGTTTAAAAGTTAAACTCTAAGACAATATTTAAATAATATCACAAGCTTCCAAGGGCACTGACATGTGTATCTTGTTTGCTTATGATATAACACGTGAATTAGTGAGGTAGAACAATTCTGTCAAGGTCATTTTAAGCTGAATAGCCTGTGATTAAAGAGTTTACTGGACTGTGCAACAGGTTTGAGTATGGTGAGAAAATTCACATGAACTGAGTCTCCACCACAGCGTTTCACAAAATGACAAACTGTTGTTATAAGCGGTCACTAAAGCCCTCTCGCTGCTGATGTCATCCCAGTTTGTGGCTCCCCTGCCAGAGGACGGTGCTCGCTGCTCACCTCAGCAGTCTGTGCTTTGCTGTCTCACGTTGTCCTTAAACAAATGACACAGCAAAAATGCAGCAAAGTGTCATCACTCATGATGTCTGCACACCGAAGGAAACAGCAGGCCATGAGGATCAAGGTCAGAGGTCAAGTGGAAACGTTACCCAATATCCTCATGCAGCAGAAGCGTGAGAGTTCGTAGTCCACCACAGTCCATTTTTGACACGCATCGGACGCTCCCTGGGGCGGGTGCTAACACCTGTGCTTACACTGTACAGTGTGAGGATCAGCTGCCAAATTCCTGAGTGAGAGCCTGTCTAAAGAATGACATTCACTTCAGCTATGTCAAATCTTCAGTAATCTGCCACAGTTAAGCATGGACATGAATTCTGCAGACATTTTCCCCACAGCAGCACTGCTCCTCAGTTTTGCCAGTAAAAGAGGTCGTTGGTTGTCATAAAAGTTGAAAAGAAATTGCATTCACTATAAGAAAGTCACAGATACTGAATTTTTCATTCTGAACTCAGACTGTCTGATTGCAGACACGTTGTGCGTCTCACTTATTGCTAATACACGAGTAACTGAGTTTATGAATTTATGTCAAACACTATACTTTTCATCATTGTAAGTTTTTACTCCTCCTCCACTTCTAACTTATTTTATGTCAGCTTCCATCTCTGCTTTTTTTTTTTAATTTTTTAACCCTCTTCAGTGGCCATTCTGCTTTTCTGCACCACCTGTTCCTCTGTCGGCCATCACACACACAAATACACTTTCCCCGCTGTGTCAACCCCTAATCTCCTCTAGAGGATCCATCTGCCCACAGTCTTTAGCCATGCAGTACCCCACCTCTTATTTGCAAAAGTGTGTGTCTGTGTGTGTGTGTGGACACAACTCATATGACTGCCAGCGAGTGGGCACACATGCATGCAGTGGTGGGAGGGATAATGAACGGATATTTTGCTCCTTTATCTTCCTACTTGTCCACCTACAGCAACAGAGGGATTGTGTGTGTGTGTGTGTGTGTGTGTGTGTGTGTATGGGCACGACTCAGTGTAGCTTAAAAGTAGCTTCTGTTTCCGTCTCCAGGGGTGGGTGGTGGTGGGTGTAAAACAAAAAGTGCTCTGAGCTGCAGAGAAAATGACAACCACGGTGTGAGACAGAATAGAAGAAGGAAGAGAAATTACCCTGCGGCACAACCTCGAACTGTACTGCTTCCCTCTCAAGACTCTGCATTAACTCTGCAGTATTCTGGGTGTCAGGAGAGATTCTGACCTTGTCGTGCTTGTTGGCCTGTTTTATTTAGCTGATTGCACAGTGTGTAGATCTAAAAGCACTGCAGTTAAACGTGTAGCTAAAACCTGTTCTGGTTTACTACTAAATTACTAAATACAATTACTACTAAACTTAGAGCTAATGAAGTTTCTGGAAATGGCACATTTGGCAGGATGAATTGGGAAATCCAGCTTGTCTTAAAAGGCATCTTGTATCTTTTACTGTAATAAATGTAATAAATCATTACTCATAACAGTTCTTAACTTCTTCTAGATTTGGATGAGTTCAGTTGATGCAAGACACAAACATTGTTCAGTCAGGGTCACTGCATTCAAAAGAGCACTGTTATTTCCATCTGCTATTTATAATTGGCCTGTAGTTGTGTATATCTGGAAAGTGGCAGCAAGATCCATACAGAACAGAAAAGGTATTTAATACTCAGGCATAGTGTGAAAATGTGGGTTGCATAGTGGTTTGCAGTGGCACAGGCTAAAGCAGATTAAATGGTGTGGAAATCAATACTTCAATGAGGATTTAGATCTGAAAAATGTGATATCCGCATTTTTCATCACTCCTTAATATTTACTGTTTTGTCTCCAGATTACTTGCCTGCAGGACTTCTTCGGAGATGATGATGTCTTCATAGCGTGCGGACCAGAGAAGTTTCGCTATGCCCAAGATGACTTTGTGCTGGATCACAGTGGTAAGGCTTCCACAGCCTTTACAACTGGTAGGCCTGACTAACACTAACCAAACATATGTCTGTATATATGTGTGTGTCATGTGTGTGCATGACATTCTTAACCCATTATTTGTTCTCCTGCAGCTGCATGAAACGCTCCTTCCTTTTGAAAAGTTGACATCAAGATATGCTGTGTGTTTTCCTGTGCAATGCCATATGTGATTTATTGTTGATTGGAATTTTGAACATGGAAAACATATCAAATGAGAAAATGTATCATTTTAAGAAATGTAATGTCAAATGTTTTCAACTGGGGAAAGATCTGGACTGCAGGAGGCTGATTCAGCACCCGGACTCTTCTACTATGAAGCTATGCTGTTGTAATAAATTAGCATTCGTTTTAGAATTATCTTGCTTAAATATGCAAGGTCCCTGAAAAAGGCATCATCTGGATGGGAGTGTTTGTTCATCCAAAAACTGTATATGACTTTTAACATGTTCAAGATACTAATTCCATAGACCAGCAGTCAGGTTTTTGAACGGAGTCCTGATAACAAGCTCGATGATTTCGTTCGCCTTTAAGCCAGAGGATGCAACATCCATGTTTTCAAAAAGAATTTCACATTTCAATTCATTGAACTGCTGAAAATTTTACCACTTTGTCCAAGTCCATTTTAAATGAGCTTTGGCTGCTCTTTCACTTTTTACTTCTCCAGCATCCGGAGCATTTTTTCATGAAAATGTAAAATGTCTTAGTTTAAATATTTGGTATGCTTTCTATGTTCTGTTGTGAATAAAATATGGAGTTCAGAGATTTACAAATCATCACGTTCTGTTTTTTTAAATTTACATGTTATACAGCATCCCAGCTTCTGTCAAACTGGGTTTGTAGCTATATAATAAATTGAAAATGGTGTTGCATATTTTAAACACACATCCTTTTTGTCAAAAAGGGAAGAAGGTTGCATTCTTGTTTTTTATTTTATTTTAATTTTTGAATGGCATGTCAAGTCCATGTGTTTGTAAAAATCCCACTTTAATGTTCTGTACTGTATGTGTTGTACATAAGTTATGCACGTCTTGCATACTTCTGTATTTTATTATGCAGAAAGTTTTAGAGGACACTTACAGGATATGACCTGTATAATCAGCTTATGCATTCACTGTCATAGCTGCACATAACTTCAGCCAAGACTGAACAACCTCATGGGAAGAAGAGGAAGTTTAATTTAGTTGCAGTCCAAAATACTGACATCCTGTTTGATATTTGTGTTGTTTGGTCAGGTTGGCTTAACAACAGGGAGGCATATCCTGACACACTACACGTTAACTGATGGTGGTTTGCCTGTATGCAGTTATAGTTCAGAGCTTTTGTCCCACTTAGACTGCTGTGCTCCACTTGTAAGAATTAGGTCTTTGAAGGTACATAAAAAGGCACACTGCACTCTGCTGAGAGTACAGAAGATAGGTCCAGGACATACCCTGTGACTGAGGAGAGGAAAGTGGGTAATCAGATGTAAGCAGGTTAGCTTTTAAGTCATGAAGCACAAATCAGTTTGGAAACTATATTTGTTGGTCCTGGAAAAAGATTTTGTTTAATATTTTATTTCATAGCTAGAACTGCTTTATTCCTCCAGGTTCTGCATCTGCTGATATACATTATGGGTCACACTGCACTCTGGATGATTTGAATGTATGTGTTGGACTGCAATAGAAATAGAGTGTACAAAATGATTATCTATTACTGCAGTTATGAAAGGCTGGTGTGTAGCAGGTACTGATATGCACAAATCTGTAAACCTGTGCAGTTTTTCATGAACAAACAAGTTCTGTCCTGCTTCACAGACTCCAGGGAGTATCATTAGTGGTTTGAATGCTGTGGTGACTTTAACTGCGTTGTTTTCCCAGAATGCAGAGTGCTAAAGTCGTCATACAGCCGCTCTGCTACTCCAAACCGGACGGCTAAAAGCCCTGGAGTTTCACGACGTAGCAAGTCCCCCGGTGCAGGTAGGAGGCACGTGTTGCACAATCATTTTAAAAATAATAGTCTATAAAAATGTGTGGTGATTCCCACCTCATACGTCTGCCATCCAGGCAAAGTCAGTTCTTGCAAGTTATTGCAGCATATAGTATGTATGAAAATATTTCACACGTAAAAAAAAATCCCATTCGACTAAAGCCAACATAGGCAATGATTATTTAGCAGCTTAAATGTAAACTGGCCATAGTTTCTGAGCAGTTTGTGTGCTGTGTTGAGAGATGCTACATTAAGCTGAATGCTCTGCATTGTATTTCTTTATGTTATGTAGCAAGGCGATCTGCCCACTTCTCCACCACACAGTCCCCAGTCAAGTCCCCAGGTGAGGCTTAACATGCTGTGCTGTGAAATCTGTTGTGCTCACGTCTATGTTATAAAATGATTTTTGTTAGTTTGAGATTTTATATAATTAGCAGTGACTCTGCTGTCCCAACGTTTTCAGGGGTAATCTTCATATTTGTACAATAATATTTAACTTTTAAACCATTTTGATAACCATTTGGAGCTTTTACCGCAAAAGTGAAATGTCAAAGAGTAAAACACCTGATGTAGAATCTACCTGTTGAGTCGAAATTTATTAGAAAAAAGCTAAGCTTGATTCCCCCATAAATGATCCAGGATTATCCTCAGTGTTGCTCACAACTGCTTCATGTTTTATTACTCTGTTAGCAAGTGTTTTGTTGGCAGGTGAATAAACCCCAAGATCTGCTGTGGTACTGTAGGAAGCATATCATAAAAAATTAATGGATTAAAAAACACCAAAATACAACAATCTGCAGATTTTTACTGGGACCTCAGGTAGGTTTGTTTTCTTTGTGGACAAGCTGTGTTCAGCCGACCTGTAGCTCTGGGGTTAGTTACATCATTAGTTACACTTTGCTACTACTCTATTGGACCCTCTTTTGACTTCAGAGCTGCCTTAATTCTTTGTGGCATAGTTTCAATAAGTTGCTGGAAACATTCCTCAGAGATTTTGCTCCAGATTGACATGATAGCATCACATGGTTGCTACAGATTTGTTGGCTGTACCTACATGATGCCAATCTCTTGTTCCACCACATTCCAAAGATGCTGTATTGAATTAAGGCTGCGGAGGCCATGTGACTACAGTGACTTCATTGTCGCGCTCAGGAAAACAGATTGAGATGATTTGAGTGTTGAGACATGGTGCGTTATCCTGCTAGAATCAGTATACCCTTTGAAAGAGGAGTACATTGTGGTGATAAAGGGGTGGACATGATCAGCAACAATACTCAGGTATGCTGTGGCATTTAAACAATGCTCAGTTGGTTCTAAGGGACCCACAGTGTGCCAAGAAAATATCCCCCACACTATTACACACCACCACAACCATGATGTATTTATACAGGTCAGGATCCATCACTGCATCCAAATGTTACAGCGGAAATCAAGATTCATCAGACCGGGCAACGTTTTTCCAACCTTTTATTGACCAATTTTGGTGAACCAGAGTGAATTGCAGCTTCACTTTCCTGTTCTTAGCTGACAGGCGTGGCACCCTGTATAATTCTGAATGACATAATCTGAATAATTACTGATTACTGAAGCTTCACCTTTACTCTATTCTTAAAATTGTCTAGTCTTAGCATCACCCCATACTTGACATTCATATATGTTTTAATTTTACCTGTGAATGATGGTTAATGATAAACTAATCATTAGCAGCTTAACCATAGCATATGAATGGGGAGCCAAATCCAATATGACAACACATTTACAACCAAATACAAAGACTGCAGTTATGCTGGGAAAAAATCTAACTGAGAATTCAAACTAGGGAGCAAACACAAAATTTTCTAAACATAACGGACTTGACTGTTTTAGCTACTATTAGCTACTTTAGCTTGCTAAAACCAAGTCTATGAAATAAAGCAGTTTTCTTAACATTCAGTCTTCCACTAATTGGTCCTCTAGTGTTAAATGAAAATCAGAGCCAAAAATAGGAACACTGGTTTGTGTTTCTTTCTATTTTTAGCACTGTTAGCTGTTTCCTCTGTAGCTCCTCAGATCTCAGATCAGTGTATTTAAACAAGACACATTTCTGTACTTTGACCCTCTTTCTCTCCCTCATTCTTCTGAGGCCAATTAGATGCATTGAACTCTACCCAACTACCTGTTAGAGAGCCAGCTGCTGCAGAGCCATGAACTGATAATACCGTGTCTGCACAGAAAGCTAAACATGAGTAGCACATTAGCACAGATACCCTACTACTCTCTTGACTGCTAGAAATGAACAACTGAAGAATGCTTCTGAAAGGAAACAGTTCTCGTCTGTGATAATTCAATTCTAATCTAAATGAATAGCTGCAGATGAGATGCTGAGAAAATAGCTTGTTATCTACAGGCTAATGTCATGTTGTGTAAACTGCCTTCTGAGGCACTGATTTTGAAGTACCTTTAGGAAGAAACACTTTGAGTTTATAATTCAATTAAAAAGTTAAACTCTGAAATGTGAGTGCAAAGATGCAGCCTGTAGGCAGTGTGAAATGATTTTCCTCAGCTCGGCTGGGTTTATGCAGATGAATGACTGTGAGTTAAAGTTTGACGCATTATGGCTCTGTATTTGTGCCAGCAGCCGATAGAGAGCGAAGCAGAAATAGACTGTTCTTGAGAGAATGAATCACTCAAACAACAGAGGATTTCGTCCCTGCTGTGTGCTCTTGTTTTAAAGAGTGATAAAGTATATGCAAACGTGTGAAATCTAATGATAATTTTCAGGCAAATTTACAAAAAACTCACTTTTATGATCAATCAATACATTTTTTTTAATGTATTGTGTCTACATAAACCAAAGTGATCAGTACTAGGGGCATCAGCCTAGACTGCAATCTGCAATTCTGCAATCATTCAGCCTCGTTACCTGTGGTGAGAGTGCTTTCACTTATTTTTGTTTGATTTGTTCTCATGTAGAGGTTAGAGTGAAAGAATAATGGTATTTTTGTAGGTACTAAAAGTGTAGAGGAGTCTCAAAATGACCACACACCTCCCCCTCATGGGGAGAATCTGCAACCTGCTAAAAAAGAACTTGCGAATTTGTGAGTGAGTCACAGGGGGGGCTGTTTGACGATTCACTTTACTACCAAGTGCATAGTATGCTAGTGTGATACAGTTTGCATTGGATAACCACGGGTTATCTTTTAGCACTGGTATCACTGGCAGTTTTAAACATCTCAAAAGTATATATTGCTGCAAACATGTTTATTAAGTCACTGCCTGACTTATTGATGGATTCTCCTCAAAGCTGTGCATTACTCCTAAACTAAGACTACTACGCTCTGAATGATGAACTCATAATCCCACTGACTCTTGCCCTGTTTTTCCTTCTCTCTGCACAGTAAATGGTATTTCAGCCCACAAGTCCACCAAGTCCTCTACTCCATCCCCTACCAGCCCTCGAACCACCCCCAGTTTTAAGGTAAGACTGTGTATCCAATGCATTTTATACAGTAACAAGACACCCACAGTTTGCTGCTGCACCAGAACCCACAAAGTCTCAGCGATTCTCTTTATACAGTGTACTGTGTATATATGCATGGGCTCACACTGACAGTCACTCGAGACACACACAATACTGCAAAAGAACACTGACAGACTTTGTTAAAGTTTAGTTCATAATGCTGCAGAATTTCAGGGCGTGTGTCACATTTGTGTTGACACTGACTCCTTCACTTCGTCCTGGTTGAGACCAAACAAGCGCCTTTAGTGAAACTGTCTAGATAAGATGCAGATAAGCACAAAGTTAAAACTGCTTTAAAGGTAAAGAAATGTTTACATCCAGTATATAATTTAATATATTTTTACAGCACTAACTCAAAATGTTGGTGATGCCTTGTAAAATGTAAATAATGCTAAAACACAAACCTCATAAACCCATATTGCCATTAAAATAATAAAAAATTAGGTCGCTTTAAATCTCAAAAAGAGTTGGGATAAGCCCTCTTCTTCTAACAGCAGGCGTAAACATCTGTGATCTGAGGAGACCAGCTGCTGGACTGTTAGGAGAGGAATCTTTCCTTACAGGATTACATGTTTTACAAAATGAACTTCAGATTTTGATTCACCTGACCCCAGAACAGTTTTCCAGGTCGCCCCAGTCCATTTTACATAAACTTTAGCCCAGAGAAAACAGCAGTGTTTCTGAATCATATTCAGATATGTTGTCTCCTTTGCATGACAGAGCTTTAACTTGTGTTTGTGGATGGCACGGTGAACAGTTTCTCAGATGCTTTTTTCATTACCAGCCATGTGAGTTACAGTAACCTAATTAGTTACAAAATGTTGCTTCCAGCCTTTTGTCGCCTCTGATCGAACTTTTTTCCAGACATGTTTATGCCATCAATTTCAAAATGAGTCACTATTTTTCGTGAAAGAGCAAAAAGTCTTAGTTTTTTTGCTTTCTTCGTTCTATTGAGAATACGATATCAGTTTATGGGGATTTTAAAATGATTGCATTCTGCTTTTATTTACATTTTACCTAAAAATGTTTTAAATCTCTATATTCCAGCTGCATTTGCTAACATATAGCCGTCTTTCCTGCATTTTTCTGGCTCACTGGTACCCGTTAACCAGTGGATTAGCTTGAATACACTGATTTCAGTGTAGCTCTGCCTCTGAGACTTTAAATCCAAATTAGTGCTGCTAGTGGTGTTATTGCAAAGCTAGGGATAAGGCAAGGATGTACAACCTACATACCCTGAAACAGAATAAATCAGCATCAAATGAATTTATCAAGCCACTGACTGTCAGTCATGTATGACTCGCAGGCTATGTCGTAGCTGCCTGATGTGTTTTCACTAGATTTTAAGATAATAATCTGCTTTATTGATGGATTCTCCTGTAAATCTGTGTTAGTCCCAGACTGTCATTTCTGAATGATCCAGCCAGCTGGCTAACCTCCTCCACCTTTGCGCAGTTCCTCTGTGAGCCCAGAGTTATCCATCCACATTAGTTTGGCACCACTAAGTCAGATAAAGTCATTTATCAAAGTAAAAAGCTTTTTTATGTATCTACGTATAAAAGGGACCTTGACACTGTCCCACGTTCAATTTTGCTTCAGAGGGCTACCTAAAAATAGATCCTCACTGTAAGGTAATGCACATTATGGCTCAGTGCGGTATGTAAGCACTGCTGTGCATGATGGGGAGTGAACTTTTTCTGATCTTTAGTGCTGGTGGCATGCATTTATTGCTGACATTTCAGAAATGTAGACATAAGCTGCTGAAATGACTCTCTTAACAAATGAATGATTCATTTAAGTGGTCAAACTCAGACATCTGAAATCGTCTACATCTGAAAAAATATGAAAATGAATATGTCTCCTTTTATTGTAATCAAAGTCACTAACAAGCCAGTAATAGATCAGCAGCGTTTTAACGACGATCATTATGTTTGTCGACACTGTTTGTTATTTTGCTGCCAGTTTGAGTATTGATGAGGCCGAGCTCTTATCTCTGTTGTTGTTTGTTGTTGCACAGATCCCTCCGTCACATCACCACTCTTCCCCAAATATAAATGGCTCGTTGAACAATCATCAGGAGCAAACCAATCAGCTGAGTCCAGAAGGTATGATCAGAGTAATTTTACACAGAGACTCTGCTGCTTAACTCAGTGTGACACCTGCTGGAGTTGCAACTACTAGAGTTTAGATTAGAAAATCAATCAGTTACGCTTATAGACTATTTGAAGCCAGTAATTTAGAATGATTAAAATTTAACCCGGCAACACACTAAAGCAATCTTCCTTTAATTTTCCTAGATGACACCAAAACTCTGTTTCTGTGAGTAGACAAAGCCTTAAACAGAAAGTCTGTGTTAAATAAAGAAAACTGATAACCACCAGCATGATATCTGTTACCTTTGACTTGGATTTGACTTTTTTTCAAGCCAGCTGAGGCAAAGAAAGCCTGGCTATGCTGCTAGATTTCAGCGTAGTTTTGTGTACCTTTAAGACTTGCTTGTTTATAGCCTTTGTCTCTCCTCGGCAGTTAATGGGAACCAGCACTCGCATGCCTCAAGCATCTGTGAAAAATACAAGATTGGCAAAGTCATCGGAGATGGCAACTTTGCTGTAGTCAAAGATTGTGTGGAGAGGTAAGTGAAACCCGTTCGATCAGACTGGAAATGTTGGCAGAAATCTGCAGTGAACGCACAGCAGTGTCCCTCCTCCCCGTGTGCAGCTTATTGAAGTATGTGTCACATTATGGTCACTGCCCAGTCAGGCCGTTTGAGTCCTGATGACAGGCATTGTGCAGACAGAAATATCTCATGGATTAAACCCAGGAGTGATTTCACTTCATTAGCCTTTTTAATCTCAGTCAACACACAGACAGGGAGGTGGAGGTGACAAAGAGGGGCCTGTTGAGTGTGTGTGTGTGTGTGTGTGTGCAAGATGATGTCTTGCACCTTCCTAGAAAGTACTTATGGGAACACACTGTAAACAAACAGTTTAGATTCTCAGTTTCTTACCAAAATACAGTGTATATGTCATTGAATAAACATTTGCCTGCGCCTGCACGGTTTCACAGCTCACACTCTGCATAACAAAGTTTATTTGCTACATCTAGAATTCCTCCCCTGTAACGATGTGACGCAGCGCTCCCGCAAAACCATAACCTAGCGTCTCCGGCGAGCACTTCATTTAAATTACAGACACTGCTGTAGCTTCACTGCTGCGTTCAGTGTTATCCCCTAATTGCACTGTTTCTGTTCAGGTCCACGGGGAAAGAGTTTGCCCTGAAGATTATCGACAAGACAAAGTGCAGCGGAAAGGTTTCACTTCTGTTCCTCTCTGCCTCCTCCTTTTATTCCTCCCTTTGCATGTGTCACTTTCAGTCAGACGTAAGCAGGCATCATATGTTGGTGCACAGCACGGTCACACCTGTGTGCCTCTGATGCTCAAAGCTCGATTAAGTGATATTGTTTATTCACACTCTTGTTCGCATTACCCTCATACTTTCACACACTTACACAATGACACACCAGGATTCGCTCACGTTTAACGCACAACTCAGATCTTTTATTATTAGCGCAACAACTGAGCGTAGACACCGGGTGCTAGCCAACTCTGAGTGAGTGTGTGTGTGTTTCCTAGGAGCACCTCATAGAAAATGAAGTCGCTGTGCTCCGGAAGGTGAAACATCCCAACATCATCATGTTGATCGAGGAGGTGGACACTCCCTCTGAACTATACCTGGTTATGGAGCTGGTGAAGGTGCAGTAGAGGCTGAGGGGGGAGTGGGTGGCTGAGGGGAGAGGGATCATTTCTCGTTTTGCTGTGTAAAACACAGTTGTCATATTTTTGCAGGGAGGCGATTTATTTGACGCCATCACCTCCTCGGCCAAATACACAGAGAGAGACGCAAGTATCATGGTGTACAACCTCGCCAGAGCGCTGAAGTACCTACACAGCTTGAACATCGTCCACAGAGACATTAAACCAGAGAATCTACTGGTATGCATTTACAAACATGCTGTGTTTTGGGGTGGGTCTTACAACAAATCCAGATCCTCTGTGGGCTTTAAATGAGTATTTCATTCTAGGTTTTTGAGTACCCAGATGGCACCAAATCACTGAAACTTGGAGACTTTGGCCTAGCTACAGTAGTCGAGGGCCCCTTGTATACCGTATGTGGCACTCCTACATATGTGGCTCCAGAAATCATCGCTGAGTCAGGGTAAGCTGGACGCTTTGACGCAATATGCTTTAGTATTGTGCTAAACCAGTGTACAATACAGCAAGACAAACTACGCATACAGTATGTGGCAGCAGGCACGTTTATGTGGTAATATGTACTGTTGTATCGTTACAGCAGATTAGAAACTTTCATTTGTCAAATGTCAAAATGTTTTTTCTGTATTTTTATGTCCAGAAAGAGTTTGCTTTAAACGATTTAGTCTTTTTCTGGCTCTGTTCATACCCTCATTTCACAGTTATGGCCTGAAGGTGGATATCTGGGCCGCAGGTGTCATCACCTACATCCTCCTGTGTGGATTCCCTCCTTTTAGAAGGTACTGGGTTCACATAGTTCAGTAAACAAACATGCAGAGGGACGTGGTTTTCAGTTTTAAAGGTAGATACTATATCACAGGTGGATAACAGGTGATGCCATATATTGCTACCATACTTTTTTGCCTAGATTTAATGAGCGAGGATGCTGTTCAAGTTCATTTGGTGCCAATATATCAATGACAAGCTAGCCATGCCCTAAAATATGCTTTACTTTGCATTTACTTTTTATATGACACCCCAGCTTATTAAACTGAGATAGTGCAGTATTAAAATAGAAAGTGGAGATATAGATTGAGTCTATAAATTAAATAGGTCATAACCAGGCCAGAAGTCAGATTTTTCTATCTTCTTATTTTTCCACCCACAGGAGTCACCCCCTGCTGGCCATTAAAACGAGTGCAGCTTAACTTTGCAGTCCTGAAGGCTATGCCAGTCATTAATATACAGTCTATGACTTTGAGCAAAAAATTCAATCTTTTCTAAATTGTCAGCAGAAATTCAGCCACGTTGTCAGTTTGACTTTCATCACTGTCAGTTTGCTACATCTGTACGCTGTCGCTGATATTAGTCACTGTGCTAAGGATTGTGTAATTTGATTTACGTTAATGTGACCCATATGTCATCTCTAGCACTTCATGTTTATGGCAGTAGCCACAAATTGAAACTCAAAATGAAAGGATTTTATTATGCAAAGTACAATACAGATGGTTCAGTTTTTTCACAGTTTAGATGTATGTCACGTTTGCTGAGTAATGCATTATAAATTCTGAGTTGTTTTTCTGAGTGTGTGTTTCTCCTTCAATATAGTGAGAATAACCAGCAAGAGGACTTATTTGACCAAATCCTTCGAGGGCGACTGGACTTTCCCAGTCCTTACTGGGACAACATCACTGACTCAGCTAAGGTCAGGACCACTGATTTACACAATTCATATATATTCATTAGATGACATTACTCTGGAGGGTTACGCTACCCACTCTGTTGTTTAATCCTTACCCTTCTCTCTGCATTGGCTGCAAAAAGCCTGAAACAAGCCTCCAGCTTTTTTAGTTCAAGTATACAAGAGTAGAGACTCCTGTAATAGCTGCTTTCTGCTGAAGGACACAGAAACCCCCTCAATTCTCTAAGTTAATGTCAAGTATTAGGGTAGCAGCCGGCACTCAGCGTGCAAGACCTAACTGCTAATTAAACACACTTGTGTTACAGTGGCTTTGTCGCTGTAGACATGAGCACAGTTATTGATGCCACACCATGAGGCAGCGTGGCGTAATGAAGCTGTAGATCTAAGAGAGCACGATTTCTCTGGAAACAATATATGCATACGTGACTTCCTGAGTGCACATGTGCACAAATGGTCATTATTTATATTTTAAAAAGTGGTTCTTTTAGGAACATGTTTATAATTTATTGCAATGCAGAAACCAGCTTTGCCAGGAATATACATTTCCAGTTTTTTTGTTGAGATAATATTTTTTTATTTTCCTCCCAATAAAGCAGTTAAAACAGATAAACTGCTCCAGAAACAAATAGCATAAAGCTGTCAGTTATCACCATGCTTGGTTAGCATGGTGTATCCATAAATTGTATAAATGCATGAGACAGATACAAAGATATGCTAATAGTACATAAAGTCCTGTAATTTACTTCTTGCACAGTATTTTAGTACAATTACCAGCACTCTAAGCAATATTAGTTGTCAAATAATGACAGAAAAATACTCAAAAGGCTACTAGCAAGAAGCTAACTAGCAGTCATCTAGGGGCAGCTGCCAACCCTTACTAACACTTAATTTTAAGATTTAAAAGTGTTTAAATCAGTGAGTAATATCAAGCACAGTTACTATGAAGGGGTAAAATAACTAGAGTGACCAAAACTGCTCTTTGCAACATACTGTAGATCATGTTTCTGTTTGCTGTAAAGTTGCATATTTTGACATAGGAGTTTATGGAGCTCGGTTCACTTTTTGAGCTAGCATCAAGGAGCTGTAGTTTATACTTGTTCCACACTTTAATTTTCAATTTAACTCAAAGTCCACTTGATTAGTTCAAGCATACACCCACCTGATTCTGTGTATTGGTATTTATCAGATGGACTGAAATGTGACTATACATGGATGATTTTGGCCTGCGGGTAGTCAGTGTTGCCAACTCCTCAGTAAGGAAAATCGCTATTGGTTGTCCTAAAAGTCGCTAGAAGTCGCTAAATGACGCCATCGCCTAATTTGCATAATTAGTCATGCTAATGTAATTGTAACCTATGTTGTAGGCGAGAAAAATAACATTGTGGAAGAGACATAAAGTGAGTAAAAAAACGTCCTAAATGCATTTAGGATTTATTTAGAACTACAAATTAAATTTCTTTTAGCAATTATTGTTTTTTTAATGTCACAATTTCAACCCTGCTTCTCTATCCGGGCTTGGACCGGCAAAAGTGACCCGAAAAAGGCACTCTGGTGGAGTTACTTTGTGTGTGTGTGTTTATAAGTAGTTTTAAACCTTGTGATCCTCAAAACAACATAACAGTAAAAGAAGAACTGACTGCGTTACAGTGATGCGCGATTCATTTGCAGTTTGGACGCATAGGTGTGAACATCTCCTGCCCTGATAGCAGCTGAGGGAGGACTACCCTCTGCCCATGAGCGCTTTGGCACGGGCGAGGTGCCCACGGCACCCGCTGTTTGTTGAGAAGAGCGATATGTGCTTTCACGTCAAAAAGTCGTCATAAATAATTTTCAAATAACACCAGAAACAGTCACCAGATTTGTCGCTAGTCGCTTTTTAGAAAAAAAGACGCTAAGGGGGTCTGAAAACTCGCTAAACATAGCGATAAAGTCGCTAAGTTGGCAACACTGCCCACGGGTTTGCTAGAACACCTTCATCGGTCACATATCAATTTGGCACTTATTTCTTGTTACACTGCCGCCTGGTGGCCAAAACCCCCCCGAAAAGACTTTAAGTCTAAAGGAAATTTATCTTTAAAGCTGAACTAATCTAGTGTTGTGAAATGTTGCAGGAGCTGATTGGAAAGATGCTGCAGGTCAACGCTGAGGCTCGATACACAGCACAAGATGTTCTCTCACATCCATGGGTCACGGTACTCTAACACCATCTGTATTAACACAGCCCGAGACTGTGGTTATTTGTTTCTGTGTGGATTTCAATATTGTGTGTTTGTGTGTGCCAAGGATGATGCAATCATGGAGAATAACATGAAGATGGAGGTGACAGGTAAACTGAAGACTCACTTTAACACCGCGCCAAAGCACAGCACCACCACAGCCGGGGTGTCAGTCATCATGGTAAGCACCTGAACGAGACATGATTTGTTACATATTTCTGGAGGGTTTTTGTTTTTTCAATCCTGTAACTGTAATGAGATTACCTTTCAACAATCTCCTAAATCTAAATCAGCAATACTGATGTCTTGGTGTGGGTTTAGTTGTAAGTGACCCGGAGCCTGCAGTGGGATGAACATGTCAGGCCCTTTTCCAAGCATTTACTGCGTGATTGTGAATGTTTGACCCAAATACACAAGATTGCGCTCCTAACCAAACAAAGGTTTAGTTGACCACTGGGCCAAGAATTTCTGATCTCGTGTTCATCCAGGAAGACGCGGATGAAGCCATAAGTCTTAAGACTTCAGAGACAGAAATACACAATTTATTCCCGTAGTGTGGGCAGCTCTTCATCTTGTCTCTTTCAAGCCTCATTTACCTCATTTCCTGTTGTACAGTTTGACTTCCTCTCCTCATCAGGTCACACCACCCATCAGCTGAGCACAGCCTCTCTTCAGTCTGTCTAAAGTGAAAGCAGGATGGTGGGGGTGGAGGAAGGAGAAGTTGTCTTTGATTAGAAATTTGATTTGGCACTCCAAGCCTCATTCTGTTGTAAATCTCATTTGACAGTTTGAGGTGTAATTGCGGGCCCTGACCTCGGCTCCTCCTCTTCCTCCTCCTCTCCACGCTCTTCCTCCACCCTCATCCTCACCCCTCCCTCACACCTGACCCAGGACCACAGGGGACGCCTGGAGCTGAGAGCTGGGTACACACTTCTTACCACCGCCCCTCTTAACTCCCGTCATCCTCTCCAGCTATCACCCTTCCGCTCGCACTCTTCCTCCATCTACAACAACTCCCATCCCCACCCCCCAGTCTCCCTCCTCACCCTCCCGTCTCACCCTCCCTTTCCCTTCCTTCCTGCTTCATTCTCCGACCCCCTGTTCCACTTCTTGGGCTGCCAGCTGCAGTGACTGCACTCACTAACACTGTGTCCTGGATTTAACCCCCTGACTCTCTGCACATGTGTCATTCTGCTCCTTTTATTCACATTCAGCTCCTTTTGTGGTGGTCACAACTTTTATATAATATGATTGAAAAGAAAATGTTGGTTTTTCTTGGGGTTTTTTTTTTAGGGGGGGGGGGGGGGGGGGGGTGTTGGATCATACTGTCACTGAGGTTTTAAAAGCATGTTTACACTGCTAGCGCAATGCAGTTTGCCTCCTTCTCTGTATTTATTATGTCAGTCATCACATTTGTCTTAAAGTCAACTTTCTGTAACTGCTGATCTAATAAATCAATGATTGGCTGCTTAGCAGTCATTCCCATTTTTGATAGTCTGGCGCCACCTTGAGGAAAAGCTTTGGAAGTGCCGGCACAAAGTCGTAGTTGCAGAGAAGGATTCAAAGTGTCTTTATGGCTTGGATGTAAGACTCCATTTGCGCATTTTAAAGAAATAGGGCCAGATTGTTCTGTGATGTCTTTGTTGTCTACAAATCCAACTTTTTAAAAACACCCAGTGATGTCTTATTAAATGGACGAGCACTTCTTTTAGCAAAGCTGCCGCAGAGAGGGACAATGATGCATTTGTTTAAAAGAAAAAGGGAATATTAACATTTTGCTATAGCATGGTAGCTAATTATAGCATCCATGTTTAGAATAACACAAGTGTAGAATACGTTTGGCCCTCTTGAATAAGTCGTCATTAGTTATACAGTTGTGTATATCATAATCATCTGGTCCCAGTCACATTACTGACCTCATGCAAATGAACCTAGTTAGTTCTAAAACGCTCCTCTAGCTGTTTCTGTTTAGTAGCACTTACTTCTACAGGATTTTGTTACTCTCAACTGTTTTCAGAGACGTTGCTGGAATAAAATTCACGGAACGAGCAAAGTGTCTCAGTTTAAACATTTTTGTGTTCTCTTATGAGATTTGTAGGATTACATTATAATTTATGTTTTACATACCAACCCAACTTTTGGGGAATTGGGGTCATACAATATGCGCTGCTCCCTGCAAGTCTTTTTCCTAGTTTGATCTGGAACGTACGTCACAGCACGCCACGGTCAGAGTTCAACACTAAGCCAAAGTTGTAGAGCGGCGTGGAGCCGTCGTCACGTTGTATGTGAAGGGGCGTTTTATGCAAGCAGATGTCTTTTTGAAACAATCCACCGTATCCGCCATTAAAAAACAAACAATAACAAAACTCACCTGCAAACTATATCCATCGTTTATATACAGTCTCTGTATGTACTCTTATTAAACTGCCTAATGGTGTTTTTATTAATCTGAACACTTAACTTCCAGCAATGCCTTTAGCCAAACGATTGACCGTTTATTTTCTCCAAAGGATTTAGTTTTCTATTTTGTACAGTTTCACTTGTTTGTCCAGATTATTCACTAAAAATCAAGCTATTTAATAATCATCAGTTATTAACTCTTCTGTCACAATTTATCTATTATAACTTCCTGCTCAGAAAACTGTGCTCAGTTCTTTAACTTCCACATTTCACTCTGAGGTATGTGAGGTATGGGAGTCGGTGATCTCTCACCCACCAACAGACCTTAAACAACAGTGATAATAATTAAAAAAATTCTGGAGTGATTACAGGCTTTTCTTTTAAAACTAAATCCACATTTAATCCACTCAGTCCTCTGATTGTTATGCAGCACTCGCTGACACTAACCCTTTTACAGAAGGTTTCACAGTTTGTTCCATGTCAGTCCTCTGAAGGAGCCTTTTGGTTTGGAGTAGTTTGACTTGAAACGGCGCAGCAGCACTGAGCTGGAACAACTGTCCACCAGCTGTCATGCTTGTTGTGTTGACTTTTCTTTGTGAAGCTGTGAGTAAGACTAGTCTCTGTCCCTTTTTTGCTTCTTCCCCACCTCCCCCGCCACCTTCCTGCTTTTCGTCCCTCTGATTTAGCTCCAAGGCAATGGTATGTACTAACACGATGCTACGCCTCATCTGTTCTGCTGCTGAGATTCAGCAAAAGGGCAAGTGAGGAACGTTACATTTACTAGTTTTGTCTTAAAAGTATTCTCAAGTACGTGTAATTTTGGTTGATTTATGTAAAAGTGAACCATTAGGCATCCGTACAAAGTAAAAGTTCCCTTTCTCATTTGCCCTTCGTCTGTACATAGAGTAGCACTTTGATGTGGTTTTTCTTCCTGTTTGGGTCAGTCTTCTGTGCAAAGCATACTTTCTTTTGGTGAACATCTTTCAGTTTTTTTGTGTCCATTTATTTCCATTAGCTTATTAATTCATTCATTTTGTTTACTCACTAAAATCTGGGTCAGTAGTTCTGAAAAAAAGAAAAACAAACACAGAAGGATTATTTATGCTAAATGAATGTGATTTCCTGAGATCAACCCGCAGTATCTCTTTCTGTTCTGACTGATGTTGCTGGATGCACGCGCGTCAAGCTGATGGTTTGTTTTGTTCCTCCAGAACACAGCGCTAGATAAGGAGACCCTTCAGCTCACGGCCCGTTGTTGTCCAGGGCCACAAGCGGTGCCATGTTCGCCCCTGTTGCATGGCACTGAAGTCCCATCTGCTCTTCCGGACCAGTCGGCGTCACCATTTGCCAAAGTACCCGAATCTAACGAGCTGGCTTCAACAGAAACTGCTAGGCCTGATACTACGTCCAAATCTGCACCTCCCCACTCCGATTCTCCGAATGACAGCCACACATTAGCTGCTAAGCTTGACCTGCCCACCTCTAATCTTTTAAGTTCACTTCAGTTTTCTCCTTCACCCTCTGTTGAAACTTGTCCCATCAGCTCTTTGCTCATTTCTTCTCCACCACAAATAGAAACCTCCCCAACTGCTGCCCCCTGCTCGTCTTTAGAGTCTACCTCACCCTCGTGTCCTCCTGCTGTTCTCGCATGCATAGCTCCCTCTGCACCCATCTCCCGTCCTTCCCCGGCATCTCCAATTGAGCTGACCACAAATGCTCCCTCTGCTTGTCCTACCAAACAAGCAGCATCTCAGCCTTCCTCACCCACTGTCTCCCCGATCCAGCCCGTTGTGTTATTCCCTCTCTCATCCCCAACAAAATGTGAGCCTTCCTCCCCCTCACCTATCCATCCAACCCTGTTTCCCTCTCCTCCTTCCACACCTCTGAGATCCACCACCCCGCCCTCTCCTTTTTGCCCTCCTTCTCCTATCCCTTTAACTGCAGAAGAACTTATGGAGAAGCTCTAAACACTCTTATCCCCACAAACAGAAACAGAAACCATAGGATGAAACATCTCAATTAGCATTTCCTGGTAGATGTAAACTGAGCCAGTGACCGCTGTGACCATGCCTTTTCCCCCTCATATTCTTTTCCCGCTCATTTTATTAGACAAAGGATATGAGGCATTTTCTGTACTCTGTTGATTGTATATATATTTTTATTTATTAATTGAGGATGTTGAAAGGGAATGAACTGAATATCGTTCTTCTGAGTGGTTCGTCTTTTGAATTCATACACTGCTTAGTCAGACTTCGTGTTTTAGTTTCCCATTTGGATTACCCGGGGCCCCTTTTTAAAGGGTTATTCAGTACAAACGCATAGCAAACTCCTAGAGAGGCTACTGTGTGTGATTCTGTATGCGTTTTTCAATCACTTCACCATATCGAAGTCCCAAATTTGCTAGACTGTCTACCTGTAGTAAAGTCATCCTGATGATAGTGGCCAATTGACAATTTCATGCATTGTATGCATTGTGTCGACAAAGTAAAGGTGATATCTGCCAAAGTAGCCCATGGCTAAGGAGTCAGAGAGTGTTTCAAACAGCTTTAGCCCCACGTATGTGTTTGAGTGTAAAATTGGGAATCATCAGATCTGTTAAATTTGAAAGAAATGGCTGTTCACACGCAATTTTGAAGCTACGTCTACAGTAACATCCAAATGACCTCTAGTGCAGCAGTTCCCCAAATATTGTGTTCTGCAATTCTTCCAAAAGTGAGAAATGCTGCAAAAATAGTCTTAGAAAAATTGCTGTTTTAAGATCAAAAGTTTCCTCTTCTGCTCATCTATCCTCTTTATCATTTTTCAACTCCTTAGATTTATTAGCCAATGTTAGTTATAAACAGAGTGCTGGTTACAATGTTTCTACTCACAGCAGCACCCTGGAACTGGAACTGTTTGGAAAAAGAAGCATAAAATCTAATTTGTTTTTTTTTGTGAGCACAAAGTATAATTCTACCCTTCATGATGGACTGGAGACAGACGTGTGATGGACATCTAAAAACAACTAGCTAAAGGTCATTGCATGTCCAGGCACTACTGAAGGAAAGTAATGTACTCCGTACGTGTATTTGAGTCATTAAAGTCTCTTTGTTTGAGTAGACGACTGCAACTTTCACTCATACGCTTTATTTGTATGTAGTGTGCTGAACTACAGCTGTGAGCACATGTAAAGAGAAGAAAGATCCAACAGATGTTAAACCGAACTGCACGGTAACTTTTATTTAACCGAAACTCTCAATACAAACGGCTCTCAGACGTGACTGGTACTGTACAGGAAAAACATACTTGCTGGTATATTCTCTCCGGTCACCACTACGTCATGAGCTACGCACACTCAATGGCCACTTTGTTAGGTACACCTGTTAAACTGCTGCAATTGACACTTTGTCAGGTTTGAGTCTTGATTTTCCGATGTAAACAACATGGCATGGATCCATCCTGCCCCGTGTGGTGGCGTAATGGTGTGGGGCTTTATAGTTTTATTACAGTTAACTAAACTAAACTAAAATTCTGAAAATTAATTTAAACAAAATTATATAGAAGGGATCTTTAGATTTAGTATTTGTTAGTCTGGTTAAAAAATGTTATTACATCTTGCCTGATGTGGTATTAATGGACATGTTTGAGACTCTGGATGCGAGTCAGCAGCTTAAAAATTTATTTATTTATTTATTTATTTTTAATGACGAGAAAAATATGCCCTCCATACTGTACAATAATAATTTAAAAAACTAACACTGAAACTCATCAAAACTAAAGTAAAATGAAACATTTTCAAACGGTAAAAGCTACACTGAAGGTGGCGCAGTGGTTAGCACTGTTGCCTCACAGCAAGAAGGTCCCGAGTTTGATTCCAAAGGGCCCGGGCCTTTCTGTGTCTGTGGGGGATCTCTCCCAGTACTCTGGCTTCCTCCCACAGTCCAAAGACATGCAGTTAGTGGTGTTAGGTTAATGATTCTTAAATTGGTGCCTGTATGTGTGAATGTCCAACTAGTAAGGTGTACCTAAAAAAAGTGTCCAGTGAGAGTAAAACCACATGTTCTGTTGGATTTAAAGGAATGATTATCCTGTTATGATTATTGAGTTCGGACTCGATCACAGGCCAACAGCTTATAGATTACCTTCATCAAAACCAGATCTCACTCTCTGCAGCGTAAAAACAAATAAAGTGACCTGTTTTGTCCTCGTTCTTAACTCCACAGCTGTTGTCAGCAGAGCCAAATCCTCCGCTGGTTTAGCACCAGTCTTTTCACTGCATGAATACTTTGTTTGCAAATTCAAGTTGCTACATGGCCTAATTTTTCTCCTATGTACTGTATATGTAGTCAAAGTAGATTTTCATGCTTTAACAGTTTGTAAAGCAAAAACTGTATGAGAAGAGCAAATGTATCAGTGGTTTTTATGAGGCACTGAGTGGTTGCTTTTAATGTCCCACTATTTTAGAGAGGTTCAGCAATAAAGACTTGAAATTAGTATTTGTTTTTGTGTTGGATGTGTGGGTTACCACTAGGGGGGGCTCAGTCACACCTTATAAAAGATACACCAAAGGACAATTCAGGTTATAAAATTCCATTTTATTGTCAGAACTCATCACACAAAAACACTCCAAACTGATTGGAAGAAAGAAAAAAAAAAAAGGATTGGTTGATAGATAAAAGTAGCTCCCGTGTTGCTGGAGATTCAAACCATTTTAGAAATGCAACTTTAAAGAAAGGAATGCTTCCTGAAAATCAAAGATATAAGAGGACGACTGTCTAAAGATCAAAAGAATGTGTGTGATTAGCATTTAAGTATTGAATCACATCGATCAATCATTCTGTGATGAAAAGAGAGGAAAGAAATGGAAATGGTAAGTCCCTCCCCCTCGCTGCTCCAGCTTTCACTGCTCATCTCACTGCTTTGGAGACTAGACTCAAAGTGGACTCTGTGCTGAGGTGGTATGAGCTGAATCCTCAGCTCTTGATTTTAGCAGGGGGGAAAATAAAACAAGATTCACTGCTTACTCAGTCATAAAGGATATAAATCTTAAAAGGAGCTGAAAGCAGATTTTAACATTACAGAGTAAGTTTTATGTTTTTGATGTTCAAAGTATTAAATAACGCAAAGAGGTTGCACTGATGTTTTATGAGTAGTGAGCCATGCACACAAACGTAATCTCTTAGCAAGTACGGAGGTACAGAGGGAGTAAAAATTTTAAATATGGAGGACTACATTTAAACATTTTATATATAGTTATTTATATAAATGTATATTCCCTCTTCAATATCTTCCTGTGCTTCTACTCAAACACTTTATATCTATGTGCTGTGTTGCCAAAACAGGAAAAGCATGTTAAAATGAATGACAGCTTCATATTTATTCACCACATACACGCCTACAGAAAAAAAAAATCATTCACCCTAAAGTACACAAATATTTGGATTTTTACGTCACAGAGAAATGATTCTCACCAACTTCCCACAAATCCCTCGTTTCTTATTTTGAGAAGAAAATAGACTCTTACAGCTAAAAATAGATTTGTTTTTAACCGTAAAGTAACGTAACCCCCACCCTAAGACTGGTATGAAAATTTTCTATCTGATCTACAAAATATAGCAATGCCCTTTTTAAAAATAGTTTGATTCTTTTGCAATAACAGGACATGTTGGGGTTTTTTCCTTCTTTCGTTACATTCAGGATATCAGGATATAGACAGAATAGTGCTTTTGATAAGAGTTCACACTTGCAACAGTTTGGATTTCCCCCGCCCCCCCCTCAACTCTTGTCAGTCAAGTCGCTGCTGATTTCACCCTCAGTATCTGGTCTGGTACTCGTGATGCCACCTGTTGAAGTCGTTGTAGAAGAGGACGATGCTTCCCGACGCCATGCCGGTTATGATGCACCTGAGGAATGTTAGAAGGGAACATCATGAGGCCGTGAAGGTGAGCTTAATGGTTTGCCTGCTCTCTTGAAGTGGAGGAAATTTTAATTTTGTAAGTTTGCTCACTTCCAAAAACACAGTTTCTAACTTTTTTAATTTTCATGGAGAGAAACAGAAAATCAACCAAAAATCTAGAAAGAGACGTTACACAAAAGTTATACATCATATTGAGTGAAATAAGTATTTGATCCTCTACAAACTAACCAGAACTCTGGTTCCTACAAATTACAATCAAGCCATCAATTACACATACTCCTGACTTTAACTAGTTATGTGTATGAAGCACACCTGTCCACAGAATCAATTTCTTCCATTAAAACCTCTCCACCACCGTGGGTGAGACCAAAGAGCTGTCAAAGGACGTCAGGGGCAAGATTGCAGACCTGCACAAGGCTACGTGGGCTACAAGACGCTTGGTGAGTAGGGGACAACTACTGGTGCGATTATTTGAAAACGGAAGAAATATGAAAACTCATGTGGAGTACAGCCCAAAGAACACCATCCTCACAGTTCAGCACAGAGGTGGACCCATAATGCTTTGGGGCTTAACAACTACTTCACTGTACTAAGGGACGACTGGATGGGGCCATGTACCATAAAATGTTTTAATCTCCTTCCCTCAGCCAGAACACTTCATGATGGGTTGTGAATGGGTCGTCCAGCATGACAATGACCCAAAACATATCACCAAGACAACCAAGGAGTGGCTAAAGAAGAAGCACATCAGGGTCATGGAGTATTTTCAGACTTCAGTCCTTTAGAAAATCTCTGGAAGGAGTTGAAACTTTGAGCTGCTAAGCAGCAACAAAGAAACCCCCAAGAGATGTGTGACCAACCACAAGAAACATCCTACTGCTGTGATTGGCACCAAGAGGTTCTCCACTAAGTACTGAGTCATGTTTTGCTTGGAGATCAAATAGTTATTTTACTCAATGACATGCAAATCAATTTATAACTCTTATGCGATGTGTCTTTTCTAAAGTTTTGGTTAGTATTCTGTCTCTCTCCATTAAAACTAGAGACCGTTCGTTATTGTCCAAGTGAGCAAACTTCAAATAAATATAGCCACTGTTGTACATATGCATGATCTTTTGTTTGAGCGCGTTACCTTTGGTCATGTGACATGGCCATGGAGCGGATTCCTGCGTCACAGCCCGGATAGGTGAACAGCTGTTTGAGGTTGTGGACCTGCCAAACAGATACTACGCCTCCATCGCCGCCTGTCAGCAGGTATTGGCCATCACGGCTGAGGAGCACAGCCTGTGAAAGATGATCAGAGAACTTCCTTCTTAACTCTTCGCTTCCATCATACAAAATCAATTATTTACCAGCGTCATCTGTTAAGTGTCCCACAAAGGTCAAACTCAAAGGTTTTTAACTTGGTAGCGTGTGCATAAATTGCCTCTGAATAAGCCGCTGATCTGGGGGCAGTTTGTCTCTACCGTCAAAGCAAAGCTCGTACCGCGAGGTCGAGCGATCCGACAAAAAATCTCAGGTCAGCGCCGCCATCCTGAGGGGTTTTTCTGCACACAGACCCCGACCCGCAACAAAGATGGCTCCCCACAGCGAGGCCCGGAGATTTACTCGTCTCATCTGCTTTTCCTGCAAACTGTAGCGGCCGAACGGGTCCCGCGGGATTCACATGTACACAAATCAAGTCGTGTGCTGGAGTCTATTAAGAGCGCAGCGCATAGTGGAAGCTGAAACTGAACGAGTCGGGAGCATCAATCAGCAAGTAACCGTAGCCGATGAAATGACGAGGCAGAATGTTAAGTTCTAAAAGCAGCAAATGACACTAATTTAGAGCTTTTTGTCCTCTGCGGTTTTTGTGTCATGCTTTGCGGCGATTCAGCGGGAGACGCTTCAATCAGCAGCCGCATGTGTGTTGAATTGGGCTCGCATTAAACGGAAAACTGAAACCTAAACTTGAAGTTGGAACGAGTCATTTTCAGGAACTTGATTCGGTAAGGAAAACATAAATAACCCTTCAAGACCTGCAGCCTAATTAAGCAAAAATGTTTTGTATGTAAAGAGAGGGGGGAGAAAAAGCTTATTTCTCATTCAGGCACAAACTTGGATGTGAAGGCGCTCCCACACACAGATACACAAAGCGTTGCGCAGTGATGCCCTGGATTCTCAGCTGGCCTTGAGAATCAATCCAAACTAATTGTCACGTTAGATCATCGTCATCGCGGCGCACGAGCGAGCGCAGCTCCGGGTTGATTTGTGTGCTGTGGGTCTGCTTTGTGTCCACAGCAATTGTCTTGTGTGTCAACATTCAGAGTTAATCTGACAGCGGCGATAAAGACGAGTGCTCATTTCAGTCTGAGCCATCAACCAAACCACCACCAGCACAATAACAGGTACAGTGAGATGAAAGAGAGCAAAGTGCTCGGCGCAGTTTAGCCAAGTTGCCTAAAAGTTTGTGACCATAAGCAACATAATAACGTTCAACAGAGCAGCAGTAAAAGTAAAACTATTTATCAGTTCTTATGCTGTATTAATGCACTTGTGTATCTACTAATGGAGTCCATGACCTTACTGGAGCCCAGCAGGAGGCAGGGGAGCTGGCAGACATGTCAGCCTGGCCAGGTAGGAGGCTGCAGACAGACATTATAAATCAGTCCTTTGCCACTGGGCGGCCAAACAAGATGGCCGATGGCTCTGTGGGGGCTAAGATGGCTACCCGGGCTCGGATGACTAAAAAATGACTCCAGCAGAAACACATGCACTTTTAATGCCCATATTTCCTACTTCTTTCAAGGAACAGTGGGTGGATTCTGGGGCTGGAGAAGGTAAAAAGTTTAATTTATGGTGCCGTTAATCCCCCTGTTACACGGACGCAGGCAGCGAAAGAACTGCTGGAATGGTTACACTGCCTGAGTTATACTAGTACTTAAAAGAATGTAATCCATTCAGTATGGCTCCTGTCACCCGATTCTGCTATTAGACTAGGATGCCGACTGTTAGCCTGTCATCTAACCTCTGACTCCAGACCCCTATAAATTCACAGTGCATACACTCTCTCTCACAGTCTTCCTCTCCGTTTCTGAGTGTGTACTGCAGGCCAGGACAAACACTTATTTATACTGGAGCCCTACTGTGCAGAGGCTCCAAGGGCTGAGAAGATTGATTCTGGTATGTACCAGAGTGTACAAAATACTGTTGGAGTCTCAGACCAGGAGGGTGAAGCAGAGAGGGTGAGGCAGGCGGAAGGGAGGGAGTTGAGACTCTTACAGCCTCACTCCAAGATATTAGGATTCTCCTAATGCCATCTGACACGACTGGAATTTACAGCAGCAGAGGAGAGCCGACAAGAACGCCTGTAGCTTGAACTGTTCCCAAGTTTCATCTTCAGAAAGAAACCAAAAAACTGAAGCTCAAAAACTGTCTGAAGGACGCTGTTAGTTTTTCTTAAAGACACAAAGGAATTCTGGATCCAGCATTAGTTTCACAGGGATTGTAATGCACTCCGTCAGTATTTGAGTATATTTGTGGCTTTGTGTGGGAGCCGGGCTGGTTGGCAGGTTAGGAGCCTGGGCACAAGAGCTTTCTTAATAGGAAACAGGCACGCGGCTGCCTGTCAGAGCTAGCTTACATTTCCCAGGCCAAACCGGACACATCGGGTCGGGAAACTAAAGGCAGTAGTCGCTATCTTATGTCACCCGAGCCACGAGGGAGGAAATGTGGGAAATGGGGAATGTGTCGTCCCGCGCTGCAGGGTAGTTAATGGTGTTGGTGTCCAGAGCTGACCACTCCTCTGGAATGTTTTCCGCCAGCGTCGCCAACGCAATTTGACCTGACAACAGAGCTCCGGATCAAAAGAGGCCTTTCCTCTGGTGTAATGCGGGTGAAAAGGAAAGAACAGATGTGAGGCTGTAAGTTTGTCCCGAGGCACAGCGACCTTTACCTCGCTCGCATCTAAAACCAAGACCGAGCTTTTAATCAGGGAGAGGACTTTCTATGCTGATGCAGTGCAGACGCACACATGCAGGCGCACGTGTGTGATCGTGTCCTCACCTTGACGCCATCTTCCACTTCCATGTGCCTCAGCAGTTTGCCGTTGACACTGAAGAGGCAAAACTGTCCCTTGTCATAATAGATAACGCAGTGTCCCTCGGCGGAGGACTGGATGAGGCGAGGCCGCAGGCAGCGCTCTGGTCCCTCCAGGGTCCGCAGCAGGTCCCCATTCATGGAATGGATCAGACAAGGACCCTCTATACACAGATGAGACGAGAGGTTAGAACAAATTAATCCGCAGCTTGATTTAAGCATAAATGACTTTTTAAAGTTTGTTTTTAGCTTATTCTTTTAATCTTCGGTGCAGCTGTACACCTATAGTAGAAATACTTATATCTTCTCTTTTCCATCAGTTATTTAGAAAAAAATGACCTTCATATCTTGTTTATATAATTGCTGTTATTCCCACACATGTCTGTGCATCATCTCTGAAAAAACATCTGCCCATACACAGCTCACATACTCTGCAGGTGTTCCTAATATAGTGGCCACTGAGATTTGTCCTTTGTCTGCTCCTGTGCATTGTTAGTTTTAAATAGCAAGCAGCACAAGTGTAGCCTTACATTTTTACAGGGACAAACAGTCTCACCTTTGCAGCCGCTGATGACGAGACCCAACTCAGCACACACACTTGCACAAGTCACCTCACAGTCGTGGCCTGTAAGGATGGCCCTCGGTGTGGTAAAGTCTGCTGGCAAAACACAAACAAAGCGAAGACAATCCTGGTATTACCATATGCAGTACTGCTTTATGGCCACTAGAAGGAGGTAAAGAAAAAATTAAAATTCTCCTTGATTGGTTTAGTCTTCTAACTGCAGTCACAGCTGAAGCTACAAAAATTTTCACTCCAAACTATTAAAAAAAATGTCTTTTTTTAAAAAAGAGGCGGGCTTTCAAAAATAACCAAAAATAAAATTGCTAATTTCATCATCCTGGAGGGTGTTTTACATGTTATTTTATACGGATGCGCTGGGACTTGTTGCACAGTCTTTAAGCCTGCTTCTCCCCTCATTCACTCTCTCTTTCAAGCACTTGTCACCAAGGGCCTCCTCTTATGTTTAAAACCTTCTCCCCCTCGCTGCCTTCACTCGATCCAGATGTTTCTGCATTTGACAGAGAGAATGAGAGCCAGAAGGAAAAAAAGAGTGCGTTATGAAGTTTGTGTGATTTTGTTTTGGTTTGAGCTGTCAGGGTGAGCGACAAAACAAAATCGGCTGTTACTTCTCCATCTGTCTTCTGTCTGTAAGCACACGCATTGGCATAAATACGCTCATACGCACAGTTGCATCTTTGGACTGCATTTTTAAATATCGAGAGGTGGTCTTCCACAACCTCAGCTCAAAAAGACAAGGACACTCACACACGCTTGAATGCTTAATAAAACTTTTCCAAAACTGTCAAGTATCAATTTAGCAACACAGAAAAGTGTAAGACAACATAACCATGTAGTAAATTATACTGAACATGCCTATTATTCACTTTTACTTTTAGTTATCAAATGCAATGTCATTTAAGACCTTTCCTTTGAAAGGTTGTTGCACACTGTAAGAAATTAATTGGAAACAACTACAACTAAAACTGAATGAATATAGGAGTTAATGTTAAAATGATATTTTGATCCAACTACAAGGTCACTTTGGAGGCTGTAGCTTAAGACAAAATATTCTTTGTTGTCCCAGAAGATTTGTCTTCATATTTGACAAAAATAATTAAATTGTTTTCCAAGCTAAAAACGAAAATTAGGAAAAAACATTTTAGCAAACTGACACAAAAACACAAACTGAAATGAAACTTTTCACTTTAAAAACTGACAAAAATACAAGTAAATAAAAAACACAGGCCAAATGTGTCAGTACATTAAACACGAGAAGGTGTTAGTGTGTGTGTTTGAGACATCTACATACGCTGTGGGCCAAGTGCTTGTATTGTAATACCAAATCTGAACTTCTTGATTGTGCCCCTGAGTAACAACCCTATATTCAAACTATTAAGAGATTACAAATAAATTAAAATAAACAATTATTATAAAAAAAACAACAACAACTGTTTCTGTTGAGATAATAACTGTTTTGAACTATTTTTGACTCCATTTTATTCTATTTTGTTCCTTATTTTAACTTGGTTTTGTATTGTCATGAACTATATTTTAATTTTTGTATAACTTTGTTTTATTTTATTGTATTTATTCAATTGATTCACAATGAAATAAAATAAAGACCAATTATAAAAGCAGAAAACTAAACCCATTAGTGAAGAAAAGTTCAGCTGCATGCCGACACTGTGTTAGTGTGTTTGGTGTATAAATGAATGTAGACCAGGAAAAATAACTGGGGAAGCATTCAAAGCACTTAAAATGAAAAGGTGAAAGCCAGATTTGGCACAAATTACATAATACAAATATATAAACCAAATTAAACCACACTGCATTTGGATACTAGTCGGATTTACACATGAGCCACGTGATCAACAGCTAAGAGTTTTTTAGAAGTAGGGACAGCTGGTTTTGCATTTATTGGCTCTATAGCATCTCTTACGGAGTAACAGTTCACGCCCAGAATATGAAATATGTTATGCGTCTTCAAGCAGTCTGTGTTTGTCTCATTAGATTCCTCGGAAAGATTGAATCAAGGGATGAGTATTCTTCCTCCTTCTATATCAATCATGGCACTGTAGAGGTTTTAAGGGTGGACGCACCCCCTTAGCTTGTCGTCCCCTCAGATTATGCACCTCAATACTTGGAGGAGCAAAAGCCATCTACCGCGGTGATCACAGTCTCATGATCCCTCACTTCAATAAGATTTAATATCTCTTTTCATATGTTTGTTTAAAATGAGGTGGATAAAATGCCAGTTCATGAAGTCTAATTAAAAATAATTTATGATGTAATAATTACACTGGCAGCTTCTTTGTTTCTTTGTGTTCAGTGTTTAAAAAGAAATAAATTTTTGGGCCTTAGGAGTGGCAGAAGTGAACCTACGTACATTTATTCTCTCATATGGTGCGTTCAAAACAAGAGGAAATAACAGAAATACTGTAGTTACTGAGCAAATACCACACTCAGATGATTCCTGTTAGGTGCCCAGCAGATGGCGATAGCGTCTGTAAAATCTTTGCTGTGCACAACATGTGGCTGCAGCAGGAACAAAGTGGGGATAGGTCATTGTGTGCATGTGCATATCAGCCATTCAGATGTATTTGTGTCAAGCTTATGAAGTGAGTGGGATGCCCACAGAACATTATGCATGCAAAGGAATGTGTGTGTGTGTGTGTGTGTGTGTGTGTGTGTGTGTGTGTGTGTGTGTGTGCAGGCTTTAGCTTTAACGTGTGTCTGTGGGAGAGGAATAAAGAAAGGTCTGCTGTCTGTATGCATTTTGTTAGTACATGTATGTGTGCATGTGCGCGTGTGTGTGCAGCAGAAGTTCATGTCTGGGAGAGCTTTCTGCGGTCTGGGGCAATGGAGCATCACATTGTGGTGGTGATGGGATGAGATGACGACTGCTTTGTCTGTTCCTCTAGCTTCAGCTTGGTAACCAGGAGTTTAGACTGACACACAAGCACTTGCAAGGACATGTACAGCACATGCATGGAAACATATTCATATATTTGTTATTTGTAGAAAATGTGCAGCTAAAGCAGTATTCTAAACCACTGGTAATCCACTAAATATGTTTAAAAAAATCTTGTGTATTTCTGCTCTAAAATCCCATGTATGGATGTGTTAGATGACCATCATCTGCACTATCATAAACCAATATGGCTTATTAACCAAATCGCAATTTGTCATAAATTTCATCCCACTTGTAATGGATCACTTATCAACATGTCCGCCAATCTAAGCTGACCAAATTAGCACCGAGGGGGCTAAGGACCGAGCAATGTGTGCGCCGTGCTTTGATCATGGCTAATGCCATATGTTATGGTAACGTAAGGGAGGCCCATGACATTTTTCACTTTTATCGACTAACGTGACCCCGTGGCCCTCGGATGGTGGTGAACTTTCATGTGCTGCCCGACGACCCCCAACATCACATTTAACGTCTCTAAGTGGCCCTCACTTTCACTCACATTAAAGACAGATTCTCACACACACTACACACCATATCTGGCTTCACAGAAATACACACACACGCACGCAATCTCAGACACATTATCGAAAGCTGTTCCTGGTGCGACAGGGCTGCGAAATCCAATCTGTATGCAGGAGGCCTAGCCTGGTCAGACGAAACTAGTTGTTACTTTACAGAGGGAGGCCGTAAATCACACAGTCACATCTGTCTGCGAGAGCTCGGTGAAGAGCTGTGTGCGTGTGTGCACGCTCTCAGAAGGTGCACTTACTGCCTGGGCTCTCTCCAATGCTGCTATGCTTTCCGTTCCAGTACCACAGCAGCAGGGTGGCATCTCGCGAGCCCGACAGGACGTAGCAGTCGCCTCCGATGTACGACTCTGAGCGTGCCAGACACGTCACCACATCCCGATGTCCAAACACTATCTGGGTCAGTTTGCCTGCAAAAAGCACACAAATTTTCAGGGATGTTCTTAGTAAATCAAAATTCGTTCTTCTGTAAACATCAAAGGAATGAACTACTTAAAAATAGATTAAAACATCTCAACAATAAGGGAGATAGGGTTTTTTTTTTGCATTGCAGTAGTCCTTTTGAACTTCCCACCATGCGTTTGTTGATCATCTGTCTGCTCAGTTAGTTGATCCACACAAGATCAGACTTCTACTAATTCCCAGACAAGAATAAATATTTGCTTCAGCTTTGTGTGTGCGCCTGTGCACATCCAGGGCGCTCTGTGTGTATATATAAAGAGGCTAATTGCTGTCAGATTTCCAGACCACAGCCCCACTGTCTAGCTGTCTAATACTCATTACGCTCCTCATAGTGTGACCTCTGCAGTCAAACAGTGGGTAGTTTGCAGCACATGACATTTCTGTCTGGGTGTCAGAATCACTACCCGCGGGATAATTAAGTTGTATCTTGCTGAAAACGACGAGGATTATTATGAAACTTTCAAAGAAGAACAGAGACATCAAAGATGTAAAATGTTTGACATTTTTATAAACGCTGAAAATAAGTAATGACGGGCGCTGCAATAATGGCTACCACGCACCTCGTATTAAACTCTCACTCTCGTGCTCACACGCATGTGTGCACACCGACAAATTAAACTCGGTGTGTGTGTGTGTCACTGTTTGAGGCTACGGGTTTTGTGGATGTGTACCAATCAATTCTTGTAATTGATAAAATCCCTCAGTTCTTTAACCTGGGGGATTTAGGGACCTCGGTGGCAGCTGTTGAGCGTGTGCGATTAAACTGTGTTCACGTTCCAGTCGCACACCCCGGTGGCAGTCGCACAATAGAGCTATCTCTGTGCTCCCATCCCTCCTTCCCTCCCTCCTCCATCAAAAGACACAGAGGGCCTGGCCTGTAGAAATTGAATCGCAAGCCCGTTGTATAGATGTGTGTAGAGTACTGAATGAGGCTGAGGGTGTGGGGGGGAGCATTGAGGAGCGGGGTACAGAGATGAAGCTTCAGACAGTTTCATTTAGGACCCCTGACCTGATGGCATTTGTGTGTGCACGAGAGCGAGTGTATTGGATGTGTGTATGCAAGTAGCATTCAGGCTTTAGGTGGAAAAACAGTAAGTTAACCAGCAAAGCAGAAGCAAAAAAACAATCAAAATCACAGTGAATCAAAGAAACCTAAAAAAAAGACATTTTTGTGCTGTATAATGCATTTTAGTGGTAAAAAAGGCTTTGACGCACAAAGTTTGAACTTGTGCAAAAGAATTAAAAAGGAAATTAAAAGAGCCCCACTGTGGCAAGAAGGAGTCTAAATGTATAGCAACCAAACGTAGGACACTGGCCACAACTACATGAAAGCAGATCACTGGGTCAGTGGCAAAATACATGCATGCTGTTTTATTTATTAGGTAATACTTGAATTCTAACAACTAATAGTAGTATTTCTATTGTGTTACATAACCTAATAGTTTTGAGGAAAACCACTAGTATTGTATTTATTGGTCTTTTCCCGACCACGAGTATGCCCAACCTGAGGATGGTGCTAGAGGAAAGCCAAAGGAGTGTTATTCATTTTAAATTTCAATTTCATATGGCTTAATTTGTATCTAAATATGCTGTGAGCTTCCATACAGCCAAAAATATATATATACAAGAAGCTTAGTTAAAGAAAAAACATTACAGTGAGGATCTGATGTCAAAAAACAGCAAATGTGTGAAAATCAGATTACAGGTATTTTAGTTTAGATACATTCACATTAGGCCAGTTGGATATTTGGTCTATTGTGGTGAAACGATACCTGTGTCAGTGGAGTAGACCCGGAAGCTCTTGTCCCAGAAACCACATAGAAGGATGAAGCGGTTGTCAGCCGTGATAACAAAACACTGCGAGCTGATCTGAATGCTCTGATCTAGCAGATCTGCGATCTGCCGACGGTGAAGACCCACGTTACTGGCTGGAAGGAGACAAGAGGAGATAAAAATAAACGGAGCAAAATAAAGATGTTTACATGTTGAAAATGCACAGATGTCCAGAGAAGTATGAAACCTGGAGCGTGATCCGAGAAACCCTTTACTGTTTTATATCAACTACTTTCAAAGAGCTCACACTTCAGCGCACCTCCACTAAGGTTTCAGCGCTGGGGTGCAAAGAAGATTTGTGAGGGAAAACATAAAACATCCTAGGGGTTAAGTTTATAGGGACTTCACATTTTCTATGAGAGTCTAAGAGGCTGAGTAATATAGAGCGTGCAGTCTCCACAAAATATGTACCCCACTCAAGTACGAACAGACCCAGAAAATTCATCTTGGCTGTGTAATTAAGCAGAGTTGGTTAGAAGCAAATTTACCGACATTCTCATTTCCACGAGAGGCGTCTTTTTTCTTCTCTAGAAATATGTTCGGTGTGAAGGGTTTCTTATTTGATGGGGTCAAAAGCAATGGAGAACAGGTGTCAGAGAAGACTGTCTAGAGTGGAAATTGAGAAAGTCCAGTATATCTGCTATGAATAATATTTCAACCGATTTTTAACATTCCCCAAAGCCACAGATGGCTCAACGCTCATCCTCAATTTACTGTGTTTATCTCAGGCTCCTCCTGGAATGCAAACAGTGTAAATATATTACTGACATGAAAAATCCCAGCTACCTCCCCTAAAACACACACGCACACTCCCAGCAACACCAAAATTCGTTATTTAGCACATTATTTATTCTTTAGTGTTAGAAATGAGATATACAGTAAACACTTTGGAGGATAAATATACTCCAAAACCTGTGCATTCAGCGACAAATCACACATCTGCTGAAGGCACAGAACAGCAACACGCACTGAATGTGTAAATACTGATGCACAGATAAGATTTCTTTTATTCTGCCTCTACAGACGGAGCATTGAAGCAGAGAAATACAGCACAGTGCGTGCAGATAAAGATGAATATCTGGGGTTCAACCCTGGTTATTTTCAGTAGTCTTTGGAAGGGGGGGAAAAAAAAAAAAAAAAAGAGTGTGAATATGGTCTGATGAGACTCAGAGAGACCACAACACCCAGAGAGAAAAAACAGCCCCCGTCGCAGATGTGCATGAGATTGCAGGAGGCTGCAGGAAAGTAACAGAGCTGGGAGCAGATAGAGGTGGCTCGGCTCTCCCTGCTCTCTGCCAGCGCATCCCATACATCACTGCAGCTCGGCACTCTTCTCCTGCTCATCAACAAGTCGTGAAGGATGAGAGGCGCCCATATTGTCCTGACAGCCGTCCGCCGTGCATTCTCAATCACACATTATTACCACATTCATATTCATTTCCATTGACACGCGTCCTTTCCCTCCGCTCAAATTAAACCAAAGAGGATGCAGAAAGGGAGGGAGGAAAGGGGACGATGGAGAGGGAGAAAGAGGGGGAGTTGATGATGAAATGCCGGCCTAGGCCACAGCTCATTGCATTCCAATTTGCATGCAAATGGCTTAGTGTGAGAGCAGGGCCTATATCATCACGAGTGAACTAGGGCAGAGGCTGAGAAACAACTCTAATCTACTGTCCAGGGACACAGCCCAACAGACTGCCATGAGTCACCAAGCAGCGCGATTTAGGCACAAATCCACACATTTCATGCCCACACGAAGCCAACTCCCGTGTGTGGATTCTCTACCGGTCGTAAAGGACAGCGTACCTATTAGAGGGTCAATTTCCACAGGAAGTTGGTACTGCTGGTCCTGCACCGTTGAGCCCTGATGACCTGACAGAAGAAGAAGACAGAGTGGATTAATATTGCAATTGTCTGGCCTTGCGGAGTAGGTGCTGGGTTTGAGGTCATTATAACACGCTGAAAACTATAACCATAAAGTCAGAGGCTCAAGAGTCGCTCCACAAATTAGACATCAGTGCTGTCAAAAAGCTATCGAGGCCATTCGGAGCACAAAGTATTACAAAACTAATTAATTATCCTGACAAACTCAACTATAACATATTCACAGCAAGTGATATTTAGTCTAATTAACTCATTTTAAACTGGATTAAGTCGTCATGCATATACCCATTATGTTTAGAAAACTTAGATTGTAGAGTGAGGTAACAATTTTACCCTTTTACCACAAGTTTAGCAAGTAATCTCTCACGATAGAGCTTTTTATGTATTGTTTTAGCGATTTTAATTATGTTTAGCTGATATAATCATTCATTTACTTTTAACTTGTGTATTTTTTGGGTAGTTTATCCTTTACATTAGTTAAATGTTCAAACTTTTTCAGGTTCACTCTATCCATTAATTAATTGTAATAGTTTAGCTAATTTATTCACCAATAACCTGATTTTGATTTTTTTTTAAGATTCACATGTAATTATCAGTATGAGTATTGTACACTTGTGTCACATCGGCTCTGAAATTAAAAAAATAAAAGTAAAAAATGAAATGTGATACGAAAGTGTGTAAACCTGCACTGCTTTCAACACACTCATAATTTGTCATTTTATTTCATGCGTTTATTCTGAGATTTTAAAAGCAGTTTTGGCAACTTTGCTCTGCACATCATTTATTAAACAGATTCCAGTGGGTCCCTACAATTAATCCACTACTTCCAAGCAGGAAAAATTGCCCAATATGGCCAGCCTGTGGTATGCATGGATGATGTCTATTTCCAGTGAAATCTGATCAGTGTTCATCCTCATAAACTTAGATATCAAATTTAACATTTCTTCAAGGGCAGGATGGACGTTGAGTAAATAAGGTTTTGTGTAGTAAGCGGCTGATGTATGGAGGTGGACGTGGGACCTAATGCTGGCTGCTACATGTGTCACATTTGATACTGCTATCTAGTAGACACAGTCAACTGTCTCCCAAATCAACGTCCATCCTACAGAGACGAGGCAGGTTGATCTTCTGATAAATTAGAAGCTAACGTATGGAGGAGAAATGAACAGAAGCAGCATGAAAATAATTATGTGAAAGCAAACTCAGTTCAATAACAAGGATCGTTTCTGTCTGCCTGAGATTTTATTTTTATTCATCGCTTCAGGTCATTCGTTTCAATGCACGTGTTCGTGGCTTCAAGTCTCTCACCTGTCAGGCCCTGCCACTTGTTGACCGCAAAGAGGCGGTTGGCGGTGACAGTGATGATGGCAGGTGACGTCAGACCTGCCTGGGTGTTGGCCGCTACATGTGTCACAGGAGAGTTGGATGGGAACTTCAGTACCATGATAACATCCTGCTGCATCTGCTCCGTAAACATCAGAGGCGTCTGCAGGAGAAGATACTGTTCAGGGCCCCGGGACAGACGACACGATGAAGGGGAGAGACGGGGAAATAGCCGAGGTGTGGCGCGACGGACGAAGAGCGAAACGCAAAGATGAAGGAAGCAGTTGGTGAAAACGGGGAGGAAAAGAAAAACACAGGGAGACGGAGGAAAGAGAAGGCCAGAGAGAACGTTAGGAGGCTTGAGGAGGATAGTGGTAAGCAGCAGCTAAGCAGCACAAAAAAGCTAGCAAAGAGTTCAGAAGAAGGCAAGAGTCTGCATTTGAAACAACGCTACAGTAAATGAGGAGAGAATCTCAGAACAACATTTAAGTTTTAACAGAGAAACTGAAGCAACCGAAACAAATGTCTGTTGGTTAATATTTCCCCTTCAGTGTGCACAGTAATGATATTATACATCATATATTAGACATTTTATAGAAGAAGGCAAAGACGCCATAGATTTCACAGGCTGACTACAGTCTGATGTCCAGTTTGTATTTGTGTTCTAAACTTTTCTTTTAAATGAGGAAGCCTGAGCAGATGTAAAAGAAGAATTATTGTAAGAAAACACCAGATTATTAAAAAAAGAAAAGATCCTTGTGCATGTCTGCAGGGTAGAGAAGGATTCTTAAGTAAACTGCTATACTGTACATGCAGTGTGTGTATATATGCACGCACTGCATGTCTATACAGCATCTCTGTAAATGTTTTACATTTTTTTAAGATTGCAACTGATCTGCATGCTTATCAACCAATCTGATGAACATAATTCATTACATAGACTTTAAAATATATATATCTAATGAAGAAACACCAAATTTCTCTGAGTTCAGGTTGTTGTTTTTTGTTTGTTTGTTTGGCTTCATTAAAAGCCCCCAAAATATGTTGAATTTACAGTAATAATAAAAAGAATATCCTTGCAAACAAGTAACTAATTTTAAAAACTTGTACTATCAGCTGACTAACAGACTATACAAAGACAGAAAATGACAGCAACTTGCTAGGTTGCACTAGATTTATTCTTGTAAAAGCTGAACAAACGGCAGGAGAGACCATCTCTAAAACAGTCATAACAAAAAAGTAATTTCATTGACCTATCAGACTGTTTCCTCTGCTTAGACAGGCTCTACAGCCATTTATAGAGTGTTTGTACTAAGCAGCTCTAACAGAAAGCTATTTTCCTCCTTGTGTGTAAAGAAGAGGAACATCAGTGTTTAACATCAGGAACAGACCTGAGTAAATCCGGTGTGTCTGACAGCTAACCAGAAGCACTGACAGTATCATTACCACCAGCATGGGCAGATGCCGACACTCTGACAACACGCTCGCACGAAAGAGGATGGAGAGAAAGTAGAGCGCAAGATCCGTAAAAAGCAAAGAGAACAGCGTGTTCTGGAGCAATATGGAGCTGCGGGGAGGGAATTAAAGTGTTTGAAAAATGGTGCCTGAATATTATGTTTGAAAACTATGGTGCGGCGGTGTAAAAATAAAAACATTACACAGGAATTCACCCGTACAGTCGGGCGCTGGATTCAAAGCAAATCGTCTGCGTTCGTGTCTGTGTGCACGCGCACGCTGGGTGGTGGTCTACAGCCAGCTGTCAGCACCACAGGGACACCGCGCTAATAGGGACTCGTGGGGCCTCGGTCCATCACAGGCAGGCATGCTGACTAAACTCCTTGGCCCTTAAAGGGCCGTCACATCAAAACTTCCATTTGTTGTTCTCTTTCGCTGATCATCTTTTTTTTTTTTTTTTTTTTTTCCAGCTCAGGTGGAAAATCTGGCTCAGACCCAGGTTTCCAGCACAAAGCTGTGCTTTTCTCCAGAAATCTCTTTCTAAACGCACATGCACACAAATGTTTGTGATCTCTCCCTTTCACACACACCTCACTAATGATGAGTGAGGGGATGCTTTCAAAACCAAGGCTATTTTCCCACAGTGGTAGATGGAGAAAGCGGACACAAGGTAAAGGAACCATGAAAAGAGGAAAATTAAACAGAACAGTTCGGAGGGCAGAAAGGTTTTTGCCGAGTGCTGACCAGAAATCAAAGACAAGAACTGGAGAGGTAGAAGAACTGATGATCAGCTGCTTTCTGACCCACCAGAGCTTAACCTGGAGAATTAAAAGATACTGGAGTATATGCATTCATTTTTGAGATGATTGTCAGTGTCTACTCACCACTTGCATGGCCGAGCTTCGGGGCGGGTGTGGCTCGATTAGCAACTGGCAGGGGGTTTGTCCGAAACTCCTAATCTGAGACTCCACAGCCTGAGTGGGGAGGAATAAAAACACAGAAATAAAGAGAGATGTTAGGGGTTTTCCCTCTCACTCAAACTATTCTTTGATAATTGTGCCCTGCGATCTATTTCAATGAAACAATAACGGCTCAGTTTCTAAGTGAAAAATGGTTATATTCCACTCCGCTGTGTGTGAAGGTCATATTATTATCTGATAAATGCTACAACAATCTAAGATTAATGTCTAAAAGAAAACAAAACAAAGAGGAACACAAAAGCCCATAGAGCTAGGGAAAAATGCGTGCACTTGTGCTCAAGCACACATGGACACGGTCTACATATAAACACACTTTTTCACAGTCTGACACTCACTCTCTCTCGCACACACATTTACACACAAACACCAATTTCTCCTCCGCAACCACACAGAATCAGAGGAGGGCTGGGCAGGCGGGCTTGTAGGCTTGGTTAGGTGGTGTTAATGAAGAGGTATAGGACCATAAATGTCACAGCAGACGCCGGCTGAGCAGCCTCTGGACATCATCACACAGCTCACTGTCAGGCCAGCTAGCACGAAGTGGGAACACGCCCACAGCACGGTATGGACAGATGAGGCTACGCCAAAGTGCTGCAACACATTTGCCCACGATACCGTTCTGTAGGTTGAAAAAAGCCAAACATTTTAATTATTGTTACATTTATTAGCCTTGTTATTCACCAAATTATTGCTTAAATGTATAATAATGTCCCCTCCCCAAGAGTTATCGCCACAGACGTTTACTGAACAACAAGGAGAAAACCTGGGGAAATTTCAGAAAATGGAACCAGCAAATGCTGCTTCATGCACGACTATAGGAAGATGGTTAAAACTGTAGATGGCGCATTTGTGTTAATTAATCTTATTAAGGGTCGCAAGTGCCTCATTTAGGAAACATTTTGAAAAGCAATCACAGCCAGATAACACACGCAAGCATTCAAAATTTGCATGTGCACAAAATCCTCTTAAAAAACAAAAACAGAAAATGATGCAATTCAGTCTCAGCAGAAATATATATATATATATATATAACAATAAGAAGCAGACAATAGTAAGCAAAAGCAGTCCTGTGAGACAAACTCGGTGTGATGGATAGTTTGTAACAGGGACAGGCAGAGGGAAAATGACCAACACAAAATTGTGACAGACCCGTCAGTATGTTGGTGTGCTCTGTGACTGGCTGTGTAGGAGTGACAGCTTGTGTGTGTAGGCTGAGACGTTTGAGTCGACTTGGCGCAGCCTGAGAATGAGCTCATGGTTGAGGCCTGCGTATGGTATTTCCATGAGAAAAAAACCCCAAAAAAAAGTTGGGAAATGAGTCTGCTCATACCCATTGTCTGAAACTAACCAGAAACCAGAGAGGCAAGTAGTGATTGTAACTGTCTATTACAAGGTTTCATCAGCCTCTTTAAGACCAAGAATCCAGCAACAAAAGCTCTACATCATGTTATTTTTATGTGAACACTGGTCTTTATACTTTTGTGCACTTTTAAGAAGCAATAAAATCTCAGGTTTCCTTCTTTTTTAGTCTACTTTTATACATTTACATCTGAATAAGAAGAAATTTACTCCAAAGCCTCTGAATAAGATGGTAATAATCCAACGCTAGCTCATAAAATCCTTCGGCACAAACGCATGAGCAGTACTTCTTATGGGAGGCTAATTAAAATAGAAAAAAATTCATGGTTTTATTCATAAATTGCACGACAATGGTTGTGCTTGTTCATGAGACTGGAAGGGACAGTGTCCGTGTTAGAACAAGTGTCTGCGGTTTTGTGTTCAGGCCACAAGTGCATTTTCTACATGTGTGCAAGCATGCCAGATGTAAAAGGCGATGCTCCTGTTATGCAGTGATGTGTGATGTGCATTTATTAGCACTGGTCTGTAAGACTGGATTTAAAGGTCCGTCACAGTAAACTGATCAACACTGTGTAACACTATCATGACATTTCCCACCTCATCCACAGTTAGCCTCTTGGTGGGAGGACATGTGACATAACCGCATTATTCAAGGTCAAAATGCTACCCATCTCTTTGACTACACAGGAAAGCATTTTGCGTAAGCTCAAAGCCACTCAACCTATCTTCATTAAGTGCGTATTTGACATTTATGAGGCTGTGGAAGGCTGGAAAGTGGCTGAGTCTAGGTCAGCATGTCCTATCCTGTATGCCAATGCAATGCTCAGGTGATTATATGAGGGGCCTTCCACAAGGCCAATCTCTTTTGGGAGCATTGGCCCATGTCTGATGAAGGTTTTCTGTATTCTATACATTTAAATGGCCGAGACGCCCTCGGCTCAGATGTCTCAGCCTGTCCTTTGATTTACTCAGTCGCTTGACAAGATAGATCTCCATGTAAAACATGCTGCTTTATGCAAATCAACCCCCTCCTCCAAGGGAAAGAAAAAAAAGACCAATAGTTTTGTATTTCTCACAAGCAGGAAACTGGACAGATTGTATCATGGGTTTAAAATACTGAGACAACTCTATGCAGAGGAGGTCACATTGTCCAGTGAAAATAAAGCAGCAGGTTTTATGCTTAGTGGGTGACTTTGGCTTACTGTCGAAGCAGGTTGACTCACGTGGGCATATATTTCCCGTCTTCTGCCGAATTACGCAAACGGCAAACAACTCAAGCGGGGCTCTGTGTTTTGTCGCTCGTGTGAGAGGTGGTGGGATTTTCCATAATCACATGCGAAAGAGGGGAAGCCCTGTACAACGATGAGAAGGCTACACAGGGCGCGTTTCTCTTTATACACCGAGAGGCAACACAGATGTGCATGCAAGCCATCTATGTGCACACGCGCACACACAGATGAAATTTGGGGTGGGAGAGGGGAGGCAGGAGGTAGTGCAGGAAGTAATCATGGTTTTGAAAAACACAGCACTGGTCTCCACAGCACTCACTAATCTGTGCTGAGATATTCCAAACTTTCTCCCGGAACAGAAAAGCACACATAAACACACAACTGTGTGCATTTATGCTGATGAGCACACATAAATATACAAAGGTATACACATACCAATGAATGAATGTATACATATGCATGCATATGTAGAAACACATCAAGGTATGAGCCACACAAATCTTGTACGCGTGTATTTGTGTGTGGGCTACAGGGAGAGTTAGCCTCTGTGAAGCAGCATGGCAGGAATACAGAAATCAGCGAAGCAAAAATACAGAACCCTCCAGCCCGGTCTACTGCATTTTCCCACCTAAATATACACACACAAAAACGTACATGCACACACATCTGTGAACCGCCCCCCTGACACTGAGCAGCCCCGGGGCCTGTCCTAATGCGGGCTAGTCTGGCCGAGACCACAGCTCAGACTGAAACAGTTGTCACTCAGTAATGGCATACTCTAGGGACACTTTCAGACCCCAAACCCTCAGTCCCAAAGCTCCTGCAGCCCTCAGCCACCCCCAGCACCCAGCCATGACGAGCCCCAGGCCTGGAACTGTGTTTCCACCTTCTGCACAGACAGGGCACGTTTCCTTCCGCACAAACACAGTTGAAGGAGAGCCTTGGATTAGCTCACTGGGGTAATGCTTGTTTGGTTTATTTAACTAATTAAAGTGCTCAGGGAGTTTTCTCCCAGCAAACTGCAATCAAAGCATCAGCGAGAGAGCCCGCGAGGACGAAACAACAAGAAACTTTTTTTTCCCCTCCTCGAGGCAGGCTAACTTTAAAGCATTACAGATATGATGACTACTGACTTTTAACATGAGCTTCTGTACTACGCTGCCACTGTAGTCTTTCAAAACATCAATTAATAATTTTAATTAAACTACACCAATATTCATGACTACACCCTGTATTTTCCAGACATTTCACACAAAAGTTTGACCCAGTGCACCAATACAGAACACTTCAAGCTAGAGACAGTTACACTAATTTGTTTATAGTAAAATGCTAAATGTGGTACCAAAGCCACAGACAAATAAAAACCTCATTCAGAAGCATACAAATCCTAAGTATGCATCCTTAAAGTCAGCAGTCGAAGATGCTTTTTCAATGCCACTCAAATCACAAGCACCTCCCTCTGAGGCCTGTGTGTGTGTGTATGTTGGTAGATTATCAATCCCATTGTCACTGGAACAGCTTGGCAGAAATAGTGGAGGCACCAGTGATCCAATTTTCTGCCCTGTGTGTGTGTGTGTGTGTGTGTTAAACAGAGGAATGGGTAATGGGCTGAGAGTGGAAATGACCGGTGAACCCAGATAATGAATCTGCATGTCTGTGTATGTGTGTATGTGTGTGAGAGAGAGAGTGAATAAAGGCCAAAGCACATCTGGATGGGAATTGGGGTGAATGAGGTGATAAATCAAGGATCTACCCCTGGTGCCTGCGATGCTCCAGTCACTGAGCATGAAGGGCAGAAGTACAGTGGAGGCAAAGGGTGTTTGCCTGCTTAGTGTGTTCTGAACTTATCACCATTTATACGTTAGCACCATGGTGAGTCTCTCTTAAAAGTGAAAACGTGGCCTTTTCTTGACTGTTCTGTTCTTGTATTTAGGTGGGGCACGAAACAAACAAACAACGACAAAACTGTGAAGATGATCTGTTTGAACTTTAACTGAGATCCGCTTGCTCATTTTGTTTGCCCTTGTGTTGGAGTTTTCTGTATGGATGTTTCCAGATCTCAGAAGTTGCCTACAAATAGCCACAACAACCAGTAATAAACACGAATAATCACTTAAAAGAAAGCCAACGCCTGGTTACTTTACTCTGGAGAGAAAAGAAATAGAATATGTGCCCCTCTTGGCACTAAAATGCAGATGTCAAAAAGGCTGATGGGAGCAGGGTCAATTGGCCCGCTGCTGGCTAGCTGCCTTTTACAGCAGATTGGTGAAGTTGTCAGGCTTGTTTGGCTGTGGGCAAGCTAGCTGTGTTTTTCTTTTCAACACTGTGTTTTGTCTGGTTGCTTTCGGGCAGGACAGTGTTGCTTGTGTGTGCAGCAGTACAAAGTGAGCGAACTGAATAATGAATGAAAGCCAAGGAGGCGGCTTAAAGGCGTTAAAGTGGAACACTTGGTGGAGTGCTTTCAAAAGGTATCACACAAAGGAAAAGGCTTCGCTCAGCAATACTGTGTGGCAGATTGTTAGCTTAGCTCTCCCATGCCACTCTACAAGCACTTTAACATGGCTAATGGCATCAAAACCTTCCTGACATACAGATGCAGAGGGTGGACATGTGCTTTTATAATATAGCCAGATTAAGCGTCCATCTGAGAGCACTGCTGCTCAGGAGTACTTACCTCTAATATGGAATTTTTCTCCTTACTCAGCATGGTCTGCGAAGGCAGTTAAATCAGCTACGTGTATTAAAATGTGTGTGTGTTGATGCACGCACTGTATCACCTCTCTGAGCATGGGGTCGTTGATCGAGCTGAGGTTGACTGCGCCTTCATAGGTCAAATAATAGAAAACATTGAGGGCTCTGGCGGCTTCGGGTCCCTGCTGCTTGTAGCCGAAGATCAAATCGATCCACTGGTGAAGCTGGCAGGACACAAACTCGCTCTCCAGTGCCTTTAAAAAGAGGTGAAGACGGAGAGTTAGGTTTATCTAGGATGTCAACAGATGCAACAAAAGGCAACTCCCCTAACATCCCATTACTGAACAGCAGTTATTACTAATACCCCTCAAAGGTGAATTTCTCAGAGAAAGCGGAATATTCTTCTAATTGTTCCTCTGACGGAATCTGCCAATGATTTCTATAACGAGCAAAAAGCACAGTAAATCCATATCTGATCATAAGAGAGCATCAAGACATTAGAGGACTCTTGTAGTTCATTAGGGAGCCATTTCAGCTTCTGTCTTTGTTCTTTTCTCTGCTGGTCGTGAGCGGATAAGAGCACCGTGTTGCTCTCCTGCAGACGTCGTCATAACGCCACACATACAAGCCGTTTTCTCTCCTCATTAGCGGGCAAAGGAGGGAAAAAGCATTTATGGTTTCCTCATAAAAACCGACAATTGTGTTAATTTGTGTAAAGCTGCTGGCTCACAAAAGCCCTCTAAACACAACCAAATTAGAATGAGGCAGCCCTTGATTGTCATTGCTGCCTTGTGTCACATTAATTTGTGACAAAACATTAGCCCGCGCTACACTTAAATGGCAATTTATATCATTTAAATTTTTACTGCGGAGACCAGTGCATCCCTCACTTAAATGTGACTTTCTGACAGCTCATTCTGCATCTAATTCCTCCCCACTCTGTTAATTACGACTTTCAATCAGGGAGCCGAGCACACGTCTGAAGAGGAGAGTGTGTGCGCTTTAGGTGTGATGCTGTTTTTTTAACGCTGCAGCTTGACTGACTGAGTGAATATGTGATGCTGTCACGAATCTCATCATCCCAGCTGATGAGAAGCTTAACAGTGAAACTGCATTTCGGTTCCCAGAGATGAAAAAAAAAAAAAAAGATCAATAAACAAAGATATAAAATGTTTTTATGGCTTAATGCTGCAATAATCAAACGTAAGCAAAGTCTGATCATCTTGTGTTTTCATTTGATTTAGCATTGTGCACAGATTGTGTGACTGTATACATTTGTAAGCGACACATTACTGCCCCTGTATTCCCCAGATGCATTATGTATGTTTTATTTAAAATGTCCCTGTATATACAGTAACTTATGAACACATAACAGTTTTAAAATGTTTATTACCCTGTGAGTAAGATGGATAACCACGGAGGCAATCAATCACAACTCAAATACAATAAATTTGTACGAATCCTTCGATGTAACAAAGAGCTTAATGGGAGTTTGACTGACTTTGTCCTTATAAATAAATCTCTGGTTTATAGCTAAGGTGTATCCAGCTACAGCAATGAGAATAAAAGTTAGAAAAAGCTAATCTGGCACAGGATATCTGATGAAATTCAAATTCCTGCTAGGTTGGTCTTTGAGGCTCAAAATGTTTCAAACAATACCCGACCCTACTTTAAAAAGTGCCGTCTTTTGCACAGCTTGTCACTGATGTAACATTAAGCAGCATGTTCTGTAGCGTTATGTGTATTTTTTATTATTATTTATTTATTATTTTCACATGTGAGAACTGTTCTGAAAGCTGCAGATTCAACAAAACTAGCAGGCAGAGGGATCTGTGTATTCCCTACTGTCTATGATCACACTCAAAAAAACAAATCTAACCGTTAGTCTTAAGATAAAACAGAACACCCCTGGTCTAGACTCCATGTCTGTCTGCCTCTCTGGCATTGCCATATTCACATTATGTCATAGGGCAGCCCTTTTTATTAATGTTACATGATAAGCCAGAAAAATCCTCTTTATTCAAACTCCCTTTAATAGCAGAGGTTGAGTCGTGCGTGTATCGTGTGTGTGTTTGTGTGCGTGTGTGTGAGGGAGAGATCAGTTCATTATGCACTAGGATTGACCTTTGACAGGCCCTGCTCCCCTGTTTCGAAAACTAAAGCTGGGGCTGATGGGCATTTAATGTGCACCGCAATCAACTGTCATTCAGCAAAGGGAAACAAAGAGCAGCCGTGTTATTGCAGCTCCCTCTCCTGAGGCCCGCCTTTATGGAAATCATTTGCATGATCCATTTGGAGAGGGTGAAACAGAGTAAGTGAGAATTTGTGTGCGCTCTGCTGGAATTGGAAGTGTGTATCTGTTTTTGTATTTGTTTGGTCTGTCAATGTCTCCCTGACTCAAGTCTGCTTGTAGGAACTTAACCTCAGCAGATTAAGCTTAGAGATTCAAAGAGTATCTACCTGCAGTAGAAAAGCCACGATCGTATCACATCAAAGGTCTCGGGTGTGTAAATTGTACGCAACAGCAGTGGTATCAGGCAGATTAGGATTCAACTACTTTAATCTGCCCCTTTATCTAAACTCGGGATTTTACATCATGAGCCAACGTCAGAGAAAACATCTTAATAGAAGAAGCTTAGGGAAAGGTGCCATTGATCAGACTCCACTGAAGTCCAATGAACAGAATGAAATCAACAACAAACTCATGCAACACTTAATAGTACAGCTATAGTACACACACACACACACACACACACACACACACACACACACACACACACACACACACACACAGTGACACACACACACGATAATTACACAAAGATCTAAATACAAAAGCAATCAAAATTTCTAAACCTCAGCACCAATAAAGCCTAAAATATTGAGTCATATTGAATTCAGTTGCAACAAATCAAATTCACAGATTCAGATCAGATTCACATCTGCCAAAAACACAAATGCTAAACCTTTAAACTCTAGAAACCAGTCAGTGACATCATCCTTAACATTCAATCTGCGAGGCACACCATTGCATTAGGCGACACTATGATTGACATGAGCCCAGTGCTTTATTTTGTTTTGGTTTTCTTGCTCTTCCTATAAAAACTTACACTCTGAGATCGAGAAGTCCCCATCACTGACATTGCTTAACTGTGTCACATTTAACAATGACAACTACTGCCAGCTACTTCAGTTAACCTTTTTCAAAATGTCATATTGGTGACTCATTTATTCACACTTTCGGATGGGAGGAGGGGAAGCAACAGAGTAAATACAATTTTTTCCATTTGCCTTTTCACAATAATAAAATTATATATAACTCCAAAAATACCACACAATACTATGCAGGTACTCAATAAACCTAATTTCGATTTATAACAAGAAGATTACACCTAAGGAACATATTTATAATCCATCAAAGAAACCTAAGTGAAGTACAGAAATTAGGCATGTTCTGATAACTCATTAACAATGTGTCATGTGAGCAGCTGTGGAGACGTTTCCACATGTGGTGCCACACTGTGGAAACAGTTGAGCAGAAGGTTGAGGCAGATAGTAGATTCCTGAGGTGGGATCTGGTGCCACTTTAGGAGAACCAGGCAGGATTATTGATGGGCCAATTAGCAGCCAGTGTGTGTGTCATCCCCATCCACAGGGGACTCTCTGATAATTAATGAATAATTTAGCATGCCTTTATGTAAATGCTGATAGGGGGTAGAAGTAACTGGAATCCCACATTCCTATTGTTACAGATTTGACAAAGTACACCTTCGAAGCACAGGGGAGGGTGGGGTGCGGGCAAGGGGGTCCCTTTTGTTGTGTGCTCTGATTTGTTTCCAACAGCAACAATAATTTGGAATATTCTCCTAAGGAGAAGAATGATACATTTACCCAAATCATTTTTCCCCATCAAAGCCGCCATGTATTCAAATGCATATAATTATATACTCTTTGTGAACTGCATGCTTATTTTGCTTGTGTTCCAGCATGCCGCGCTGTGATGTGGATTCCAATGAAAATGTATCATAATGAACAAGCCTCGTCTGCGTGCAAGGCTCGGGTTACTTTAATCCCTTCCTTTGTGAAACATCTGTAGCTGGAGTGTAGACTTTAAGTTTAGAAAGAAAACCCAAAACGCTCAAAAAGAATGACAGTTTGACTACATGTCTGTCAATATGTTACTCTTTAGAGGGACCTGTACTCTAGACTGAGGATTTAAAGACATACAATCCTAATTTAAGACATCAGACAAGAAACACCAAGTGATTGCAATTAACCAGCTGGTGGACATTAAACCGGGGTTGCTTTGAGCCCTGAGAAGCAAAACTGAGAGCGTCTGATCTCGAGTCAGTAACCGGCCCACAGCCTCATCTTGAAAAGCTTTTTCTGCTCGCAGGTGGGAAATTTATTATCTTTATTTTAACTTCATGTGGGACCTCTTGTAGTGATTATCTTTGCTCTGCTTAAAAGGAAAACTGCGTGTCCATACTACAGGTTTACGCTGGGCCTATCTGTGAAGGTTCTGTGCCTCGCAGTGGTTTGCGGTTAGCTTTATGGTCTGGATTGAGCTGGATTTCACTTCAGTCTTAACGAGGTGACAGTGAACGCTTTCCTCCTTGCCTCACTGGTCCTTAAAAACCCTTTTAAGGACTTATGGAGAGCTGTCCGTAAGGATGTTAAAACATCACTTAACAAATCAATGCGCTCATTTGCATGCCAACGGTGATGCAAGTGTATGTTGCACGTGCGTGTGTCGCCGATGGTGTGGGTGTGTAATTAAAGGCACATGTTGTGTGCAGAGCCGTTGTCAGCGGCAGACTGTTTTCGTTCGTATTGATTACGGATGTATAAAACAAACACTTGTCAGATTTGGATACATTAAAATGACTGTTTCAGAACAAGCTGATTAAAAACATCCTGAAAACCACATTCAGTACGCTTGACAGTCAAACATCGTGTTTTCACATTTAAAAATGATGATCCAAGGACACTGAATCGGTAGTCGGGACCAAGTTTTGTTTAGTCATATTCTTTTTGGGCATTTTATTAAATTAAATCATAAATCCGCCCATCAAATTTATATTTTAGACGACATCTCTAATGGAAACTGGCCTAGTAGTTTTACCTTAGTACAGCTTTATTATCTCACTTTTTGATTCTCTTTTCCTTCTCCAAGTTCAGCAGCCTGCTTTCCTTCTCCCCCCTTCTATTTGTTCTCCCACTTACCCCTTTCTTTTCCTCTACCAGTCATTTGATCCTAAGGATCAACTCCTCTGGAGTTTCCTTGCCCTGAGGTTGACAAGCACTCTGATTAAAGGGCTTATTAGCTTGCAGAAAATGAGAAGCTAATTGTCATTGTGAAGCACGCAGAGGAAGCCTGTAAACAGCTAGAAGAGAGGGGGGGCCCCCAACATAGAAAGGCGAGGGGGGCGTATGACGTAAGGAATGAGATCCTTAAAGCAGCCATGCAGCTAACGAACCATTTCCTTTATTCTCATATTCACACACACCAAGAAAAACCCAGATGGGCCGCGTGTGTTACTTCAGTCCAAAACCCCACCTCCTTTCCGGCTCAGCTAATTAGACAGGTCGCAACTGTGAGAGTTCTGGATATGGTTCAGTGGAGGAGGCACTCGTCGGCAAGTGGAACCTGAAACTCTAACCCTAATTCTCGGCTGCTCTCTCCTCCCATCTTTCTCATTATCTCCCGACCACTTAAAAAGCAAGAATATCATGTTAAGGGGTGAAAAGAAGCAGAATGAGTAGTGGTAGTTATCCAACTTACAGCCCAGACAATGGAGTAAACACTACTGATTGGGTGGCACTGAATCCAAGTTTGATAACAATAAAACTGTGGTGTCTGCATCCATTTAGATTTAAGTTCATGCATGACTGTAAAAATGCAAACTAAACAATGATGCCTTAAAAAAAATACATTATTATTACAATTGTTATTAAAACAACTAACATTATTATTATTATTATTATTATTACTACTACTACTACTACTGGCAAGAACCAAGAGAAGCTAAATCTTAAACACTGTTCACAAGCACCTGCGAAGGACATAACCATCTGTCCACCTCCACTCCAAAAGCCTAACAAGCTAGCAAATACTTCACCGGTGCCACAACGCAATGGGATCAAGTGAGCAAAAGCTAAGTCAACAGTAAGAGCTGATTACACACAGAAACGCTGAAGAGGGCTTCTGCTTCTGGATGAAAGAATATTTGGATAGCTGTTGAGAGAGGCATTATTGTCTCAGATGATTACAGAGTTGGCTGCAGGACTGTGTGGAGGTGTGGAGGCTTCTCAGCACAGATTGGAGATGATTAGGATGAATGGCTCAACTGATCAGCTTGAGTGTAGTTAGCCTTCAAGCAGAGGTTATTAGGGTGTGGGGTTATGTGGAGCTGCAGCTTGTTAGTGCGAGACTGTCTGCGTATGTACGTGACCAGCAGCTCCAAGCCATAAATACATCCTCAAGGAAACACATGGACTATGCTCATGAAATGTAGAAGGAATATACATGAATTCAATGTGACACATTTTGCTTCATTTTCAGAAATATACTGTTACAAAACTAAATAAACACTCAGAAAATACCACAAGAACAAGAGTATACAGCAAAGCATCCCTGCTTTGCGCTAAATTCTAACAAAGTGTCCTAAAAAAACACCCTAAAATAAGATCGCATCCAATTTCCATCACACAATTTTATTCATGCAAGCCTTTGTTTTTGAATATGTCAGTCATCTTCTGGGGTCTTTGAATGTTTACACGGCATTTCCTGGGAATCTATACAACAGCTGTATGGCTATTTCCTTCTCGTATGGATAATATAAGTATGACAAAAACGTCTTAAAGAATTTATCTGCGTTCATGCTCCAAGAAACACATTGGTTTGAGTTGGGGCAAAGGGTAAGTACAAGTGTTTCTTTAAATAAAGCCAGGATTACAAACACGGATATTCAGGAGTCTGAGATGCAGCACAGAATAATGCTGCAAAAAAAGTGCCTCAGTACACTTTGGCAGAAGTAAAATGAAAGCATGGAGGAGTGCAGGAAAGGGAGAAAGACAACATTAGTGAGTGAGTATGTCAGCAGGAGTAGATCATCCCATTTCTCAGGCTCTCATCGGGTCCGCCATTACGTCATCGAAAGGGAGGATAAACGAGGGGAGGGGGAGATGAGCAGGCAAGAGAGGGAGGCAAAAAGAAGGGGGGACAGCTCGTAAAACACCGAGCACACAGTAAACATGTCTGCCCTTATGCATGACAATACCCCTTCAGTGAGCGCTGCCTGATATTAGCCAGATAACCTCCCTCTACCCCACGTGCTAGTTCCCATCCAGCAACAAGGCTTTCAGTGGAGACGCCAGGGGAATAGATTAGCACTAGGCTAACATGGCAAACTGTCTTCTATTACCGGGGGCCACTCTGGGATAGACGACGTTAAGGTTTTCACTCACTCAGTCATTCACAAGTGCACAAGTATTTCTTAGTGGTTAGTGGCTGGTCGCTGCAGTGGTTTACCTCAGCTCATGCATGGGTTCCTGTGGGGTTACTGTGAGAATAAGATGTGGAGGCTGGTGGGAACGGCATTATGCGAGTCCCAGCGGGTGTCTGATCAGAGAGTGCAGTACGGATGAGAGGTGAATGTAAACAGTCGTGATCTTTGACTTTGTGTAGCTGGTGGTCTGAGCTGGGGAGCGATCATGTCTGGCTGTGTGACTTGTGGGAAAAAATGCAAGACACATTTTTGTCTTCTGAGTCTACTCGCTTACATTTCGGATAGTTCCTACACAAATCACGCTTTACAGTAAACTTCCTAAAATCTTTATCCGAGTCTTTCAAACTATGTTGTCAACTTAAAAAAAAAAAAATCTTATGTATAAGATTTTCATGTCTTAATGTAATAACATGCCTGCTGAATAACGGGTTTCTTGATTGCATAGTTTTTTGCAAAGTGTTAATGGCTGTCAGCACATAAAGCTGACAAACTTCAGATTTCAAACAAGTTGAGAGTGCAAGGCTTGGGGGGTAAAGGTGATATGTCTCAAATAAATATGACATTTGTCTTTTAGCAGCCATGTAGATGTACCTCTGCGGGCAGGATTACTGTGATGACATCACAATAACAGCTGTAAGGCCGAATGACAAAGTATGAAACACACTCACATCACTGTCCACTGCAAACATCATAATTATGATTATATCAATATTTTCATTTTAACTGCAACAGAAGCAAAGCTAGAGTTATCCAGTGCTTGTAGAGGTTCATCTACCTGAGTCTAAATGCTGGAGCTTTTAAATGCACTGACATGGGAACAAAGGTCTTAAAATAAAAGCAAAGACATCACTGATAAACTCTTCAGTAATGGATAACAGAGTCACTCAAAGCTTGTTAGCAAAATCTGACTGGACCATATACACACACTATATGTGCAACTGGTTAGCAACAGAGCTAAGCTCCAGACGTTACTCTCAGACATCAGCAAACATTTATAATTCAAGAGAGCTAAGATGTATACTAGCAGCCGCATACTAATGTGTGCGGCATGTGAGGATGACTTAGGTCATAATAATCCAACATTACTGGAATAATGCACTATTCTGCCTGGCGATGCAGAGAGAAGCCTCTTGACTTCAGATGTTTTCAGTTTAGCAAGTTTGCACTGAAATGATGATTATGTGTTTTGCATGAATGATTGATAGCATGTGTTTCAGTGCCCTGAGCACTCTAATGTGCTAGGGTCATATAATTACAACTTGTGGCTATAGAAGCTACTCTTTAGCAAAGCTTGCAAAGTGTTCCTTGAGATCTAAAGCAGCATATAGTACATAATGCGTTGTAGTGACATCACAGTCACACTGAAAATCCTACGACGAGTATTTTCTTATATTATAGCACAGGAATAAACCGTGCACAGAAATTCAACAACATGACAGTTTCAGAGTTTCTGCATAGAGTAAGTAAATCAATGGGAGGCATAATGGTCGTCTTTGATGAGTTACACAAGGTTCTTTGGCATCCAACACCCACAGTGTCTTCTTGCGGCCAGCATTCTCTGTGGCATTGCTTCTGACCAATCACTCAGCTGCCTTTTCCCATTCACAAAGACGAAAGGCTCCCTCTTTCTGTGAGGCCAGTATAGCTGATGCCTCTGTCACTCCTTTGAGCGAGTTGACACTTTATAAGACGGAAAAGGCCAAAAGTAAAGCATGCCCGTCTCTCCCATGTGTGAGGTTTGCAGGTCTGTCAGCAGCGCAGCAAGAGCACAGATGAGTGAAAGAAGCCAAACAGCTGAAGCAGGGAGCAGCAAATAAGCACTGGAGAGTTTGGTTAAATGGCAACACGAGAAAAAAGTAACAAGAAGCCTCGGCAAGTGCATGTAATGGCAACCATGGAGTTAAATATGTCTGATTAGACAGCTTCACTTTTTTTTAAATAATGAAACTATTATTGTGATTGTAACCATATTACATTTTAGGCACAAGCTGATTGGTGATTATAAAGATTTCATCCAACACCAATGTCTGTCTGCATTCGTATATTAGTTTAACATTGATCTATGCACAATAAAATAAAAAAATAGCAGTGTTTAGCTCCGTCTAGCATCACGATATACCCACAGCAGATGGCTGCTCTAACAGACTGTGGTTTAGCCCGCCCCATCTCAGTAGCTCCAGTGAAACTTGGAGCCATGACAGCAAAGGTAAACACTGATATGGAGACAAATAACAGTCAAATTTACACGAGCATGCACACAAGATCACCTGCTATCGCTCTAATGGTTAGCAGGCCTGAAAAGCGAGGTATGGTCGTACATAGTGGAATGTCAGAGCGGCTGACAGTGCCCAGAGAAATGTAGTTATCTGGTGGAGGAGGGATCAAGTTCTTAACCTCTCCTTCGACCCCCTGGTAAAAACAACAAGCAGCCCCTGATCTCCGTGGCATGCTGCCTCAAGACCCCTGTGTCTCCACAGGGATGCATGTGTGGATGTGTGATGGACCACGAAAAAGGGAGTGCGCCTTTACAAGAAAGCATTTAAGTATACTGTAGGCACTTCCCTTAAGCCGCGGAGGTGCTGCTCTGCCTCCTCCCCCAAAAATCCAACTATTCTTCAGACCTGTGGTTTTCAAGTGGAGCCTTCAGTGTTGTGTAAGACATTTGTTGAACAATAAACTGTCTAGGCATAAACTTGCAGTTAATCTGTTGCCATGCAACAGACTTCCTGCTAAACATTAGCGATAACTTATGACACTTCTAAAGGAAAGCATTATGAACCCGGCTACAGTTTGATGGTAGGCTTATATCATCTTTTTTTTTTTTTTACCCCCCCAACCAACCATGCAACTCTGAACAACAAAAACAAGCTGCCGATTTGCGGAGCAGCACAATCCTTTACTGAGAGAGGCTTTTAATGGCCTTTCCAGATTGGGCCCTAATTAGCTGTTAATCATCTAAGGCTCATAACCAGAGTGGAGACAGCAGGCCTGTGTGTGTTTGTAAGCGAGTGTGCATTTGCGTGTGTTTGCGTGTTCTCTCCTGCTGTCTATCCCTGTGTTGCAAAGCCATTAGCAGCAGACAAGCTGAAGAGAGCCAAACAGCCCATTAACTCCTTCACTCTTCCTCTCTCCTCTCTACCATGCTCATCTCTTTCCCAACAGTACCACAGTTGCCAGCTGACACCCTCTAATGCCAGCTATCTGTCATGACCAGAGACCTGTCCACCCACACATCCCTCCCTGAACCTTGGTGCTGTTTCTATGTGATCTGTAGCATACGACTGGGCCTCTTAAAATGGTAAAACTACAAAGACAAACTGCACTCCCACACTCACAATCCCAGCTTATTTTATTATTTTAAGCGAAACCAACAGATTCCAGGAAGTGATTCAGTCCAAATAAATTAGAAAATTATACTTAAACTGACATTTGATAGCAAAGCTTTTATTCACAGTCCCTCTGGGATGAAACCTATTTTCCTAAGCTTGTTATGTTTCTGTGCACCTACACCTGCCTGCTGGTTGCACGTTGGATCAATATCTCAGTTTGGAGGAGGAGAGAGAGAAAAAGCAGAGTGAAATTTTACCAGTTTGAAAGCAGCATATCTAGTATGGCTGCAGACAAAATAGAGTCCAAATTGCATCTGCAGTGCCAAATGGAGCACAAAGGACAGAAGGCAAGGGGGAAAAATGAAGAAGTAGAGGAGACCAGCACAGTTAGACCAGCAATGAAAGGCTCTTTTAGCTGTTTACAGGAGACCACATTAATGCACATATTCGTACAATAAGGTTTCTGCTTCTTGATGCATTATTTTTTTCATTATCCATCATTATCCAAATTATGTTTGTTTTTACAATGACCGTGTTTCAACTCTACATTTGAAACAGAAATAACTCAGGAGAGCAGATTTGAACATTAAAACTTTGCCAACTAAAGAATAAAATAAATAAATAAATACATAAATACAATTCCATTTTATTAATATAGTGCCAAATCACAACCACAGTCACCTTCAGGTGCATTATATTGTAAGGCAGTGGTCCCAAACCCCCGGGCCACAGACTGGCACCGGTCCATGAGTCATTTGGTACCAGGCCGTGCGAGTGAGAGAGGGTGTGAAGTTCATGATTTTCAGGGTTTTCATTGGTTTTTAGCATTATTTTTTTGTCATTTTTATCATTAACTCAGTTTCCCTAGATCTTTTCCCGTGTGTTATGAATAAATCTTCTTTTTTTCGCACTGTTACTGGTTTTATTTTATTGTATTTATCCGCATACACCTTAAAGGCTGGTCCATGAAAATATTTTCGAACATAAACTGGTCTGTGGCGCAAAAAAGGTTGGGGACCGCTGTTGTAAGGCATGTATCTTGTAAGGAGCTACTACAGCACTGTGAACAAGCATTAGGCAACAGTGGTGAGGAAAAAACTCACTTTTAACAGGAAGTAACGTCTGGCAGAACCAGCCTCAGGGAGAGGCAGCCATCTTTTAATTTAAGAAACTAAATAAAAACAATCCAAAACTTTTTAAACTTCATGCCATTAAAAAAAAGTTGGACTTGTGGTTCTGTGTTTTTTGTTTGTTTGTTTGTTTTTTTTAATGCATAAGAATTTCCCAAATATCTGTCAAATATTAATCCTCATTTAGCACAAATGAAAACTCAACTTTTCCTCCCCGTGAGTATAAAACACTGCACAACAGCCTGCAACGCTGCCGCCACAACAAGCGTCCCTCTAATACATCCACAGCGGGCTGCATGCTGACAGCCAAAAAGAGGGAAGTGTGTGATTAATGATAGCAGCATGGTCATATCAGCAGGCTAGCTAACAGACCCCCACCATAAGACTGCACAGGTCACAGAGCACACCCAGCATCATCAGCACCCATTACTACTGTGGGCACACATCACACATGGAGCTGCCACTGCTTTTACCCCAAATATGTAACTGAGAGGGAAAAGTGGCCTGCGCTAGGCTCCAGATTACATTGCGTTATAACCCACAGTTTAGTTTTCTTCTGTAATTGTGTTTATGCAGACAGACAGACAAAATTATGAATAAGCTTTATTTGTAAGGGGACAGCTGTCCTTTCACTGTCAGTATGAAGTTAAAATGTTTTAAAGATAAAAGGGCTAAAAGCATAAATGATAAGCAATTTCAGCAAAGCAGAAGAGAAAATGTTAACCCCCCATCTGAGGCTCCTAGATCTTCTAGCGCTGAGAAATCTGATCCAAAGTGTTACCTTAGTCTCCCAACAGTGTGTGTGCATGTTGTGTAAAGCACAGAAGAGAACATCTAGAGTATAATGAAAACACGGCAGCCACTCTGACAACATCTGACGTGAATATACACACAGAATATTTCTGCCTTTGGCCAGGCGGACCGGAAAGGGAGATCAGAAAGTGGATACTGCATAATTATTCTGCACAAAAACACAGTTGCAGTTGCACACACCGGCATGTTCCAGATGTGTATGAACAGAGCAGAGAGAGGGACCGAGAGGCTGCATGGGGATATTAGATGGGGCAGAGCTGGATCAATTTGCCGGCAAAGCAATCTGAAAGTTGGGACACGTGAGAGGAGGGGAGGCTCAGGTAACAGGAAGAACTGTGTGAAGGTCAGGAAATAACACTGTCTCTTTAAATTAGCATTTCCAGCTAAGCTTGGGGCTCAGATGGCCTGCGCTATGTGCCATATGAGGAAGAAAGAAAACAAGGCTATACATGAATGACGACTATGAAACTTTTTTTTTCTTGCCTAGACTCTATGATGGCTTCAGTATATTTTTAATGCACACTTGCTTTAACCTGGATCATACATGGGACACAGCATTCAGGTGTACTTTTCTTACCAGTCGATTAATGCGCACAAACTCTTCTGGGGTTTTGGCCCAAGGTGGCAGATCAACATCAGAGACTACAGTGCCATCCTCCATCACTCCCAGGTTGTAATTGCTGGCGTTAACAAACATCTCAGGCAGATAGTAGAACTCTGGGATCAGCTCCTGAAAGGGTAAAGCACAGACACATAAATGAACACACACTGGTTATCGGGAGAAAAGAAAAAAAAAAAGCAGTTTGAGAATCTGCAACAGTTATCAGACATGATGCTGCAGCTGTAGAAAGCTCTGCATAATCACCAATGGAAATTTAGAATAACGGCAATGCTAGATCTGAACATGATGTCCAAGAAGATAAAGGGTATGTTCACCCCTGGGTCTGTGCCTCACAAAAGGCGGCCCTGAACCAGTTCAAATAATCAAGGTACCGCCCTCACATGTGAAACAGTGCTGTGTGGGTGTGAAAGGAAAGAAAGCAACTGGGCTGGTGCTTCTACAGATGTCAGGGAGTAAATAAGTAGAAGCTTTACCCCCCCAAAAAAAAGAGTGTAAAGTCCTGTGAGTCTTGATCAGCATAAATTTGATGAGTGTGGTTTTGCAGACTCCAAGTCAAACTGTGGGCTAAGGGAGGTGGACTGCCTCCCCAAATTAAAGCACATTATGTTACAACTCAAAAAGCCCTTTTGAAGTGTTGAGTAACTCTTTAAGAAGAACAAGAGCAGGGAAAATAAACACAACAAAGCAGCACTGTTTTTGTATATAGATAGTATTGCTGTATTGTTTTCTGAATGGCAGAATTATTTGTGGAAATTACATGACGCTGGTCTGTTGTAAAAAGCCTCTGAGTGCACTCGGCTGTGGTTTCTCCCTATTCTGATGCGATGATCATATTCTTTGTGTCTAAGAAAAAAGAAAAAAGAAATAAAAAAAAAAAAAAAAAAAAAAGGTTCACTTCTGATTTTCCCCTCTCTTCCACAACAACAAAGAAAAGTCAGCTAAATTCTCGTCTTACTATGATGATTTTATTTGGCTGTCACAAACAACACAGCATGTTTTCAATCTGCACGAGAGTGAAGAGAAATGCAAGTATGACAGGAGATGTAACCCTATATGTTTAGCCATTTGTCATTCTAAACAAAGCAGAACTTGCCACAGTGAGTATAAACATTAAGATTGTGTTTGAGCTTAAAAACATGTAGATAAATCAACAACGCTTCCCAGGCTTTAGCTGTTGTGTTATTGTTGTGGGTACGTCTCACAAACTTCGACACAATCAGGACACGGGAAGGTTCAGTTCTTGGCTGTGTCATGCAAATAAGGAAAGGAAAGTGGAGCGTGAAATATATGGTATTTTGCATTTTTCCCCAATAGACTGAAAAAAATGAAGGGAAAGCAAAATGCCTTAAAGTGCATTCTGTCTTATGGTCAGCAGGGGGCAGTTGCAAAAAAAGTCAGATTATAAAGCATCTATGGAAAAATTACCCTTCATCCTATTTGACTGGGGAAAGCAGTAAACACTTGACACATGCATTTATACTTTCAATCACTAATTTATATTCTTAGTGAATAAAACAGGATGATCATTTCCATATTACAGTCCTCATTAGAGTCCAAAAAGATGCTGTAAGATGAGTGTGATGATGGGCAAATTCTGATCTCAAGCCAATAAGACAGGACTTCACAAACCAGTGGGTGATGACTTGGTCCTAATTCAAATTTTTAATATACAGTCCATGTGCTCTATGAAGATTTGACAGGTTTTGTGTAACAAAATACATAATTATATGAACTATAACTACTATAACTACATTCACCTGCATATACAGAAAACACTATATAGAATCAATTATGGGCATTGCTAAAGGAATTTGGTGACAAACATGTTAATAACCTAGCATTAGAAATGAACAGCCTACCTTCAAAACTAAGTGGCGATTGGCTGACAGCTAACACTCAAAGCAAAAAAAAAACAAAAAACTAAACTCGGAAGTCAAGAAGCATTTTGAAAAGATTCAATTCTTAGCATATGTAACATGATCTTTACAAATACAAGCAAATACAGCCAAATAATAACATTCCTCTTATCAAATTAGCTGCACAATATCTCCCCCTCTCATTAATGGGGTGAAAAGATCCAATCAAATGAGCAAGCAAACACACAGCTTTAAAACAACACGGCACTTCCTCACTTCTGAAATCTCTTCACTCCACAAAAGCTGACCTAAAACTAAAGGTCACCTTCTTAACGAGGCCTCCTGCTCACCCGGGTTTACCGGCTACAGCCTGCTGTAAATTTGAGCAGGAGAGAGCGGCACCCGTGCACGCACGCATGCACATACCCCAACGAAACCTTGAGGGCTTCACTCCCCAACACTCAAGCCTGCCTTACATGGACCATTATGTGCAGTGGCCCTTTTGCTCCAGCCTGGTCAGAGGCCAGCCCCTCTGATCCCCAATCCTGTCCTGTCATGGGTCACTGGAAGGGGCTTTGGCCTCTGGGCTCTCCAGCTACACTTCCACTGTTGCTACTTCTAACCCCTCTTCTCTTGTGTCTCCCCCTTCTGATGCCTGTGGGCTGAGGCTAGGGGTCAGGGGATTGGGGGTGGCAGGTCATTCTAGCGTCACCCAGGCTAGAGACACATTGAATCTAGGTGTTGTAGCCCATTATCACCCCTTCTTTAACAGTGGCGTATGAAAACACAGGGGCTTTTTGCCCTCTGGCAGAGACAGAGGGTTGCCATCAATGGTCCCAATACTAAAGCTAAATGGTGTACTTACCCTACTGAATTGATACATCTCACTCCTAATTCCTCTACTGCTTAAAAGAGGAATTAAGCAATATGGATGCGACTGGACTGCATCCAGTTGGTTGCACACATTCATATTTTGAGCAAAAAAAGAAAAAGGAGCATGAATGTGTGCATCCAACTGGATAAAGTCGACAGATTTTCATTCAAAATATGCTAAAAATTCAAGCTGAACATGGAAACAAACTGACGACGTCCAGATTTCCTCTTTGTTTTGATCTGAAGTTGAGCTCTCACAGTTTGATCCACATTGACAGGTTGAGACTAAGAGAGCAAACTAAGGCTGTTGTTGGGCTTTTGCAATCAAGCATTGGCCAGCTACACAGTAACACAATCCACATGTTTTATCAGAGGGATGCGGGAGGGGGTAAACGCAATCAAGCGTCAAAACCCCCAACACCACTGCTGTTCCCCCATCCAGTGACCCAGTGCCGGGAGAGCAAGCAAAACTCAGCTTTGACAGAGAATGTCTGAGTGTAGTTGTAAATGTTTTAGGAGAGCAGTTAAAGTGTGCGCTGGGGGTTCGAAGGCGCTCAGTATGAGAATGACCTGTGCTGTTTCAGGATAGATCCGTCGGCGCAGCAGAGTTTGGGGGCCCAGTGGGCAGGGATTCAAGTCCATGTTATAGCTGACTGAATCTGAGACAGACGGCTGGGACAGATGAGGATTAAACCAACGCTTTGATCAGAAGAGCAGGAAGCTATCATTGTGTAGGGACAATGATTGGTAGTGACTGGACATTACTCTTTTGAAACCCTCTCTTTTTTATGTGTGTTGGACTTGGATTTATTCTCCTGCAGCGCTCGGGACTTTATCGTCCAACTTCTATTATTTTTGTCCCCAGATCCATGGTGAGCATGCATAAGTATGAATGGTACCTTAACATCAGATGTGTCTCTCTGGCAGTTCCTCCAAGCCCTGGATACTGAGGAGAAGGTGCGGTCAGCATGGTCAAACTTTCCTCCTTGGAAGTTAAGGAAGAACGTGGTGAAGGGTTCCTGGAAATTATAAAGGTTATGGTTAAGAATATAAACTGGGGAGTCTACTCCTATAACTGAAACCCACCCAATTGCTTTTTCTGCAATGAAAACATGGTTGTCAACATGTCTACAGTTTGAATACACCCTGTCAATATATTTGACCTAGAATTGACCCTTTCTGCACACCCTGTAACAAACTTAAAGCCAAAAATGAACAAGTAAAACAACAATATTCCCAGTGTGCTACTAAAATCAATGCACATGTGCTGCTGATGCATTTCTAATCACGTATAATCTTGTTAGGGCAGATCAATAGCCATCTCTCTGATGCACGGGCACACTGTGCTGTACCACAGCTATAAACTAATACTGTAAATAGCTAATTAAGTCCAGCCTGAAATGACGCAAGCCTCATTTATTTTATTTTTTTAAATGGTGGGACAGTGAGCAAATTGATCTTGTAGTTTATACATCAGTGTAAAATCTTACAAAATACACAGTTACTACACAAACACATTTTCATTTCATATTTAAGGTTAAGTTTGATCTTTAAGCGAGAGTTATAAATGAGTGCTTCTGGTAAAGTGGCTTTAGAGTAAGCTGGCTAATGATGTGCAGAGATCAATGAGGTAACTCTACTGGGAGTTACAGAGACAGTGAGCTACTGGGACAATAACAGCAGAAAACTGCACGCTGGAGAAACTTAGTAACCTCCCTCTCCCCAGAGTGTAGTATGGAAAGATTGATGGCATCCATTCAACAAAGGTACTACAAGAGAGCACTCTAGTGCAAAATATACACCACTAATGTGCTTCAAAAACAAACAAAATCACATTTCAGTACCTGTTATTAAAAAGAAAAACCTTGAGAATTTGCATCAAGGTGAAGGTCAGACCTTTAAGTGCACTGCTTTTGCTTTTCATTTATTATCACCCCATGCATGCATGCTATGCAATATTTAGCATGCATATACTCTTAATTTGATAAAATCCTAGGTCTAATTAAGAATACATTCATGACCTCTACATCATGAATGTGCTGTTCATTAAAAAAAAAGAATCCAATTTAAATACTGCGCTTAACTACACTTTTAAAGAGCAAGGTGAAATTCTTGCACAAGCATAATTATTTCATTATTTTCCAGAATTTATATTAAAAGTCACGAATGCTCCTAAACACTCCAAACGTGCACTGCACTTACAATACGTAGCAGCCACATCAGGGTGAAGCTCGAGGTGGAGTAGTGGGTGCCATAATGGAACTTCGGCACCTGATCATCCTCCCAGGTCTCATATCGTTCTGAAAAGAACGCTGCCCTCTTGGGGTTAAGAGCACCGATGGGCTATAAATATAAACAAACAAAAAATAGGTCAAACATGTTAAACAGCTAAACTGAAAAATAAATAAATACGACAAAACAGATATTAGGACACGATAGATGCGTGAAAGTAAAAAAAAAACACAAACCAAAAGCAGGGAGGCAGTACTGAATTTTACTGTGAATACAGGGACCACTCACTGCTGCATAATAGTTGCAAGGCGAATGAAGCTAATAACCATTGTGCTATCTCAAATGAATATTAGATGATGTTTTCCTTCAGACAGATCAATCCTTTCCCACAGAGTGCTTTTCAGAGGCTGTGAAACCGAGCCCCTGCAGCTGTAGTCTGTCAGAGAAAACTAATGTGCTCCAATGAAAGAGTGCCTACTCAGAATATCAATAGCAAGGCTGTGGGTTCCTTTAATTTTTACTTTTATTAATCTGTAACTAATACACTGGTCACCAGCCCTATTTATAGTCCAGAAAAAAAATGGTTAAATTGCATTAATTTTCCATTGCTCTTAAAAAAAAAAAAAGCCAATAACCCTGTGCCGCTCGCCTATTATTTAAATACTCATTTATAGAAATCACTTTCAGGCTGGTTCAATTTTTATTAGTCTTCTGCAGGCTGTGCCTCATTCCCTCGAACCGCTCCATCATCTTGCTCCCTCACACACACACACACACACACACACACACACACACACACACACACACACACACACACACACACACACACACACACACACACACACACACACACACAGCAGATCAATGGTAATGGAATGATGCCCTTTTGAGAATGGGGGCCTAGTAGGGTGTGGATCAATTGGATCTCTTTCATATCATAGGGTGCATGTCACAGCAAGACACATCCAGGGCAGGTCTATGATATTGATCTGTGCAATGGCTACTGTTTTATGTGGGTGTAATGGTGCATGCTTGTGTACCTGTGTGTGTGTACTGGGAGTGATGCACACGGTCTTGCAGTTATTGCTGCTTTTTTTTTATTTTTTTATTCAATGCATGCATTTTTTTTGGTTATTTTGTAAATAGTGTTCCTGTGCGTATGTGCATTTACACAGCGAATTGCCTTGTGCCACAACACTGTGCAGATCTATGTTGACAGTGATACACTGTGGGCTTCCTCAGGGCCACTGGGGTGGGTGAGTACACACAGTGAATTATACATCACACCCATTGGCCTGATTTATAGCCCTAATAACAGTCGGCTCATTAAAAAAAGAAAAGGGAGAGGAGGCATATAAAATAAAAAAAAAAGAAAAGACTGAAAGTGCCACAGTGACAGGGAGAGAGGGAGAATTGTGTGTGAGGGCACGTGGGGGCTGTTGGTTTGCTCGAGCCCGACATTGTTTACTGCTGTAAATTACTGTGGGGCTAGCGCTCTCAGCTTACAGTAGCTACAACAAAGCGGCAGCGACGGTGCCGTACATCAGAGCAGAGCGGCCGGCGGTGCGCTGATGGAGCGCCTGCTGCTGCCCCATCACAGATTGACCCAATACGTCGTGGCAAAGAATAGCACTCTGATGAGCTCTCAGACAAATGAACCGATCACATACTTTTAACTAAAGGGTACACTACAGAAGAAAACTGAGCCAGAGTTTTCAGTAAAGATGGGGAAAAATAATGCTGAATTAGTGTTAATCTGTTCTAAATCAAGAAGGCAGCTGCAGATGGTGTAACAGTGACATTTTAAAGCTGCTATGGTGAGATGTATTAAAAAAAAAAAATATATATATATATATATATATATATATATATATATATATATATATTTATTATGTATGTTATCCTGCCTAAACTCTCCTCCTTACCCAAATAATCAGAGGTTTGGGAACTCAAATATTTAAAAAGTAATTTTTTATATGTAGGCATACCAAGCGAAAAACACTCCCTCAAGGAACAATAAGCACCTTCCTGAGAAACTATTATAAGAACATTACCTAGTGCTACTTTGCTTTTAAAACAATAATGGGTCACCGGTGATGAAGTATAATGGCTCACCGACGATTTGAGCATCAGTAGGGCTTTGAGTCATAAATCACAAGAGCCTTTTGAAGAGAGTGTTTATGTATAATGTCCTATTTAAACAGTGAAAATGGTGTGGAGGGCCTGGGGGGATAAACATATGGGGCGAGTACGATGAGATCAATACACCATTAGCTCATGTGTCTGTGAGCAGCATGTTATAGCACAAAGGTACACAAGATGCTCAGTAAGTCCTATTTTCTTGCTATGTAAATGCAGAGTACATATTAGATTAACAATTGTTTAAATTATTTGTTGTTCTTCATTAAAAGCACAGTAAGAGTGGATTTATTTATTTACATATTTTTACCTTTTATGAATAGATGAAGGCGTGCCTTTGCTGTAAGGACACCTTGTACGAACACTCAAGAAGTTCAAACAGATCAAATAACAATTTTCTTTTGTAAAAATCGCCCCAAAGATTAATTTTATCTGTTAAAATGTCAAATTTAGGTTTGGTTTTGTTATATAAAGCATCTTTATGAAGAACAAGTGGATTTTTGTGGGGAGATGTGCGACAGTATGCAGAGCTGGGGTGCAAAAAGGGGTGGAGGAATAAAAAAGAGGTGTTAAAACACTTGCAGTCAGATCAAGCGAGAGCTTATCGTGACTACAATGTTATCTCGGGGGTCGGCGTTTGATGTCAGGTTGAGGTTAGAGTTTATGATAAGAAAGTCCCTGGGGTCAGAATGGCTCTGGTAGCAAGGAACATAAATTCTGTGTGGCCTCTGTTGTGCTGGGAATGATGACAGTGTGTGTGACACACACACACACACACACACACACACACACACACACACACACACACACACACACACACACACACACACACACACACACACACACACACACACACACACACACACACGTTCATAGCAATTTGGCTTCTCAATGTCACTGGAGGCTTCGCAGATGACCTGTTTCTACAAGAGACAACCACCAACGTGACATTAGAGGGGGACAAGAGAGATGTGAAGGGTAAGGAAGAAAGAGAGCACGGGAGGAAAACAGAAGGAAACAAGAAAGAAAAACAATAAAGAGCAAACAAAAGAGGGGAAAATGGGAAAGTAAGCACAGTTTTGAATGGTGCAGACACACACACAGAGTGCAGAACTAACTGAAGGTCACCAAATATTAGGTTGCAAAGAAAAGAAACGGGGAGCACAAATGATTGTAGGTGCAACATCGTGTGGTGGGGGTTTGATTTGAAGGGCTGCACAGAGCTGCTTTGCCCTTTTCCAGACACCGCAGTCTGGCACGGTCCAGTAGTCATACATTAATATCACACGCGTGTCAACAACATGAATAAAACAGATGTAATAAAGATTGGCTCTGCTCCCTCCCCTCCTTCTTGCTCTCTCTGCTTCCATTCTGTTCTTTAAAAAGAAAAAGGGTTAAAGGGATGGGAAATAATGTTGTTCTCCCTTTCTCACACTCTCTCCTCTTTCTTTTGCTTTCTGATCGTCTTTCTGTTTCTCCTCCTTTTACCCAACTCTCCCATTCATTCAAGTCCCCGGGGCGGCGAGGCTTGACTGAGCACAGAGGCTGAGCTGTCCAAACTCCATGGCAGTGCAAAGGAGAAGAGAAGGAAGCAGAAATGAGCTAAGAAACCACGCGGGAAGGCTGCGTGGTTTTTGTGAGCCTGTGTGTGTATTGGTGGGGCAAATACAACTGTCACATTTCACCCTGTTGGGCAACATCAAGCAGGATAAACATAAGAATTATGCAGCTGCTTACAGTGGATAAAAACTACACTGGGAGGGATAAAAGCCGAGGACGGAGACACAGAGGAGCAGATTGAAAGTGAAAGCAGGACTGGGGAGAACCTAAGGGACAAGATGTTTGAATCTATGTGACAGGGAAGTGTGAAGGAATGAAAGTGTGAGGAGATGGTTCACTTGTGTTTCATAACTGTGGTATTTGTGCAGGACAATAGCGTTGCATCTGGATTATATTCTGCAGATATTTGTTCTTCCTTTCATTTCCAATGGTTGATGGCAGTTGATGGACTTTAATGAATGCTTGCCTAAAGAAACAGCAATACTAGGCTTGCTGTCCCCTAAATAAATAAATTAATTTAAAATTGCTGCCATTACAGAATTTTCTTGCAAAACTAAACTAAATCTGCATTGTCCTTTTGAACATAGTTAATAACATGCAAAACGCCAGCAAGTCAAGTTGATGGTGGCTCAAAAAGTAGAGCCAGAAGGTCACCGGCTCTTCCTCTCTGTACCCAGCCAACACAGTGAACCCTAATTTCCACCCATGGATCCATCTGTGTATTAGTAACATATAACATGACGGTATAACATGTATACCGTCATGTTTGAACAGGACTGAGCGAAAATTATGAAGAGTTTTTGGAGAGTCTCCAAGAAATGCTAAAACACATTATTAGTGAAACTGGACTTCCTAGATCATCTAATCTCACCCAAACCAATGCAGACGTTTTATTCAAAGAGTGATATCTTTGAAAGAAGACCAATATGTTCCACTTTGTCTCATTAGAGGACTACCTCCACGTCTGCACCTGAACAAATGACCTCCAGCGTACCTCTAAAAAGCATTTGCTCCAACAGATCCCCTGTCCATTAACACATGCTTTCTTTTGCTTCCATGGCTGATTTATTCAGTCATTTTCCTACCAGGAGCTTGACACTCGCTCAATCTTCCCACTCTAAAACTAATCCTGAGTCCTCCCACCGCTGGACTGTTCATCCACCGACGTTAGCTGACAAGCTAAGGGGTGTGCTCTTTTATTTTTTTGCCTTTTTCCATCTGAGTATGTACGTGTAAAAGCGAGGGAGTTAATGGGAGTAAATAATTGCGTGACTACCTACAATTATGGGGGAGAATCCTTTAGCGATGCGAGTGTGTGTATTTATGTGCCAGGGAGCATTTCAGGGCAGGTTTCATTGTTTTAAGACCAATCACTCGATGCCTGGAGCTACCAGGGAGTATTACTTCACTTCCTGCTGTGTTGTGGAAGGTCAAACTTGAAAGAATTCAATTAGGAAACTTTGATTTATGGCCAGAAAATGATAGCTAAGCCACAAATTAGGAGCTGCAGACTGAGAAGATGAGGGGCTTACATATGTTTTAAATGCAGCAGGTCAAGATTGCCTGAACTAGCAAAAGTCAACAACTAATCATACAGATTAGATGTAATGAATACCACTTGCAGTTTTGGGAAATTTGTCACATTGTTACTCAAATTTCATATATCTGTGAGCTGATGAAAACTGTGCAAATCACTGCATATAGAATCACTTCCTCAACATAGATAGCATGACGCTAGTAACATAAAAAGTTTCAAACTGCACTATTCTATCAATTCTTCTCAGACATCTGAAATACTTGGGTCGTTACATGGGAAAAATGCTCTGCACGTGTGGAATCCTAGCAATCAGCCACCGGTGATTAAAGAGCAGGTTCACTAAACTATGATCAATGGCAATTACAAAGCAACAAAATTGACTTTAGGAAGAATGCACACACAGTTATCTGTGTGTTAATGCCCCCCCCTACTTTTTCAGGGAATTAAGAAGGAAAAAGATCCATTACAGTGAAAACAGGGGAGAGGATGAGTCTCCACGCTCTTACCTTAGACAGATCTCTAAAGTTGCTGGGCAGAGTGAGGTCAAGCTCCTCTGATTCATAGTTGGTGATGACCCATGGAAAGACTGGGTACTGGTTTAGGTCATTATAGGTACGGCCTGGAGGGGAGACAGAGCACGGGGGAGAGGGGCGACAAATATTGTTAAAAAAAAAAAGTTAGCATCATAGACTGTTAAAATGTGCACAGCACCTCTGTGTTACACCCTGCAATAACATCGCACAGGTGCTGAGCGGTGTCCTCACCAGAGATGGTGTTCAGAAACATCAGGTACTCAAAGTTGGATATTTCACGGCGCTGCCAGCGCTGAGTCATGTTGGACGCCTTGAACAGCTGCTTAGGTGTGGCCAGAGAGATGCGTCTATAAAAAGAAATGGAAAGCTCGATATTAAAATCTTTTGTAGCCGTTCAAATCACAAGAACAGCAGACTGCAAGAATAAAAAGCCCCAGGCTTTATTAGACTTTTGCAATCCAAATGTCATTTTATGAAAAATCTACCGAACTTACAGTCTTGCTAATTAAGAAGACAAATGCGCAATAAATTGGGTTGAATACACATATTTACGTGCATGTGTACACACACACAGGAGGCCCCAAAGAATGATGTATGCTGCAGGACAAAAACGAATGACCTCCAATCCAATTAAAACAAAAGAAAATGATGAAATTAATCAATGTCAATGTGTGAGATTATGGTCATTAGGCCTTGCCAAAGAAAAGAAAAGAAAAAGAATGTGAAAACATGACTTCCCAAACACAAGTGTACTTTGACACATTTTTTATATTGTCACCAAGCAATTCTGTACATCCTTTGAACTGCTTTAAATGACATTATAAATAGATATGGAGAAGTAAAGGAGAGAAAAGAAGGAATGCAAAACTGGAAAAATGGTTGAAAACAGAGGGATTAGATTAAATTATGAACATATATTGGACTTTTGCTTTAATTTGTGCATCTGTGTGTGTGCGTAACTCTGGACATGAAGCTAAATTGTGCTGTGCTGGCTGTATGAGCTGACGTGCACCGGGTTGCCCTGAGCAGCCGTCCTCAGGTCGAAGAGGCAAGGTGGCCGGCAAACTAGTATGATTAATGAGCCGAGCACACACATTCACCTGCCCTAACCCTGTGTGTTATACACACAAACTCTCCTACACCCACACTAACTCATTACTGGATGCACTTCCTCACTCTACTTATCACACAGCCCTCACTGTTATGTTGCCACATGTCAAATTCTGTGATGCTTAATACCAAAAAGTTACAAAAAAATTAAAAAATATCATCTTCTCAAAATACAACTCAAAAATCCCATCAGACGGGCTCTGGCACACCTCAGATTAAAAGAGCCAATCACAAATCTTTAATCTTATCCACATTTTTTCCCCTCAGATTGAATTTTTACCATCACCAAAGCGTCTTGAAAACTCTGTCTTGCTGTGAATTTTGTGCAAGATTTGTGCAAAACCAACACCATCGGCTCCAGCAATGCGTGCACACAGAGTGGGCATGATGCGAGAGAGGGCTGGGGGAAGGTGTGTGCCCTGCAGGCTTACAAGCAAGTATTTGCTTCACTCTGGTGGAAATAAATAAATGAACTGGACTATGTTTGTGTGAAGCCAATTATATCTGGGGGAGCGGGGTAAGGAGTGGGAGGGAGATTAGTGGCCAACCCCATGTGTACATTTTTGAGAGAAACAAGAAAAAAAACTATTTGAAATTTTAAAATATTTACATAACATCACCATAGATGTTCCATAATCCTCTTCTGCTCCCCAGTTACCATTTTTAACCCCATAAGATTGTACTGCAACAGCAACAAACACAACAAAGCAATCACGCACGTCTAACCTGGTCTGTGGAAGGCCAAAGTTCGTGCCCACGCCAACACGAGGAAGACTGTGAACCACCTTCTTTACCGTGGCTGCATCTGGGAAGTTGAACATGACTGCCGCTGCAGAGAGGCACAAAGCAACAAACAGTTATCAAGGATTATTTCTTAAAGATTAGAAATCACAATAATGACAACTTTTGATTGCCATTTCTCCACAATTATTCATTTAAAAAAAAGGTGTGTGTGTATACTCAATAAGAAGGTGAAATGGTTAAGCATAGACAATTATGGGGGATGCCTTACTCCTGTTGGCCATGAAGACTTCCAAAGCAGTATTCTGCAGGAGGTAGCGTCTGGAAAAGACGGCACGAATCTCCGAGAACAGCCATTTTCCATGAAGACCTTCTGTGTAGGCTAGAATCTGGAAAACACGAAAGAGAAACCAGAGAGATGTGGATTCCAATTAAATAATGAAAACAGAGCGAGCAATGGAAATTAAAAATTAAAAATTAAAAGAAAAGGAAAAAAGAAGAAGAGAAGGGAAGAAGGAAGGCGAACAGACCAGAGGGCCGGGTTAGTTCATTTTTCACAGTGATGGCGTGACGGCTCGAAGAGCACGATTAATGTCTTATATTGATCAGCCTCAATGAAAAAGAGATTCCTTTAGCGAGAGAATGGGCGCTATTCAGCCGGACGCTGTGAAGGAAATGTTCTGTTCACTAAAAGATCATCTATTAAGTGACAGTTTGCTGTGACAAGAAGCTATTTTATGCAAAACATCTGATTACAACTGGTCTCTGCATTTCCTCGGAGGTAACTGACACGGAGGTCAGACGATATTATGTTACTAAGCTCCACATTTAAAAATGCTTCGATGAACTGAGCTTAATCTGTCCCCATGGAGACCGCGGTGGCTGTCAGAGTGACTTGTTCTGACGGCTGTCACAGCTCCTGACAGACCCGCATGCTTAGCCCTGCCCCTGTGATTTGTCCTCATACTAATCCAGCACTTAGGTTGGCTACTAACCTACTTAGCAGTGCTTTGTTAACTAGGTTTTTATTTCAACCTCTGCTTTTGGTTTCAAAGGTGCCCGCTGTTACAAGGCAGAAAGGTAAAAGGAGCACTTCATGTTGTTAAGATATGATTTTGCAGCATCTTATTAATCAAAAGTATTCAAATTTGAGCCGGCACGCTGGGCTTAGTGTTAAGCTGAAGGAGCTCATTAAAGGCAAGGGGACAGAGAAGAGGACCAGCTGAGGCCTTCAGCTAAGGAGCGCTTCCCTCGCTGTCTCTCTGAGGAATAAGACCTGCCTGCATCACAGACTCACTTCAAAGTCTCTGGAGTTCAATTAAATGTGGATTAGTGGCCTGGAGAAGCTAGCCAGCACCGCATCCTCCTGCCTCCCATCTCTCTCAAGGCAGCTTCAGATGATTTAACCAGTCACAGCCAGCCTAAAGCCAAACCCATTTCCAAGACTTTTTTGTTTGTTTGTTGTAAATAAATACAGTGTAACACAATATTAGCTCTTAAGTTCAATAACATCTTGATGATAAATTTTATAAAGAATTTTTCTTAATCTTCAACATATTTAATTCAAAAAATAATTTTTTGGCATTGGGGAAAAAAAAAAAAAAAAGCTTTTTCCCTATTTGTAAACTAACCAGCCTTACAAAATGAGCTGTCCTTACACTTTGGCTTTGATATTTATTATTATTATTATAAAGACAAACCATTGTATTCAGTCAGCTCTAGAGATGTTGGGCACAGATTTCATTACTTCCACCAACATTAAGTTTATTGTGCACCAGGTACAACGAACCAAAGAAGGAATGGCATTGTTTTAAAAATAAGCAGGAGCAGACAAAGAAAAGGGTAGCACCAAGGTTCAATGCCCAAAGAAAAAAACCTAAACATTTATTTTATTATCAAATTAGCACAAAGATAAGCTCAACGGAATCTTTAATGCATTTAAAACAGTGGATATACTATGCGTGCAGTATTCTCTGAGGCATGCTCATATTAAATCCAGGTCAACAATTGCACTTTCAGATTTGTTGGCTACTAATTCATCAGCAAAATGGGGACATAAGTTGTGATCACTTTTGCTAGCTGAGATGTTTGAATTTTGATGACAAACAAAATCTACTGGTTTTCATCGTTTCCTCTATTTACAAACGTGACAATAAGGTGATCATGTCGAAACACTACAGAAGGAAAGACGGTTTTTTTCTGTTCTTCCATCAGATCAGAAAAGAGATTCCAGTCTTCAGATGTTTAATAAGTGAAAGCTTGACATATAACTATTCACAACTAAAGAGTGGTTTTACATAGATGCCCAGTGATAAACTAATGAAGCTGCCAACTCTCAGCTGATAGAAAGATATGACACAAGTGAAGGCACCCAGATATATTTCACTAGACTGATGGATCTCCTGGAACTCAGCTGTAAACAGTGTGCTGCTCTCCAAGATCAGCATCCCGATCGGCAGCGCCCTCTCCCTTGCAGATGAAAAAGCAGAGTGTGTGACAACGAGTATGACGAACTATCTGTGTCGTAATGCTCGAGCTGTTCTGACCACATCTGGACAAATTACATTGGTGTGGAGGTTATTGTCCATGCTGGAGTTATGGGTGCATCAGCTTCATCTGTAATATATAGTAGTGGAAGCTTTAAAGAGACGGGAATGCTACAGTTACAGCACAAGGGAAAATAATAGAGATTTCAGACTATTACAGTCTTGAATCGCAATTTAATTACACCATCTCTGGTTTACCATCTACTGAATGTCTGGTTTTAAAGTGATAATATTAATAATGAAACAATATATTATTATTGCGGCAGCATCAAATTGATCAGGAGCTGATCGTTGACAGAAGCTGTTTCTTTGAGGTTTCATTTCAAGTGGAACGATATCCACGGGCACAGGTTTGGAGCACTCCGAGATCAATTTCACGGCGTCACGCGAGAGGACACAGCCAAACAGAAAACAAAAGAACCGGTCTTGATTGCATTGCCTTCTCTCCATCTCTCCCTCTTCCTTGTTCAACCTGTTTGTGCAGCGGGCTGCGGCTCATTTCTGAAGCACTGTCGTTTGTCTTTGTCAGATGCCCAAAAGACTGCGGAATGAAGAGGGACACATGAAGAGGGGTCGGGTGACTGTGGCTATGGTGTGTAACCACACACACACACACACACACACACACACACACACACACGCACATGCACAAAAGCTGTCACCACTGAATCTCACAGACAGTCTGTGCCAGCGAATCCTCTTCATCACCCCTCGCATCCACCCCTCTTACCAACCAGAGCATCTTTAGAAACAGAGGTAAAGCCAAACACAGGGATGCTAATGGATTAAACGGAAACTGTACTGGATTAAAGAAGAGTTAAGAGAGCAGAGGAGCAACTATCAGCAACGTGGTTCAAGATAGATGAGGCTCTCAGCTGCCTTTGCAGTCAGGCCGGCTGAGTGGGTGTGTGTTTTTGGGCTGATAAGACCCTAGAGTTGAAGAGGAGAGAAGCCACTGCCAGCAACCAATGATCCTTATTTGTCATAACATGTGAAAAAATACAAATAAAATATCCTTTGAATACCAATTGTGGTGTTTTAGGAAATAAAGGTTTCAGAATTGCACATAAACAGTGTTTGATGAATGGCGGAAGCATATTTGCATGTTCGGTTTAATCTACTATACATCCTCAAAGGGGAAAAAAAAGAGGTGATTGAAGTTCAATTTGTTGCCTCTTATTAAGTATTTCCACATGGGTGCCTCAGTTAAAGGATAATGGATGAGGGATTTATTATTACCTTTTGGTCAAATGAAGTGGTGTGGGAGATAAGGTGATGAAATTAATGAGCGGGAGGAAGAGAGGTGATCCATCAACATCAAAACGCAGACGAGGGACAAGCAATACTGCAAGAACTTGAATAGAATTCATAAAAAATGAAGAAAAAAATGTGCATGCAAACAAGGGACTGAGGCTACAGATTCCTTAGATGTCTTAAAAAGACTTCCAAGTCCCATGCTGTTTGTGACTGTTTCCACTTGACTGACCACAGAATCAAGCAATCTGCAATAAACAGTTTCAGTGAACCGAGTCACTTGCAGCGGGTTTTTATTTTTTCACTGCTGCATCAAATAAGAAAGAAAATGAAGAGAAACATAAATCGGCATTTGATGGCTTTTCCATACTCGTAGTATTTCTGCGTATGCACCTTGTAAGTTCAGTTATATTCCCCTCTACTCGGTTCTTTACCCTCCCTGTTCGCTTTAACCCCCGCCCCCTCTGACCAACACACACACACCTTTCTCTGTTCCACACTGGTAAACGAGGCCGTGTCACCCCCCCATCAGTAAATGAGTTCATCGGACTAACGAGCAAGCAAAGGGCCCCGACACACTAACAAGGGTCTGTTGGCTGCCTGTGCCTCTGGACCAATCAGGACCCTCATCAGCGTTGACACAAAGCCTCCCCGAGCCCTCTGGAGCCAATTAAGACAGATTTTGCTTTTGAGATTGAGTGATAGCAAAAAAAAAAAAAAAAAGATAGAGGAAGGGAGACTGATGGACCGAGAGTACCACGATGGAAAAAGAATGAGCCACACAGATCCGCACAGTTTGAGTGTAAGGCTTCACGAAAACATGCACAAGCTCGTGACTCACTGCAGGTTAAAACGGTGTTTTGTTTTCTTTTTGGCGAGTAGGTGTTTGGAGGTTGCATTTGGAATAAAGTAGGCAAAGCTTTTAAGAGGAAAGCAATGCTCAACACAGGAACGCTCGATCATGTGACCTTAAGAGCAGCCACATGACTCCTCTTTCACACTCCAGCAGTTGTCCTCAAGCCTTTGTGGCTTTGAAAGCAAGTGCTTTAACAAAATGGCAAAAAACATGACTCTACCTCAACTTATCCATGTTCTCCACAGAATTTAAGAGAAAGTGCATCTGAATATGCAAATAATATAGAACACTTAGCTACTGAAGTAATCAAGAGTCAGTTTAACAAAACTAATGTTTCTTTGGGTTAAATTAATAGAATTATTTGACTGATTTCTATTCTATTCTTCGCATTTACCACAGAGGACAGAGTGGTATCAATCTTCCCATCTAAGCAAGTTAAGAGTATCCACATTTTTTCCACAAACTTAATAGGTATATTTAAAAAGGAGCAAATATATTATCCATTAAAACTAGAGAGCATCTAAAAGAAAGAGTGATATGAAAGTCAGTGTTGAATATTAGACATCCTGTCATCATGCTGCAGGAACAGCTAGCCCAAAACGAACTGATAATCCCAGTTGTTCTACAGCTGTGTAACTAGTGTAATGTGTAATCACTGGTCACACATAACGTTCTATTTGCCTTGAGGGGAGTAAAACAAACTACAAGGTCAGAAAAAAAATAAACACAGCTAAGAAGCTGTGCTGGAAAGTGAGAACTGAAGCTAAATAAACAGGCCCAGCTTGCAGCATGTGTAGGGTTATGAAGCCTAAAGACTCAAAGTATTCAACTCCAAACGTCACCCAGCAAGAGTTTTGCTCCCTGAAAGAAAGTCCCCTTTGAAAGGATCTTTGGGGCCACTTAGTCTGAATTTAGCCTAATAAGGATTAACTCCCCCCTTTTTTCAGACCTTTTCACTGTTTGCTAACAGGTTAGCCTTTTTTCTATCTTCGCCTGCTTGGCCTTTTTGAAGTGGGAGACAAAAAAAAAAAAAAAAAAAAAGAGTCTTGTGTAGATTTAGGGAAATGCTGCAGTGGTCTTGGGGTTAATTGGTGGTGAATTAAAGACTTCAGTGCATTAAATCATTAAAAATTCTACCTTGGGCATAAGCTATGAGGACAAAAGCCTTAGGTGCCCCAACATGTAATAAGATACCAAAGTGGTATTAATTATCACTTATGATGGCAGTAGCAGGTATATACATAACACAAGCCCCAACAGAAACTATAAGTCAAAGCCTTAGTAAAAGATAGATAAAGCCTTTAACACCAGACTGCTAAGGATTTTAGTAAATTACAGTTTTCCTTTAAGAATGGCAAAGAACATAAAATGGAAATTTTATGCTGATATATTGAACATCAGTGCTTCCTTTTCACTCCATCGCAGGCTGGACTGAGGCCACAAAGGGCTCAAAGGTGATGGGTAACAAAGGATGGATAAGTGAAGAGAAAAGGGCTGCGAAACTGGGTGCAACAAATACAGAATCTCTAGAGCATGTTATGAAAAAAGTCAAAGAAAATTAAGATAATTTACTAGAATTGTGTAACAAAGAAGTTCATATAGAATGCACACCTAGCACTATGGCTAAATGTAAGGCCTTTCTGATATTGCTGAGCACCTGTTGACATGGACGGGACATGAAAGAGCTTCTATACATTCCTGGATTTGTCAAGCGCATCAGTAAATGCTAGCACATCAGGGAAAGCTGGAAAAGAATGTATACGCTTTTCACTGACACTCGGAAAAATCAGGGAGACAGCCCGGAGCCTCCGCTAAAGCACAGGAGCTCTTTAGGACTAAATGCTGCTGGACCTCTGCTCTCCTATAAGCTGCCATAGCAAACATCAGACAGGTTAAGATCACCGACCGGCTCCTATCGCATTCTCCCCGCTTTCCTTCAGTCTCCCATTTTGCCATTTAATGAAGGATAGGCTTTTTGGGGGGAATGTGTGAGGCTTTGCTGAATAAATTCGTCTCTAATCCAGCTATTGTCAGCAGCTTAAGTGGGTGTAGGGTGAAAAGTACACCCCCTCTTGGGGAATTTTGGGTGGGTTGTCCGAAAGGATAGATGAAGAAGAGAAAAGGCCTTTTTAGTGGAGAAAGAAAAATGTTGTGGAGAGTTAAAATATTTGTATGTGACTCAATTGGTGCTCCAAATTTATCAGTGACAAGCACTTTCAGCTACACTTGGAATGACAGAAACTGAATCAACAACCGTCTTCAATTACGTGTGCACACGGGGTGTTATCCCATTGCTGACTCAGAACACAGGGCATTAGACGCTAGTTTAAATACTGAAACTTGACTGTTCTAAGCCAACGCTTAAGCTAAGGTTTCTTCTTTGCATATCGAGCTCACAGGGTATCATAAGCTTCAATTATGAATAATACTCCAAGCACCTGATAAGCATAAAAAGCCGTTTCTGATCTGATCTGCATGCAGCGTGTTAATGGGCAGGTAGAGTAGAGCTAGGTCTGCAAGAGAACTGCTGAAAATGCATGTTAGCTTCATCTGCAAATAATGCACATATGAGCAGTAGCATCAAACAAAGGTGTGACCAGCAAAATAGCAACAAAGAGGAGAAAAAAAACCCCCAAAGTATAAGCGTTGCACAAACAAACTGACCCACTCAATCTACAAATATTAAGTTATGGTCCTTGAAGGACAAAATAAATAATTTTATACAGAAGTTTCATACGTACAAGTTCAATTTTCAGTTAGCTTCAGCTTTTTATTCTACCATGGAGGCTGAAAAACGACGGGGATTGCTGATCTAACATGAACCACTAAAAAAAAAAAATCAAAGATCTGTGGTGTAAAACAAACATGTTTATTGATGAAGATGTTAAGTTAAACCCAAATCTGATTCACGATTAGGGTTTGATTTTATTCAACACTGTCTGTGTTTGAATTGTTTTGTATTGTTGTTATATTATATTCCACAAATCCACTTTACTCTTCCACTAGAAATGGAGTCTTGGATGAGTGAGTAATCTCCAGAGCATCCCTCTGGCTGTGCCGTTTAAACCACACTGAATAGGTCATTAACCATGATGAGAATAGAAGTACAAGAACTTAACATTCTGTTCTCTGGCACACAAGATGTCTTTACACAGATTGTGCATCAGTGTTATGAGGTCGCACAAATAAAGCAACCTGTTCTTGACTTTTTCGAAAATTAAAAACATGCGTTATGTTGATGTCAAGCAATTTTACCTTTGCATTTGTAAGGTAACCAAAAAAAAATGGAGACTTAACATAAATAGCTACTTGCTTCTATGATCCATGGATCTCGTTTTAACTTTTGATATGCAGCAGAGAGCTTTCTGACAAACCGAGAGCACATTTACAATGCCAATTTCCAATCAGCACGGCTGGACATCGATCTTTCAATCAAAGCCGCGTGCCTCTCTGACCTCAACTGAATAGCAGAGGCTCGTGAGAACAGCAGGTACACAGGTGCTGATTGTAATATCAGTAGCCTACCAGGCAGACTGGCATCCATAAACAGGCCTATCCATCAGGCTGGTGCGTTGCCTTTGACGTGTGTGTCAGAGGCAGACGAAGGGAATAAATGATGGAGAGAGGGGATCAATCAAAGGAGGGGAGGGGGAGGCACCTGCCCCCTGACTGGTCGAGTCAAGCCCAGAGATGGAGCATGATGGAGGGGCTAGGCTCAGGTGCAAAAAAAAGGAGGGGGTAGCTCTTTGTCTGGAGATGCTTGGTTAAGTGTGAGCCAGGTCAAAATGGCCACAGTGGTCTGTGGATGTGTTAAGGTCCAAAGTCAGGTCACAAACAGAGAGGCTGAGCGTGTTTGTGAAGGAGGTTGTTTAGAGCGCCTGCCTGTGTGTGTGTGTTTGTGTGTGCGTGTAAGCGCAAGGAGGCATTAGTCATCATTATGTGGTGAGATGAGACTGTCTAATGGTTCTTTACGTGATTACCTATGTGGCAATTGTCTTTCCCTGACCTGTCCTACCTGGTTACCATTTGCTGCACAGATGCATCGTCGGCCTGTTTTTCACAGGAGTCACGCTTTACATCGCATTGCAAGGGTTACAACAAAAACACAAAAATGCTTTGACTGTACTAAAACAAATTCAAAAAGCGAGCTGAATGATAAATTTTTATTATGTGCAATATACCTGGATGTTTTAATTGGATTATAACACTGGTAGAAAAACGCTGAAAACAAGACTACAAATCTAGGAGCCACACAAGCTGCTCTGAAGAGGTTTTTTAGCAAAGCAGTGTTTAATTCTAATGTAAACATGCTAAAAACTATCATTTTAGTATGATGAGCATATAATGAGCGTAATTTAGCAATGAATGCTACTCTCACTACTCTCAAACCAACGTTTTGGACAGATTTTGGAGAGAAAGGGAAGCAGACATTCTGATTGTGGCTCTGAGATTTCAAGTGCAGTTTCAAGTGCATTTTACCTGTCAACCTCAGAAAACACCAGCAAATAGAAAAACGCTGCAAGAGCACAGAAAACACAGCAGAAGCTGAATAAAACAATGAAAGAAAAATAGTTTAACCTCCTAGGACCTGGCATCCACATATGTGGACATCACATTTTGGGTTATGTAGACTAAAATACTCAATTTTGCTCTACCTGGGCCTGATATCCACTTACGAGGACATTATACTGCTACTGTTCTATCAAAAATTTAAACAAATATCCTCATATGTGGCTCTTATTTTTCTTAAAAACAAAAATAAGGTAAAAAAAAAAAAAAAATCTGATAATTCTTTGTTTTTACATCCATCGGGCCCCAATGTGACCAAATATCAAAGAGAAATTAAAAATGCATGTCGTGGAAGAGTTTGGGTCTTAAAGTTTTAAGTTTTAACCTCCTAAGTTATAAATATAACATGAAAAAAAAATCAAAGGAACAGGTTGGTGACACTAAAGGAAAGTCGAAGCATCACCAGAGTCATGAGGTTTAAACCTGATATGAGTGTTTGTAAAATAAACAACACAAAAACCTGATGAGATATTTCAGTCTGGACCAGTGTTGGGCCAACAGTAAAATCAATACATCTAACAAAAGAAACAATAATCAGATAATGGCCAAAATCTCAAAGATGTCTAATAATAATTGCAGGTTTAATATATGCAAAGGGTCAGATTCTGAATGAAGGGTCGATGTCTCGATATGTCTACTGAAGACTTCAAGTTCATTAATCATCAGTGACATAGCCTTATTCAGCTGGATGTGAGGGACTGTACACAACAGTCCATGTGGTTGGAGACCCAGTATCAGCATGCAAGGGTGCTTCACCTCCTACTGGGCAAACAGAAATACAGTTCAGAAACCTTAATTTGGTGTTATCTCCTATAGTTGGCTTAAATAATTCCAGATTTCCCGCATATGTATTTTTGTTGACAAGTTCCCAAATCTGTGCGGTAACTTGACTTAAACTGAGCATTTAGATTATTAGATTTCCCAATGACTGGATGATCCAAAGTGGGCTGGGAAGAAGGAGCCTGATTCTTGACAGTAAACTGGCCGTGGATGTTGGGAATTTAAAGACAGAGAAAATCATTTCACGCTTGTGAAATCTGTCTTTGTTAAGGAAACACTTCATGACTTCCACCTACTGTAATTACTGCACCTGAGAACCGGGCAGAATGCAAAAGAGTGAAGGAAAGTGAAGGACTAGAAAGAGAAAGGTCAGCCTAACCCTTCGCTCTACTAGTCGTTGCCATAGTGTGGCTGAGCGATTTATTGACCATCTCAGGATGTGCTCCAACCAATAGAGTGGAACAGTATGAAGGAGAGACAGTGAGAGGCCAATATGAATGAGTGAAAGGATCTCTTTCCTTGGACTCATTGATAATGACATACCTGCTTGGGCTGTCCGTTAGTCCTATAGCACACACTACTTAGGCTCTAACTGGAAAATCAATAGGCTCCTCTCTCAGAGACCTCTGGCTGCCATGGCTCTTTGTGATTGGCAGCTCCAGCCAAAGGTCGTCCCTGGCGACCACGAGGGTTTGGTGGAGCAAGCAGCCAAGGGGGTGGAGGGGGGTGATCCCTGCAGTCTGACACTTTGGGAGAGCTTAACGATATGGGACTGGTTGCTACATAACACACCAGGGTGGTTTTCCTTGACTGAATGGTCCTTCATTCAACTGTTTGAACCAACCCTGGGTAGCCGTCACCACCCCGCTAATTAGAGTTACCAATGTCTTCTCAGTGGGGATTTTATTATTGCGTAGTGCAAGGCTGGACACTGACAAAACTATTGACATTCTTTCAAATGTTTTCCATCTCTGTTTTTTTTTTTCTTTTGGAAGAAATATTTTGGAGACTTTGTGACTTTGTGTGAAAATTTTAGGGGTATTTTTGTAGCAGTTTGCGTACAGATAAACTGATGACTTCATATGAGGCATATAAACCAAATAAATTCGAGTGAAGGTATTTTGATGTTGAATAATGTGCAATACTTTGTAAATCTGTCTGGTCCAGCAAGGGATTAATCGTTTACATCTCTGCCATCAATTTCTTTACAAATGCTGTGTCACAGTTCTGATTTCGTAAATATACCAAGTCACAGTACACAAGTTGATAACCATCCTCAATCTGTAAAAAAATTAAAATAAAAATAAAAACAAAATCTCATCTTCAAGCACTTTAATGATCAATGGAAAGCATAAACATATTTCAATGTTTGCAGCTCCTGCAACGCCCCCTTCAGTATTTTCACCCTTTACTTTATTCAGCTGTTAACACTGCAAACTCCAAACACAGTACGATAGCATGGAGCACGCTCAAACAGCACTAGGAAGGGTTACAAACGCCATCCAATCAAGCTTTTGCAGATATTCCCTTTAACCAATCAGCTGGGGGGCAGAGCGGATTTCACTTCCTCATACATGCGATATTAGCAGTCTCCAGGAGAGGCTCTGCAACAATAACTCTGCATGCAATATTGATGGCTGGTGTCTAAACGCAGAGAGGGTGCTGTTAAACACACACATACACAGGCAAACGCACATCTGCTCTGCTCCGCGACTTCATCAGTTCTGCTATCTGCCGAGCAGATGCAGAGGCCTGCCAGGCAATTAGATGCCTGCGATGATTTTCTTTGAGCTCTCTATGGCGCTAGCAGCTGGCTCCATACGGGTACGGGAAACGGCAACAAAACGTGTGAACAAGAACATCAAAATTTACTCTCTCGGTTCACACGTGTGCGGATGTTACTCGTGTGCTCTGTGTGTGTGTGTGTGTGTGTGTGTGTGTGTGTGTGTGTGTGTGTGTGTGTGTGTGTGTGTGTGTGTGTGTGTGTGTGTGTGTGTGTGTGTGTTGGGAGGCAATGAGTCACTTTCCCTGGACCTATCATGTTTCCAGAGAAATAAAGAGAGCAGAAAAAAAGGAATTACCTAAAACTGGCAGCAGTGCTACTACACCCCTCACTTCAAAGTACAAAGCAAGAAAGGAGATCAGTGTTAATGAGTGCAACTCGACTCTCAGTTTACTTTAGTACTGATTATTGAGACTAACTATTAAACAAGTAGATGAACCAAATAATCAAATTATCACAGTCCCACCCAACTCCCACCTGATAAGGAACCAAATGTATCTTTGAGGCTTTGATACCAATTTTAAACTAAGGTATACAAATATTGTAGTTTGTGCAATCTGGAAAAAGAGGCGATAATTGTGTGAAAATGGAAAACTCAAAGCAAGAACAGAGAGGGGGGGGATGCGTGTTTTTGTCTAGTTACTCATCAGCTGGCAGATATTTGTGCAGTCAGTTTTGTGCTTACGAGGGGATGGCTGTGGAGTCGTGCAGGCTTGGATCAAAGAGCTCTTTGACAGGATCTTCTCTACACTCAGAAATGAGAAAACCTTCAAGGAACGCTGAATGTTTTCCAGAGATGTACAGAAAAACGTATGAGTGACTGAGTGGGGTAAATGAAGTACAAACAGTCGGCATTTGCCGTTCATATATATATATATATATATATATAACAGTATATATGAAAGAAACTATGAGGAGTGTTAAAAAAGCAAAGAAAATTCTAAAATCTCTGCTCCAACATGTGCTGACTGTGTTTCTGTTTTCCAAACTTCGATGGACATGTAGTAAGCTGAAATATAATGACGCCCCTATTCTGACATATGGCTGACCTTTGCACTTCGGCTGAAAAAACGATTTTATTAATCCTACACGAGGTATCCATTCTATAATAGAATATATAATATAATATAATAGAACACAGCGGCTCAGGAACGCGTGGTGTGATAAGTGGGCCCGAAAAGATCCCTAGCGTCTATATAAAACTGTACATTTGTGTCACCGTATATTTCATTAACTAGGCTTAGCATCTCCTTCATAATATTTGGACACTTGCTCTCCAAGTAGAGCCGATTAATCTCTCCGGAGCTGCGAGCTTGATAATAAACAGTCATCCTGAAATCACACAGCCAGACATTTTTTCTCACTTATTTCATCTTTTACTAAATTCCAAAGCCACATTAGGATAACGGCCGCTTGAGGGAAGACCTGGCGAATATCAGTTTAGTATTTTTATCAGCAGTATTTCACAATAAATCTATGTTTGGAAGCCAAAATAAAATGTCACGACGCACCAGCAACACTTCCCCTTGAATGTTTTCTTGGTGAGGAAAGTTAATCCGACACTAAAACTCTGTGCTATTATCTATGGGGGTTGGGGTGGGGGGTGGGGGGGGGTCCTGCTAGGTTATTATTAATAAAGATAAAAACTCACTCATAGAATTTAATGAAATTAAATGTAGGGGGGTTTTAGCACTTATTGCTACACCTAAATGAAGCAAAATGTGCTGTTTGCACAGGAGGCAAAAGCAGTATATCAAAAGTGTGTGTGTGTGTGTGTGTGTGTGTGTGTGTGTGTGTGTGTGTGTGTGTGTGTGTGTGTGTGTGTGTGTGTGTGAGAAACACATCTAGTTTGAGCTCAAATACTAAAAAGGTCTCAAACGTCTTTTACAATATAGCTAAAAAATTACACATCATGACTAACTTCACACTTCTCAAAATTATCACTTGTGGAAAACGCAACATGATAAAGTCCAGAAAATGTGGCAACTGTGAAGGTTGGCTCATTAATCTGAGGCTTTTCTGAAATGTTTATGTCTTATTTCAGTATCTTTTGCATAGTTTGGCCACTTCATATCAGCGGATGGCTCCTGGGAATCATTAATGAAGCAATATTCTGCCTTATCTATAATTTAGTAAAAAGTGTCAAAAGTTTCCTTTATTTTTCTTATTTTTGTTTTTTTACATTTCATTTGCAGGAAGCTTGGAGCAAACTCCATATTTGACTCTTTGAACAAAAATCCAGCAACCTTGTTTTCTCTGCAGCCTTCAGGTTGCAGATGAAACGCACGACAGTTTCTCTATTAATTGGTGGCAGCCACAGCAGAAGACCTATTTGCCTCCTACCACTCCGAGAAACACCTTCCACATGAAGCTTCAAAAACGATGCCTGATCGCTGCTTATTATTGATTTTATTTCAAGAAAATGAGGTCACAATAATCGACAGCGGTCTTTAAAAATTCTAGGCCTAATCTGAGATGCTTTGGTCAAAATATGTTTGCATAAAATTAATCCAAATATTTAAACTAATTTTTTAAAAGACATGAAAGTCTCATCCAATGTTTCATTAAAATCAAATTTAAGACGCACTATTATCGCAATGTCGTTCTCTGGACGCGTGACGGGATAGAAAAGGACTAAATATTACATGTTGCTTAAACATGCCCTCACACCCCAGCCTCTCGTCTGTGAGAGGATGTAATGGCTTCTTTAGTTCTCCAACACGCGGTGACAAAGGGATGTCTACGCAAAGACCTCTAGTTAAATTATTCAGTATATGATCAGGGTTCACGGCGATCAAGCCAGGGGCGGTGTGTGAGTGTGTGTTATGGAAGACGCGCGCGCGCACACACACACACACACACACACACACACGCTGAATAAGTTATTTAACTAGACACAATGTTGTGTACTGGCTGTGTAAAAGATGCTAAACCAATCCCAAAAATAGATCACTTGATTAGTTAAACAGCTCATCAGGTTTAGGAAAAGTCGTTGGGGCCGTTTTGGTTTCGTTCGCGTCACTAAAGAGCTTCAGAGGGGAAGCTGCAGGTGCATTGGACACATTTATCCCAGCAAACAATACACCGACAAAACTGTGTCGATCGGACATTAATCAGCAAGAAGAAAAACATACATAATAATTAATTAAAAGAAAATGACCCATGGATGTGATATTAAAAAAATCGATTTTCACAAAGTAAGGAGAATTGGGATTGATTTCAGATGAAGAGGGAATAAAAGAATTTTCACTTTTATTTCACAAAATAATACCAGCAGATCATACCTGGTGTTAGTTGTCTAATTCAAAACATGGAGAATACGCCCAAAATCCTCAAAACCCCGAGTATAAAAAAAATTAAGTCAGCGATGATCAAGAGTTTTTTATGAAGAAAGTGGCGCAAAAGCCAAAAGCCTATAGACGTTGCGATTACTGAGCCTTGGAAGTCGGAGTAGCATTTTTATTTTTAATGATAGAGAAAGAAACTTGTTAAATTAAAAACTAGGAGAAATAGCGAGGCACTTATCTGCAGAATGCAAGCAGCTGTTAAGTTAAAGATTCAAAATCTCAATCCTCAAAATGCAGGAGAAGCTGCGCGTAAAGGAGCGGCACTGGTCGTGGAAAAAAATGTTTTACTGTCGGCGCGGAGAGTTTACACCGGCATATGAAGTATAAACCTAAAGGTTTGTGTTTTCCTGTGTCGACTTGGGGAGCGCTGGACTGCATGCACCGTGTGCCCAGATGCTGTCGAAGCGAACTGGAGCTCTCCTGCAGGACCGTCTGCCTCTGGCAGCTCTGATTGGCTGCCTGCACTGACAGCTCTGCACATGATTGCAGGAGGAGAAGCCCGACCCCCTTCACTCTTCTAAAGGAACCATTCATAAAGTACACAAATCCAGCTCAAAGCTGAGTGTGGACGAAAAGTGAGCGGGGGCACAGAGGAGAGAATAAGAGCAAGAAGAGATGAGTGGTCATACGCGGCGTTTTAGCCTTTAGCGTCTACAGTCCGGGAAACGGATGGTGACCCACAACCTGAATATGAATCTTCTTAGCTGTGCTGGAAGTGCTCATGTCTTGGACTGATATTTAGTAAGCTATTACGTTGCATCCCTATCCGTTTCCTCCTCCTCACACTGACGTCCATCCGCTGCAAAAGCAAGGAGAAAAAAAAACTTTGATTACACATTTTTCCTGCACGGTGAGCGTTTGCCTCTGGCTTTACCGGTAAGCATTGGATCCGTCAAATTACTGCGACTCTCCGGTGTACAGCCCGGACCTCTGCCCGAACATGATTGCGACGCAGGCAAAGCTGGTTTACCAGCTTAACAAATATTACAACGACAGATGCCAAGCTCGCAAAGCGGCCATTGCGAAGACTATAAGGGAGGTTTGTAAAGTGGTGTCCGATGTCCTGAAAGAGGTGGAAGTGCAGGAACCCCGCTTCATCAGCTCCCTCAGTGAGATAGATGCGCGCTACGAGGGGATGGAGGTCATCTCCCCCAATGAGTTTGAGGTGGTGCTTTACCTTAACCAGATGGGGGTGTTCAACTTTGTGGATGACGGCTCCTTGCCCGGCTGCGCGGTGCTGAAGCTGAGCGATGGCCGCAAAAGGAGCATGTCGCTGTGGGTCGAGTTCATCACAGCCTCGGGCTACCTATCAGCCAGAAAGATCCGCTCAAGATTTCAGACTCTGGTGGCACAGGCCGTGGATAAATGCAGCTACCGTGACGTGGTAAAGATGGTCGCCGACACCAGCGAGGTCAAACTACGGATCAGGGAGAGGTACGTGGTGCAAATCACCCCCGCATTCAAGTGCACTGGGATTTGGCCTAGAAGTGCAGCTCAGTGGCCCATGCCCCACATCCCCTGGCCCGGCCCTAACAGGGTAGCAGAAGTGAAAGCCGAGGGCTTTAACCTGCTCTCCAAAGAGTGCTACTCGTTAACGGGGAAGCAGAGCTCCGCAGAGAGCGACGCCTGGGTCCTCCAGTTCAGCGAGGCCGAGAACAGGCTGCTAATGGGAGGCTGCAGGAAGAAGTGTCTGTCCATCCTCAAGACTCTGAGGGACCGTCACCTGGAGCTGCCGGGACAGCCCCTCAACAACTACCACATGAAGACCCTGCTGCTGTACGAGTGCGAGAAACACCCGAGAGAGACCGACTGGGACGAGTCTTGCCTCGGAGACCGACTCAATGGTATCCTGCTGCAACTCATATCCTGTCTGCAATGCCGCAGATGTCCCCACTACTTCTTGCCAAACTTGGACTTGTTTCAGGGAAAGCCTCACTCAGCCCTGGAGGTTGCTGCTAAGCAGACATGGAGACTAGCGAGGGAAATCCTCACCAACGCTAAAAGTTTGGACAAATTATAAACTGGTTGTCAAGACTGCAGCGAAGGACATTTTTGGGATAAAATTCAAAGACTATTCTTCAACAGAGTCTCCAAGAAATGTGAAAAGAAAATCAGCAAGAAAATAATGAAGCGAACAAACAAAACCCCCACTTTTGTTTAATAATAAATGGAGCAATTGGGCCCCTGCCGAGAGAAAGTGAAGGTACAGTTTCAAATAAATGTAATAAATTTTAGTTGTCTTCTTTAAATGTTTTCACAAAGTGAAGAAACTTTTATTTAAATATATGCACAAAAATCGTTAAGTGAAAGAAGAAAATGTAGCGTGCCAAGTTCATTTTTTTTTTTCCATTATGTGACTTAAAGAAGAAATGTTAATAAAATGTTGCAAATTAAATTACAACTTGGCCTCATGTTTGGACGTCTTTGGACAGCTGAGATGGCAAATTTGCAAATATGTTTCACTTTAGCTTTAAAAAAAATAAATCACAGGACAAAATGTAAGTTGATGAAACACAGGCAGAAAAAAGATTAATATGATTTAGCAATTTATTTATTTTTTTACTTTTTTATTTTTAAAAGGCCCATTTTAGGCCATAAGTTATTGTAAGAGTGCCAAGCTCAACGGGATTGGATTTTTTTGGATTGTTGTTTTTTAAATGAATGTAAATCCAGGCTCTGGTGTTAATGTGTAGGTCTGGGAGCATCTGTGCTCTGTTTGGACAGTGGTACAAGCAAAGGGCCTACAGCAGAGTGAGAAAAAAAAATCTAGTAATGAACTGATTTCACTATTTGAAACCTTTATTGCCATATTTATTTATATTCATTCTGATATAAAACAACACCCAACTAAATGTGGATTTTATTAAAATAACGCTTAAATAAATGTGATAATTTTACAGAGTCTTAGCCAACACCCACCATACACTGACAACAAACAACCACCTGTAGGTCAGCACTCCTCTTACTGACCAATATTACTAAAACAAATTTAAATCATTTTTATTTTCAAATCAGAGCATAATTTAATGCAATTTCAACTTTTGTGTTTTTCTTATAGTGATGAAACAAATGCTGCACACTTACATGATACAATTGCTAAATTAGCTGTTATAACAATGTTCTACCAATAAAGATTATTTTTTAAATTAAACTTAAAAAACTTTCAGGGGAAAATAAAATGAGTTTCATAGAATCCAGAAACCACTGTAAAGAGAAAATAAAACACAGACGCAGTTGGAATCCAACCTTATGGTAACTTCAACCGCGTCTCCTCTTTAACAAATGTTTAGAAAAGCTTACAAATGAACTAAAAAAATATTTTATTAATTTTAAAACAAAGCAGACATAAAAGCACACAAGCTTCTGTGTGACATTTAGATGCCAGCAGGGCCTATCGGAAATCCAAGCATGTCTTCTGTAAGTGACCGTGAGAAACATGATCAATGGAGCTTGAGTCCCTTACCTTTGGATCGATGCTCTTGAAGCTGGGCTCCTCTTCATCCACCTCGAAGTAGAGCTCGGAGGCTGTGATGGACAGGGTGCCTTTTACCACCACAGCCGGAGCCACGAGCTGAGCGCTGGTGCTCATGTTTACTGGGCCTGGAGGACGGACAGAGACACAGGCCGGTCACAAAACGAGAACGTCAAACTGGGGGACCACTGAGCGCTAATGCGAAGCTGTAAAAAGGAAAACCAAAAGAATCCAACCTGATGGAAAAGTTAAAAACAAACCAGGGATCTGGTTAATTCGTGAAAGTTAATCATGGTAAACGGTAAAGATAACGTTAACGTCTGACCACTTTTAAAGCTGACGCACAATCGCGCAGTAACCAACTTCCACGGTATTACTTTTACAATAAAGCTGCCATGTTTTTAAAAAACAAAATGCTTCGGTTGTTTAAAATAATCAGCGTTTTATTGGCAAATTTAAGACAAAACCAACACACACGAAACAATAGAAGTTCACCAACACGTGTTTTTACTTTATATAATAAAACGGTGTGGGGCAAAAAAGCCGAAAACACTCAAAAAAATGACTGATTAAAAATACTACTTTGCGTCACAACTGTCAAAACTGACTGTTCATCAGGATCCATTGATCGGTGGCTTCTGGGAGAAGCTGTATTTCATCTCTCATCAATCTTAATTTATGCCAGTATGACAATGAGAGCCTGGCTCAGGGGAGCTGTGGGTGGAAGCTCTGCCCGGCTCTGCGCATATGAGCCATTGTATTTGCAGATGTGCGCCGCGGAGGTGCGGGCTTGATTTCCCCGAGCACCCTCGCGCTCTCGCACACGGATGGAATAAACAGATATGTATATAGTCATCCCTTTGCCTGTCGTGAACCCCGTGAGTACTGACATGTTATCCGTGGGTTGAAATAACATTTTTTGTTCCGTTCACTCAAAGACATTCAATTACACCTGGAGCAGACAGCTGCTTAAGAGCACAGCTAAACCTCTCCCGACAACTTCTACGCACTTCTCGCGGGATAAATCACACGATTAGACAGGATTCAGTGTTTAATCCCATTGTCATCCAGATGCATTATTTTTATAGCACTCTAAGCCCAATTACTGCAGCTTAGTCTGCTGAGCGCTGTCGCTGCGCATAATATGCGGATTACACGGCAATAGGCCTATTAAATGAAGATTATTTAAATAACAGACATTAAAAAAAAAAGGAGGTGGGGCAACATCGTGAACTGGAATCTCATTCTCATTCTGCAGCTGCAATAGCTGACCAGGCTCACATGGAGGGAATTTGAAGTTTTATCAAAAGGAAAAACTACCCTCCTTCAATCAGATAATACCTCATTTGAAAAGAGCTATCCTGGGGTAAGCTGCTACTGCCAGATTAAAAAAAAAATGTGTAGAGTTGCTGCTTGGGCCTGTGTGTGTGCCTGTGTGTGTACAGTATGTTTGTAAAGCAGACCTCCATTGGCAGAGGCAGGAAAGTTAAGATGCCATGGTGGCACTAGCACTCCAGCGTGCTATGAGAAAGTGATGTATGCTCATTAAAAAGCTGGTTTTCCTTTGTTTATAAAGGAGCTGTACACACAAATTACTCAAGTATGAATGTAAAAAGAAGCACAGCAATATAATAAAACACCAAGGTCATATTGGAAAATCACAGCCTGCTTTGGAAGATAAGGAAGACACTGTTTGGATTTGTTTCGTGTATAGATTCCTCGTATTCAATGCAGTAAATCAGAGTTGCACATGTAGCAAAAACTCAAACTACAGTGCCGCCATTTCTTTATTTGGTCTGAACTGCAGGGGGGAAAATTACAACACAGACACAAACACAAGCAGGGAGGTGGGGGAATGACCAAGGAGCAGGTATGGGAGGTGGCGAACACGAGCTGCTTCTTTACCTGTGACGTTCTCCAGGTCCTTGTCCTCTAGTGACGACAGAGTGTCATCATCTCCGTCGAGGGATGCCTCGCTCTCTGAGTTTTGATTTCCCAGAGCCTGGCTCCTGATTGACTGCTTGCCTTTGAGAATATCGTCCTCGGATGCTAGAGTGGGAAGCAGGAGGGGGAAAGAGCCATCTTATTTTGCATTTGAAGTAATTACAGCATAAAAGTCAAGGTTGTATTTCATACTGTAGATTGACACGACACGAATGCATCTGACTTTATTTTATGAGAGTTTAAGGACACAAAAGTTTTCACATCAAGTCGATTTAAAAAAAAAAAAGAAAAAAGAAATTGATGCACATTTTTAAAAAAGAAAAAACAGCTCTTATAAGCAATCCCCTTACACACAGTAAAAATAACAGTGGACTAGTCATTTGTATCCATTATCACACAGTGAAAATAAAAGTGTTTGTTTCTTTGTTAAAATCAATTAAAATCAATTGTCAACAGTCTTCTTCAAGGTTCAACTCCAAGTAAAATCTTGTATTTCATTTTCAGAACATAATTAATTTGTTTTATAAAATGAAGAACAATCTGAGGCCTTTTAGTAAGATAAAGCAAGTTTTTTAATATGATCTGGATGTTATGTTTTTTGCTTTTTTTCACTGAAGTGCGCATATGGTGTGTTTACCCTAATGCAACTATTTGCATTTGAGTCTTTACCTCGATTCAGCGGTTCAGTGCAGCGCTCACGTGCACTGCATTTTCAGACAGTCACCGCTACGAACAACACGAGACAAAACCCAAATGCAAACACAACCCTAACTGGATTTTTCCCCCATTTACCATGAAGCATAACAAACACAACTTCACACTCAGGCTTTTCAGACACATTTAAACAAAATGATGGTCACACACTTCCCGTTTTGATTTTAGCTGACACAACTTGAGATTCCAAATACATTATTTAAAAAGACAAAAAAAATCTGCAAATCTGCAAACATTTACAGAGCCCTGTACTTCCCCAGCGGTGCATGGTAAAGATCCACAGACGCAAGTTCACAACACAAAGACTGGCTGGCAAGTCTTCTACATTTGTAAACATAGCTGGCAATACAGAGAGTGCTTTCACTGCTTCTGTGCACGACTTTGTGTTCTAATCCAGCACTCAGCTGCAAGTAACCACGTTCAGTCCGGCGAGTCGCTGAACGCATATCCAGGGGATTTTTTGTCATCACCACCTGGGATTGCGGTGGAGATCAATTGCACTTCCTAAAAATGCACAGCCGTGCCGTGTAGCCGTACACTTTGAAACCGCTAGACGAGCGCGGCTAAAAAATCTCTTGTCATGGAAAATATGCAGCTCACTGATATTTAGAATGGCCTTCCTGTAATTAAGCCTCCCTGGAGGATTCTTTAGTTAGCAGCACTGAAATTACTACCAGCTCCCCTAATACGTACCACATGCCATTGTATTCGCACCAAGCAAGTGGACAGGGGACTTGTCAGAGGAGCTTAAAAACAGAAATGTATTTGAACTTCTATGCATTGCATGCTCAGCAATTATCCTCCCCCTCATATTAAGACGGCACTAACACACAGTATCAAGCCATGAAAACCTCAAACAGCTTATAAATAGCTCTTTAGTCTATTCGCTGAAGTACATGCAACACAAATAACGACAACTCAGCATATTGTGGGTGTGTGTGAGTCCATTAGGAGCTATTTTGGCTAAAGTTACATCACTTATCACCAGATACATAAAAGTGGACATAAGTGACAAGCTGTGTGCCAGCCTCCCAGCCTTCCTGTTCTTAAAGTAGGTAACTTTTTCTCTTTTTTGAATATGACGTGTGTGTGTGTGTGTGTGTGTGTGTGGGAATTATGTGGAGCATACAAACTCATGAAACGGAACTTCAGCTTTAGTGTACAAACATTCAGCCTGGAATTTAACCCACAGAGAGTGTGTGTGTGTGTGTGTGTGTGAGAGAGTGTGACAACAATATGAAATTAACTAAAATGAACTACAACTGTTCTAATACTTATGAAACAACTTCTCCACCCCCCCACACTTTTTCTTTTTTTAAGAACTTTAAGAAAACGAAAAAAAGAAAAGGGAATTTAAAAAAAAAAAAAAAAAAAGGAAAAGAAAAGGAATTAAAATAACACAACTTTAGCTATAACATCACGGCTTTTACCATCTTGTTAATCACTGTAATGCTTTTAAATTATGCCGTGATTACAAGCTATGCGTGGAGCGGGAGTGCCACATTAAGAAAAAAATCCACGGCACTTCAACCTCATCACTCATCACGCAGGGAGCAGAAATGTACATAAATCCCAACTGGTTACACTCTTTCCAGGACCCCTTTTCCCTCGCTGAGAGGTTCAACTACCTGCTTATACAACACAAGGCATGCATGGTCGCGGCAATTAAATTGTCAGAATTAACAAATTTGTTTTTAACGGGAGCGTAGCCAGGAGTGTGGTCATGAGGCGAGTATTGATTACCAGAACAGAGACATTAGTCTTCAGGTATTTACTCTGCCACCTCTGGTACACGGGCCCGGGACCAGACCAAATCAATCCCTAGAAAAGATGGTTCTTTCCAGCTGTAAATACATAACAGCCTACTCAAGCCCTACTGGCAGCCACACACTCTCCTGTGGAAATCATCTTGGCACTGTATGAATGATAACAGTTGTCTATATCTTTAACACAGAAATGCTTTTTTTTTTTTTTTTGCACATATTTCCCCAATCTTAAGAGCAAAGCATGATTAATGGAAAATAAAATGCTTTTAGAATATATCAACAAGTAAAAACGGCATTTTTCCCCCCTCTTTGCTTCCAATTTTCTGATTATGTGAGAGATGTGAAAAGCACTGCCACAGGTAGCTAGCAAATGAGGGTAAATTCAGGCTTGATCTTATGCTAAATATTTTCTTAGGGAGCGAGACTGCATTTTCCCTTCTGCATCTGATGAATATAATTACAGCCAGATATGACCTTTGTGCTCTGTTTGAAAACTCAGCCCTGCGTTCTCATCCCGAGCTGCACTTCCGTAACAAATGTCGGGTCGACTAAAACAAGACAAAAGGTTACATCAGAAAATGTATGCCGTCAGGCTTCACTGTCAAAGAGTTATTTTAATGATATATTCCCATAGTTTATCCAGGTAGTATACTCTCAGGAGGCAGCGCAGTCTTTCCAAAACTGGCCGCTGGCTATTTTTACACAGGCTTGACTTTGAAACTAAATATTGTTTGCAGGAATTTGTCTTCTTCCACCAGTGATGGATGTATAGAGCACATGAGCTGAAATTATTTTAGATATAGCAGAATACCAGACCGAATACCTGAATAACCAAAACATAAGGAACTCATTCCGTGTGAATGTCTTTTACTCTACTAAAAAATGTTTTTTAAAAAGGCAACGATAGAGCATGAGTATGTCTGTTCTCTGCCGTTACTTAGCTGGAAAACACTGAGGAATTCAAACAGAAAGTAAAAATTTGGAGCATTGCTGCAGAGGAACAGCAAACAGCTGGACTCTGGCCTCGTTCCCCAGCTGCCTCCACACTGCAGCCATTACTGCAGAGCAGAGGTCTCCCAGGATCCGGGGTTCCCAAACATTTATTGCTTTTAGATCGTATTCTTATTGAATCCTGTCACACCTGCCATTTGTCTTTAAGAATGATAACGCATTTAAAGGGTAGTTTTGCAGGTGACACACTGAGGACATTTTTGGCTCGGAAATGTCCATCTTTCTTTCTTTTTATTTTATTTTTTTTTTTAGGAGAAGGCAATTGATTGTGCTGGTTAATCTTGATGTAAACGCCAGGGGTGAGCTGGATACTTGCAAAAAATGAAGGATTATATGCACTTTTTTCTGCAGGAATGTGTGACTTAGACTCTGCTGTTAGCTGATAACTAATCTTGTAATCAGACAAAGATGGGGGGGGGGGGGTCTACATTTTAGTGGTAAAGGAAAAAAGAAGTCAGTGTTGTTGGTGTTCACTGTCAGAACTGATTATCCCAGACCATGTAAAATTATCAGTAACTGAGGCCTTTCTTCAACTCCAATTTGTGTTTTTGCTAGCATTCTAATAAACTTGAAGGACCAGCACAATGTTTACTGTTAAATACTATTAGACATGACTTACACATATTAGTGACAAATTAATAGCAAAAGCTAAAGTCTTAGCACAGGAAGTTCTATTATGTTTGGGGGGGGTTTGCTGGCATTGCTGGGGTCTGTGTTCTCCTTTAGTGGGTTGAGTGATTGGACACAAAGTTGTTCTGACCGATCACCTTCATCCTGTGATCAAACACTTCTATCTTAATGGGTGTGGCATCTTTTAAGGGTGGCAAAAAAAAAAAACCCACCAAAACAAACAATGACCTAATGGATGGTTTGATTAATATGAAAAATTATATACATTTAATTTCAACTCTAAAAATTTTCCTGAAATGAAAAGTTCAAATCCGACAGTGATCCTTCATTCGAAAGGTGAAAAAAAGAAAATATGAGGCTGAGTGAATGTTACTTACCACTTATATCAGCCACTGTTATGCAGCCAAGAAAAAAAAGAATAAATAAAATTCAATACGTCATGTTATCCACAACATCTCAGTTAAACATGTTCTGAATAAAGCAAGCCAATACGAAGGCGGTAGTTCGGTTTTGCATAATGGGTGGCTGTGTATGAAATTACCTGTGTGTGAAATTCAAATGTGGGTGTTTTTTTTTCTCCTCCGTTTTGTGGTACAATAAATCGTTTATTGCAGTGTGAGGACTAATTTTTATTGCCTTGTACCTGGTGCTACCACCAATGAGTAAGAAAGGCTGTGCAATGAACAGGCGGGGGAGCGGGGAAGGTGTGTGGGGGGGGGGCAAAAACCTGGTGGATGAGACTGACCATGTTCAGCCACAGCTTTGAGCGTAGCTTCTGAGTGACTGGATCCAAAGGGGTTCCTGACGCAGCGACGTCGCCGTCTTAAATCGTCCTCCCAGTAGTCTAGGCGCCAGAAGTCCCTCGGCCTGCTGCAACGAGACAGAGGTAGCACATGTGTTAGCAATTACCAGCCAGCATGGTATAGCAGCCCAGCATTAGCACTTGGTCCGAGCAAGCATACATAAAGCCAGCATTGTGTTTGGAGGGCTCCCCCCCACCAAACTCTTAGAATTTGTCTTTAAAAACATTCACTTACACACAAGCTGAAATCCCACATTATTGTATCCCTGCCCCTGACAATGAGGCTCTCCATCCCAGAAGCAAAGGTGCTCTCTTTTTTTAGTTTTATCCCACTCTTTTGATTCGCTCTTTGGGAAGAGGAGCTGAGTAAGTGTGCGCCATCACAGTTCAAAGAGTAAACGACAGTGTGATCATTTTGCACACACAGTTGTGGCACGCACTTTCATTCCAGGCTCATCCCAAGCCCAGCAGGACACCTCTTGTCAAAGTTATAGCTAGCATGATACGGAAAGGCCATTACAAACACTAGGATGGTTAGCATTACCAATATTAATCAATGTCTATGAGTTCAATATTTGTCCCCGAAGTACATCATCCTTTACCAGAACTGATCAGTAATTATTCTGCTCTCAAGGAAAGGAAAGTGTTAACTTTTAATGAGGACGGTGACGCAGGCTATATAAGAACTTCTATTTTTATTATTTAAAATATTAGTGAAATCAAGAGACTGAAGGCACAACAAAGTGTCGCAGCAGTCATTTTGTTCTGTTTAGGTGCTTTTATTTCTTTTCTTTTTATTAGGAAATCAGTTCCTTTGGTAACTAGGCAGCAAGAAAAACTGTAACTGTTTAAATGTAATGATGAAAAACTCAGACTGGAGGAAAAAATAACATGTTCTTGGCTATTTAGTGAGACTAAATCCTAACTGACTCAAGTCAAATAGTCCTTTTTCTTGAACTAAATGTTTCAAAGGGGAAAAATTAGGAAGTATAGAAATTCTCATCTGGCATTACGCTGATGTCACTGAACTGAGCTTAGAGAGCTGCTTCGCCGTTAGTGAGGTAATGTAAATGTTTTCTCTGGTGTGTGAAAAATACGTCTTATTAATCAGCAGAATCCGCTCTCATTACATTTACATGTTACATCTTTGACTATGTTGATCCTAGAAGCCAGTAAAACCAAGTCTACTTTAAGTCATCAGTGATGACAAAAAGCAATCCTTAAACATTACGAAGTAAAAATTTATAAAAACCTTTTGCTCATAAGAGGCTGAAGTGAATTGTGTGAAGGTTAAAGTTGTAGGAAGACACGGTTTATGGTTTCAGTGGCATTGGCTACGACGGGAGAACCCCAGCATGCTTTATGCGATCTACTACTGAACGCCGCTCCGGCCGGGAGCTCCTCACAAATCTTCAGTCCAACACCAATGATCACACAGGGGCCTCTAAAAGGGAAAAGAGCTATACGCAAGAAAATAAATACAATTTCCAAGCAGGTCCTTTAAAACCCTGCACGCCCTAGCTAATGAAAACCACTGATTATTTGATTTATCTAGATTTTTTTTTTTTTAAAAAGGGGGAGGAAAAAAATCAGTCTCAAACGGCTGACAAGTGGACAGTGGCAGCTGCTCGGCATATATTTATAGTAGAGTAGATAGAAATAATGCATGAAAATGTTTAGCCATGAAACCAAAAACTGGAGAAAATGAATATTGATGTTGTATATTCAGAGCTGTGAATTGAAAGCGAGCGTGTGTGTGCTGAATGCAAGCTAGACCGACGCTGGGGACAGAGATCTGTGCAGGACCAGATTTCTCAGTGGTGACAAAGCCTGTGCTCTATGTTTGCATGTGATAGCCCCCGCACGCAAATGGCCACTTCATCATCCCGCCTGCAATTTCATTCATCTATGGAAATAATTATCAAGGTTGTGCAAGCGCCTCTGAATCGGGATGGGCTCGTCTCTCATCTCATGGAAGGTGGGGATCTGTCCAGTTCACACAATACACATTAATCCATCAGGAGGGGGAACCACTGCCTGGAGTAATTAGTTACGGCATGGAGCGGACTGCGTTTGCCACTCATATTCATCCAGGGCAGAGGCGACAGTGGAAGCCCTAATGATAGGCTGCTAGAAGAGGTGGACGTACGATGAAAGATACCTCGTCATCAATCCCCAATACGAGCGCCGCTATAACAAGAATGGAGATGTACAGCACTATGCAATCCCCCCCAACACAAGCTGAGTGTGTTTCCACAAAGATAATAAATTATTCAGGGCTCATCCATCCTCCTCTGGTATCCTTGGCAGAATTTACTGAAGCACCATTCTTCAAAATAACAACAATTAAAATAACAAAAGGGCCCACGTTGTGCTGTGGCTCGCGCCAACCACTTGTGTAATTAGTAATTAGTTCGGTCATAAAAAGGTGTCTGGAAGGCCCGCTCCTTAAGCCGGAAGTGAGCGCCGGCAGCTGATCAAAGTGGTGGAGAATCAGAGGCCGTCTGCGTGCATGATTTCAAGTATGAGCAGTACTTTCATGCTGTATACACCAGTGCTTTCAAGCCGTACATGGGGCTGTGTGTTTGTGCGTTATGGAGGAAACGTTGAGCCATGCTAAGCTTTTCTAATGTGGACCACATTGGCTACTGCACAAGAATTTTATGTGAGGCTGTAAATTCTATTTACCTTCTTTTCTTTCTTTTTTCCTTTTTTCAAAAACATCTTTGGATGGAAGTTTACCAACACACAGAACAAATGGCGGAGTGCAAGTTTCTCCTTTTGTGTAGCCCCGATTTTTCTCTCTAATCTGTAAACAGAACAGCTACCCCCCCAATTTAATCAACTCAACACAAACCATCAACGCCACTGCGAGGAAATATTTTACTAGTTGGGCTCTTTAAGATTTCAGTTGTGCTACTAAATTCTCCATTTACATCAAAACAAAGGACGAGTCCAAGTAGATCTGGCACAGTTAGGTGACATAATAAATAAATGCTTTAATTGTGAGACGTATTCAGTCAGTATGAAGCGGTTGCATCAGGATTAATGAAATGCTTATTTGTGGGGGGGAAGTTTAGAAAAGTGGAGGGCTAAGTGAATTATATTACCTCTTCTACTATTAACTGTTCCCATGTATACACACACAAGTGGCGTCTACCCAAATAAAAATCAAGAATCAAAGTTATTTAAGGATCTCGATATGATGGCTGTTGAGTGAAATTACAATATTTAAACATGTTTTGAAAGGGTTTGTCCATAAAAGGTCTATAACACTTATTCCCAGCTCAAATATTGTGATTTCAACCAAATACAAAGTGTTTTTTTCCCTTTTTATACATAACTTAACCTTTTAAGTCTGGATATCTTTTGTTTACTTTGTTTTATTGACTATTACACATGCATGCTTCACTAACCCATAATCCCCTTAGTGAGTAGGCAGAGTTTAATTAGGCAACATACAGTAACACACACACACACACACACACACACACACACACACACACATATATTTATATTTTTATACTGTTTATTTATTAGAAATTCTCTTCTTAAAAATTTTGCCCATAGAAAAAAAGTTTAATAAGATGTGTTGACACTTTCTGAATAGGACTGCATATGACTTTATGGTCCTTTTGATTTTATTGTACCAAAATCAAAATAAAGATTTAGATTTCGAATAATGTCCTCTCTATTAATAATCATAAACTACTGATATTTCTGGGTTTCTAAATACTTATTTTTGAGTCCCAGAACTTTTTACTATTAATAAATGTGGCATTTAAACATGTTAATAGATTCTGTCTGCGAGTCCTTAAAGTCTGATAGTACAGTTAGCTCTGTGCCAGCATTCAGGATTTAAAGACCAGGAGAAATGAGGACTATTTTGGGGCTTTTTTGGGCTGCTATTTTCAGTTTTTGTTGTTGTTTTTTTATTTTATTTTAAAATATCAAAATACAAAAAAAAATAAATAATAATCATCCAACTGCCTTCCTGACGCTATTATGTTTTGCTTGATTTTAGCATTTTCTACATTTTATGGGTGAACACGAAGAAAGAGGCAGGAGAAATCTAGGTTCGCACAGGTTTCTATTAAAAACGGTATGTAAATGATAAAATGACCTTTACCACAGCGAGCGTGACACGCAGAGTGAATCTACTTTCATATATCACCACAAGCGACTGCACTTTGCCACAAACAGTCATTCATAACCTTTCTGCTAAATTCATTTGGATACAGTCAATGAGACCTGCATATGCACCGGAGATTTTCCTCCCTTGCTTATTTTATATTAATGCCAGTTCCTATTGGCAGCCCTCAAATTGCTCAAACATTGCTGCTATCCCCAAGATCATTTTGCTTTGATTTGCATAAACCATGTGTTTAGAAGAAACGGGAGAGAGCGAAGAAGATTGAGGATTTGTCATGTTGAGGACTGGTTGCTGGAGGACTGGCTCTTTGTCAAACGGTGGCAGCGATCGCCTCGATGGGCTCTCCAGACTCAAATTAAAATGAAACAGGGCCAAATACCTTCCCGCTGAAATTGTTTGGCATGATTAAGTCTTGCCGGAGTGATTTTCTACATGTGCATCAATGCCTATCCTTCCCGCTACAATGAGGTGTACAGGACACCATCTACATATGTGGATGTTAATTTACCTCTGCTAATGTTGTTTACCAGATTCACCAGAGGTGATACCAGGGTCACAGACACGACGACATTTCCATCTCATCCCCTTAAATGACAGTGCACATGTAATCTTGCCTATCCTTACTATTAATCACAGTATAAAGTCATTTAATTTGTCTTTTTTTAATATAAGCTTAACCCAACATTACACGAGGGCCGTAATGAGAAAATTATTAAAACGTATCTAATTAAAGAATATTAATATGTTTAGAGAGGGGGGAAAAAAAGAGGTAAAAGCCTTCAGTGCGGGTGAATTCCTTACCTAACATCTATGAAAAGTCCCTGTATGTTCACTTGCTTTGCTTTTATCACCCTAGTGTTCACTCCCTAACACACCAGAGCGCTCAAGCTCTCATTACTGGCACAACGTAAGCCGCTACCACTCCTTCCAATTAACTCCAATTCATCCAAGAGCTTTCAAAAAGTGATCTGATAAAAGAGAGCATGATATTGCATCTCTGCAACATCACCAGCTTGTGAGGATCAAAGCACTCCCATGGGTGGATGGCAAAAGGCTGCAGACTCCCCACAATGCAGTGCAGCCAAATGAAATAATGCAAATCAAGCCCTAATTACCATCAGCTTACTGTGAGGCTTCCAATTAGCAGCAATTACACTCAGAGTAAATTCACCAACAAAGGCTAGATGATTACACACTAATTATATCAGATTTCATGGGACGTAAAAGGAAAAGTGCTGGATTAGTAAAGCAGTAAATATTGACCAAAGACAGGATCGTTTACCGTGCTGTGAAAACATTTAAAGAAAACCCGTCCAGCTTCTGCTCCCAGCTTCAGCTCCTTTTTTTTTTTTTGCTGATAAGTATCATCTAAATATCAAATACATACTAAATAGCATCCGCAGACTTCCACTGTGACAGCAATGAAGTGGTACCATCTGTATTTTTGATGAAGAGTCACATTTTTCCTGCCATTTTGACAACATGCATTTAAGGCCATTTATCATCAGTACTGCTAGGTAATGAGGGCATCCACTGGACCGGAGTTGCATAATTCTGCCATTACTGTCCCATTGTAATAATCTTCTGACCTCTAGCTTTCAGAGCTGATCTTGAATGCTGTGACAAATCTGAACACGTACCCACATTTCTAACACACACTCCCCCAAAGAAAAACATAGGGGAGAAGCTCAAGGTCAGCTGAGATAGGAAGTCTGAGGAAAAGGGCTTCCCCCCCCAAAGGAGTCTGAAGGTCCCCATTCATAACACAAACTTGGGGTCATGTTTAACCTCGCACCTTGAACGACAAAACTAACTCAGGAGCCTGACATTAAAATAAAAAGAAGAGGACATTTGTGAAATATCAGTTTTAAAACTTTTAAAACAAGGCAGGTGATTTCAAATTCTCCGGGACAAAAAAGGAAAATTCTAAAATAATACATCAGTTTATTACATTTAAATTACACCAAATTACAAACAATCTTTTGGGAAACTTAGTAGCACATGTTCTCCTCTCTTTTCCACTCTATGTAGACAGTAGGTCTATTATGCTTTTTCCTTCAGTGCCCCAAAGAACCACTACAACACTCGACAACCTCATGTAGGGCTGTCGCCTATTCACGAGCACCTCCTCCCCTCTCTCCATCATGTGGCTGCGTGAATTACACCACTGATAATCCAGAGTGTGTGCATGTGTGTGTCAAGTGCAGCAGTAACTATAATGACCCTGTTAGTTATCTCGATTTGGAGAAGAAGAAAAAAATGCAATTAACATCAGCACGTGCACACATAAATTTCCCCTTTACAAATACATATTTTATCATTTTTATCATATTGCAATATAACAATTTATGGAAGAATTACAGTTTTAAATTAGATTATACAGGTTTATCAAAGTGGACTGAAGTGTTTGAGCCTGAATATGCTTCAGTAATAAGAAGTCACTGAAGATACGGTTAGAGTCTTGTTTTTATTTTTTAACCACTGTTTTAAAAATTCAGCCCATTAATATTAGTATCAGCATTAATAACTAGTATTAACTCTAAACGTCGCCGAGCTTACCCGTCAAACTTATCCGGATTGAACTTGAACTCAGACACAGGGGCTGTGAAGTAAATCTACAAGTAAAGGCAATCCTTCGTCTTCACAATACTACCCTTTCTATAGGAGGGAACCTTGTTGTTTTATGTCCTTTTCTTCTCCTATAGCTGCACGACAAAGTGCTGGATTCTAAAGATAAAGGCAATTTTTTTTGGATGGGGGGGGGGGAATGTTGAAAGTAGCAAAATAAATGACCTGCTGGTCCCATGGTGTAATTACAGTGGCTGGAAGCATACCAATCTATCAAGAGGAAGAAGGGGGGCTGACACGCTGCAAAGGGGTTAGTCAAAGGAGATAGCCTTTGACTAACTACTGGCCCCGGAACAATCGATACTCTGCAGATATTGCATCCAGGGAGAAAGGAGGGGAAAAGCCCTAAAAACTTCCCAAATGGCTTTTCATTCAGATATTGATCAGCACCCTTTTATCGTGACCTTGCTCCACCAAGGCCATATACTTTCTTAAGGTATATGAAACTCATAAATCTGATAGTTGCTACTGAATCCTGCCTGGCTGTGAGCAGCGAGGCAGGAAGCTAGGGGTGGTGTAATTGTTCTTTCTGGTATCGTGACCTTCTTTCATACTTCCAACTGGCAGTCCCGAACATTTCTAAGATACCGGGAAGTTAGAGAAAAACAAGGACTTGAAGATGAAGTGATAAAGTGATGAAATTAGAGCGTGACATTGTGTCTGATGTCTGTGTATTTTATTGCAGAAATAGCTACTAAAGTTAGCATGCTAATTACCTTGCCTTGAGCAGTCTGATCTTATGATGCGACCAGAGTGGGTGACTGTAGCAGGCAGAGAAGCAGCAATGCTGCGCTGATAAACTGTATATAAAAGATGGGTCTGAAAAGTGAAATAAATATGGAAGTGCCTTAAACGTGAATACTTTTTCATGGCTAGCAAGGGGAGAGTTCAAAAGCTAGATTCAAGCAGTAAATATTACTTAGCTTTAAAGCGTCACTGGAAAAAAAGTGATATTCATTGTTTAAATAAATACCTGATCCCCATTTGAGTTGAACCACAGATAAAGCATGCTTTACTGTGTGACTGAAGAGCTGATATCCTATACGGATCCTGGATGTGGCGAGCAAGATCTTCCCCCAAATTCTTCACATTAGTTTCAAAATAAAAGGAAGGAAACTGTGAAAAGGCTCCGATTCAGGCTTTGCAAACCAACATGTGACACCACAATGGCTACTTCCATCTTTTACATACAGCCTGTAGCAGAAATGCCTCTGGTGATGCGTCCCACTGCTGGAAATGCCTTGAAGTTTGAACTTGCAGCCTGCCTTTTATTATGTAGCCAACTGTATAGAAACAGTGTTGATATTTTTTTTCTAAGTTAGCCATTTGTGATAGGCCATGAAGGACATGAAGGACATGTTTATTGCTTTTTTTTTTTGCATTCATGGGCTGCACTGCGATTGTATTACCCACACACAACTTCAAGTGAGGTGCAAAGTCAATTGGTGTGTACAGGTGTACCTCTTATTCTCTCTCACCTGCACATTAAATGACATGCTAAGGAAAGCTGTGTCATAGGTGCATATACAGTATGCGGCCAGCTCAGACATGATGCGTAACCGCTACACTACATTTTTAAAAAAATAAATAAAACAATAATAATAAAAATAATTTAAAGGATAATGATTAAAAATACCCATTTCGACCTAACCAATATCCTATTGTTGTCATTTTAAGTGATCTAAGTGTAGTTTTTTGAGCCTCGGTCTATACCGCCTCACTTAACCATGGTAACATATGGACATCATCAGCTGTTAATATGTTTCACCATGACATGTTGTTACTATTCCTTACAGGCCCAGCCACTGTAGTGTATATACAGTAGAGGTAAATGTTATCATTAAGGCTATATTCTAATTCATATCTATGAGCCAGACTGCATGGTAGGGCATTCGTGGCACGTTATTTTATGTAACTGATGGAACGCATGTCTGTCAAACTTGAACAGCTTCCCCAGAGATTTAAGGAACATCCTTTTTGTCCAAGTGCCAGACGCACGTCGCAGTCAGTGATTAATGAATTGGAGGTTTTTATGTTAAACCCGTTTAAGGACTTGGGTGCTGGAGACCGTCTGTGCGCTACAGAGCGTCTCGTTTACAGAGATGAACATAGCTGAAGGCAGCCTTGTATTGCTTCGCGTAGTATGTTTATGCTATATGTTTATGGCTGTATGAAGGCAGATGGATGATCACAACTCGAGCCCCAACTAATTGGTTTTGAAGAAGTCAGGACCTGGACTAAAGGAAACAACTGTCTCTGCCTCAGACGACATGGAAGCTACGCACCGCTACAGCTGCCAAAGCTCAGTACATTGGGTCATGTTTGTGTTTAGACTCCCGAGTATTTATAAGCAAACCAAAAGGCCATTAGCAGTTAAAAATTAGTAGCTAATTCTACACAAGGAAACGGTTTTTCCCTATATAAATCAACGCAGTCGTATTTTAGGGCTTATCCCATTTTAAATGAAATGTTAAAGCCAACCCGTTTTGGCTTTTAAAACTGAAACTAAATGATTTAATAATAAATTTGGATTGCAAAAAGTAATCCAACTGGAAATAGTTTTTTTTTAAAAAAATCACTAAAGAATGATCTGTTTATTCTTTATCCAAACACAAAGCAAATCGGGGTGTCTGATAGATACACAGCTATGTACTCGCTCAACATTTAACATTCAGATTTGCAAAATCGATCATCTAAATGGCTCTGTGAAAGGATGGAAGGATGGTGTAGAGAAATGCCACCATCTTGTCTTTGTCTCCATCTAAACTTTTGATCCTCCTGTAACAGATCTCTCTCTCTCTCTCCAGTGCTTTGTTTCATCCTTCTCCTCATCTCGCTCTCTCTCCCCGTCTTCCTGCCCCTCTCGTGTCACGCATTTCCGAGAGTCAGTGTATTCTAAACTGTTATGCTCTTGTTTCCTATGGTTATAATCTCCAATGACATGCCAGAGTCCCATTTCCTTTTTCAGCCCTGCATCCACAGTACCAGTGCAGCCTTAATGTACAGTGTGTCCATAAAGCGAGCACGCAACGCAGAGCAGACACTGTGCAGACCTCAGCTTTAACACATGCATTACATTCAGTATTATGTATCATAATTGTGATTTAAGTCTGGAATGAAAGCGTACAAGTGGAGATTAATCTGGCTGCCGCAGCTTCTCATGCGGTCGTTTACTGAAATAAACAAATAAATAAAATGTGAACGTGAACGTTCTCACCGTAGTAACAGTAACTATGTGTCATAAGAATTTATTGTAATTCAGAGATTTGTATTCGGCATCTTATTTCAGTGCTTCTCAAGTAGACACTGCCAAAACAAACAAACAAACAAAAAACACTGGTTATTATGATTTCTCAGTTTTCCATTCTGACAACGTGACAAAAAGCATTCATCACATGTGGTGATTTTTGATTGGGCTACAGGAAATTTTGACCATCATCTGTGCTCAGAAAGTTAGTTAATGCAATCTAAAACTAGTTCGATCTCATTAAATTTAAAAAACAAGCAGCAGAGGTTTGTGGTCGTGAATGAAGGAGGACGACTAAATACTGTGCCTGTGCTCAAACAGCATTAACATAAGACACAATACTACTGCCCATACCGTAACAGCTGAAGCAAAGCAAAACTGGAATAAATCCAATCATTTAACAACTGAAGTGGCATGCCAGTGTCTCCACGGCATTTTGTGCGTCTCATGTCATGATGTATCACTGCCTAAAAAGGAGGGAAAAAAGCTTTTCTGGGAATGTTAAGCTCCGGCCTCTTTCCCCTCAACAGTGCACTGGTGAAATGACGTAGCACAAGATAAAATAGTAATGCTAATATCAATAGTTTGTCCATTACAGGTCAGCTAACTGTCCACTGGAACAGTTACAAAGCTGTTGGTTTTCGATCTCACAAGGCCGATCAATACGGGGGCATACTGTTTCAATTTTGCCGGCATTGATTTTCTCTATAACACTCCAACCCTAAAGCATTCATCTTTCTGAAGGAAGGAAGATTTGATTTACTGAAGAAAAATTGGAGTGCACATCACAAAGATTTTTTGCCGGGCGGGAGTGTGACATGCCAAAAGATGGATGTCCCTTGGCTGGGAAGCCTCTAGCCTAAGGGCGTCCATTAGAGCAGCGGTGCTGCAGAAAATGAGCTGCTTATATGAGGAAGGAGGAGCAGAGGGAGAGGAGTCGGTGCTCAAGAGGTGTGTGTGTGTGTGTGTGTGTGTGTGTGTGTGTGTGTGTGTGTGTGTGTGTGTGTGTGTGTGTGTGTCTGGAGGGGCTCGCTGTAGGTGAGGATTTTTGAAGTAAAGTGGAAATAAAAGGATACCGTTGCAAGCTTGCACGTGCAACTTGAATAATGTTTGCATTTGTCTCAGAGAGACTGGTGACATCAATAAACAACTGCTCTGGTTAAAAAAAAAAAAAAAAAAAAAAAAAAGTATGCACACTTCTTCTACATCACACAATCTTTTTCCAGCTGCAGCCACCTTCCTTTTACTTTCTCTGCTTCCAGCATCCAGAGTGAATTTCCATGGTACATTAGTCAGCCTATTAGAATGCAATAAAGAGAAGGTATGAGAGGGGAAAAAGAGGAGAGTAGTGTCTGTCCCCAGAGACCGCGAGTTGGCGTTCTCCATCATCTGCCCTCATCTCCCCTCTGTCTGTCGACTTTGTCTAGGTGTCATATACATGAAAGATGATTCCTGACCCAAATAAACACCACAGCAGGCTTGATGCTCGGTGGACCCAAGCTCCAAAAAGGAGGGGAAAAGTGGAGTGAGCAAAAAAAAGAAAAAAAAAAAGAAGGATATCTGACAGTTGTTTCATTTGTGATCATCTTGCTAGCTATTCATTTACTTTTTCCTCTCTTAAAAAGACAGCAGGCTGACATGTTGTACACCTGAGTCTCAAGGTGCTGGGACACAAATGCATGGATGAACAGGTAGTCAACCTATCTGTCTGACCGTGGATCTGTCTGTGTCTTGAAACTAGATGACAGACAAGGGCATAAAAAAAAAGATAGACACCCTTTGTCTGGTGAAAGGATTCCTCCTCGGACACTCAGTGATACAACTGAAGTGGGTGTGAAACAAGAAAGAGCAAAAGGACAAAGAGTGAGGGAAAAGGGGACAAGGAACTACATGTGGTGAAAGACTGACAGAAAGACAGAACTGCAGACAGAGAGGAAGCAGAGGGGAATGGAAAAAGGAAAATCACCTAACACCTCTTTTCTCCAGAGGCCAGGGCGGCTGTAAGCTGGATATTAAGACACAAATTGCATTCAGGCAGGTCACACTGTGTCACAAGATATTAGATGCCTGCCGTGAGGAAACAACAATTCCCATCAGCTTGTGAGAAAATAATATTTTCATTTTCAGACCCTTTATTGAATGGAAACTTTGGGGAATACGGTTTTATGGCGTGTGAGCAGGCAGCCTACAGTTTTTAACACCCATGCAACAAAAAGGATGCAATCATAGCTGCGTATTGTCTTTGTGTTCCTGGATTTCATTTTCACAGCTGGAAAAGAGGTTGCGGGTTTCACTGGGTGAATCCATCCTCCCCCCTTCCTTATTTACCATCAGGAATGATGCTGCACCACATGCTTTGTGTGTATATATGAAATTAAAAATAAAGAAGAAGAAAATCTTTTATTAGGAAGCCTGCAGGTATACAGGTGTGCAGAAGGGGGTTTTTTTGTTTGTCTTTCCCACATTCATCGTTTCCTTTTACTTGTTCTTTTTTTCAGAGATTTGCAGCACCAGATGTTTCTCCTATGCCCACATACCATCGGCTCTGGTGCGAAGCTGCACCACCTGACCTTCACAGTAATTGACCAAAAATATTGATGTAATGGCACAAGACTGATTGTGATTTATTAAAAGAGCGCTGCACTCCAAGGCTCAGTGCCAATGGCTCCCTGCGCCCATCGGCAGCCATTAGGAAAACCATCAATAGTACAGCGGCATAAAGCAGCGGTAATGGGGGACTTTTCTAGCCAGAGCTCGTAGAACACAATATCCATATTAAATGGCGCAGCCTTGTGTGAGTACACATAGAGACAAACAGAGAGAAAGAGAGAGAGCGCGATGGAAGGAGGGGAGAGAGGGAGATTGGATCAAGGCAGGAAAAATATGACAAATAATACACCATAACCTGATCCCGATATGAAACAGAAACAAATAGAAAAGGAAAACAAAGGCAGCGAGAGATAGACTCCTGATCCAACGGCAAACTAACCCTCGCCAGACGAGTCCCTGGAGACTTAGTGCAGCCTAACAAGCGTGAGCCAGCAGCCGTCTCTGGAGCTCGCCATTACACACTACCTGCACAAACAGCCATCATTAGGGAATAGCTGCATTGGACTGTGCTGCCTATTTGGCGAAACAAACACAGAGGATAAGGTTCCCTCTGTTCTTAATGGGAACTGAGCTGTTCAAATGGCTTTCATCTCTCCCCCCGAATCAATGCATCATTCAACCCGCGGCTGACATTTTCACCTTTGCAAATCTAATTTAATCAAAGTCATGAGTACTGGTGGCTGAGATTAAAGATAATGAGATTAAAACCATAACGGCGATTTGAATAATTTTCAAGCCCGACAATTGGATGCAATTGAAGGCATTTCTATGAAATTAAAGTAATAATGTTGCTTCTTGATTCTTACGATTATACGGGCTTATCAAAAAGAAAACATAATGATGAGACAAAAAAACATGTTCACGCACACACACACACTAAATAAAATAATGGATTAATAATGGACTAGCTAAAGCATACTGTGCGAATGTAAGCGTGAGGGAGGGGGGAAATAAATAAATAAAAACATTTTTATAATCTTTTTTTATAATCTGATCTTATTTGAAAGCGGAGCACAGCTCTGTTTGAGTCTTTACACAACCACAGTTTTTGTTTTACCTTATGGAAGAGCCGCCCCAGGCTCCATGTTTGTCAGTCAGGATGTTGACTATCTTCTGGATGAGCTGCGTGGCTGTCACATGGTCGCGGTACTTGGCCGCACGGATTAAGTGGTCGCACAGTTTCTCCTCATCACGTTTGTCTGCTGCGTACTGAGCACAGCTAGACTGGAAAAGAGAGGGAAAACAAACACACATACATTAATAATGACACCCTAGCATAATCTATAAAGTGCACATCGCCAAAAAAACCCAAAACAAAACAAAAATCACACATGCATGTGCCACACATTACACCGTGCTCTTGTGTGTAAATAACACAAACAAAAACCACACAGATATGAGCACAATGGTGTTTTCACATACAGAAACTCTACTCTGACTAGAACCAAATGAAAAGCACAGGGGGTCATTTCTGCCCTCGTGTCATGTTGATTAATAACAGTGGACATGTATTTTCTAATGCCCTCCAGCACACCAAATCACACGATACCTACAATGCACAGGGAGGACATTTTTCTCTGTCTGAATTTGTTATCAGAACGGGCCTTTGAACTCGGCAGCGATGCTGAAACTAAAACACCTTCTGACAATAGGGGCTATAATTTGAAACAGTGTTTGGAGCTTTCGTAACCAATTTTTACAGTGTATTCAGGCTGCAATCGTGACTTACTGTGGCATGCATATTGATGATGAGAAGTCAAAAAACAAAGAAGAAGAAGAACATGGGCTTTGTATTGCATGATTAATCGCGTAGTCTGGGTATGCTATAGGACTGTTTATTATCGACCACCTTTAGATTAGCGTTAAACTGACTGACTAGTGCAGCAGTCATACAGTAACTATTAAACTCAAAAGCATGGCTGAACAAATACAACAAGCCCCCTCAAAGTTAAGGGTAAAGCGCTTTATAATGGGCCCTCCTCTTCAATTTCAAGCACAACATTTCATATCTGACAGAAAATCTATAGGTATAAATCACAGAGGGGCTTTTCTGTGGGCTGCTTAATTATCAATCTAAGTCTCTTTATGTGGAATTAAAGGGGGCCCTGACCTTCCTAGCACGATGACCTAGTCACTATACTTCATACAGAAAAAGGTGCCTTAAATCTGGGACAATCTGTGAGTCCCCAAATTTTCTACTTAGTTATATGCATTAAGCTCCTTGCAGGTTTCCATCATTTATACAGATAGCAAGTAGCAGGCCTGCAACGAGTCTACTTCTATCTGCTCCTGTGTGAGACATGTAAAGTCTGCAGTACTAATCAGCAGTGCTGGGTTCAAACTCATAACCATAAACAAACACTTCATCACCTGTGTGTTGAGCCTGCCCAAACACCCAAACCCTCCATGCTGTAATGGGCTTTGCTTCTATCCGAAGCCAAAGTCTGTGGGAGAACAGGCCAAGTTCACAGACTCGACCTTAAAATAACAACCAATTTTTTTTTTTAAAAAGCTCAGCATGTAAGTAGTGCCATTAAAACCCAAACTTTGGTTTGCTTCTAAGTGGAAAAGACAAGTCACAGTTAATTCCAGGGGTCATACCGTTGATGTGAAGTCAGAGAATATGCCGGGGTATTATGAAGGACTTATTATGTTATGCTATTATGAAGGTTGGAGCGAATAAGTAAATCTCCCTGCTGGCACCACCTTGCTTTCCCTCGCATACAGGTCGCACTGACAGGATAAAGGACAGAAACTGAAGAGAGGCATTCGGAGGCATTTTAAAAACAGACTGTTCTTTCATTCCTTTCAAGGAATGCCAAAGAAACATAAGAAATAAATTAAAAATTTCTGTTTCCACTTTAGTTCATATCATGCCTCTTTTGTGAGCCACTAAAGCAGTCAGTGTGATTATTTTTGATAAGAAAACACACTTTAAAAAAAAGAGAGAGGGAGACGAGGACATCCGAGTTAAAAATGCTCAGCTGGGGTTGAAATATGGGAGACTCTTCTCCGTTTGCCTGCTACTCAGACAGCCACCAGGGCACAACTTGCCGCCAGTGAGAGCGTTATGACTTGCGACATTGTAATCATGGGCAGCACCTTCCATTACACGGCCTGGCTGACAGGGTCGGGCCAACGTGGGTGCTGGCTCTGCCGGAGGGAGACAGCTTGGTTGAAGACGAAATGATAATGGCTGGCATTAATCGAGTCAATTACGCTGAGTCGTGTCTCCCGCAATTCATCTACAGTTCAAATAAATAACTAGGGATGTGTGTTGGAGTTTTGGGGAAGGAAATGGCCTAGCCAGACGTGACTGGAGGGTGAAAAGAACAATAATCATCTCTAAAAATCACACAATGGTGGAAAATAAGCAACACGCACCTGCAGAGAAGAAGCGTGAGAAAGAAAAAAAACAAAATCACATGAATTTTAATCACAGCTGAAGCCGAGTTTATAACGAGAGAAAAACATAAACACGCAAGCTTTCTGTGGCTGCTAAATGTTACCGAGGCTGCCAACAGATTGTGTTTGTGCCGTGTTGACTACAAATAATAAGCGGAGGTGGGGGGGTGTTAGAAAACGAGGAGTAGACTTTCACATCTACACAGCAGCGTTGTACTAGTGTCAGCTTTATCTAAATGCTGTAGTTGTTAGATGATGCCTTGGCTCCCCTCCTTCTCTCCCTCTGTGGGTTGAGAGGGTTAACCAGTATAATAGGCCGGAGAATGGAGGCTCATTACAAGATATCAGCCCTATGTTTATCAATTAGAGCGACAGAGAAAGGTCTAGTGGTGTTGCCGTGCCACGGCGAGCCTTCAACACGCCGTCTGACAAAGCCAGGGTCTCGAGGTTCTGACGGAGAACAGGAGGAAGGAATAAAACCAGCAGAGATATTATTAAAGCACTTGATTTGCAATCTCTTGACATTGGTGGCACGTCAGGGATACAAGTGCGCCAAGGCTGGGCCTATTGCTCTACGAGATTCTCCAATTTCTCACATCCGTCGACAAGCACTCCCAGAGGGTTTCATTTACGAACGGGCAGAGAAACTGTCCAGAGGAAGGCGAGACATCAGGCTTGTCCTTGTCTGGCATCAGAGAATGCAAATATACTACAAATAAATTCCTCCTGGAACACAATGGAGGTCTAGTGAGACAAGGGGATGAAATGAGAAAGGAGGGAGGGAGGGAGGGAGGGGGGCAGTTGCTAAACAAAAGTAGATGGCGAATCGGTCCACCACCACCACCAATTGGTTGCAGAGAGATTCTCTTGCACTTGATCTCTTGCCCTCGAGTTTTCAAATTGCAACATAAAATGTCACCAGGGGAATTCAGACAATAGGCAGGGGAAGAAACGAGTGAAAGGACGAGGAGGGGGAGAAAAATGAGGGCTTAAAAGTACAATGGCGAACAAAAGTCACCAAATGACAATGCCTGACAGCCACTTCAATTCTGAAATGATGCTCCTGTCATGCTGTGCTCCCAAGTATTGATTTTTTTGCTTCTTCTCTTGGAGCGCCAGAGGGAGAGAAAAAAATAATCTAATCCAGTCGAAACAGATCCCTGCTACTGGCATCAGCCCACTGCTATAGCCACCATCAAGGTTAACGCAGGCACAACACTTATCAAAGTATCTCTCTCCTCCTTTCTCCTCCCCCGGCTCCTCCCCTCACACTGATCTTTAATGGACTGGTCACCATGCTTGGCTGGCAGCCTCTTCATCTTTTCTTACCCAGAAACCACTTGTCTCTGCAAAAACCTCGCCCTCCTTTTGCCACATCAGTCTGCACGGCTGCCATCTCCTTGCGCGATAACTCCGGCACAGCTTCAAGGTCGTGCCACGTGAAAAATCATTCGTGTTAAAATGTCATCTGGAGATGAAAAATAGTCAAATGAAGGCAGGACGCAACCGGATGAAAAATTTGGTTGCACCTCTCCTGAATTTGCTGTTGCCCAGAAGTCAGGAAGGCAAGGTTTTAGTGGCACGGTGCTCAAGCTGAATGTAAAAGCAAATCTCCACCAAAAAAAACATTAAAAAAAAAAAAAAAAGAATTAAAGCAGCAAACAGACTTATTGTGAATAAAAACATCTAAAAAGCATACAGCAGTGACAGCGATGTGCTTTTATCCAGCATTACAAGCTCACCTTCAGCCATTAATAGGAACAAAAATATATATATAAATATCAGGAGAACATTCCTCCAGTGACTAAAGGGATGGTGTCGGAGTGAAACAAAGGAAAATGTGGAGTAAAGTCATATTTCGGGGTGAGGTGGTCAGTAATAATGATGGGAGCTGCGGAGGAGGTACCTGGGGACTTCATTATGTTGACAAGACAGCAGGACTGAGACTACTGTTCTCCTCTCTGTAACCCACTTCTCCTTTTCCATTTCTTGGCGTCTTAAGTGAAACCGTCAATGCTGTGCAGTGTGTGTGTGTGTGTGTGTGTGTGTGTGTGTGTGTGTGTGTGTGTGTGTGTGTGTGTGTGTGTGTTGGGGTAGGACAAGAAGAAACACTAAAGTTTGTCAAGGTGTTGCGTGTTTTGACAATAACGTGATTATATGTTAGGAGCCTGCTGTCCAGGCTGGAGAACTAGGTGCAGTTTCTCACTTTTCTTTTTAAAAATGTGCCCGTGTTCTCATGGTGCTGCGATACTATCGCTCAAAGACACTTGCTTTTGTTTTATTGGGTCCCCCCCCCCCTCTCATTCTCTTTATAACAGATTTGCCTGTAATGAGACGCTCGGTAAACCAGCCCTGCTGACATACTACATTACAGCAGCGACAACTACATGACAGCAGGCTACAGTTGGTGGCAGCTATCAGTTTGAGTGCTGCGAATGTGGTGGTGAAAACAGCCTTTGGGAGTTACGGTTTCTGACTTTTTCCCCTGCGTGTGTGGTGGAGTATCCCCCACTCCCCACAGTGCCGATTTATTAGGTATATGAGAAATAGAAAAATAAGAAAACTGCATTAGCACTCACTCTCTCCAGGCATTACTTGTAAGAAAACAGTAAAGTATTTTGCTCATTTTGTTTTGTTTGTTCTTCTTAAATTTACTTCTAGAAATTTGCATTTCAGTAAAAACTAGAGCAAAGTAACTTTTGTTATTTCTCCTGTTGAAGCCCATTTTAATAGACTTGACATAATTTGGTGTATAATTATTTTATTACTTTTTATTCATGTGGAAACGGAACATAAGTAATTATTTAGTAAAATTATTTTAAATGAGTAATGAAAAACATCAAGGGGGGAAAGTTTTTGATCACAGGTTGGTTTTGCTTCTCAAACAAAATACATACTTATTCATGAAGATGGCACACGTATTCAAATTGTTATGCCATTAAATTAATATATAACCTGTTACTTTAAATAGCTCACATTATATATAGCTCATTATTATCTCTTAGACCTTCAGATCAATCTATTGGCCTTGAAAGGGAGGTCAAAGGTCAAATATGACATACTTTATATCTTTATGTGTTGGCAATAAACGCCACAATAGTAAGAATAATAGTTTCTACATTTTAAGGCTTTTTTGTCCATTTTCGACCAAAGAATTATCAAATGAACATTACAGACCTTGGTGAACGTGAGCCAAATTTTAATGGATTGTTAAGTCCGCTGACTCCAGTCTACATCTCTACAAAGTTTTTATCAGAATTCATTCAAAACCTTTCTGTTTACTATTCTGTTTACAGACAGAATGACTCACATGCGAAAACTACCAAAAATATAACCACCTCAGCAGAGGTAGTAATAATCTAGGTTTGGCTTGATTTATTTCTTCTATCTTTTCAGATAACTAGCACCAGACAGGTATTGCAGACAAGTTTGTTCATTAGTTCATCAAGTAACCTCAAATTAAAAGGAAAGAATGACACAAAATCACCAGTTATGACAGCTAAGATTGTCTGAACAGTAAATCTGTTGACAGCTAACGTCAAGAGACATCGTTTAAGATACAGTCTTGAAACTTTGCAGGTGCTTGGTTGGAAAGTCAGGGTCAAGTTTATTCTCCATTGATGGAGAAAACCAGCCATGCTGACATGACTCCCTCAACAAGGTTGTCTCTAAATAAAGAAGTTATAATTCTCATGCACTATAGAGTGGGAGAAAGACTTCTGCTAAAGCATTGCAATAGCCTTGCAAGAAAATTATATTGGCAGTCAATAAAATTTAGAGAAAGCAGAGATATCATTTCACTGTAAAATATTATTCCGGTCACAGATATTAAATCACTGGAGTGTAAAAGAAAACATAATTCATCAGACCAAGTCACATTCTTCCATTGCTATGTGGTCCAGTTCTGATGCTAACGTGCCCAATGTGGGGCTTTCTGTGTTGGACAGGGGTCAGCACGAGCACTGACTGGTCTCCTGCTATGCAGCCCCATAAACAAGAACCTGATGCACTGTGATTTCTGACATCTGTCTGTCAGAACCAGCATCAACTTCCTCTTCAATTTGAGACACAGTAGCTCGTATGCTGGATCAAACCACACAGGCATCCTTCCCTCCCCACATGGATCAATCACCCTTGGCTGCCCATGACCCTGTCAGTGGTTCCTCACCATTTCTTCCTTGGACCACTTTTGACAGATAATGACTGGTGCAGACTGGGAACACCCAACAAGAGCTGGAGTTTTAGCTATCACAGTTCGACTCTTATGATGGTCAAACCCTCAATTTTGTGCATATTGCCTGTTTTTAACATATCAGCACTGAAGACAAATGTTCACTTGCTTCCTAATATATATCTTACCCACCAGATAACCAGTGTCATTTACTTCACATGTTAGTTATATTACTGTTATGCCTGATCGGTGTATACTACATTAAAAAAAATTAACCTCGGTGATTCAGACTATTTTAACAGATGTTATCTGTAAAATGCATCCTTAGCCAGAGTTTCTCTGAGATGCTCAGCACAGTCTGACAGTTTGTGGTAAACGCTCATCCACAGACTACAGGTTTATGATAACAGAACATAATGAGCATCAGTTCAATGTTAATGTCATTAACATGGAGAGAAGGGCCAGATCGTTTTACAAGCTCAGCAGAGGGAAGACAGTGACACCAAGCACTAATTAGGCGCTATCGTCTGGCTTTCACTGGATCTCTCAAACAGTAAAATCAATTACTCCAGAGAGCAGCAGAGGATGAATCAAGAGGCTATATGGGGGGAAAAGGCAAGAAGCAAGAAGGAAGAGTAAGAATAGAAATGACTTGGGTGTTGCTCACTCTTCCCTATCTGAGCCTTCTTATCTGCCCTTCTGCCCCTGAGCCCACCACATTTCATCCCTAATGAACAGCCCCATAAAAAGAGGGAGTTCGATTTCTCGCTCTCCTTCTTTCCATCTCTCGGGCTTCCTCTCCTCCCAGCTCCCGTGGAAGATATCGGAGTCTATCATTTGCTGTGCTGGGCGGCAGCATCCGATCTGCAGATCTCCTTCACATTAAGGATCCTATTAGATAGAGAACCCTAAAAGGTAATTGGATTTCCCCCCCAGTTATCTTCATCTCTGTTTCACCCTAAGCCCGCTGTAATAACTTACTCTCAGGGCCAAAGATAACTCAATTCTGTCCCACAGAGAGCCAGAGAGAGTGTGAGTGAGAAAGAAAGAGAGGGACAGTGAGAGAGAAAAAGCATATGTTACGTCTCTGAGGCAAACGGGTATCTAAATCAAAACGCTCCTCTATCACTGCCTTCTCAACGATATGCAATCTGACAAGGAGTAAACATAAATTTGTGTTTTTATGGATCGAATTAATCTCATTGCTGGTGCCTTGGTTGAGATTTGCTGCTGCTGTTTAAAACAGAATTTCTCAGATGTAGCAGAGGATGGGGAGGGAATTGCTCTCTTTTTTCCCCCCCCTTCAGAAAAACCTTATTTTGATACCTCAAATGACGCGCTGTGGGGGCCCATTTGGAGGTTTATTTCCTCACAAAACAATAACCAATCTGAAGTGTCACCGCAACACAATACAGAGAAACAACCCTTTAAAAATCTGGGGCATAACTGAAAATTATTTCATAACCCTCCAACCCCCCCAAAAGGGTGGGGGTGGAGGGCCTTTCATTGGCCTGTTATTTTTATTGTGGCAGTGCAAAATGAAACCATTGGCTCCAGCAGGCTCAAGTAGAGCTTGTATAGAGGCAAAAATCAATACAGCAATATCAGAGCAAGACTTATCAGGGGTTCGCTTCTTCTCAGAGGTCACCGAGGAGCAACTGCATTTAAGTGGGGAATTCAATTGTGAAGCATAGTTTGGGACAAGCTTTGCTGGGTATCTGATTAAGGACAGCTGGGAGGTTGCAAGGCAAGGTAAAGTTACAAATGACAACCCCAAAACACAGCTAGCTTTGCAGAGGGACCTACGTTTTCTTTGTTGCACGTAATATGGAAACAAAATCTATGAAAGTGATTGCTGACAAACCCACAATGCCCTAAAATGCAGAAAGAATTCAGTCTCCATACACGTAGCTACCCCTCACAGAAGCGTCTTGATAAACTCTGTCATAAAATCCATCATAGACTATTTAGTTTGTGTAGGTAACTACACAAATGACTTTATATTTATTAAGGCTTGAACTCAGTTCAACTGTTTATTCTTGCAATACTCCCCATTTCAGTACACATTTTAAAGGTTTTCAAAGCCCAGAAGCCTCAGCTGGAAGAGATGTAGAAATACAGAAAGAGAAAATAACAAGAAAACACAGCAGAAAGAAAGAAAAAGAAAGAAAGAAAGAAAGAGAAAGAAAGAAAGAAAGAAAAAGAAAGAAAGAAAGAAAGAAAGAAAGAAAGATATTAGATTTGCAGACCCGAGGACAGCGAGTCTGTTCTTTGCTCAACATGCCAGGCTAGCAATCAGGACCTGTATGCTGGAGAAATGTAGAAGGGATAGGACATGGTTACAATAAGAGTACGTGGCCCACGGCCACAGCAGAAGGCTGAGGCAGCGCAGGATCATTTGGGGCCATCGTGTGCAAACTGACTGCCTAGTCTGTCGATCGGCCAGTCTAGCAACCTACTGTAAGATGCTTTTACTTGCCAAATGCCCAAACCTGCATACACTGGAATAAAAACAAAAACTGCCTGTATTACCCTTGCAGAACTTAATCATACTCTAAGAGTCAGTGCTGATGATGATAAGGTCAAATCATGTAAAACAATACTGTGCAAATGACTGACACTTGGCGCTGTATGAGCAGTAAGGGTTCAGCCGAATAACATGACAATCACACAGGAAAGCAGTCTAGCCTGTGATTGCCATGTTTTGCTCTCTTCACTGTATAAATGCTCAAGTGCACGAGCTGTGCCTCCGCCCCTGTGATTGACTTTCTGCAGTCTTAAGGGATTCTACTTTACCCAAATGTAAGAAAGACCCTTCCTTGAACCTTTAAAAAAAAGAAAGCATCACATTTTACTGCCAAGTGGGGGCCAAGGCTTACACACAGTGAGCCCTTCAGGCCAGCACCTCTCAGGTCTGTCTGCAGCTTTTAGTGCTGGCAGGTTCCTGAGAAATGATGGTGGGAGGGATGGAAGAGAGGGGAGGATGCCATATTCCTGTCATTGGCAAAATACACCCCCAGTGGGAGTATAATGGACAGGATCTCAGCAGGACAGGAAATGATTTTGGTGAGATCTAGAAAGAAGAGTCGGGGGAGTGAAGTGGAGTTGGACTCGGGAAGGGGCAGCGAGAGGTGCCTACGGGTCAGGACAGAGTTGGCCCGGCGGCTACGTGTGAATGGCAACGTTTGTCCTGAGAGCTAGAAGGAGGAATAGGAGGAGAAGTTAAGACACAGAGGCAAGTCCACCGTTACACTGAGATGTACAGGGATAAATTAACACTAAGCTGGGGCTAGCCAAACTGTATGTGCAAAGCAGTTAACACGCCCCTGAAACTACATCTGTATGTGTCTCTATGTTCCCAATTAGCCAGGGTTATGTTTGAAAAGTAAACATTTGTCTTCTAGATTTACTGTGACAGATTCTACAACTTGATGGTTTAAAGTAGCCACTGGATCAGCACCTTTCCCACCACTTTTACCGCTTGTTTGTTTTTATTCAACATATACACAGTCAGAGCATACCAATAACAAGTCAAGAATTCTTATCAAAGCAGTCAAAGCTGCTGAAATGGATAAAGTTGCCATGGGTCACACAGGGGGAAAGCCAGACTGATTTTGCAAACATCCTTCATCCTTATTAAAATATAATTAATGATATATTTTTGATTCCAATTCACTGAAAAAGCTGTCCTTGCATCTTTAAGATAAATTGTGGCAAACGATTTTAGTGTCTATGAAACAATTTTAGTTTGTGTCTATGAAAACTTCCTGCGCCAGGCTGGTGAAAATCACAGTTTATATACATTTTTGTATTTTTTTTTTTTTAATTTACGGGTAATTTAGTTTTCTTCCGTAATAAAAATATTTTCAATGGGCATTTTGTGCTCATGCTTGTGTGTTTGCCTAAACTGCGCAGCATCTTACCTCAAATTCTGCATGTTTATGAATGTCTTCGGCCCTCTGTCGGCTGAGGATGAATTCAGCTTCGTTAGCCACACGAACCAGGTGGTCCTTCATGGTGTGACTCAGAAGCCTGAGGGAAGATGGGAGAGTGGCCATCAGTACACTGCAATACTGTGTAAGATTTATTCCTTCATTAACATAACAGCTTATAAGTCATTTAGCCTCAAACCCTTCGAAATTTCACAAAATCGAGAGCATCACTGTATTTAAAGCTTGTTTAAACCTACAGATAAACCCGCCATGTAATATCCATGAAATATTGAAAAGGAACCGTGCGAAATAAGCAGAAAATCTAATTTGAAAACCAACCCAAAGCACATTTGTCTTCTACCTGGGGTGCAGGTGTTAATTGATCTGTTAATGATATGCATCTGACAAGAGGGAGGATCTCTGCTTGTGTTGCTACATATGTAGTCTACCTCCTTCTTCTTATCAGTGTTGATGAAACATGCATGTTATGTGTGTGCGCGGGTCACGGAAACCTCTCCGCAGCCCCACGGGTCAGGACTGTGCAAAGTGGAACAATAACAGACCGGTGGACAGAGAGGAGAGGTGGGGGCAGGCTGGGACTGGCAGCGGGATGGCTGTAACCTAAGCCTCCAGTTTCAGCACAGTGCAGCAGGGGAGCGGAGGCACTGGGGCCTCTGCAACCTCCGAGTCCTTATTCCGGCCCCACTATCAATAACCTAACCACTGGCCCTTCTTTATACCGCACCAAGTTAATGATTGCACATGTGGTCAAATCCTGTTAAAATAGGGTTGTAAAATTCAATCATATTAAGCACGTGCCACTTTAGAAGAACTTTTAAAATCTTGTTGGAAAGAAAATTCGGGAAAAAAGTAGTTTGGATGCACTGGTCATACCTGCATACCAGAAAATCCAGCAGAGCTGCACCAAATGATTTTCTTTACTGACAGAAAATGGTGTAAATCTTATAGGCAACTAGAATTAGGGGCTAACAAGTCAGGTTTTTACAGAAAAAAGATAAATTTACTTACATTAACTGTTGTAAGTGGTGAAAACCAAACAATATACATCTCCATCTCATATAGTAACTGTACTTTTCAGGGTGTGAGCTGTATTATATATTAACCATGTCCAACTTCTGGGTGTTTTACATGAAAGGAGATACAAACTACACTGTAAGTAATTGACAGCTGAATAATAGAAAATCCATCATGCACATTGACATAATGAATATTAATTAATTATGCAAAAAAATTAGGATGTTAAAAGGAAAGATTAATCCACATCATAATATAGCCCGATCCCTGAAAAGTACAGCATACTCACAACGCAGGATGGTTTTCCACTTCTGAATCTATTTTCCCCAAAGAAAAGTGTCACATACTTAAAACTTGGATGGATGGATACATAGATAACATATTAAGAATATCAAGTATATTAAGCTTAAAATTATTATATGTCACAAACGCCAAAGGTGTTAATAGTTGAAGTACATTTTGGGTTGACTGCGATTTGCATGTATTTCTTATTTGTTTATCCTCCTATGAGTCTGTAATAAATAAAGATTGATTGAAAAATTATATTATATACTACATGTATCATAAGAGCAAAGTCTGGAAAGTAATTTTCTAACACTTTCTTAGACAAACACATCAAATGATAACATTGCTATCTCATTTGTGTTACTTGGGATTACCCTCTGCCAATTCTAAAAGCTGAGGATCAATAATAGAAAGTGTTGCTCTACCAACCTGAAACTGATAAGAGTGTGAATACTACAAAGGAGCCAGAGTAAGAAGGGTGACCTCTTATTAGCAAAATGAAGCTTCATATGTGGGAATAATTGAAAAACAGAGATGGTAGCCGACAGATAAAGGCTCAGGCAGAAAGGCCCGAGTGGCAAATTAAGAGCGATTTCCCAAGTGTCGCAGAGGAACCAGCACTCAGAGCTCCTATCACCTTCTACCTAAACCCTCTTTCTCTCCCCAAGTCCCACTGGGATAAGCAGGTATTGAATGGAGCCTTGAACGCAGCGGTCCTCCATCCTCACTCCCCTAAGTCCCTCTGCACTTTTCAACCATTGATTGTTGTCTTGAACAGCCACCATATTGCACGGGCCTTGAGGATCTCGGGTGCCCGAGTGGAGGAGGGGTACGATACGATCCGAGGAAGGTGAAATTGGAAAGTGGCTGATGAATGGAGGTTGGAGAGATAATTTAGTGCTGCTGCAAGAAGAGAGGCAGGTCGGAGTTACCTACCTGCCTTCGTTTACCAGCTCGATAAAGGCTAAGCCGGCATTCTTCTGGATGGAGTTCTGCCATTCCTGCAACACAAACATCAACATGTTACTGATGCAACTTTTTACAACAGTACAGAACTCTGTTGCTATACATTAGCAGCAGCAACAGGCAAAAATGATACGTTTACAAGATAAGTGAGTTTTTCTTAGTCTGGGTCAAAGTGAATTTAGTTTGAACAAAAACAGTAGCTCCATGTAAAGCTTTTAATCCCTCTGACTTAGCTACTTCTTTACAGGCCCCTAATATCACATAAAACATGATCCAAAAAGGATTAAGAATTGCTTGGATTAGCGCCGGCTGCATAATATGCGAGCCCACCATTGCGCAGCAGTGAAAGAGCCGTGTTGAGAGTGCATTTATCACAAGTAAATACACACATTTCTTCCTCTCTTTGACTAGCGTTATGGTTCGAGGTGTCAGTCTAAACAATCCAACCGCAGCCGTGTGCGCCTTATATCCTCAACTTCGAAGGGACAACGAGAGAAGGGAAACTCGGCCGGTCATCGTCTCTCATGTTCTGTTCCACATTTCAACACCTTCAACGCAACCGTCAAAAGAATAATAAAGCAACAAGGTCACGGGGGGCTGTCTGAAGCTCACAGCGCTTTCCCCCCCTTCTTCCTCTCAGGGGAGCTGGAGAAAAATGCACAAAAAAATTCTCAGGTTGGAGACCTAAACCACCAAACTACTCTTACAAAAATCATTATTCAAAGCTTGGACTTCTTTTTTTCTTTGCATTCTTAATATTTTTGTTAACCAACATTAAAACGTGCCCTCAGTTGACAAATGTTTAACAGTTACTACTGTGAGAATAACTGTGATCCACAATTTATTCAGACTTGGAGACACTTTTATTCCAAAGTAATCAAAACTACTAATTTTTATCATTTCCATTTAATCGTTTCACAGAGACACAGAACAGCTATGAAGTGAAAAACTTGCGTATAAGCCTAAACTCTGCTGTCATCATCTCTGGAGCTGATAGAGGAAATCGTGTGTTTACACAGAGACTAGCTTTTCAGTAACCCTTAGAGAGCCCGCAGGGACGTGAATATCAGCGCTGCGAGGAGGAAGGAAAGATCAGTTTACGAGAATTTCTAATACACATCCACACATATCTGTGGGTGCGTCGAGATTTTCTCACCTGTGCAATTTTTAAGCACAAGCCCATCAAAACTAATCACATGGCAGTCAAGAGTACAGTTCTTCTGAAACGCCTGTGCACCATCACTCTGTGCCCAAGTGCACGTCATATACAAAACAACCTTACACTTAACCTCAGTTCATAACTGCTTTTTGTCCTGCAGGACCATATTGGCATTGACCGTGTTTACAATACATTCCAAATACAAGAGGGCACAGAGGGAATACGAGTCTGGGCGAGGGAGTGGAAACAGCGTTTCTGGGAGAGGGTTTTGTGGCTGAGGACTGCTTTGGAGGAAGCATGTCAGAGTAGCCTTGGGGCCTTCTAGCTGAAGCACTGACTGTAGTTGAAGGACATTAACCATGAGTGTTAGCCTGTGGCTGTGTGGATATTCTAAACTGATCCAGACTGTGCGAGCTGGATTTCAAATAAACACCACAGGAAGCAGGGCTGTAAATAGAGTCGTGCTCTGGAGAACCAGAAAAGCGGTGACATAAAATTTCCTTTATGCCTTTAAAGCCTTAAAGATTTTGATGCCAGACTCTAGAAAGTAAAAGATTATCCTGAAGTAATAAAGATTGGATCTGAATCTGTGGCCGGGATAAGCTCTGCGTCTAAATTAGGCTCGATGAAAAGCGTAGAGACCATTGGCATTTTGGGGGACATGGACAAAGGTGATAGCAAGACTAATGGTGTCATTATGGGCAAGAAATGGCTCCTCTAGCTGAATTAAAAAAAGCAGTGACCCTGATCTGAGGGACATCTCCCAGTGACAAAAAGGAAACAGGGACAGGTCAGTGATAGAATATTGGATTTTGGCTGCCCTGGTCAGCAGTGTCGCAGCTTTTATGGCTGCGATAGAGGCCGTGACCACAGCGCTCCTGATGAGAGGATACAAGCAGCCATTTGTGACCTCTCACCTTTAACCTGACCTCCTAACAGATGATAGGACGCGCGAGAGAGGCGGCCGATCTTTGATCCTGACTTTAAAGCGATCGAAAGAGAGAGATCGTGCACACGTTTAATGCACTTTACCGGCTTTTATGTTTTGCTATGCATGAATCTGTTCATGAAAATGCCTGTCTAAATCTCAAGTCAATAAGACAGCTCTGTTTGCTCTGCGTTCCATGATGATGGCATTGAGTCTAAACACACATGCCATGCACTTCCGTCATTACAGCTGATTATCCATAATCAACTTCTAAATATACCACTACCACTGGTGAGAAAACACAGACCTCCTGAGCAAAATCGCCTTTCAAACATCAGGCTCGCCACAACACAAGGAAAACATTTTCCAACACCGAAGAAAGAACCGTCTCGGCTCTGTCGAAATAATAAATAAGTCAGTTGTGCTTTTCGGTGGCATCACTCATAATCACAAGTATTTGTTGATCTGAAAGGCTCGGGGAATACAACTTTAGATGAGACGGCAAGAGCATAAATCTGCATGTCATAAGTGGCAGAGCAGCAGAAGCTAAATTAAAGAGGCTAAAAGCTACTGATTTTTCCTCTCCCCCCTTTTACTCAAACGCCTCACTGTTTAATGTCTTTTTTTGCCACATTAACTGAACAGTGAGAGAAAAAAGTCAACCGATGCAAATAAAATGCACGCATTCAAAGAAAAAAACCCCCAAAAAAACCCAAAAACGTTTTGATCACTGGCATGCCGCTTGCAGGTGGCGGCAGCCAACTTTGTCACTCTGATTTGGACATTTGTGCGAAAAAAAAAAAAAAAAAAAAAGAGGGGTGGGGGAGAGACAAGGAAACAAAATGAGATCTAAATGTTTATGAGAAGTGACCTGATGCTAACAATGACCAAAAGAAAGAGCCTGTGGATGCAGAGGTCAAAGCAAAAGAAAAAAGAAAAAAAAGGCTCTAAAAATATACTGCTCTTTAACCTGATTAATACGGAAGCTCGGTAGTTTGTTATTAATGCTGCGTCTGTTGCGCTTGTGTGTATGAATAACTTAACACTGGTGTACATTTTCAACAATCCACATCTGCATGTTCAGATGCTATCTGCTTAAAGAAAAACAGACACTCGTGTTGGTGTTTGCGTGATCAAATTCACAACCCAAGGAATATTTACTGATGTCCAAATATTTATACTGCTCGGTCTCCGAGAGCTTCATGGGCTCACACTGTCATGGCTATACTAACACAGAGTGAGAAAGCTAAGCCTAAAGCCCCCATACCCCAAACAGACAAATCAAAACATATGTTACAACCACTTGAACTCTGCACGAAAAGTAAATGTAAGGGGAATACATAAATATATACAGAGCATTTTATAAGCCAGTGGTATGTTATTTAAAAACTGACTTTTTCCTCTTTTTTCTTTTAAACTTATTCTGTAATATGATATGCAGTTCAGCTGGTGGATTTTAATGGTGTGAGGAGAAAAGGAATATTTAAAAACACCATATGCAGCCGTTTCAGGTCCAAATCAAACACATGTTGAAATGAAATCATCACCTCGTCCAAATGTAATTTTTATGACATTTCAGTGCAGTAACGCACAACGTTTGTATAAATTTTCCAGAAAACAAAACATTAAAAAAGTTTTTTTTCTAACTGACAATTTTGAGCAATCATTACAGGTTTATTCTTAACTACACTGACTGAAAAAGGTTGTTTTTTTATTCCCCAAAATGCTGGCTCCAAGCTGCTCTAACTGCAGCATAATCTAGGAGAAAATGAACAAAATGGCAATTCTTGGGCCTTTTATATGCCCCACTTCTTCTGAGGAAGCTCTGCGGTGTTGCAGGAAATGTTTTGTGGGATAGTACAGTAGCAGTTCACGGCCCATTGCACAAGGACTGCAGGATCAACCAGGACTGGCAATGGCAAACCAAGGACCGAAAAAGACACACATAAACAAAACACTGTTCCCCAAACAAACTTTGTTTCTGCACCACTAATTATTCAGGAAGCTAAATGCACAAAATAAATGGTAAATAAAGCTATAAAAAGAACTTTGTACGCACAAGGCGATTTGTGCGATCTCCAAGTTAAGGATTTGGGAATAACACAAGGTAAAGATTCCCACTTTAAAGCTAAATCATGCCAAATATTTTAACTTCTCCCGTCCCAGATCATAAACGAGGGCGAGTGAATTCCTACTGAAAATGTGCGCGAAGACGACGGGTCGTGATTTTAACAACAGGTTAGCTGAGAGAGGATCGCGAGGGGAAAAACAGAAGCGCATTCCAAGGTCTTATAACAAGGGACCTGACAGGTAAGAAAACACTGCATTAGGAGTGCCTGTTGGGAGGGGAGGGAAATTCATTTATATGAAAGAAAATTATGTTGCGTATAAATAACCGGCCATTCGTGCGACTTGAAGCCCAGTTCACAGTAAAATCCGCCTGGGAGCCAAATTAAAAGCCACTCAATATTTTTAGGAGTCTCCTGTCTGATTTTCTCCTCTCAGCTAGACTTCACTTCCTGTCAGGAAGCCCTCCTTGACCCTAAGCTCCTCCAACACAACGCACCCCGCTGCCCCCTTTGCGGCTGCATAGTTGGCAACGATGGGGAGTCTGCAGGATTAAGTGCCAGTTGGCGTTACTGTGTTTTCTCTAAGCCTCAAAGGTCGGTGAAACTTTCAAAGAATATGCAGCATGATATTGTCCTATGAACTAGAGAGTAATGGCAGGGACAGTGAGCCTCGTGGCACAGCTGTAAAGGGGCACTGGAGCAAAGCGTGGGGCGAGGGCCAGCAGAGAGGGAGGGAAAAAAATAACACTTTGATTTTCACTGATCTTGAACCTTGCGTGCCTCTTTAACGGCACGATGGGGTGCAGGTCTGACTGTGCCGAAAAACGATGGAGAAAGTATTTTTTTGTCCCTTGGTTTCATCACATTCCTCACTTTTCTCTCAGCTCCCCAAGTGGTTCATTCAACACGGCCTGCGTTTGATCCATCGCTTATGGGAGAGAAGAAGAAACAATGTTCACTGACAGAAATAAATGACTATTTGAGCAACTCAAACATGGGACCGGCTTTCACAAGCGTAACTTTTAAAACAAACCTGTTACATAAAATATAAAGTGGACAAAAGTAACCGTCAAGGGTTCAACTTCCCCGTTCCCTCGTTTCTCACATTATGCTATTGATTTTCATGAGCGTACACTCCCGAACTGTTCCCCGACTCCGTGGGTTTAAACTTCTGCGCCCAAGTCGCTCTCCACTTCTAACCTGGAGGTCAGAGGGTCAGAGGTCAGGAGCAGCCAAGTGTTTGGGGAAGTCAATGTCTTTCTCCCTGCAGACTGAAGGAGAGGTGCCCATCTGTTAAACAGGTTAACTTTGGTGAGACGGACTGGGAACATATGATGATGCACAGTCATTGGATTAGCGGGTTAACACCGATGTTATTGAATTACAATTTAAGGATTATCTGCATCAGCGGCCACGACGAAACGCTTTACTTAAATCAGAGATTGACAGGCGTCCGAGAAGTGTCAATCGGGACCAAAGTAGTGGATCAAACAACAAGAGTATAGAGGTGGTGGCTGCTAGCATGGCTAACCATATATATCACAGATATATAGCTTTTGAAAGAATTTTGGATTCAGGAAATGGGACTTACAAAATCTAAAATCCATCATACGGGACATTTTTCAGTGTGTTTTTTCTTTTTCCCACTGACACTGTTAAAGCAGGTTTTTCAGTGCTTTGTAAATTAGGCCCAAACCAAGCCTCTGACAGCATAGCAGAGCCACCTGATGACCTCGTTTCAGTATTCAGTTTTCCCCTCTTTCTCCCTCTTCTGCACCCAGTCTTGACCATCATGAAACCGACACTCCACGAGCCCACAGCACACTCACTCTCCCTCCCTCTCTTCCTTCCACTCCATGTACAGGATGCATTTCTGATAAATGGCAGAAGGATGGATGGTCTGACAGAGGTGCCGGACAATAATGGCTGATCTACAGGACACAAATGCAGCTACTGAGAAGATTTATGAGCCCCTGCTCATCGTAGACTGTCCAGTATCCAATGAGATGATTTCTCAAAGCTCTCGACGGATGGCAGCAAGCACAAGGAAAAGCTCTCTCTCTCGTCCCAGTGCATTACTTATTAATCAGATATCTTTGGTAGAAGCGAGTTCAAAAACTGCACCGGGGAAGCGAAACGTTGACTGTGAGTACGACAAAAACGGGAAGACGAAAAAGTGCAAGACCTCGTGCTTAGTGTCTAGTATTAGTTAAGATTCATGGGTAATATATGTGAATTGTACCTATAAAGTTTCTGGATGCAGCTCACAAACAGCTGATAACTTCTGGCTATATTTAGTCACAATTATGATTTTAACTAAAGGCTTCAACATGGAAGTCCACAAGCCAATTGTTTGTGGTACAATGTTATATACATCTTTTATATACAGTTAGTTTTTGTTTAACTAAGAGTGTAAAACAAAAAAAAAAAAAAAATCTGACTCACTATTCGACTTTTTATAGGTCAACAATTAATCTCCCATATCCTCCCAAATACACAATAATGGGAAAGTGTCAGCTGTAAGCCTTTAAAGACAATAAATACTGAATAAATAAGAACACAATTGACAGTCAGCCTTTTTTTTTCCTATATTGAGTAGTCCTCAGTAGTGGTTAAAGCCAGAGTTTATGATCATTAATCCTCACTTTGTATATTCAGCAGTGTGTGAAGATCAATATTACAGCTGAGAACAAGGGCAGTATGCCACCCCAACAGTTAATGTCTTATCAAAATGGTCCTTTAATTGGGAGCGCTGTTGTACTCGTCTCGAAAAGGGGTACCATCAAACAGCGGTTTACAATCCCCTCCTCAATGCCAAGCTGATGTGGCCGCCAATGCAACTTTCATAGGATCCCTGATTAAAAACTGCTCTGCAGTCCCCAGCCTCCTGACCCTTCACCCTGGCTCCACTCCATCTCAAAGCTTGGGAAATTAATTAAAATTTCACAGAGACGGTATCGCGTCACATCTCTGATGAAGGCATGGGGGTTGAGAGGGGAAAGAAAGAAAGAAAAAAAATCAATCAAAATCATCTCCATCTACTCGCTCCACTGGTTGACTCGAAGGCGGGGGGGGGAGTCACAAGATGGCCACAGAGGCACTTCCTGTAAAGACAATTGAGCGCTTCCTGTGCCAGAGGGCCCAACAAACTTTGCTAAATAACGTCATCAATCACGGCACTGGCCCACTCTCCCTGCCCCACAAGGGGAACCAACACACACATAATTATACATTGTAATTTAGCCCAGAGGAAAGTCTGTCCCTCTTTTCCCCTTTTCCCTTGTGAGAGGCAGTGCATTGGCCCTACCTTTCTAGGCCCCCCTCCTCTTCCCCTTTACACAACAATAAAATTACATTTGCATTAGCTGTAAGAGAATTTGGTTGGATGATTTATTGATGCAATCAACACTATGCTGTCCAATCCCTGGTCCTCCGACTGAAACAGTGTGTGTGTGTGTGTGTGTGTTTTGGAAATTGGGTGGGATAGCTTGGAGCTCAGAGAAAAAGAAGAAATAGCCTGGACTAGGGACCAAAGAGGGGGAAGCGTGGCATGAGCTGTGCAGTGGAACAATCACCAAGATTCTGCCTTTGATTAGATTAGCATTAAACAACACCCTGACAGATATGACAAATAGGTGCATTAGAGCCTGTCATTCTTCTCTCTTTGGTTTTCTATCTAGCTTTCATTCCCGCTATTCCGTCGTCCCTGGACATTACGGGGCTCACATTCCCTCCCCGAGTCCCACTAGCCCCAATCTATGCATGGCCACTGACATCCAAACAGATGTGTAATCTGACTGTATTAGCTTTTTTTTGTTTTTTTGAGAAGAAGTAAAGTGAACTATAGGAACTAAACAAACGTACGGAGGTTAAAGGGTGCAGGAACGAAACGACAGGAGCTATTTCTTTAGGAAATGAAGCTGATAAAAAAAAAATACAGGAGAGTGGAGCAGTGAGAGGGGTGTCATTAATCAGATGTGCTTTTGTATTATTGGAAACCTTGTTTTTTTGTGTGCGTGTCGGGTTTTTTTTTTTTTTTATGAGGTTCTTTAAAAACGATAAAGATGCACACAAACACGGCCTGGGATGAGTTATTATCTGCTGTCCTTGTCACTGGCTGTGCATGTGAGGGCAACTTCTTGTTTATTTATTTCTGATGTACTATGAACATAAGTGTTTTTCAAGCAAAATACACAGACTAAATTCACCCTAAATGTAAAGCTCACCGTGTGCTGCATTTATGGTCTGCACATGGTAAAGCCTTTCAGTAGCTTTCTGTCTCTAAATGCTAATCAGCTGTCCTGAAGTGATGTATTGACAACCCCGATCATTGATCTGCCCACGCCTGCTTATGATCCCTAAATTAGTATTCATGAATCCAGCAGCAGCTAAATAAACTTGGCAACAAAACACCCACAAGACAACAGAGAAGAGAGGGATAATCAATGCAAAGCACCATCAAATCTACATTATCCCTCCTCATCAGTTTGGCCCAGGCCACAAGGGCCCCGCTCAGGTCAAAAGGTGATGCGGACAGGTCGCCCACCCTTGACCCTCCAACCAATATTTGCGGCCAAATATACCTTCGCTCTGCCCTCACGAGGGGAAGGGTGAATATGGAAAGGTAGACAAGGTAGGGTGGGGGAGAGATAAGGCTCTGTGGATTTACTGCACTCAAGGTGAGGCTGATAAATCAGCCTGCTGGAAAAGCAGAGCGCAGGCCTGAGGAAAGATAAAGATGCCAGACTTGCCTGGGAACACAGAAGCATGACAAGCTCCACCACTGAGCTGCTGGACTTCATGCACACCAGACCTGGAGAAGTATAAAGTAAAGGGAGTCAGACATAATGGCATATGAAACAAGAAAAAAAAGAAAAAGTTTTGTGTTTGATTTTAAACAGCTTTCTGGATTTCTGTGACAGCACACGCTAACCATCAGGGATTACCTAACCTTGTGCCATCTGCAAGGGAGCGGATAGTATTGATGGGCCTAATGAGCCGACATGATGTTACTGTAAACTAATACATATTTGGGCCTTGTATTACAGGCCTGGCGTGGCTAGCATATGTCCCATTGATCCCTAATGGCAAGCCCTGGGCTTTTAGAGGGCAGGGGGCCGCTAGAGTGTCCAGAGTGCGCTTCAGCGGATGTTTCATGTGTCTCCGTGTTTCACAGAGACACATGTAACATCACATTTGTACAAACACACATGCATGCACATACAGCCCCACCCTATTTTTTCCAGCCCCCCCTTACAGCTATCAATCAACTTTCCATTTTGTTTGGTGGCAGCAGACATCCCAAACACTGCTATTAGTGGCCTGGCCTCTGACCTGGCCCCCTGGAAACCTTCAGCACGGCTACCGGCGCAGCGCGACTGATCACAATATTGGATTAACAATAGCCTGGACATATTGTTGCAATTAAATAAGAATCCCTGCATGGTTGAGGTTTGTGAGATGATCTAAAATGATGATGTGACTTCTAAGGAATTTCCATAATTTTCTACTCACTGGTGCCCTCAATAAGGAGCTCTTGTCCATGGCTGCCCAGCAGAGTGCGAGAGAGGAAAGGGGCAAAGTCCACAAAGATCTCCCTCAGCAGGGGAGCTGCCTTTTCAAGGGCATGCTCCAAACGCTCCGAGATACTAAAAAAACAAAACAGACAGCGGACGGAGTAATTTAACAGTAATTGGCCAAAAGGCTAAACAAACTCTTTGAAAACTCACAAAAGATGCTTTTAAAAATACACCGTCAGCAAAAATGTGTTTTTAATATGATGAAAAAAAAATATGGAATAAAGACAAAAACAATAATCAGAGCATATGCATAAATAACTGATTGTGTAAGCGCATGTGCATAAACAGCTGATTGTGCATGTGTGCGAGAAAAAGAGAGCGAGAGAAAGAGAGAGAGAAGATGAATCACCTCATATTGGGGGCTGTGTTCTGGGTCACAGGGGAGAGTGGGGGGACAGATGGCAGGCTAGTGCTGGCTGGAACCTGGCCGCCTGCTGCAGGGAGAAACCAAAGAACTCTGTTATTAGTCTGGATGTTGGACAAGAATGGGACACACACACACACACACACACACACACACACACACACACACACACACAGCAATACATTATATGACCAAGGTCGCACCATAAACCTGTGAAGAAACATGCCTCTTATGAAATAATACAGAGGTCTCCATTCAAATGTATAGAATAGGTGGATTTATGGTTGAGTATGTGGGGGTACAAGTATCATTTTATAGTTAGATAGTGGATGATGTACTCTGAGCACAATACATCTCCCATAACAGTGTATAATTCATTGGGTTTGATGAGAAAAATCTTTCTATGTGAAAGGATGACAACACTTTATCTTCTGCTTCAGTCACACTTTAAAGATGAATTATTCGTAGATGGAAACAATATATGTTAGACAAAGGCTTAAATATGAAAGAAGTAACTCCATTCATTGTTATTATTCTATTTTCATGTTTTCTTGTTTCCCCTCATTAAGTCATTACATACCAATTTACCCCTCAGGGCTGCTTTTCTGACCGTTTCATTATACAACTAAAAGGTGCTTTACGACTTCATTCTGGAGGCAGAGGCACATGAGGTACAAAGTCCGCGTGTGATTGATCTTGCAGTAAATTCACTTCCCTGTGGCTCATAAATAAGCTAATGCCCAGCTGAATATGGAGGAGGGGGATTCCTCTGGTGTTTCAGTGGGCTTGTTTTTCCAGCCAGGACAGTCTCCGTGCAGGGATAACTCTTCAGGAATGACACAGTGTAATGTGCACTGGAATGTGTGTGTGTGTGTGTGTGTGTGTGTGTGTGTGTGTGTGTGTGTGTGTGTGTGTGTGTGTGTGTGTAAGGTGTTAAACAGCGCCATGTGGACCTGGTGAGAGTATCCCTCTCAAGCTGAAGTAGCTCCTTCAAACAAAGAGGAGTAAATGAACGTCTCCATTAGTCCTCCCACTGCCCCACTAAAACACACACGCACACACACACACACTCACACACACACACACACACACACACACACACACACACACACTCACACAGCATATTTACTCAACACTTCTCAGTGCCATCTAGCAGTCTGTGCATACAGCTAAGCTATAATTATTTACTAGCACACACATGCACCCAAAAGTCCTAAAACATAATCCACATACTCATGTCAAACCCTCCTCTCTTAAACACACAGACAAAAAAAAACATTACACTTTTACACAGAAAGGGGACAAAAACTGCTGATTTATGTCACTTATGAATCAACTAAGATAGGTATGACTTTAATATATTGTTTTATTCAGTCACCATTCACCTTATTCCTCCTCCTACTGGAATTATTGTAATACTGGGATGTCCCAGTAGCCTGTTAGTTAAGACAAATGCCAAATAACTAATGTCTACGTTTGATTCCCCCCCCACTTGAATGGTCCCTTGATACATGAAACCCACCCTTTCCAAATGCACTCTATTGCATCTCTGTTACAGTTATGCATGTTCCAGTGTGATTAGTACAGTTTGTTTTCGGTAGTTTCTGCGTAATCCTGATGACTAACCCATTACATTTTCGTGTAGACTCACATCATTTTCTTTGTAATTGCACGATGGGCCCTGGCACTGGCAGAGCACCGCCCTAAAATTGTCTCAAATGTTTTTATTTTTTTCACATTCGATACTGCCTTAGCTTTTTAAATAATTGAATCAGTGTTACTCATGCTGTCCTCCAGCCTGAAGAAACTGGATTACACTGTGCAAACACCATTATTCCATTAGACATACAGAGAAGCACGATCTCTAAATAAATATTGACTTTCTCCTCAGCACACTCATCCACCCTGTGACTTAGCTGCCCTCGCTGCTCTGCCAATACTGCAGTCCGGTTTTGTGTTTGTGTGCTTACAGGCTGCAGAGTCTGCAGAGGTGCTCTGGGAGGCGTCGCTAGAAGATACCACAGAGACGCTATCGATAGGTGTCCCACCAGACACGGAGGCGGTTGCCAGGACGGGGGTGGAAGTGCCTGGAGATGGCATCACTCCTGCTTTCTTTGGTGCAACGATGACGCTTCTGTAGAGAGAAGAAAAAGCGCTTATTATCAAGACTCATAGATCAACTGGAAGAAAAAGCTGATGCTGCCAATTCACAGAACCCTTCATAAGATTTTTGCACACAGCATGACTAGAACAACACCACAACCTTCACTGACACAGAGTAGAGGAGTAATTATGAGCAATTTAAATAAGCAGAATAGTAGCCCACTGAACCTTACCATAAAACAGGACACCTGATGTAATGTCTCGATTTAAAAAACTGTTTTATTTGGACATTTCTACTTTTAATTAAATACATTTTTCTTTAGTCAACAATACTACTTTGAGAAAACTTGAAGAAACTACAGTTTGGCTACACTGAAATCAAGCTTCATCTAAAACATCTTTAAGTGTGCCGAAGTGCTTTCTATCTAACGTTCACCCTCTGATGAATGCACTGGGGTTAAGTATGTGAATACTACTGAATACTTTTGCAGACTCTAACAGCCAGGAATCAAACCATCGACCCTCCAATTAGCAGATGATCTCTACCCCCTAAGCCATAGCCACCCGTTTTATTAGATGTCATCTTCTGCTTTATCACATAACACCAGCTGCATGTTATCTGATATTAATGCAACTTCTACTATGATGCCTGATATTTAGTCTACCAAAGCAGTACATTTATAATAATATACTTCTATAATATCTCAGTTATTCTAGAAAACCTTCTAAAAAAAATACAAATAAGTGACCTTTTTTTTTTTTTTGCTCAAATTCAGGTTATTTCAAGGAAAGAAAAAAACATTTTGAAATGAAAAATGTCCTGATAGACTTGGCTCTTACATTGGCTTTGCCTTAAATAAGGTTTGCGTCCACACTTGATTTTAAAAATGACAACTTTAAGTTGTTTGTTCTAAAAATGTAAAACAATCAATGTATCCTTAGACACAAATCCTGACATTAATAAAAAACAACTGCCAAGCATCACAAAAAAAACCTCACTGACAGCCAGATTAAATATGTACATTGAGTTTCTCTGTAACAATGATGCTGCCTGTTGAGAGGTCCCTCCTGTGGAGTAACAGGAAATGTTTCTCATAGTGATGTGGTACGAGTAAGTGGAGTTCAATTCTCATCCGGCGAACAGCAGATGCGAGGAGAGCAGCATGTAGATAAGCTGTCAGTTTAGACCAGGGCTCTGACAGACCAGCGGCCATATCAAAGAGAGCCTGGCCCTGCTTATCAGTGCTGACATAGGAGAAGCAGGGTCTAATCCCTGGCTACTGCTCCCCTCTCAGAAACACGACCCAATGCAGGTTTTAACAAGACATGCAAGAATACGTCAAATTTGAATATGCAATAAAAAGAAGAGGCGCAAACACAAGAGCTTGCAAACATTCCTGCACGTCCCCAGTTTCAGAGTGTGTATGTGCATTCTTTCCTGCACACACACACACCCACGAGGATAGTTGGCTCTCTGTACTGCAGACAGATACCTGGCTGCTGTGTCAAAGCATGCGCTCAGCTGATTTAAGGCAGCTGATCAGATCTATTGTTACTAAAAGTTACTGTAGCTGTTAAATCTTAACAGCTTTGAGGAAAAAATAATAATAACTGTGTCAGGAAGGCTCGACAGATGGAAGGTCCACTCAAGGTCCACGTGTTGCATAAAACCCGAAGTAGTGACAGAAGAGAATGAAATCAGTATTGATAGGCAAGAAGAGTGGAGATAAAAGTATCTGGTCATTTTTTTCTGTTCAGATAGTGAGTGGACTGGACGGTGGTATCAAGAAGCAAGGGTGGCGCTGACATGAAGCACCCTGGGTGTCAAAAGCAGCAGAGACAGAAGGAGAGACACCCCTGCTGAGTGAAGGCTGAAAGTGTGCGTGGATGTTTTCAGAAATATTTTAATGCACACACGTGAGTGTCCAAATAAATGCTCGAGTGCACGAGTGTGAAGAAGTCTGCCAGTGAGCATGTCTGCATATGTGTTTGGCCTTCCATCTGTTCCTCAGCAAAGGCTCAGTGAATTATTCAGCAGGTCATTAGCCACACTTATCATGAGTGGGCCGCCCCAGTCGATTAATCAGCCGTCAGCGGCCCCACTCAACCCGCAAACAGGAGCCCAGGGCAGAAAGTGTGTGTGTGTGTGTGTGTGTGTGTGGCTGAATTATTTAGAAGGTCTAACCTACTATGGCTAAGTGCAGCTATGACTCCAGTAAACTCTGCTATTTCAGGTAAAACAAGTGTGAGACCGAATAACAAATTGTCTCAAGTTGCATGTACATAAAAATACTCTTCTCTGGAGACTTTACCTCAGACTGACACGATGGAGAGAAGAGTGCACCCCAGCAAAGCTTTGATCATAGCTTTCACTATGTAACAACAACACTGACTGTACGCACACAAACACATTTGTACACATCTTCACCCTATAGAGCTGCGGCTGGCGGAAGTCGGTACCTTGATGTTATCTGTGATCTGTAAGTGTGAACAACATCAACTAAAGTGCCCACAAAAACAACTGCCTCATTAAACCAATGGAAGACACTGGTTTAAAAAGGGGGTAAACAGTTCTTTGTTAATTATCCAAAATAGAGTGAAAGACATATGTTTACACACAGTAACCAAGGAAGCATAAAAAGCTATTATTAGCCGTAATAAGAGTGCGCCGCTTACAAAGCCCATATCGTAACATCTTCAAGTAATCCTGGGTTTAAAGACAGAAGACCTGGGGAACTCCCTTGTCCTTTGTTTATATTATCAACAGAGTTTCTCTTGTGTTACTTGATGTTAAATAATCTATTAAAAATGGAGATGATCGAGAGCAACCATCTAAAACTACGGTATTAAATATGTGCAAAAGAGCTCAGTCTTTATGTTTGTCAAACAAATATTAAAAGAAAACATTAACAAATCTCAGTTGTGGTAACCAGACTGCATATTAGACCTCGCTTTATCAATTTCAAGGTGTTATATACTTGCAGTTTTCATTGGTGGCTCAATTCTTAAGTAAATTATATATGAAAAATCTTTTCCCAGTTTAATTTCTACTGTCTTGTAATCACAACAATATTTGACAATTTTGTTAAAGCAATGTACTAAAAACAATGGCAGATATTTATCATTATGTCCTGATTCGGATATAATATGGATCTTTGCAATTAACACTAGCACATAAATGTGTGATTTTTATTATACCAGCTAAAGTGGGTTCAAGCTTCCTCAAGGTACATCACTGCAGGTGAACTCCAATGCAAAGTGACGACGTCTTTATTAACCGACTTTTCTAAAAAGTTAGGCCTTGACTGAGAGCTGCGCTCATGTCTGACACGCTTACTGCCAGCAGTACATTAACAACATTTAATCATCAACAAAACTCATCTGTACATCAGCTCTCACATGCATGCAAAGCCTGCTGCCAGGAATGCAAACAACCGCACCATGTATATCCCACTGTCTAACACTCACATATTCTGCCGAACCATGAAGTCTAAATCACAGACTCGTACAATGACACTGTTTAGTTCTGGTTAGTATCAGCAAATATTTGCAGACTGGCTGTCATAACAGGGGCATGGCTGAGAAATGCATGGGAGAAATCCAGCACGTCTCCACTAGTAAATAAATCTGCAGGGATACTTCACCCTCTGACCCGCCTCCAGTTTTTATCTGGGAGATCCCGGCTTTTTTCATACATTGGTCACATAAATCCAACCCTCTGGGCAAGCAGAAAGTTGCCATGTTTTGGCAGGAGATGTCAGTGCAGAATGTCAGCTCTGGCTTGTACTCGTGTCCCTGGAAGACTTAGTGGTTAGCGGGAGATGCCGAGCGGTGATAAAGTCATTGCAACAGATAATAAACACCATTGGAACATATCTACATGTGTCGAGAGGTAATTGGTAAGGGTTGAGAGACAGCGGGGTGATAAAAAGCAGTAAACCGAGAATAAATATAGGCTTAAAACCAGAGGATGACATGAATGGGAGGGGTAGTTTTGACTCGGAGGCATCAAAATAACTTGGCACACTGACAGACAGTAGTGTGTGCAGGACACACTAAAGGCTGAAGTGACTGATCAATCAATAAAGCCAAACATTTGGTGGTATCCACTTTTTTAAAATTCTCTTCAGTCCCAATTAATTGTTATTGTTAATAATAATAATACTATCTAATATATAATCATACATTATAGACCAAAGAGTTCATTGATTTTTTTCTGCTTAAAGAATAATCCTGGTGATTGAATATTGTGTGAATAATATGAATAAGATGCTGGTTTTCAGTTTAAAATAATATAAAAGTCTGGACTTGTTAACCTCCACCTGGATTTGATATTAATTTTTTTGTGCAGATGTGCAAGTGATTAATAAAAAGGTAACTGGGGTAAAGTCTACTGTCAGCGTGCCCTGCATGAAGAGGCTCCCATAACCAGCAAGTGAGCTGTTAGTCTACGTTCTCCAGCTCTCCTGACGTCCTCTCTTCCTACTGAGTGTGCTCAGCGGACAGGAGCCAGTCTAATCCCCCTGATATGAGGAGCGCCCTGAGACCTGACAAAGCATTCCTCAGATAAAGACACGCGATCACAGAGATGCCGTGGAATTCCCACAGTTGGGGGGCAGGCAGACTGACTGAGTGAGCGTGTTTGTGAGTGACAAAGAGAAAAATGTAGAAATGTTTTCTTTGGTGCGTGAGAACTTTTGACTTGACACGCTTCCCCGTGACGGCTTCCTTCTCCCACTTCTCCCATCTCTGTGCCTCTCCCTCTTTACCCTCCCCACCCCCGCCAAAATCGAGCCGTTTGTAAAAGTCTATGTGCGAAACAGCGCTCCAAATGCAAACCAGACCAGTAACCATCCTCCCTCACCTGAGCCCGTCTGTGACTTCAGTATCCTGCTCTGCTTTTGAAGCCTTACTCCTGACTGTTCACCCCATACCGCTGGAGATAACGCAAATTATATACATATATATATTTTTTTACTTTAAGAAAGGAGGGAACCCCTTATAACTGTTAAACAGGGACAGACAAAAGCTTTCCTCAAAGCTTTTTCTCCGTCTTAAAACAGTTTTTTGAAAGGAGGAAGTCTGCATGAGGTGAGGACCTTAGTAAAGAGAGAAGTCGTCACCAACAAAGACTCCCAGTCCAAAGGGGCTTTTGTTACTAAATGCTTTTCAAGATCCTCTAAAGCCCCCTCTGAGGAAATAAAGCAAAGATGCATTCAAGGTTTAACTTTCAAAGGTCTCCCGCAGTCATGTTGGGAGTAAAATCCTGTGGAACTGCCAAATGCAAACGTTGAGACTATAAACACCATATGTGCTTTTTAAGTGTATGTCAATCCATGTTCACACCCTCACCTATCAAAAGAGCGGAACTGTGGCGATGGTTCTCTGGCCGCATCGCTCACACTTCCCAGGAACGCTGGCGGCAACAGGCTTGGATCCACCACGATATCATCAGTTGGAGCGCTCACCAGGCTGCGCAGAATGTCCTTCACATTTTTACCCTTTGAGTCAGCAGACAGAGCAGGTCTGACCTCAGATGACAGCGTGGACAAGGCCTCTGAAATGGCATCGGGAGCGTGAGTTCCACCGGAGGATGACAGATCTGCGTCGCTTGCGGCAGTTGAGGTGTGGTCATCTCCGATGCCGGAATCATAGCGGCGCAGAGAGAAGCCGTTCTCTCCTTCTGTGCTACCTGAAACAGCAACACTATCTGTGAGGACATAAATAATAACAAATAAGAGTATCCAATTCCATCAGGGAAACCTGATTTACATATTTTTCTTCTGGACTGTCGTCTAGATTTGACCCGTTACTGAGATATTAGCTGCACAGCAGAAATGTCTCTTTTCTTAAAATTGACTGAGTTACATGGCACTTGTCTAATAATGCTTAATGTATCAAAAACAGAGGGCGGGGACAGAGGAATTATCATGGCACTATTGTTTTCTTTGTGGCATACACCCTGCTCAGGAGGTAGAGCACGTCATCTACAAATCAGAAGGTTGGTGATTCAATCCCTGCTTGGGCAAGATACTGAACTTGATGTGTTCATCAGTGTGAATGTGTGTGTGATTAGGTGATTTATTTACATGGCAAGTTACAATCACAATCAGGAGAAACGCACACCAAAACAATCTGCAGGTCAAATAAAAATACACAAACTTTAACATGTTTTCTTAAGATGATTAGCAGCTGTTTGTTTTTTTTATCGTCGAACACTATGCAGTACATGAACCCACGTATTAAAAAAAAAAAGAAAAAAGGAAAAAGTCTGGATTCATAGATCCTTTTCAAGTTATTGAAAACAACAACTTGCTTCATTCTGATGCACATAAATGCGTCAGATGATTTTTTTTCTTGAAGTTTCTGTATACCTGTACTCCTTGCAGACTGGGAGCGTTGAGGGTGTTTCTTGTCATTGTGGGGCTCCAGGATGTCACGGTACTTGGACACCATGAGGACTGAGATGAAGTAGACGACGGCAAGAGCCAGAAACTGAGCCTGCTTACCGTCCTCCTGAAACAAACAACACACTAAACAATCTGTACGTGCGTCCTCTTTGAAAAGCACCAGAGGTTAGAGGAGGCTAGAAAAGGTGATTTCATACACGTTATGAGTGCTGTGTACAGGCATGCGAACGTGTCTGCTGGACAACTCACAATGTCTCTGAAGACGACAGCCCTGAGGCGGTTTATGTCCATGTCCTGAAGCAGCCGGTCTAAATCTCTCACTGGAGACATGCCACCTGTCACAGCATCAACAGGACTCTGCATGCACGCATTCAAAATCAAGCAATTATCATGTGAAATGTATTATTATCTGCAAGGGAAGTGTAAACCGCACGTGCACGTTTACACCGTTCTGGGTGTTTATTAATCCTTCAAGGAGCAGGGTAAGGTTTAACAGCTTAGGGAAGCTATCCCTCCTGAGACCGTGTCCTTAACATAATGGCTTTTCTATAGAGCCACTGCATTATAAATGAGGTTTAACACCCGGTTCAGGGAAGAACAACATGACTTTTACTGGAAGTCACTGTATCAAATCAAAGGGGCAATGACAAAGGGCTTAGTCTAGTGTAACAAATAGCAACCCGTGTGGTAACATAATAAGATATGAGCTAATGCAATAACACTTGTGAACAGGACAAAGGGCAAAGCGCCTTCTGGTTGCCTACTGAGGACAGGAGAAGGACAAAAATGTGCGTTATACAAAAGATAATCAGCACAAATGTGGGAACCGGTCACTGAAAAGTATGATGTTATTTTGCGTTTGATGGTAGAGGAATTTAAAACAGCAGAAAATGTAAGTTAAGGTGATCATTTCAAGTACTTGCCTGCGCAGATGCAGACTTGGCTGTTCCAAGCAAAGTGCCTTGCATGGCTGTGTAGCTGCGGGCTGAGCTCTCTGCACCGTTCCTAAACTGGGCTTGCTGACACTCCAGACAGTTTCTCACTGCGATAGCACACACTAGGGAGGGACGGAGAAAGAGATCTTATGTGACTTCATACAAATAAAATCATTGTCGGGGGGTGGGGGGATGTGAACACAAAATTTAAAATCTTTGCATTTACAAGCCTCTGAACACAACAAAGGAGCGCGTAAAACTGAGCCGCGAGCAGAGAGAGACAAAAACAGGAGAGAAAAAGCGGGGCCGTGACAAGGTCAGTGCTCTGGCCAACTCTGGCAGCATCGTTCACTCTTCCCTGCTCCACCTCTCCTCCCAAGGTCATAGTGCAAGGGTGTGCTCTTGAATCACATCCACTGTGTGCAGCTCCCATAACAAATGACACTGCCGGGTGTGCACATGCTGAGTAGGCAGCGCGATACACCCTTCAACGGACAAAAAAAAGACGAAAAAAACCTCGTTGTCCGACAACTTTAGGTGGGTTGAGAACTGGCACACTTAACATTTGTAATTTAATGTATTGCTCCTCTTTGGACCCCTCCCAACCCCCACTGCTCAGAGCGTGACAACTGACAAATGTTAACTCTGAGGCATTTAGATTACGAAGGAGGGAATTATTCCGTCTGGAAATGGGCTCGCTTTTTCCATTAGGACCACTCTTTCATACGACCATTTATAAAAGGAAGAAAAAAAGAGAGGAGAGGGAGGGGCGGAGACGCTAAAACCTTGTTACAGTTTTCCAAAATCAGATTAAGTGCCAGCAATGGGGAGCGCATACCTCATCAAATATTCATTTCATAGCGGCTGCTTTCTAAAACTGAACCTGTGCTATGGTGGCATCGTTTTCCTGTAAAACACACACAGCAGCAGCAGCGACATCAGAGGGAACAAGCGTTTTTAGATAACAAGTCGGCCTCTTGACAGCCGTTTTGTTTGTGGGCTGGACTGTGTTTAAAAGCAGAAACAGATACCTTAATGTGCAGCATTAAATTATCCAAAGAAAATTCAATAATTTTTTTATAGCTTAAGTACAAAGTATACTGTACTACTTTCATTTTTAATCTGTGCATGCTGCGTTGATAAGGTGTGCTGCAAAAGAAAAAAAAATTAAATGAATAATGTAAGATTTTCAATATCTTTTATTCAGTGATTGTGAGGCTAGGCTTCTGATGCTGTCAGGGGAAACTTTAATAGCCTGGAACAGAAGGCAGACAAAGGCCTCGGGCTACACAGCAGTACAGTACAGCCAAGGCCATTATGAACAACTCACTATATCATGCGAGCAGCCATTTTAAAGTGTTGCCATGCAGGAGGGTTATAATAACAAGATAAGAGAGGGCTGATATGAGCGGGGTGAACGAGGCGAGGGGGATCCGAGTGGGAGCTGGAGCTGAAGATTGAGAGGAAGAATACAGAAGGGAGGGTCAAAAACACTGTAGGGAGCCATGACTGGGGCTAATACAGAAGGCTGCTGCCAGCTGATGTAAGGTGGATCAATGAGCGGGAGGGGGATGAGGGGTGGGGTTAGTAAAAGGATGAAACAGAAGTGGGAAATTCACTTGAAAGCCAGCTACACATGTAAAAACTCAGCAAGACAGAAAAAAAAGCAGAGGACCAAACAAGAGAAATAAAGCTAGTTAGAAGCTCAGGAATAATGACAAGGTGCATACCGAGGCGAAGGCACTGTCGGAGGATGCCTCCTGATGACATGTTTTTCTCAGCTTCTATCTCTGTGAAGTTGAGCGAGCTGGCAAAAATAAGAACGTCCACAAGGTTGATGAGGCGCTGCAAGAAGGTGACCGAAGCCTCCACTGACAAGCCATGGGAGGGCTCGATGTTTTCTAGCTCATGCTGAAAGTCGAGAGAGAAAGAGGAAAAAATATATAAATAATAAAAGTAATAATGAGGAAACCTCTCTAAACATTTTCTCTCAAAAGCAACATTACAGTCAGGTTTTACCCTGGTCAGAAGCCTCGACTTATGTTGAATAACCAGTGATTTATCACAGTTAGTAAGTTGTTACATACGTAACGTGTGCAGCACTGAAAATACATCAAGGCATGTGAAAATGCAATTTTTCACATTCAGGTTGAAATCTGGTTACAGAGCCCACACAACTGAATGTAAATCAATTATAATGGAAGTGAACCCGCTCCTTAGGCCGGTCAGGTCATTGGCAGAAGCAAAGAATGGTGCAAGAGAGCGGCTGTCACTGAGGTCAGACAGGACTAAAACAAACTAACGTTGTTAGGAAGCAGCTAACTGTAGTCTAATGTGATTGGGGAAAGGTCAATGTGGATGGATAACTTCCTGTGACCGGAGCCACAGCCACACAAATACAAACGTAAAATCACACGTGCAGCGAAGGACTCACGGAGGAAGATGTGGCAGCTGAGAGCAGAGGTAAAATGCCTCCGCAAGCCATGACGAGATTGTCCACCACCTGGGATATGAGGTGTATGCTGTTGTGGACAAACACCACATTCTCGCTGCTGTTTACAAAGTCCAGAATCGTCTTTGTGGAGTGACTAAAAGGCAAAAGACAAGAAGATGGTTTTAGTTATTGCAATGAAGTATTAACCTCCTAGGACCTGCCGTCCACATATGTGGACATCACATTTTGGGTTATTTAGACCAAAATACTCAATTTTGCTCTACATGGGCCTGATATCCACTTACGAGGACATTATACTGCCACTGTTCTATCAAAATTTTAAACAAATGTCCTCATATGTGGCTCTCATTTTTCTTAAAAACAAAAAAAAAAGGTAAAAAAATAAAATAAAATCTGGTAATTGTTTGTTTTTACATTCATCGGGCCCCAATGTGACCAAATATCAAAGAGAAATTAAAAATGCATGTCGTGGAAGAGTTCGGGTCTTAGGAGGTTAAGGCACCTCTAAATTCACCTCAAGTCACACTCACACAGCGTAAAACTATGTGGCTTGTTCTTCTTTTATTTAGACACTTACTTTAATATCTGGTCCCATTGCACAGTTCTAATGTACTTTTCTAGCTCAGGATCTGTTACAAACCAATTTCGATGAAGAATGACTGAAAAACTCACTTATTTGCTCAACAATTTGATAAGATTACACCATTCTGACAATTACAGATTTAGAGTTACATTGTTTTTAAAAAGCCTGCTAACTCGTAATTTTCTGAACAAGACAGTAAACCAGCATTTTTTGCACTTTCCAGTCTTTATGCTAAATTGAGTCAATCACAACCTAACCAAACAAAAAAAAACAAAAAAAACAAACATAAAACTTCTGCATGTTCCTCAAAAAATCTTTAGTTGATAAATCCGTGTTTCTGTTTATTGAAGCATTAATAAAATCAGAGCCCGCGGACTGTCGTCCTACCTTCTCCACATCTGGACATCTGTCTCAATCGAGAAGAGCAGGTCAGCGAGGAGACGCTGGTGCATGTGGGACCAGCGGAATTCTGGGATGCGAAACATGGTGGAGCGAGGTGCAGAGGTGCTGCTGTCTGTTGGCTGGCCTGAAGAACTTCCTGTGGCTGTTGATGCAGCAGCTGCTGACTGACCTTGGCTTGTTTCCTACAGAAATATGGAAGCCAAACGTCATACGTTTTAATGTGACACGAACCTTTGAGAAAACACTTTGAAACTTAAACGCTCAATTTTGTGTAACACCTAAACTATAATAAACTATTGTAACAACTGAGTAACACATAAGTGCTAAAAAAAAAAGGGGGTGGATTGCATACTGTTGCAGAGGTCTCCTTCAGTTCAAGTTTCTCGGTGTCTAAGGCCACATTGGACACGTCCAGTCTGGCAATTTTGATTTCTTTGGTTTTGCTGACAGACTCTGCACCCTTCTGAGTGTCGGAGCTGGTAGAGGTGGTGGTGGTGCTACTGTCAGCGGCACCAGATGGGGTTTCTTCTCCAGTGGCACCGCTGGTCTCTGATGGCTGGACATCTGCAGTGGAGTCTGATGCCGCTGTAACCTCCTGGGCTGTAGATGGCGGTGTGGTGTCTGAGGGCTGCTGGCTTGTAGTAGTCGTTTCAGCTATGGAGGAAGACTGTTCATCATCAGCTTTTTCTTTAGGTGCTTCTGTGACACTTTTCTCAGGTATTTCAGCTGGAGGAGTCTGGCTTTCCACACAAGGCGTCTGTTTCACTTCACTTTCCTGTGTCTCAACTTTTTCTTCTTCCTTATTCAGCTCCTGTTCTTCACCCCCATCTTTTCGTTCGTCTTCGTCCTTCTTCACTTCCCCACCTTCCTCTCCGGTGGCAGCAGAAGCATAAGAGGACTCCTCTTGGCTGTCATCAGCATCGCTAGGATGGACCTGGTCGCTAACAGATGACACGTCAACCAGGTCCTCATTGAGGACGGAAGCTCCACCGAGCACGCTGTTTTCTCGCTCTGAAGCTGCTGGCGGTTCAGCCTCTGCTTCATTTAAAGAGTCTTCTGTCATTGACTTTGACAAGTCACCTTTGTTCTGTTCACTTTCAGATTTTTCATCATCTGTTACAGGTGCCTGTGCATCATCGCTACCAGATGGTGCAGAGACTTTACCCTCGTCCACCGCTTTTGTGTCAGCCGTTTCATGTTGTGCAGTTTTTCCAGTAGAAGTCTGTGCTTTCTCTTTGTTGACGTCTTCACTCGACTGCTCTGTAGCACCTTTTTGTGTCTCCTCTCTGACACCCGAGCTATCTCTGGTAGACTCCTCCACCAGCTGCTGTTGCTCTTGTTCTTCGTCTTTGGCCCCGGCCAGGATGTTGGACACAGTGATGGATGCCTGTCCCCTTTCATCATCAACCTCCAGCAGGCTGGAAGTAATGGTGGAACTGGATGCTGAATCAGGGGATTTCTGGGACAGCTTGTCCACAGTCAGCTCAATGACAGTGGAGGGAGCGGTTTCCTCTGCAGGTGGCCCATTAACACATTCCATAGTCTCAGAGCTTTGGCTGACACCAGAGATGGAGCGAATCGTGCCGGTGGACTCTTGATGCTGGTACTGACGGAACATACGGGACAGATTCTCTTTGTGTTGCTCAAAGGTGACCTGCAAACACAAAACATGTGATGTTAGAAAAACTAATGTCGTACTGTTCACACACTTTATCAGTCTGCTCCGTTTGCCTAGTTTGATGATAAAAACTGGTTCATTGGCTTATTACAGTCCATCCACTGATGATTCTGTGTGAATAAGGAAATAAGCAGGCCAATATAACACACACTAAAATATTTAAAGCAAAATATGTATTAATATGCACATGTCAGTGATGCCATTACTAATAAGAATGATGATGAGCCTATTTAGCACTGAAATTATCCAGTGAGATCTGTTCCTCAATAAGCATCCAAAAACTGCAGGTCATCAGATATTCATGTCTAGCTAGCCACAAAGTGAGCCAATCCCCACTCTGCTAAAACAACAACTACTTAGTTTGTCTTGATGCATGGTCAATCATCCAGGTAAGTAAATCTCCAAAGATGGAGAAACCTTTGGAGTCAGCTGAGACTGAAGAAGTCACTGATGAGTAACGAAACATTTCTCCCACAGAAAACGCTACGTCCAGATGAACAGTATCAACTTTTGGAGAACAACTACTTAGTTTTTTTGACAAATAAAAAAAAAGTTACTTTACTTTACACCTCATAGTTATCTCACACACAGCATGGCTTGCACCAAAGTTAACTGTACAAATGAGCCCCATGTAAGAAATGCGCTCCAGTCCAGGTGATTGAAACCGCAGTATTTTATTTGCATCGTACTTCTCACTAATTAGCAGCTAACCTGATAACCTGATATCACTTCCCTTTCACCCAAATATGCTAAATGAACTGGGCCTCATTATATTGCTTTTCTATTCTACTTGAGCACTCAGAGCACTTTATACAACATGTTTCATTCACACACATTCACACAAGCTCTTTTTGTGCATTTAACATTCACACTCAGATGAAGCCATTGGGAGCAAACTGGGGTTCTGTATCTTGCCCAAGGATACTCTGGCATATAGACTGTAGCAGCCAGAGATCAAATCACCGGCCTTCCGATTAGTCGATAATGTGCTTCTGAGCCACAGACACACTTTTAGTTACCTAAATTTGGTTGCTTTTAGCCCAAAAACGCCAACACAGCTGCAGCCAAAGTGTTTGGAGACTTCAAATCAGGCATTTTACATGGATTTAAACTTTTTTTTAAAAAAAGGGAGGGGAGGGGATACTTCTGTAAAAGAATTTAGAAACATCTGTCCTATAGGAAATCTAAACATCTCAGTAAGGCTGGAAAAAAGCGTAAATTAACATAAAAACCATCCAGCCACTTATCCACTGTATCCATTTTCTGCTTATTTCCTCATGTCCCAACAAACAGCAAACCCCAAATTATGGAAGCACGATATCCTCAAACTGCCTGTTTGTTGTGTGCTTCTTATAATATTTGAAAACTGGGACCATTTGTGGCTAACTGTGGCATATTTAAAACTTTCTCTCTCCCTCTCTTACATGCAGCTGCCCACGGCCTATTAACCTCTATCAGTCTTCTTACCATCTGATATAGGTATACTAGACTGCTAGTCTATAACGACAATAGTCTGCAGTGGCATTTGAGGAAGAGCCCATCCATGTAAGCAGTCATAGATTAGCGGTAGACACTATTAGTGTGTGTCTCCTAGCTGCGCTGAGTGCGTGTCCAGCATCGGCAAATCCTCCCACGCCTAATTTAAGACCCTGCATTAATCACTGGGATTGGAGGACAGAAAGTCAAAGATGGGTTGTAGATGGAGGGGGGGGGGGGGGGGGGGGGGGGGCTGCTGTGTGAGTGAAACTAGACCCACTTTGCTGCTTTTTTACCTGAGGCTATTTGGATAGGAGGAGAGAGAAAGAGAGAGAGTGAGATCTAAACAAAGAAAATGGGAACGCTGGAGATGAAAAGGAAGGAAAAAAAATAAGAAATTGCAAAAGGAGAAAGAGAGTCATTGAGAGTGGAAGAAAGGGAAGGGGGAGAAAGAAGCTGATTATTTGTAATTAATTAGGCGTTATTGTTCTAAATTAGCCTGCTACATGGGTGCTCATTAATCTTCTGTAGTGGGAAGCAGTGATTGGTAATCCATAGCTGTTTTCTGAGTGCACAGCCCGTTCTAAATGCACCAGCAGTCTGCCTCTTTCTTTCTTCCTTCCTCCCGCTTTCCCACTGATCACACAGCAAGACCTTCTACCCCATTAGTTTGAGCTTAATTTGACATTTAGCATTTTTAGCAATTAAAAGGCTGCATTCAGAGTGCACCGCTATGGAAATTATGTAGGCAAGCAGCTCAGCACATAACGTCATAGATTCAGGATGCAGTCTGTACATTAAGATGATGTATGCCGGCCTTAAATGGGGCTCTGTAACAGATCCAGTTACCATTAGACAGAGGTAGTATATGTCTCTGTGGTTTTTGAAAGAGCGTTTAGCTTTGCTACAAAATATAGAAACTGCCTTGGGTGGCTAGGACATCAGCGCTGATCTAATCTAATTTCATTCTACTCCAAGACTCTGTCTGGCCTCAGTGGGTTATGGAAAAATGCTATGGTAATGTACAAAAACATGGTGGGCTTTTCTAATGTGACAGGTAACATGGAATTAAGTGGACGCAGCACAGCCAGATCCTAGAAAAAGATCTGAAATGCCTCAAGACTCAAACACAAACAAAACCCAACTTGGACAACTTTGTGTTTTTTGTACACAATAATACTTGGACATTTTCTTTATTATTACTATTTAAATATTCTTAACTGCACTTCTAAAAAAGAAAGGAAATTTTTGCAGAGTTTTCACAAGTTCTGAATAAAAACGACAACCTGTTACAGTAATAGAGCGGCGCAAAGCGCTGATCTTGAGAGGACCCCCATGGTAGGAGCTTGGGAGTCCCCATTTAGATTGGCGATAGATAGATAGTGACCACAAAACAAGGGGGAAATGGAGAGGGCAGCGTGGCTGTAATCCGATTTGCTAAATGCAATTCCTTCTCCAAAATCAATGTCATCTGCTACTGCAAGTCTCCATGCAGTTTTTCTCCTATTCACAGTACTTTCTTTTCTCACTTCTTGTTAAAACTTTTCTTAGTTTTGTCCTGCCCTGCTGATCGAGGCTAATGCAGATAGGCTTCATTTTTATTTTTTATTACAACCATAAAAAGACAAGCTTGTAGAAAGATCCTTCCATAGCATGCACTAACTTGCACTAAAAGCCAGAAAAACACTTTGGATCTCCACCATTTGGTTATCATTAATTACATACAATATATATCTTGTAATATGTAATATATTAAATATATGAATGCTGGAAATGTGCAAAATGTTAACTATGATAACCTCGACAACACTTGATGCACAGCTCTTTATCTAGCATTGGATCCTCACTTTCTTCCTTTGTCCAGTCGTCACTGGATCGCTCTCTAAACTCTTTGCCAAGAACAACAGCTTGAGTCAGGTGTGTGTGTGTGTGTCTTAATAATCTTAATAATCCCAGAAGGCAAAGACTGTTTTGCTGAACTACTATTCCTGTGATGTTTAGCACCCCATGACAAACTCAAACAGACTAAATTATTACACTTGGGGTTTGAGCGAAGAATTTTAATACCTTAATGCGTATTAAATTATGTCAGAGATATCTTTGCTCCTCTCTGCTTATCGCCATCTCTGTGGTGAAAAGTCTGGCAGGTGATGACGATAGCCAGCAGTGGAAGTGTGAAGGGCATCGGGACCTTCACGCCCCGATCTCTCCCTTTCGGAGAACTCCTCATTCTCAAACTGATTTGTGTGCAGAGACGGACGAGGGGCACCTTGGGTGGGTTATGTGGGCAGAGAGTGGGAGGGCTGTTGTGTCACCGTGCCCACCTGCAGAAACATCTGTCTACTTAGAGACACTCGTGCAGATACACTAATGATTGATGTGAATAAATGCACATATGAACACACAAACACACATGTGTGTGTGGGGAAACTATACACACAGCAACTTAATGCAAATAGTTTTTTCTTATATCGTCTCCTCAAACTCTAAATATGAAAATTAAAATATCAGCAGGTATACAATATTTGTAGTTACCTTTGTTAGTAAGCATTGTATCTCTAATGTCTGCAAATAAAAGGGGAATGTATATACTACTGCTAAATAAGGTAACACAAAGTCATCTCTTTTACTTCCTATGGAGCAGCTGTGCTGTCGGCAAACTCGCCAATATGTCAAAAGTAGCCATAAGTCATTAAATGTCTATTGAAACCATCAAGAAAAAAAAATATTAATAAGCAGCACTGGCACAAATAGCACAGTAACAATATCTGTCCCTAGTGATGAGGTGTCTAGCATGTAAATGAATGATATCACAAAAAAAGACAATTTATTTTATCTACAAACCACCTTTTATTTTTATTTTTTTAAACTGCATAAAAGAATTTTTGGTGTCCTACAAACTGGTTCTAGACAGCCCCAAAGGAACCTCTTGTTTATCATTTTATCGTGCAGCCAAAAGAGTGACAAGATATGTGTAAAAATTCAACAGACTCTGTGCTTTTACTGTACACAGTGATCATTCACCCAAACACCCACTCTGAGCCAGGAAAAACCCACAAATTTAACACAAGAACAAAAAAGGTAAAAAGCAGACATGCTGCTGCTCATCCCACTCCATCAGCCAGAAATCTGAACAGCCAACACTCAGATCACAGATACGACACTTACATTAAAAAAATAATTTTTAAAAACAAAACTTTTATAGCTAGACAGAAATTCCTGTGTATTAGAGCCTGTAAACGATAATAAAACTCTGTGTGTAATGTCTAATATTTTTTAAAGCCATCCTGCATCAATAGAAAAAGTAGTTTCAGTGCGAGTCACAGACAACTTTTCAGACCGTGCTCAGCTTCCAGTACAGCATCACTCTACAAATCAAACTGAAAATTTTACCGTGTTTTACACAAGGCAAACTCAATCATAAAAAGTCTTTGTAAAGAGGAGGTGTGCAAATATGTGTGAATGCATATATGCGCTTATCAAGAGGCTCCCGGTGGGCTGGTTGTATTTATGAGGCCTTGTTTCTCTGATTGTTCTCGCGCAGCTCCCATGAATATTCAATGTGATCAGAGAGAAGGGCTTGCTAGAACTCGAGAGAGAAGGAGGGCAAAAAGAAAATGTGCCTGGTAACTCACAACAGATGCACGCGTGTGCACGGACGCACGCACAAACGCACTACAATCGTGCGCAAACACAGCCCTGCAGCAGTGGGAGGAGATAGCAACAGTGACAAACAGCTTTGGTGCTACAAAGGTGGCAGGAAATCTATCAAACGGGACAATAAAATTGCAATTGAGTTTCTTTAGCTTTTTTTATAGCAGATGCATGCATCTTGGTGGGACCTGCTGCAAGTTCGATTCAGAGGCAGTCCCCGACCCTCTGTGTATTTGTGTGTGTGTGTGTGTGTCACATTGTGTGTGTGTGTCACATTGTACAAGTGCATGGGTTTATTCACGCACTGTAAGGGTGAAATTCAGCAGGAACAACTGTAACTTCAGTCAAGAAGAAACAGCATTAATCTTGCTGCAATTACACCACATTGTGGGGGGAAGAAAAAAAAACAGAGTTTATCCCTATTGTAAAAAAAACAAAACAAAACAAAAAAAAACCAAACAGCTAAAATATTAGCATTAGTATTTTTCACGCTCCCCAGCAGTCTATTTCTTTTTGAAATATCTCAAGCCAGTCAAGCTTGCAGCAGCATCTGCTGTTGTGCATACGTGTTACCTTTTCAGAATTTCACTGACACTCTTCTACAATATGCTGACCAATATTTTCTTCTTCTTGAGTCCTTATCATTGTGCTTCAATGTTCAGATGTGTGGGAGTTTTAAAACACCCCACATCAAACACACACAGCAGCCTACATGCCGCTGATCTCCCTGGCAGTCTTTCTGTGCCCCCTGTTGGATGAAACCCGTCACGGCACTCCAGGCTACAGTGAAGCGTCTCATATCACGAGCACTTCTTTAACTCAACTTTCAATCTGCCAGGCTTAAAAACCCCCCAGACCACAATCTGACACCAGCCTCAATTACTTCACTGCTCTGGAACAGAGGAGCGCAATATGATATCAACACTGAATTTCTTAAGCAGTATTTTGAATTCAGGTTTTGGAAATAAAACGTGCCAGAAGTTTATTTTTATCTGTGTGATGTGAAAGAAAGAGACACTATACATAAACACAGAGAGGGAAGGCTGAAGGGATTCTTTCCAATTGGTTTATACTGAAACTAGCTTTTAAATTACAATCACTATATAGCTTCCATAGCTTTATCTGATGGGCACCGGGACGCAAGGTTCAATTACCCCGCTCGCCTCTGCTGAAAGTAACCGGGCGAGATGATAATGCTGCGTGATTCTTTTATTTGATGAATTGTGTTGTGTCACATTTGAAAGTAAAGACATGGGTGGGAGAACTGATTGCTTTGAATGATCATTGCTTTCTGTTTGGCAGGAATTGAAAAGGAGGAAGAGGCTTGTGGTTACAGTCATGTTGTGAGTGTTTAAGGCTGATGATACTTCAGCAAGACTGTGAGTGTGTTTGCTACAGAAAGATAATGGTAAGATGTTAAAAAGAAAAACAGACGAGGAAATGGAAGAAGTTTGTAGAGAAGGATAAACAAAGCTGTGTGTGAGCTCTGTGTGCGGGGATATAATGAGCTGACCTTGGAGTGCGTGATGGACAGGGTGTCCACCCAGACTCGCCAGCCGCCCCACTCATACTTGATGGCGTGGTAGAGCAGGATGCGGAAGATGGCGTACACCATCTCTGTGATTTTCTGCTCCTCATTGTTTTGCGGGTTGATGAAGCACAGAGAGAGCATCCACTCCTGCCACACCGAGCACTGCAGCAGGCTCCTGAAAACAAACAGCAGCAAATGAGGAGGTGGCGAATCCCACGGGCGCCTAAACGCAGCGTGCACTGACGTGTGATGTACTTCTCTATCCTTTGAATCGGTCCGATTCTTACCTGCGGTTCTCTCGACTGTTATTGAACAGTTTGATCATGTCTGACAGAAAGACCCTGCGCACCTCCATGCTCTCTTGAGAGGGGGGAGAGTTCTTCAGCAGAGCAGCTATTACCTTCAGAATCTCTGGAAGAGGGAAAAAACACACTCTGTTTACAGTCTGAGATAAAAATGCTTTATGGAGTTTAAAAAAAAAAAAAAAAAAGCACCAGTGCTGGAAAATATCAAAAATACTGCGTCTGCTTTGTGCATTTTGTAATGTAATACATAACAGCCAAGCAGTATTTTCAAGGCTTATAAAATAACATTTGAATTTGGAAACACCCAGCATCGTGTTTGGATATACAAAAAGGATTTGGTCGCAGGAGGGGAAACTGAGCAAATCAACAGCTATATCATACATTGGTTTCAACATGTGCAAATCATTGTGTCACAAACTATCTGAACTTGCAGCTGTGCACACCTGAAAATCTGCGCCCGTGGTAAGAAAAACAGAACAGAGGAGAATAAAAAGCCCAGAGCCATTGATCTTTATCATACTGTAATGGCTTTGGTATTGTTTCAAATGAGAGCGCCAGAGTCACAGGCCCTTCTGAAATGCTTGGCTTCGGTTAAACCAAAGAGACTGACTGTTTAGATGAATTATCTAGACAATGTCAGTGTCCATTTGCTCTGAGTAGAGAGACGGTAGGGCTTGGATTTCACTCGTCTCTTCAGACCTTGGCGCTAACCGATGCCCCCTTGCCCCGGCAGACAGTTGTGTTGTTTCTACGCCTTAGTCACTCAAATTATGAGTCGCTGAACCTTTACCGCCAGAAAATTACCCCAGCATGTACCGGGAATGAGGATGGAGGGATGGCGTGTTCCTTTCTTTCTTTTTTTTCCCTTCTTTTTTCCATTTGCTCTTGGTTCTTTTCCCTCGAGTTAATTTGAGGGAAACGGTACTTCCTCGGTTTGTTTGATTGGCTCTGACGTTACTAAAGACTGCAATCAGGGGGCCATTTTGGGAGTTTGTCACAGATTAAATCAAGAGAATACACGGCAAAGGAGAAACAGACCACCAGTCTATGTTCCATACAATATGCTCGCAAACCCATACAAGGTTCCTATGATATATACCGCCTGTCCGGGATGGTTGGGCAGGAGAGATTTTAACGCAATAAAGGCCTGGGATAATCAATGTGTGACTACACAAAGACCTTGTCAGATTAAGTCTGGCTGGATGTAAACCTTGCTTGTGTTTGGACTTCAGACTGATTAAAGCTTCTTTTTTTTTAGCTGCATGTGCATCTATGAAAGCACCAGTATGAAAGAGAGTGGGATGTTTTCTTTTCTTGTTTGAAATGAACACTTAAGATTTCAACAGAGGGAAAGATTTGGTGAGTTGACGTAAAATTCGAGGTAAGTAACAGCCTAAAGAAAATAATAATAAAAGTGACCAAAGCCACCATCCTGGGCTGTGTTTATCCCACCTATAATTAAATATACAAATGTGAAGCAAACAGATAATGGCCAAGTAATAATAGTTATCAGCTATGCAAATATTTTTCATTTTAACATTCATTGAAAATAGCAAAAATTATATAAAAGTTAATTATTGTACAATTAAAGACACAACAAGAAAAATTTAATTTAAGAAAAAAAAACATTAAAAATCCAAACTCACCATTAATTAAACCTAAATGCATTAAAAACACAATTATAACCTGAATAAATTATTATCATGTCACTACATTTATCTTTCCTTTATATGTAAAATAATCCCCGTGAAAAACAACGCCGAGGCTCAATAAAACCAGCAGACGAGTGTATATTTGTCACAAAGTGTTTGCACCATCCTCGTGTACGGTTTACATCTGAGGTTCAGGAGTCTGAAAATACGCTCCGGCTGCAAAATTTATGTCGTTCATTTGTTTGACGGTATATAGCGATCGCACGGTTCCACGGGGAATATCCTCCTGCGGCACAGAGCCGTAGGTATGTAGAGGGTATGCTGCGGCAGATGATTTAGGGGAGCGGTGCGGCGCGGAGGAGGCACTTACGTGGGTTGAGAATCTTCACAGTGGAGTCGGGGTCCGGATGCTGTTTATGGATCACTTGAGTGCAGATCTGCTCTGTAAGAATCTATCGGGGGATTCAAGTCATAAATGTCCACATAAGTCTTAAGGATAACAGAGAAACAAAGCACACGGATATCTGCATGCTTCTAAATTATTTCACAAATCAAATTTCTGTTGGTGGTCAACCTAATGTGTTATTGCATTTTCAAGTACAAACAACTGAGACAGATTAGATAATAAGGCACAAATTCAGCATATGGGGGGGGAAAAAAATGGGTCATGTGGCTGAACACAGAGGTTATTAGTGTGTGTTTTGTTAATAGAAAGCTTTCACTCTGCAAGCACGAGCCTCGAGGGCAAATGGGCAGCATACAGACCTCAAAAAGCACATTGTACATTGTCATGGTGAAGTGGCTGGAGTGAAGCATCAGGCGTTCGGTGAGCAGGGAGAACAGGCCATGACTTAGCATGACCTCTGCTTTCCTCCTGATTGAAATGATAAAAAGGTCAAAGGTCGGTCAGCAGTCGTCAGTATTTGCTTAAACAATTGTTATTTTGGAAAACATGATAAACCAAACCTATATCAGTTTGCAGAAACACACAAGCAGAATCTCAATTTTAAAATCAATGGTGAACAAAACTCTTTACACTATAAGGAATAACAAAAGCAAATCTGGAGTGTGTGATAGCTCAAATGTTAATAAAAATAAAAAACGGAGCCGTGTTAAGATAAAAAAAAAATCTTTACACGCCTCTGTTTGAAATCTGCAGCGGTACAAATCAGCTGTGCTCTTGCTAACATTTGACAAGGAGGAAATGAAAAAGAGAATCCCCGCTGACGAAGCCTGGGTTTTTGCTTTCTTTGTTGCTTTCATCTCTAATCATTCATCAGCCCCACTTTTACTTTTGTATCATAGCCTCGAAAACTGAACTACTTGCAGATGTGCACATGTGGATTTCAAGGCTTAAAACTGCTGCAAAGACAATGGTTAGAGTTGTTTCTTTAACTCCTATATCAATACAAGCTGCACAGTATCAATGGTGATTATTAGCCAAAACATTAGAATTTCATTAAGTAAATTTATATTAAGTATCATCACCCAAAATGGCAATACTGACATGCTAAATTCTTATTTTACTAAGTTATTTTAGTGTGTTCTGTCAGCATGTGGGCTAATACAAATTAAATGTTAACAAGAATCCTTTTAAAAATGAGTTTTAGCTATAATACAGTTAAAATCAGGATAATGAGAAAATGCACTGAATTTTTAGAATATAAAGAACTAACAAAACTGTTAAGAAAATATCCAGTAAGCATCTAAATAAAACTCTTAAATTAACAAGGTTAAGGACTTTTGTCCTCTCGTTTGCAAAATTTTTGAAGAGCCCTTTTCCCCCCTTTTTATTTTACAGTGCAGTGCAGAGAAAAACGGCACGTGGTTAGAGACAGCAGATCCAGCTTGTATGCAGTGATAGTGCAGAGTCTACTCTATTAAAAAAAAAATCTACCAGTGTTGGCTTTCTGTTGTTTCGTCACTTAAAAGTAAAAGTAAAAAGTAAAGTAAAAATGTGTTCTTGTATGAACAAAGACTTCTAATAAAGTACTTACTTTGGTGACAAGTGTTTCAGAAAGTAGCCCAAAACTTTGAGTGCTTGGACTCTTATTCCCTCATTTTTGGCGGCCAAAAGCTTGTAAATCACACTGTGGGACGAAAAACAGAAAACAGTTAACAGTTAATGCTGTGTGTAGTTAAATTCTTATATCTTATGTATTCTTAAGCACAGGGCTGAAACTAAGAAATTCAACTGGAACCATTCACACCGTTTGTAAAGGAGCTCATGAATATGGATATAAAAGTCGATCTTTACCGAATCCCATTCCGCTGGTCAAAGGCCTGAATCATGGATCCAGGATGCTCAGACATGAGAGCGACCAGCAGCTGCAGCACATCCATGAGATTGTCGTCCTGAGGAACATAAAGGAAGGAGACTGAAGCTATTGTAGTATTAAAAAAGGACAGTGGGAAACGAGCCAGCTTTATCAATGATGTCTAAATTATGAGGGGCTTACAGTGAACTGTGTATTTAAATCTAAGCTAAAAGCAAATATATGTCTAGTCACTAATTGATATTTATATTTCTGCCTTGTACAGCAGTGGCAGTAGCAGCAATAATACATGGAATACATCACAAGCGTCTGAACTAAAGAATTACAACATACAGGCTGTGCAATGTATGGCTGCTGCATGATGGTGGCTTTTCCAGACAGTGCTGTAAACACCATTTAGGTTCACTGCGTTACTGACTGATCTGAATGATTCATTTGCTATGCATCACTTCACTGTAAACAACCCCACTTCTGTCAGGACCTCAAACTGGCAGACTTGGAAGAATAACAAGAACCAGTAATGCAGCGTTTAGAAGCAGGAAGTGTTTGCTCATGCTCTCCACATCACATGGTGAGACACACTAAATGCAGTGTAGCGGTACTGTGTTGCCATCTGGTGGTGAGGTCTCTCTCTCTGCCGGTCTATGCCTACCTCATGCATGGTTAGGAGGTAGCTGAGGATACTCTGTAGCTCATCTTCCTTCACTCCATGATCCTAAAATGCAAAATGCACAGATTATTTTAACAGCGCAGGACTGGAAAAAGAGGTGACTAAGAAACAACATTTTTAACCCCGTAAACCCTAAAAATGCAAAGCACAGATTATAATGAAGAAACCTTTAATGATATCGAAATCCCACATACTGTAATAAAATATTTGAACCCTGCAAAGCCAAGTGTAATGTATGCATTATAATATAATGAAAAAAAAGTCAGATATAGCAAATATAATACATTTATTTACCAACAGACAGATCAAAGGTTAAAGGTTTTAATCATCCTAAGGACAAGAGAAGTGCATGCTGAGTTACAACACATGCCTGAGGAAGAGGCATGAGCTTACCTTCATTATGAGCTGCTTGACAAACAGCAGCAGAAAGGCTCGCAAAGAGAGTATCTCCTTCTGATTTGGCCTTGGACCTTCTGAAAACCCAAAGAGTTCAATGGCTGTTTAGCGTGGTTAACAAAAGAAAGGCATGAAACTACAAGATGATCCATTTTATTTTGTAAAAGTTCTATATCACTTGAAAGGACTTGCATACAGTGTGAGTGTGCTTGTATGTGTGAATCTGTGTTTTTGTGCACATGTGCATGTGAAAGTTTAATCGGGGGTGTGATTATGTCGTAATTGCTGCATATTTTTGCATTTTGTGTGTAGGCTCACCTAGGCCTTTGGGTACGATTCCACTGCGGTCCTGAGGGTTGACAACCCAGTAGTAGAATTTTAGTGTATGCATGATCTGAAGCACAGTGCCCACCCTGCGAACAGCGTTGTAAATGGTCACTGTGCTGATGAACTCTGTTGCCAGGTAGGTGTAGAGTGTCAACTGCACCTGCACAGGTTATAAAAGCAAATGAAATTTAAATGTGCATGGACTCAGGGTCGAGTCCTGTTTTACTGTGTCCTTGCTTTTTGTTCCTTTGAGAGGCAGCTGGATGCTTGGAAAGCTCCTAAGGGTTTAACTGAGACATTCTGGTTTTAATGGCAGTTACAGGTGGAGGGATAACCTTGAACTAGGGCAAAAGCACAGAGGGGCAAATTTGTGTGCAGTACAAATTCATTTCTACATCTTTTTAAACGTAACCAAAAAATAATGTAGCCCTGTGTGTTACCTTGGCAGGGGCATGGATCCAGATGGCAGGGTTGAACAGAATGTGGTCACACAGCTGCTTGAGCAGCAAGATCCCATTCTGCAAGTTGCTAAGGTATCTGGAAAAGGCCAGTACAATGTCCAGGACGGGCCTCGTCACATGCACCTTGGAAGACTGGCGCAGAGAGAGAGACAAGAAGGCACAAAGTGACACAAATGGAGGTGAGGGAGGGAAAAAAAATCCATAGGAAGTACAACAGTAAAGAGACGGCAAAGTGATGAAGGGAAGTAGTCTGCCTAACAGACTCATAAGAGTGACTTCCAAGCAAAGCCAAAGGAAGAGTATAGTAAGTGTAAATGTGTGCCTGTGTTAGTGTATTTGCATTGGAGATGAATGAATATTAGGGTTACAGCTGTGCTGGGATCATTACCAGGACAGGAAAACTGTCTTCTTGTCAGTTAAGCCAGCTTACTCACCTTTTCCAAAGTATAGCCAATGACGAGGAAGCCTTTGCAGGCCAAGACCTGCTCTTGCATAGCCACTGAGTTCTTCAAGAGCTCCATCACAAAGGACAGCAAAGTGCAGCTAAGAGCCACAGACAGAAAGACAAACAGTGACAAAGAGAAGGACAGACTACAAGTCAGGCAGTGACAGTCTATGTAAGCTGCTGACAAAGCCCAGACTGTCAAGAACACATCATACAGGAAATGTGATTGAATGAGGTTGTGTGTCTCCTTTGTGCTGTGGTAACAGTTTCAACCTAGCATCACCTTGAGGACTGCAAAAACATCCACAATGCAATTTAGAAGTAATAAACAAAGCAACGCATGTATTGAACTAAACATTTAGTAAGGATGAAATAATCTGAGAGTAAACTTTTAATTTAACAAGCAGCGTACACTATTTAGACCATTCAATTCTAGAGTCGTTAAGAAATAATAGTACAATATTGATTCACTGTTACTCTGCACGCTTCATAGCCCTTGAAGTAACAGCCCTAATAAAACACCATATGTGTTACAACCTGAGTGGTCTTAATGACAAATGAACAAAAGCCTCCTGATTATTCACTGCTCGGCTTACTACTGTAGTGCACGTAAGTGGAGTTACCAGACAGAGGTGTCCAGCTCGTTGCTGGAAGGCTGGCAGTAATCCAGCTGTGCAAACAGTGGGAAGAGGACCTGCACACCACCGATAGAGTGTATGCCGCTCTGGACTGAGTGAGTCACCACAGCTTTCACATCCTACAGAAACACACACACACACACATATAGCCACGTTACACATGTAATCAGAATCGCACAGGGTCACACAGATGTTCTTTTCTTCTGATAATTACAAGGATATGTAACTACTTTGGGGGTTTTATTGCCACAGCATAACATAAGAGCCCTCATTTGAATCTTTGACTGTTGCTGCCTGCTTACCTCCTAACCTCAAACCATAGTTTTGATATTTCCTCTTATTTACTGTAATGTTTTATAATATTTCCCCCCAAATTTATATGGATGTTGCTCAGTGTTTGAGAGGGTAGACACAACTAATGGATGAGAAAAACAAACCGAAAAAAGTGAGAATTTTTCCCGCCTTCTTCTATAGGATTGGAATTTTTGAGCATGGAATACCAAAGCTGCAAATATAGGTCACACATTCATTCATATTTCACACCGAGTGTGTTTGTGTGGTGGGGGGAGCGTATGTTTATGTGGCGGCAAAGGCCTCCCCCACAGAGGAAACAAAGTACTTTCTTTGATGAGAGGGCATGAGAGAAAAACTCAATTAGCACTCGAGAGGAGAAAACTCAACATGATTGAAGAAACTGTTTTACACGTGTGGTGCACATTTCTCTGAGCATATTTGTGGGTACATACATGACTATGGCAGAATTTGGAAAATGTCCATGCACTAACACCATATACAGCTACAGAAGAAAAATACACAACTACTCAAATGTAGTTCCAAACTAAATCTCCCAGAGAAAGCCAATTTTATAATTAGAGCACCAGGATGGCATTTTTCAGCAGCTGCAGCAGTCTGTCTGGCTGGCTCAACACATTCGCTCCTCTGCCCTAATGAGGCTATTAAAATGAAAAGATGCCAACTGGGCCACTTTCATTACCGTGTGGGAAGAAAGAGAGTAAAGAGTGGTACATATGGAACAGTGGGAGGGAAGGAGCAGGTGTACAGGTGCTGAATGAATTTAGGCAGTGAAACTGCTTTAATGTTGGTGCTGTATGGTGGCTTAAGGTTAAAGCAATTGCTATAAATACTAACTCCAATGGATGGCTCTAATATGATAGACGCACTAAATGTTAACTGTGAGGGTGTAATTACCTGCAGCATGAGCGCATGGGGTGAGTGGACGAAAATGGAGACATTGTCCTTCGGGGAGGACTCGAGGCAGAGCTGGGCGTCTGTGGCTCGGGGATTGTAAGTGAAGGCAATACTAGAAGACAGCTTGCCGTCATACAGTAAGGTCTTATGATGCTCAGCGAACAACAAGTCACTCTCAGCCTTGTACTTGAATGTGCCCTGAGCAAGAAGACAAAGAAAAGAGCAATAAGCGTTTAGTAAAAAATTACATTAGACAGTCTCTGCATCGTTCTCTTAAGTGTCTTTCTGCAACCCTGGTAACCAAACAAAAAGGCCAGTTACAAATACTGAATCAATGCAATCATCTGCAAATTAAACAATACTTCAAAGACAAGACATTGCATGTTTAAACAGAGAGATCTTGCTTTTGAAAGACTATATGTCTATTTTTAATTTGATCCCAGATGTGGAGTCTTAAAAACAGACCTGTTGGAGCATGAACTAATTAGGTTCATTAGTAAAGACTGAGACAGATCCACTGCTCAAAGACTGCAAGGACAACAAGACGCACTCAGAGCACAAACATCCATGAGCAGCTCACTCACTGGTCAGCTCTTACTTTTAAGGAAATAATACTGTAGTTTGTATTGATTCAGCTACCTTCTTTCTTCTTTTTAAAACATACTTTATGTCCAGGTAGTACATTTGACGTGATATTTTAAATCTTTATACATACATGCATACTGCAACACATGCCACACTGAGGATAATAGTAAGAACCATTGTTTATAAGTTTTAAGGCTTTTAGTCCATTTTCAACCAATAAATTATTTCATTGACCTTGAAGACCTTAATGAATGTAAGCCAAACTGTAATGAATTATTAATGACCTCACTCTACACCCCTATAAAATTTTATCAGACTATTATTTAAATCTTTTCGAGCTATCGTGTTTACAGACACATGCATGTAACCCCTACCAAAAGCATAACCTCCCAGAGGTAACTAGCTCATCAATATAAATGAATGTTTCTTAACTTGTATACCAAAGTATTTTAGATTACAACACAGTAAAGGACTTTGATAATATATTGAAATCTCTGTAAGCATCTATGATTACTGGCTATGATCCAAAAAACGCCACTGCTGTTCATTTAATATGGTAAATGGTAATGGCCTGCATTTGTATAGCGCTTTTCTAGTCCATAGGACCCCAAAGCGCTTTACACTACATTCAGTCATTCACCCATTCACACACTGGCGATAGCAAGCTACATTGCCCTACAGCTGCCCTGGGGCGCACTGACAGAGGCGAGGCTGCCGGACACAGGCGCCACCGGGCCCTCTGACCACCACCAGTAGGCAAACATGGGGTTAGTATCTTGCCCAAGGATATTTGGCATGCAGCCAGGATGCAGCCTGGGATCGAACCACCAACCTTCTGATTAGTGGCTGACCTGCTCTGCCATCTGAGCTACAGCCACCCCATGGACTTGGATGATTTTTCTAAATGTGAAATTCTTCTTGGAAACCATGGATGTTGGGCCCTGTTGTGGCCACCCAGCTTGTTATCATTATGCAGTTAAAAAGCAAGCATAGCTCCAAAAATAAGATTCCAGGTGTTGCCTCCAGTGCAGAGCTGCCACCCACTGAAAACATTTTACACATGAGGAAATGAAAAACGTGACGCAGGGATGTCATAGTATCCAAGAAAGTAAAGTAAACAACCTGCAAAAGGTACTAAAATTGCCCTTCTTAATTCCTGAATGTTTAAAATGTTGACAAAAGGAGAGAAGTCATGCCAGTATATATTTCTTCCTCTCTAAGATGCTCATTATTATAACCAATCATGTTACTGAACTTTTTACAATTAATCTAATTAGTAGCAAAAATGTTCCTCTAGAGTTGCACATGTCCAAACTTTTTTGAGATTTTTCAAAAAAAATAGTAACACGTGTCAGTTTAAACATTTGATATTCTTTTCTATGTTCTGCTGTAAATAAAATACAGTTTCATGCTTTCCAACCTGGTAGCCCGGACCCAGCTGATAGATAGCAAGGATCTGAGCAGCGCTGAGAGCTTCTCCAAACAGGTACACTGCCCCCATCTGTCCGCAGAACACACGGTTGATATCTGCCGTCTCAGACGATCCCAGGAAACACTTGTCAAATGTCTGCAAAGGGAGGAAGCAGGAAGGGAGGAAGGAATTACGAGAGCACCAAAAGGAAAAAACAAAAATAGACAAAAGGAGAAGAAAAAAAAAAAAAGAGGTATGACGCGAGGAAGGAAATAAGGGGTGACGACAGATGGGGGTGGGTAAACAAAACCAAAAAGGAAAAAAAAAAATCAAGAGAGAACAGCAGGGAAAGACACACTGATGTTAACTCTAGCTTTAGAGCAGAAATATTAAGAATGATAAGATCACGTCTCCTTCAAGAAGCCAATTTGCTTTCTGCCACATCTACAGGATTACATTACACTGTGATGGCACAATAATTCCAAACATAATGTAATGTTACAATCTTTTATCTCAGCATGACAGAAAGCAATCCTGTGGACTGTGACAGAGTTCTGAAGTGTGAAGTGAACACGGTCATCATTTAATCATTTTACACTGCATTTTCCATGCTTCACAGATGGAGGGCAAGGAAAGCCCTCTGAAAGCAAGGACTGTGAATGGATGTGCGTAAAATCAGGCAAGATAGTCGGGGTGTTATTTGTTTGGTTTTGAGTGACAAAACTGATATTTAAACAGAAAACCTGTTAGAGCGCCTATATGTCTAACCCCCACATGCTACAATCAATGCCTACATTTTACCAAAGGGTTCATGTAATAAGTAATAAGTAATTATGATTTGCAAACACAGAAATGGCTTACTTAAGTGAATATTTAAATGCATTTTAGCAAAAAACTAAATAGCACTACATGAAAAGCAAAACATTTCTCCCCAAATCTCACACTCTTCCTTTAATTCTCTGTGAATCTGTGCAGACATTAAATATTACAGGAGCTGTTAGCAGCACCAACTCCTGTCCTGTTTTTGAGAAAAAGAGAAAAAACAAACAAACTATTAAACTGTTGCTACTTACGTCACTGGTGTTGACAAACCAGGCAATGTCTCCAAAGGAAGCCAGTTCACCGTTCACAAAGCAGGCGATTTCACTGTTTTTCCAGCGGTTGTAGATATGAACTAGAGTCACCATGTACCACTGCAACAACCAGAACAAGCACACTTTCACACAATGGAAGTGCATCAATCAGACCAACACACGCACACACATCATGTTATCAGCAAGTCAGTGTCTTCTATCACTGTAATTCAGTTACGTTTCATGACTCACTGCCCTCAGCTATGATCCCACCTTCTGCTTAATGTTTGCTTCTAGTTTTACTTCAGCTTTGCAACCAGTGAAATAATAAATAGTTTATTATGTGAGAGAACAAGCATTATAACCATGTAAAAATCAACTAAAATGAGTCCTCTTGGGGTTTGGTGAAGTAAGATGACTCCTTCAAGCTCCGGGGAAAAAAAACAAAAAACCCCAGAAACTTTCAAATTGCTCGCAGACCGCGGTTTGTGAAACTAACAGTTTTCAATGCGTGCTTTGTGTGGAAGGAACAGAGCCCTGGATAATCCTTCTCTCCCACTGCCCTCCTTCCTCCATCTTCTAGTTTTGCTTCTCCCCAGAGTCAGGTAAGATGTGGCAGCTCATTTTTAAAGGAAGGGCTAGATTTATCGTGTGTGCAAATGTGTATTTGGGTGTATAGATGTGACTGATTATGTGTGCGCTGACATATGATTTCTGTGATCTATTTACAAGGATTTGCCTTTTCATGTGTTTGAATATTTGGGTACAAAACACTGTATTTAGCTTCGTTTTCGTTCCTTTCGTACCTTCTGCGGTTTGAAGTCATACTTTACACAGTGCTGGAATCCTTTCCCCTTCGATTTTAATGAGGTCACTATCAAACAGCCGCCCACAAAGTGTGCCGAGTAACCCATGCCTTTGCTGGTACGGAAACTGAAACAAAACGAAGGGGAAATACAAACATGTAACTTTACTTTGGAAATGATGCTGCACAGTTTCATACTAACTACTGTACCTTTTAGTGGCAGCGTGAATTACAGTTTAAAAAAAACATTAAAAAAAAAACATTTTCAAGGGAATTTCTAAAAGCACAAAAAAAAAAAAAAAAAAAAAAAAAAAAAAACAACAACAATCATTTCTGAACCTCACTAGGTCTTCCCATCCTTCTCAGTGTCCCAGAGAGATGGGGCCCCTTCATGTGATTTAGTGAATATCTCTCTTGTTAAAAGGGCACCAGACTGAAGGGGGGAGTTTTTATTAAGGATTCTCTCAAACAGCTCGTTGGCTGCCCGGTTTGCTTACCGTTTTCACAGCGGCTTAAGCAGACCCCTGATGAATAAATGAGATTTTGGCAGAAATGAATGTTGGTTGAAAATAAAATGTTCAGAGGGTTTGTTTTACTTGTTCCTCAGAGATTAAACAAAGTATGATGACACGGGGAAAAACAACCTTTGAGGCTGGAGGGAGTGGGTTTCAAAATAAATCATCTTGGTGGGAAAATTGACACGCTCACCTTTCGTGCAGTTTTCTTTGTGTCTAAACTATGTCCTAAAGGCGAAGTTGGCACTCCTGCGTTCCATTTGTGCCACGTTCAAACAAAATTAACATTTAAATGGCAAAGAGCAAAGGTTTATGTTCACTCCTTAATGTTTCGAAAATTCTTGTGTACCTACCAGTACAGGTAAGGCTTGTCTTTGTCTACATTGATGTTGTTGAGTGGATCCATGCGGATCCACGTGTGGAATGTAAACCCATTCTGATATGGCCATTTTGCTATGGGGGGCAGAGCTATTGCCTGTTATGGGAAAACAAACAGAAGAAAAAACAAAAAGCATCAGACACTGTGATGTAGGATCCCGGCCAACTGTGGAATGAAATGAGCCTTCAAATATTAACTAACACTGTTCAGTAGTGCAGTAGGTCAGTCTGAAACCCCACAAAAACAAAACAAAAGTGAAGAACAGCTGGAAAACATTTACTCTAAATCACATTCCTGTCTTAATGTTTCATTAGCAGAGGTATGTGCACTGTACACAGCACGCTGTAGAAAAGCACAGACACGTAATAGCAGCATTTAGGTGAAAAAGAAAAAAATGAAACCACAGCTCACAAGGCGGCGTGCTGCATCTGTACATGTGTCATCATCTCAGCAGAGGGTTACACACACAAGCAGGAAACCACACACAAACATGCAGTATGTTAAAGGTGTGAGTAGACTAATGAAGTACCGAGGAACAGATTTAAACACATCTATGTGCATTAGACATAATGAAAGGTTCATTTAGCGTCATGTTTTAATTTAGCTTGCGTCCATGTATTTAAAAACACTGATTATGAGGCATTTAGCTCCAAAGTTTAGTAGCGATTATCAATCGAAGAACAACTGTGACATATTCAAATATGAGAGAGAGAAAAAACTCCCAAGGTGATCGCATTGACGTGCCACAAAATATCTTGTGGCAGGAAGAGGGGGGAAAAAAACAGCAATGCAATTTTTCATGTATGTGGTAATGATGCAAAAAGCAATGCTTCTATAAACAATTCTTTTGTAAAGTTTCAGTGTAATAGAAACTAAAGCTGGAGCGTGCCACTCACAGCCAAAGTAGATTATAATAATTAGGCAGATAACTGACTAGATTCAGTTCATGATTTGGTTTTTCTTTTTCCAAGTCTGTTAATTTTTCTGTAGCTGTCACAATCGACAATCCTGTAATATGCACCAAGGGTGTGTTATGATGTGTCATCTTTAAAATAAAAACCTACTAAAAGATGTTAAGCAGAGACAAATAAGGCACTGTGCAGCCTGCCTTTCCATGATACCAACGGCTAAACGAGGAGGCTTCCACTAAACTAATGTGCAGCCAAGTTACAAACGGTATTTGAATATTTCAAAGCTCACTATGCATGACCTTTGCTTCATTAATGCGTTTCATGCAAACATCAGAAAGCATGGTACTAGCATCAAACTGCATGAGATTATGCTCCAACATTACTACACACAAGATTTAGCAGGAATGAATTAGCTTTGGAGCCCTGGGAGGGGCCTGATGCTTAATAGCAGATCAGAAAATATATAATATAAAAAATATAAGTAGTATGAAAAATAAAAAGCATGTGTAATGCAGTCAATAAGAGAAAAATTACACACAAGACTGAACAGTTGGCTTAATGGAAAACAGGTGAAAAAGCAAAGTCCTTCATTTCATCCCAACACTGGTGTAAAATATTTCTCAATGGTGGTGGGAAAAAAGGATTTTTCACAAATTTTAGAGTGCACTCATTGTTCCTAAATTCCACTTGAACACTTCTCATGCATTATATTCCTCCTCGGAGGCTTTGCTTGTTTTTTTTCCTCTTGTATCTGTGGTTACCTCAGTTAGGTTCATGATTTCACATCTTTAATCATTGATTTAGTGTTTCATATAAAAGCCACTGATAGTGCACACGGACAAAACTACAAACTGTATTGTGTTTACAGTTGTGGCATTATATACTCACAGCTGCATTTTTTCCTGGAAAGCTGAAGAAGGAGTCAGGGACCGCTCCTGTGAGCCATGTACTTTAGCACTGACAAAAGCTTCACTGCGTGACGAGGCTGAGGAGAAAACACAGACACATGGGTGTTACTTAAGGCAGCTGATATACTATCAATGTTCAAACAAGCATACACACACAAATATGCACACACTGGTTTTAAACCTGCTCTTCACACATGCAGGCTCCTTCTGCTTGTTCTAAATCTAACTCAAAAACTGCAAAGACTGCCATCCTGAGAGATTTCCTCATATTTTCTCAACCCTGTGCACGGCACAGTACGCCTATTTAAAATACAATGAATCGCTGAGAGTATTCACTCACCCATCCAAATCACTGAATTCAGGTGTTACAAACCCAGGAACTCAGCCACAAAGTAGCAGGCCACATAAAATCACTGAGTGGGGTCAGCAGATGCTGAGGTGCAGAAAATGACAACTTTTTGCAGAGTCAATCACTACTGACCTCCAAATTTCATGTGGCCTTCAGATGAGCTCAAGAACAGCCTGCAGAGAGCTTCATGGAATAGGTTTTCACGGGCGAGCAGCTGAATCCAAACCTTACATCATCAAGAGCAATGCAGAGTGCCAGGTGTCGGATGCAGCAGTGTAAAGTAGGGTGCCACTGGACTCTAGAGGAGTGACAAATCACCCTTCTCTGTCTGGCAATCCAATGGATGAATCTGGGTTTGGTGGTTGAAAGGAGAACGGTACTTGTCTGACTATATTGTGCAAAGTGTAAAGTTTGGTGGAGGGGATTATTTTGTGAGGGTGTTCTTCAGGAGTTAGGCTCGGCCCCTTAGTTCCAGTGAAAGGAACTCTTAATGCTTCAGGATACCAAGATATTTTGGACAATTTCATACTCCCAGTTTGGGGATGACCCCTTCTGTACCAAGATGACTACGCACCAGTGCACAAAGCAAGGCCCATAAAGACATGGATGAGCGAGTTTGGTGTGGAAGAACTTGCACAGAGTCCTGATCTCAACCTGATAGCTCTTTTTTTGTCCCAAAGGTGTTCTGAGACTGCAAGGCTGGTGTTCCTGTCCAAAGTAAGTGTCTGACATCACAAATGCACTTCTAAAAGAACAGTCAGAATTTCCCATAAATCCTCTTAAACCTCATGGAAAACCCTCGGAGAAGAGTTGAAGCTGTTATAGCTGCAAAGGGTGGACCGACGTCATATTAAAGCCTATGGATTAAGAATGTTGCCTCACTCAAGTTCATGTGCGCATGAAACAAGTGAATACTTTTGGCAATATAGTCTGTGTTGTATAAATACAAATATGACTGAGTGTTTTTACAAAAGGAAAAGAAAGTCATGTTTTACTAGCACAACACAAGCTCCCATGGTCTATCCGGCTCCAGATATTCATGAAGGGAAAAAATGGAGCAGTAGCAAAAGCTGCTTGACAGGGGGAAGTGTGAGGTGAAATTTACAGGCATAAAATCAACTTGGCCCATTTTCTTCACTTGATTAGTGTCAGTGATCAATGGGTTACTCTTCTTCTCTTCCTCGCTTCATCTGTCATCCTTTCTGTGCTACTGATTCTCCCTGGATGAAGCAACTTATCTTCTGTACATGTATCATAAATCTTAATTTCATTGTGGGTATACCTGTGTGCAGCTGCTCAGACAGGATTTATTGTAGAAAATCTTCCCCAACTGTGTAAATACTAAATAATAAGTGTGTTGGCTCGCACGGTCACGATGTGAAAAAAAGCAACCTAAATTTGGACTGTGTGTGTACTCCCAAGAAGCAGCTAATATCAATAATATAGAGGTGCAAAGACCAGTGAACAGGAGTCATCTGGTTTCACATGATCTATATTTTCTGTGTGATGAGGGCATTGCCTGTGGGATGGCAGCAGTTTAGGTGTTGCTAGAACATTGCTCATGCGGACCCCAGACAACCAAGACAGATCACCGTGGCGAGCCTCTGACTCACCCACTGGCCTCGCTCCCCTTGCAACTTGCTGAAGAAAAGCTTCAGCTCTTTAACTGTGATGCTGTAGCTGGCAAGTACACCCAGCATGTCCACCAGCAGGTCTGCAAGGACACACGTACACAAAGAGGACAGAAAAACACAGGCGTTAAACATGGCAGGTTAAAAACAGGCTGACAAGATATAATACAACCTTATTTCCAAAACAGTTCAACAAACATGTAAAATGTAATAAATAAATAAATAAATGCAGTGATTTCCAAGTCTCACACTCACATGTTATTCTCAATAGGACATAGAAACCTTATCAAGTGTTTGGACTGAGATGTTGAACTAAATCCTATATCAGACAAGAATAAGGGATTCCTCTTCCAAACGTCCTGCAGCTAGTGTCCTCAGTTCCCACACGTTTACAAACTACTGTTAAAAGAAAAGAGGATGCTACACAGTGGTAAACATGACCTTGTTCCAACTTTTGTGAGACATGTTGCTGCCATCAAATCCAAAAGCACCTAATTTGTGTCTTAACATGATACATTTTCTGAGTTTAAACAATAGATGTTCTCTTCTAAATAAAATATGGTTTTCTTAGATTTGAGGTTCATTGCATTCTGTTTTACTGTACATTTTACACAGCATCCTAGCTGTTTTGGAAGTATTATAGTAATACTACCAAATTATTACCAAATTATTACTGTATTATTAGCATTACAGTAAGACTTACAGTGTAGCGAACGCTTCGAGCAGCTAAGTAACTAAAAACGGAGACCTAAAATAGACAGGATGCTCCGGGAGAGTCCCAGCTTCTGTGCAGTCTCTTATTAGCCATTATTAATAATGAGCCCAGTGACAGATAAGACTAGTGTGCATTTTATGGAAGTTAACAGTTTAATATGATTCACTTCTTCCAGCATAAAGATGAACGGCAGTAACATCTGAGAGGATGTTTTCTACATAATATTAAAGTCTTGCTGTTCAATTCTGTACTACATGGTTTCATTTTGGTTTTTAGTAAAGGGGATTGCAGATCTCTTTAACTTAACTAATACTGCATTCACACTAAAGTAAATGTTATTATAATCATTACTTTTAGCTGCCTAGTTACTACTGGGCTATATCACCCTTGCTTGACTGCATACATGCTCCAGGCCAGAGCTGTTCTAGCTGGCAAAGGTTCACTGAACCATACACTGCAGGACTAGTTCACACTAATTTCCAGATGAGCATCAGACAAATTAGACTTAGACTTAAGGAGGCTGTGCAGGACAACTGAATCCTCACTCAGCATAATATGTCAGTGTATGCAACACTGGAGGATGAAATTATGATATTTTGGACAAAAAACTGTAATGATCAATTCACATGTGGAGTTGGAATGTATCATTTAGCCAGCTCTCCTTCCTTACAGAGGTCACAGTAAAGGCTTAGCAACAAAACATCTCTTCTCCAGATGGGGAAGATTCATTGTTTTGTTAAGCAAACATCTGCAGCCTTTGCAGCTGAATAGCATGCTGCAACTGCTACACAAGCCAATTGCCTTTAACCTTTAAAAACTCATGGAAAGACAAAGACTTGTTTCAATGAAGGACTGTTTTCAGCACCTGCGATCATGCTGTCAATGGTGGATATACGCTGGAGCACAAGCTGAATGAGCCCCACTTCAGTGCACGCCTGCAGGTTACGGACACTCTTCTTGAGGATGGCGGTGAAAATGCTCCAGATCTCAGCCTGACAGTTGGGCTCACACTTGTCCAACAGCTCGACCATGCACACAATGCTCTCCGGTTCCTGGATGATGAAGTTCATCTCCAGGTCAAACTGGCCGCCGACCAGCTGGAAGACAGAGAGAAAAACAAGTGAGGGTGGATGAGGAGGAGAGTTCCTTCCTTTTCTTTCATAAGCAGACAACAGAAACATTCCTAAGTGTGGGTCCACACTCCTAAACAGATCATTAGTCAGGCATTAGAGATGATGCCAGAGGATTAAAGGTCAACAGAGAATCTCTGTAAGTCTGTGGTGTCTACAGCTAACATTCTGACTCTGCAATTATTCAAGAGCAAAAACTATTGACCTAGTAATAGTTCGTTAATGAACTTCGGTTCTGTAAATGCCAAAATGCTAAGAGCATTGTGGTGTGTGTCTGTGCATCATAGTGATACTGCATCAATACACACACACACACACACACACACACACACACACACACACACACACACGGGATCTGTGTGTGTGTGTGTGTGGGAATACTACGAACAGGAGGCTCACCTCATGCACTACCATCCTGAGCTAATGTTCGGTGGGCTAACTTACTTTAAATCAACTCAACCCAAAAAACTATTCAACACTGTGACACAGTTGGCTTGATATTACTACCTACTAATTCAGAGCAAGCTAAGGGCTCAGTCACATGAGTTTACATATATAGGATTTATATATGTAGACAGCAACAGATATGTGATTTTTGATGATTTATTAGAAACAGATTGCATAGGATTGCCAACTTGACCCCATTCAATCGCAGATTAATAACAGAGTACTCTGTATTACAGCAACATTTATGGCAGGTTTTAGTCTCAGTTTTGGCATCACGGATCATCTCATTTTGCAGCACAAAAAACATAAAAACCAACTTGGACAAAAGCTAATTTTAAAGGGTTTAAAAATGTCAGAAATAGTTGCGTTTAACTTTGCAAACTGCAAATTATGTCCTCAGAGTGAAAAGCATGTTTAGAGGTCTTCTATTCCTGTAGGAGGTCCTGAAATACTAACAGCATCCGACAAAGCCTGGCAGACACAAACTTGGGCTGAGATTAATTTCCCGTTCTGATCAAGTTCAAGAGAAACAATAGCATTTGTATAAACCACATCCTGCCATATATGCACAGCTTTCTACACAACATAACACACAACCCCAAGCTCTATTCCTTTCTCCATGAAAGAAACTAATTACAGTATTAGTCAGCCTCAGCAGCGATCTCCAGCTAACGCTTATTCAGGCGGCGGTGAGGTAGATTGCTTGTCTTATTGCAAAGAAATAATGTTCTTTGTGTCCAGGGAAAAAATGTACGAGCCATAAATGTCATGATTTGTCACTCCTTAATAGTTGTGATGACATTTTTATTATTGAACCCTGCCTAATAGAAAAAGATAAAGAAAATAACAACACGGATGTCAAATTAATAATGCGAGGAAGGCTGTCATGTTTAGAATCAAGGAGGTGTGACTAGACAAAAACAAAAAGATTGCCGTACCACCATTAGACTAGCTCAGTGTGAAAACAGTGTGATTTGGTGCAGGGATCAGAAACTGTCCCATTAAAATGAGAGAGGGGAGATTTACTCTGCAAATGTGTATCTGAGCAGAAGATAGAGGAGGAGGGGTAACACAGCTGCCCCTGCTGCTGCTGCAATATCTTTAAAGATGTGGAATAAATAATAGCGCTGAGACGCAGCTCTCCCATCGTCCTTTTGCCCTCCCCTCACATATAATCCATTTATTCTTTATGTCACCATTAAGCCTGGGATGATATCCTTTACCTTTTGACTGAATCAGATACACGATGCATTTTTCCTATCATCCCTTTGCACACAGCCTCAGATGAAACATAATGTAGAAAATATTTTTTGGTACTAACATATTGTTCCAAAATTCACAACTATTGCAAATGCAAACAATTTTGTATCTAAACATATGAAATGCCCGCATTTAGCTTTTGTCAAAAAACACTTGTAACTTTTAACACATAAATAAACTGTAGGAAATAGTTATTTTATCACTATATATCATATTTATATGAATATTATTTTACAAAGAAAACATAAACCAGAACATCAGTGATGGAGTCGCTCATCTGACTCACAATCCATCATCATTTACTGGTTGCTGCACAAAAAAAAAAAAAAAAAAAAAAAAAAAGACAACCATGGCCTTAAACTAAAGCTCGCTTTGGCTGAAGACTCATTGAGTGATCACACATTTATCCTTTTTTACAAATCAACACCACAAACCAAATTTTATTATTCAGTTTTAATTAGTTACATTCAAATGTCTCAAAGCCTCGAGATAGTTTTAGCTCACTATGTCCATGGACAGACATAAAATAAAAGTAACAACATATTTTTACCACATATGGATTATTCACACCTTTCATCAGGCAAACAGCTAAAAGATATAAAAAAATAAATAAAAAAAAAATCATCAGTCTACAAGTATGAATGCAGTACAACTAAACTTTCTATGCATCTGTTCAAATGAATACCAAGCTACCTCTTATTGAAACAAATGGAAGAAAGTGTGGACAAAATGACCAGCATCTCTTCTGTTTCCTTTTTAAAAACCATAAATCGTGCACACCTTTTCTAACTTGGTGGATGCCCATATGTACCATCATGTCATATAAACAACTGATTTATGAGCATCACATTGTAAGCTAGTCATCCATTCATTAGAGTCAACTGACCAACAGATGACAAGAGTGGAAGCACAAGGATGGAGACCACACTGCAGTTGCACACTCTTGAAGCTAACAGGGCTGCTTTTAAATCTGATTTTCCACTTCCTATAATCAGAAAGGTGTCCAAGTCCAAGAAGACTTAAGCAATTACAATAAGTGGTTGTGTGGAAGTGCCCCCATCTCCTCGACAAAGAGGAATCCCCTTGTGGTCCTAATACTAAAATTAAAGTGAAACGATTCTGTAGACAGATAAAAATTACTGGGCTGATGTTGACTACAAAAATGCATTTTTCTGCTTTTGTTTTGTGATAACAAACATCTTGTTTGTCTACCAGGAAATGTTTATGATGCTTACAATATTTAAACTCCCTAAAACATTCAAACCAATGATTTACATTGTTCTTTCTGGGGAACAGGTAAAAAGCTGGCATAGCCTGAACTTCCTTTTTAGTCAGAAGCTACCATAATCGCCAGTGTCTTTTGGAAGCTAGACACCAGATCCCTGGATGGGTAACCTAGCCTGGCTGTACTCCCCTGAGGCCTGCCTGAATTAATCATGGCTGAGCAGCCAAGCAGCCACTGGGCTGTAACACAAAGCACAAACAGGCTGCTCTGGTCTCCATGGAGAACAACACCGGAGGAGAGCTGTTCTAAATGTTACACAGAACCAGTGTTCGTACATCAGATCCAAGAGGATTATGAATTTCAATGAAACTGAAGGCTGACAGCCAAAAAAAAAGGATATCAGGATTAGCAGGAATCAGAATTGTAAAAGTTATAGTTTAAAAGTTAATAGTTTTGTAAATGTTTCATTTCATCTGTTTAATATATTTTCAAACTATCAATATTCCTTTCCTATTGTAGAAAAATCATTTTCTATCATAAATGCCACTTTTTTAAAATGCAGAATATCACCTTAAACTAATAAAAATCACCAAAATATTGAGATTAAAAAAGGAAGAAGAGGTGGTCATATAAAAATCTTCCAAAGGGGGGACCCATCACAACCGCCTACTGACCCTTACTGCAAATAAAGACGATACATATGGGTCAGAAAATGCATTACATTTACTGGTTCTTGATTTCGCAATCTTTTCACAATCCCTTTAAATTCAGTTAGCAAGAAATTGAGACTGAGACTGAAGGCTGAAGCTTCACTGAGCCTGAGGTCTGAGCTAAACAAAACGAATTTGTGAATCATTACAGGCAGCCATGTGATGCTGACGATGAGAAAAAGCAACAAATGATGACCATTTTGTACCACAGGGGAGGAAATTACCCGGCTAAAAGTAATAGGCACAAACAGTGATGTTGCCAAGTCATAGCTGCAGGGTGACGAGCCGCTCCATTGTGTCTGTGCATGACTATATCCATGCTCATGTTAATCCTTCATTTCTTGTGAAAGTTCAATTAAATTCTATGACTGAAAATGTTTGAATATAAAAAGAGTTGCATGGCTAAGATCAGAGAAAACAGAAAAAAAAAATCCCAGACATTTATATGCTCATATCTAGCATCTCTGTAGATTGTCAGAGGGCTTGCATCCAGCTTTGAACTGTCAGAACACGCACGCCCCATCTATCACTTGTTATTATCTGCCAGTTTTGATGCATAAGCTCTTAAGGACAAGCCTAGAGAGAGTGAGACCTGATCGGTATGACATTTGATTGATTCCACTGTGCAGCTAGCAGTCCAAGTACGTCCCTAAATCTCATGTGTTGCAATACCTCACTACCAGAAAAAAAACAACAACATGTAAATGACTCAAGGCCAAGTTCAATTTGTCCTCTACAAGAGCACTAAATGCCAGATTGTTTTCAATCCATTTTAATGTAAATCAAGTCCAACTAAATAAATAAATAAATAAAATACTCAAATGGGCTGTCAAGAGTGACCATGCTTTCACCACACACACACACACACACACACACACACACACACACACACACACACACACACACACACACACACACACACACACGGCCTACTTTTTCAACAGCTCTCTTAAGTGGATCTATTTTAACAAGCTATCTTGTCAAACCAAATGTAGTTTAGCTTATTCTTCCATGAGAGCCCCCCACTGCATGACCCAAAACAAAGCATCTATCAAAGTGACCCGAAACATGATTCGTGATATGACAACATCTTATAATCCGGTGCTCTTCACTGCTGATAAACACTCACATTTCAAACATATTGATGTGAGATGTTGAAATAGCTCCAGCAGATAAGGAGGTCAACCAAATAATCTGTCCCACTCAAATCCCTCTAGCGCTAGCAGTGATACGGTGGAATGGGCTTCTGATGGAGGAGATGAGGCGAAATAGTGAGCCGAGGTCTTTGAAGGGGCTTGTGATACAAATTTTGGACACAGCAAATTTTAATTAATGTTATCAAGCCCTGTGACCTATAACTCTTCCAGCTTGCTTAAAAAAAAAAAAAAAAAAAAAAAAAAAAAAAAAAAAACACACACACACACACACACACACACACACACACACACACACACACACACACACACACACACACACACACACACACACACACACACAGATGTGTCCCTAAAATAAGACACATCAAGTGCAAATGTATCAATTATGCAAGGTAATACAGATGCTGGTTAATTTTTTTTCTAAATGTAATAGCATGCACCATCACTTTAGCTATGAATTAAATCTGTTGGGTGATGATCTCTGCTCTGAACAAAAAGTGAAAGCAGCCAACCATGTGAACATTTTTGTGCAACCAAGTCAAAACCAACTGTTGGTAACCACTTCATCACGCAAATCTTGGTCATATTAATTCACCAGCTGTTTGTCAGCTAGAAATAGAAAATGAAGGAATACACAACCCAGCCACTTTATTAGGTACACCGCAGAAGTACTGGATCGGACGCACTTTTAGCTTCATGACAGATCCACCAAGGTGCTTTTGCTCCATACTGACATGATACCATCACACAACTGCTGTAGATTTGTGAGTTAGACATCCATAGTGTCAATCTCTTGTTCCACCATATCCCAAAGGTCTTCTATTGAATACAGGTCTGCAGACTGTGGAGTACAGTGAACTTGCTTTCATGTTCAATGAAGCAGTTGAATATGAGCTGAGCTTTGTGACATGGTGTATTATCCTGGTGGAAGCAGCCATCAGAAGATGAGTACCCTGGGGATGAATAGATGAACAGCAACAATACTGTAGGCTGTGGTGTTTAAACAATTGGTAACAGTTGGTAATAAGGGCCTAAAGTTGCCAAGAAAACATCCACCACACCGTTATACCACCACCACCAGCCTAAACCATTGACACAAGGCAGGATGATCTAGTTATTGATACCATTAATGCAAAAATCTGAGCCTACAATTTGAAATCAAGACTCATCAGAGCAGGCAATGCTTTCCCTCCCAATCTTCTATTTTCCAATTATGGTGAGACCATGCAAACCGTAGCCTCAGTTATCAGCTGACAGAAGTGACACCTGGTTTGACCATTCTCCTCTGACACAACATGCCCAACAATTTTAAATCAAGAGAACTGCTGTCACTGAATATTTTTCTCTAGACAACCTGTTGTCTGACAACTTGGAGAGGGTTGTCTGAGTAAATCCCACCAGTACCACCGGCACAAACAACCATGCTCTAATCAAAGTCATTCTGATGCTTGCTTTAAACTTCAGCAGCTCATCTTGACTGTGTCTACATGGCTAAATCAAACTAATAAAGTGGCCTGTGAGTGTATCTTGAAAGCAAAACCAGAGTTTGATGACAGCTGACAAAGTCACTGAATATTATCATTTGGCATTTCAGATTATTGATAAGACCCAGCAAAAATCAGTTTTCTATAAAATCAAACTTTGCTGCTCAACATTCATGATCCAGGTGTCAGACATCAGACCCTCCACCCCCACAATCCTGAGTTGGATAAGAAAATTGATGTATGGATGGATGTTTACATTTATCTCCACTCATAATTATACTACAGCACATCCAAGTAAAAATGCACTGAATTGTACTAGTTTCACCATGCTGTAATAAGGCTTGTTATTACAGCTTCAGTATTGGAAAAACTATTCACATACCACCCAATCAATATTCTGCCTTGTGCATGAGCCTGCCACTTTGCATTTTCTAAAACAGAAGTGGAGAGCAAAGTGGTGAAAATTATGCATGCAATGACCATGAAAACGGCGGTCCAATGATCACAGTGCAACATAACCTTTTAAAGTGGCTCACTCCATTCATCTTGTATGACAATTTGTTTTTCAAAATGTAATACATTGTTTTCCCGAGCCACAATGCTACCTTCAACACCATATGAGACGAACATGATGAGAGGCAGAGTGGAGAGGGAGGAGGGAGATATTTTAATAGCTGGATTTCTAAGAATATCTTCAGAAGTGCAGTCTGCCAAGCTTTTGTTTTTAACAACGGCTGGCATTCATTTTTACACTACAATAGGAGTGATGATGTCTTGGCTGTAGTTTGATTAACACATGATTTCTTTTGTTGCATCATTTATTTATCTAAGAACAGATTTACACAACATGCAGATGGATAACGCACATGAACCTGCAGAGTTTTTGGATTATTTCATGCAATCACACAGCATTTATTTTTACTAAAACTATGTGCACACTGTGAAGGAATAAATGAAGCAGAAACCAAGACAAGAAAAGGGAACCCAAGCCTTAATTAGGACCATTACATCTGATTTAATAGACTGCAGATGAAATGTTGCTTTTACATATTTTACCTGCCGAGATTGTAAGGGAGTGTAAGGTGCGTGAAAGGTGGGTCCACAAAAAGCAAATCAACATTCCTGTATGAAACACTTTGTGCCATCGTCCTTTAAAAGATGCCACAAAAGATCTGATAAACTGCCATCAATTCTCATCAAAATATACTACCTGCCTCGAAATAGTCACGCCCCTCCATGTAGGCTATGACTACTAGTAGCTCTTTTCCACATTTGCACAGAAAGATAAATATAAGCACTTCAGTGATACTGTGAGAAGCTGGATTTTGACCTTTTCTCCTATTAAGCAAATACTCGTACACATCACATGAGTTGGTGAGCTATTCAAGTCCCCTGTTTAATGCTTGCGCTATCTGGCAATCGAGTTCGAGTTGCAGGGTGGCTGCTATTGTCAACAAAAGGAAAAGGCTTGTCAGGAAATAGTCCTCATTAGTAATCAGACTTCTTGGTTTGGAGCAATCTCTTAGTTTTCATGGACAGCTCTGACCAACTAAACTCCTTTTGCTTCAGGAATAGATGTTCAACATCACAACAATAAAATCCTGCTTTGTACATCACATTTTAGGGGGAAAAAATCCTTACATGGCTTCTGTTTGGAACGGGTTATTGAGCTAATTCTGGGGGATAGGTGTTCTCTGCTACTGTGATGCGACTTCCATAAAAGCAGACATGGAAAGAATGATTCGATCAAACAAAGAAAGTCAAAGTGTAGCAGCTTTGCTTGTGGTTTTAGTTTGAATAGCAGTCGTACAATAAGTTAAAAATAGCAGCTACAGGGCTGAAGAAGGAAAGAGATAAACATTAGTCATTACAGAGGAATTCCAGCCCGTTTTGATACATGGGGTGAAATCAAATTTTAAACACAAAGAAGCCTCCATTAATATATCTCTTTAACGGAAAAGGTGGGCTGTAAAGGTTTCCTTATAAACAAAATACTGATTTTTTCCTCATTCACTGAGGTACCAAAAGGTACCACACTTCAGACTAAAAACATAACTGTACTTTATTGTGCTTGAATAACAAAGCACACTTTTCCAATCACAGGTTTTTTGGGTTGTTTTTTGTTTTAAACACCTTCTTCAAATTGTTTTTTATGAATGTGCCATCAAAATAAAATTAAAATTATATTTTCCAGCACTTTTGTACACAGATTGGGGAGCTTTGGAAACTTTAGATTTTTGAGTACCTTTGTAAGTGGCAAATTGAAGGTTAACATAACATGTCAATTTAAGCCTAAGAGCTCATAGTCATAGTAGTACAGTTACTGTATTGCAGCCACAGGCATATATTACCACCGAAGCAGCTTTTTTTATTTAGATTTTATTTATTGCAAGCTCCTGAATGTGACACCAACCTGCTAACCTAAGAAATTTGTACTCTGGTACAAAGTCATAATGACAGCAGCTCTAGTATTGTGCATTTTGCTTTGTTATGTGAAAGAATATTAATGCAGCTTGATCCCAAATGCAAAGAATGGGCTATATGATCCATATCATTTCTGTTTGACCTTTTACAAAAAAAAAAAAAAAAAAAAAAACACACAACAGATGTAAACAGATCCAGAATTCAAATTCTGTTCAAAAAGTTACTGGAAGGTTTTATCGCTGTTTGAAATCTGGGAAATCCCACATGGGGAGGCAGGAAACCGTCTGCACCCTCCAGCATATCCCAACAAAGTTGCTCTACTCTAACCGGCTTCCTGTAGTTTCCTCTGCATATCATAAAATTCTAGTCAACAAAGACCATGCATGAAGGCCACAGAAAATGGCACGATGCACATATACCTGCAAGTAAATCATTACCCAAGTGTGATTTAGTATTTCCATCCCGATGTAGAAGCACTCTTTTAGTATAGGAACTCAACAACTGTTTTGAAAGCCGTACGTTGTATTTGTATATGTGGTATTATGATTGAGTAGTAGTAAAGTAAACGTGAATTGTGGGGATAAACATTCAAAATCCTAAGTGGCAGCGTGGCCTTTAAAAGCAAGCAAGCAAGAGAGCTACATTTGTGTCAAGTCAACTCAAATTTATTTATTTTGAAGCACATTTAAAAAACAAAAACAAAAAAAAGATTAAAATTACATTAAAAAAGTAGAACAACAGATGAAAAAAAAAAAAAATGTCTATCCATGTTTAATGTATAGACATTTGCCTCTGGGAATCCAAAGCTAACTGCTGAACCTTGATGACTTGAGTGCAGCTCAATAAAACAAAGTGATGTAAGATGTCAAACTGATAACCCCAGTGCTGTACCAGCATGAATACCCTCGACCTTTTAACATTTATTTCAGTGGTTTGAGAGCAGGTGCTGCCTTTCCGATCGTCCTATAGACCTTTGATGGCATCGCTCGACGTCTCAGCAGTCATCGTTTATGGGTTACTGCATCATTCTTCTGACATCTCAGAGAAAACTGTTTGATTTGGATTAAAGGCAGGGTGACTAACTTCATATTCATTGCTGCCCTCTTCCTTTTCTAGCAATAAAGTGAGAAAAAAAGCAAAAGCAAAATTATTTACTCTTTAATTCTGGCAGAACTACTGGGAGAGTCCTCCCTCAGCCTTTCACCTAAATAAGTCGTTCAATAGAAGCTATGTGCACTCCACCTTTTCTAACAGTTTATAATACTACTCCCTGCCTACAGAGCCTAGAACATAAAGAAAACTAATCAAAAGTCTAGACTTTATTTTCCAACATAGAACATGCAGTGATCAAAAGCTTCATAAAGGTTTTATATCCATCTAGAAAAAGAGAAACAAAAATGCTGCGATGCCCCAAAATCCAGATCTCAACCAGCCTGAAATGCTGAACCTTAAAAGAGCTGTGCATCAACAAATGCCCACAAACCTCAATGAACTGAAGAAACGCTGTAAGGAAGAGTGGGCGAAAGTTCCTCCACACAGAAGGTCACACAGGAAGTTATTAATCAGATGCTGATAAATGTGCTTCTACAAGCTGTTGAATCATGGGGTGTACTTAGTTTTTGCCCCCATACGCTGCATCTGCATTTTGGTTTAGTTTGTTTTAAATCAATTATGACATGGCGTAATATGTCATGTGTTGTTCTTCTTCAAAAGTTGTATTTAGAAAACCTAGAACTGAAAAGGGATATACTTTCCTTTTCACTGTAGAGCTGTGTGAACTTGACCTTTTGCTTTTGGGGTATAATTGAATTCTTTCTTCTGCTTTTGAATGGCCAAAATGTGTTTTGTTAGGTCACAGAGAACTTGATCTTCTCCTCCAAAATCAAATCGTTTCATTATGACAGTAAAGTAAACATTTGTGGAACAAAGTTTGAGGAACGTCCTCCAGATCAGACTTATCACCCTGTGAAAATATTTGATGAATTGTGAAATAAAAATTATGACCAAGTTGACCCAGATCTATTTAGCAGCTTGTGATGTGTCGAATAAGAGTCCAAAACCTTTTCAAAACTAGAGTGTTTTCAAAGAGCTGATTGATGTGGTGAATAACACCCTGTTGAATCTTTCTGAAACATGCTGCTGGCTTCACATTTAAGATGGACATACAAAAAAAATGTATACAATTTTAATATTTTTCTTTTTGAAGTCTAAATCGCAGCCAAAAAAAAAAAAAAAAAAAAAAAAAAAATTCTGGCACAACTTCACCTGCTTCCAAGGTGCATGGAGAGGATGAAAGAATTCACAAAGTAGGAACTCCAGCAACACTTGAGGGAAGATTAACAACTTAAATAATTGACCAACGCGTTTCGGCTTATGGCCTTCATCAGGGTCATAGTAAAACATTGTAAAAAAATTGCTTAAATACAAGACAGGAAACAGAAAAAGATTCAAATTAACCAGTCAAAACTTCATAGATAGGTCAGCTGACATATAATAGGTAGGTATTGGTTAATTGGCTAAGTCACGCCCAAGTAAATACCGGACTAGATCATTACTGATTATTCACATTTTGCTCATTGTTCAAGCCTTTTTGAAAATGGGGTTGTACAATAACCAGATTCATACAAGTTTCAATGTAACGCCTCCAAATTTTCAGTTAGTGCAGCCGCTTTGACTCCAGCAACCTACGCATTGTGGGTTAGCATGTATGTACCCAAAAACTCCAACCCATCTTGCCTCAATGATTACCGCCCAGTAGCACTCACCCCCATCATCACTAAGTGCTTAGAGCGACTGGTCCTATCACACTTCAAATCCTGTCTCCCCCCCCACCCTGGACCCCCACCAATTCGCATACCGCCAGAACAGGAGCACAGAGGATGCAGTCTCCATCGCAATGCACTCTGTCCTCTCACACCTGGACAACAACAACACCTACGCCAGAATGCTGTTTATAGACTTCAGTTCAGCATTCAATACAATCCACCCCTCACAACTCATCAGGAAACTGACAGACCTGGGCATCAGTTCCCTCATCTGCAAATGGTTACTGGACTTCCTGACCAACCGCCCCCAACATGTCCGGCTGGATAACCACTGCTCATCTACAATCACGATGAACACCGGTGTACCACAAGGCTGTGTGATGAGCCCTTTCCTCTACTCCCTCTTCACCCACGACTGCAGACCTGCTGATGGTTCCAACACCATCATTAAGTTTGCAGATGACACCACGGTGATTGGCCTCATCAGTGACAACGATGAGGCCGCCTACAGGGAAGAGGTGGATCGTCTGGCTGAGTGGTGCGACACAAACAACCTGCTGCTTAACACCGAGAAGACCAAGGAGCTCATCGTGGACTACAGGAGGAATGCTGACCCACATCCACCCATCCACATTAAGGGGACGGCTGTGGAGCGTGTGAGCAGCTTCAAGTTCCTGGGAGTCCACATCTCCGAGGATCTCACCTGGACGACCAACTGCTCCAAGCTGGTCAAGAAGGCTCACCAGCGCCTCTTCTTCTTGAGGACTCTGAGGAAGAACCACCTGTCCTCAGACATCCTGGTGAACTTCTATCGCTTCACCATCGAGAGCATCCTGACCAACTGTATAACAGTCTGGTACGGGAACTGCTCTGCCTCGGACCGGAAGGCGTTGCAGAGGGTCGTGAAAACTGCCCAGCGCATCGCCGGAGCACCACTTCCTGCCATAAAAGACATCTACAGGAAGCGGTGTCTGAAAAGGGCTGGGAAAATCATCAAAGACCCCAGTCACCCATCGCATGGACTCTTCACCCTCCTGCCCTCTGGGAGGCGCCACAGGAGCCTCCGGACTAAGACCACCAGGTACCGGAACAGCTTCTTCCCCACAGCCGTCAGACTCCTGAACTCTGCCTCCTGACATCTGACCCACGTTAAACTCATGGACTGAACATACACACACCCACAACCACCTACACACACACACACAATGGACAACTGTACCCTCAAACACACAATAATAACATGGACTGAACCACCACTCACAACCACTAGCACCTCTGTAGAAACTATCTACACCCTCACTTATCTTAACTGCACTACTGTATAGCTCTGTGTAAATAATCATTCTGTACATTCGATAATCTTTAATCCTACAACTGTTTACAACTTGCATAGTTCCCATTTCTGTATAGCTGTATATCTCAGACTCTGTAAAGTTATTTATTTCATATTCTGTATAGTTTTTCATATTTATATCCTGTTCATATCCTGTACATAGCTTGTACTCACTACAGCCTGTACATACTTATAGAATATTCACAACATACTTCATACCGTGTACATTATAACATACCATAATAGACCCATTTCTGTAATATACTCACATATCTATATTATTGCTAATATATATTGTAATATATCTATATCACTAAAGCACTTCTGGATGGATGCAAACTGCATTTCGTTGCCCTGTACCTGTGCATGTGCAATGACAATAAAGTTGAATTCTATTCTAATTCTATTCTATTCTATGTATGCAATCACAAGGGTGCAATTTTGCTGGTAAAGTGAGCTTTAACTCAACAAAACTCAATTTCAACACACTGGTTTGAATACACAAGTATTACCTGGGTATTCTACACGTTAATACTTTGATCAGTAAAATAACCGGATAAGTAAAGTCTGAGGGAAAGCAGATGATCCCTTATGAAGGGTAGAATCATTCAATCATGCCCTTTACTAATGCAGAGGAACACGCGTCTAGTTACAGAGCGGCTTCAACTAGAGGAAGTGAATATATCACCAGTGTGTCTGTCTGAAGTGAAGCTGAATATCATTAATTATACTAACACTTTACCATAAAGCTACGAACACTGTAAAGTGTCAAGAAACCATCTGTTCCGTGCTTCTAAAAACTACTGCACATAACAGACTTCAGGTTTCAATGTAGAAAACCTTTCTGAATCAGAATGACAGCTGACTTGGTCTGAATACAACATTCAAGCAGCTGACACTGGGACACTTCTCCCCCCTTTCTTACTTTTCAGCCTAGTCTGTTGCATTTACTCATGTAAAATATTAAGACATGCACTTTATCAACTTGATCTCAGATAGCTTCTGATAAATGTCTCTAAATATTTGCATAGAGTGCAGTAAAACTAAATTAATTTGAGCAATTTGCAAAGCAGTTTACAAAAGGTCAGGGAAAAAAGTTTAGTATTAATCTCTTATAACACTTTTACTGAAAAACAGTTATTGCTGTATGATGCAATTTCAATAGAAATAAAAAGTATAACTTCTCATGCAATGCTGTGTCATACAAAACAGTTTGCCACATTTTCCACATTCTTAAGTCTATCACAGATATCCAAGGGCAGTTCATTTTCACATTATTTACCTAAATTGCTAATCAACCTGCCCAAAAACAAAGGAAAAGGTAGACAGCAATGCTATGAAACACTGGAAAGAGAAAAAGCAAGAAAGAACATTTAGACATTAACATTTACATTACTTTCCCTTTAAATCTTTGCTCACACTATATTATATTGTATCCAGCAAATATTATGTTTTAACATTCACAACCCATCTAAGCATCTAGCACTGAAACTTGACTATCTGCCAAATAGTACTGCAATATCATCACTGTGAAAAGAAAGGTTAACACTGCTTGGCCAGAAGGTATAGTGTTCAAACATGTCATTTTAACTGGAACTTCAAGGTGCCAGCATTCAAAAAAAGCACATGCTTTTCACATAACAATGCTTAATATAATAGTTAATTATCTCAGGTAGGTGCGTCAATGTACAACTTTATTTTAACAACAGCTGACCTGAGCTGTTGTTAAGTCCACTATCATAATTGTCCTTCAAGTGATTCTACTATTGTTACCGTAAATGCTGGAACCAATAAAAATGATGAGTAGCCATTTTATCTTTATATCTCCTGAAGTCAATTGTTGATAGTCCTGCAGTCTCAATGCATAAAACACTTAATACTGTTACCCCTCTGAAAAAGAAAGCTATGACTCAGGAGGCCAGTCCCATGGTTCAATTCACACTTTAAAGCATCAAAGCATTTATAAAGAATTTCAGCCAGTCTGGGAAGATAAGCTAGAAGTGCACATTACTCACTGTTATTGGAAGGAAACAAAAAAACCAACATTTTTTAACAGGCCGAGACAGTCATAGTAACTCAGTTCAGCCTTTCATTGATTTAGCTGTCAGGACTGAGTCTTTCCAAACTGTCACAGATGTATCATCAAATGGAGCCGCTTTAGAATAAGACCAGATTTAGACTGTTTCTCTGTGAGTTAGCATTAACAATAAGTTGATTTAGACCATAAACGGGCCCCAAATGGATTTGACAAATCTTGAAGACATACCTTGCAGACAATACCTGATTGGAACTGAGATTACTCCAGCAATGACCCAAGGCATAGCTTCAAACTATGCAAGAACTATTCAGAGAAATGCAATAAAATGCTACTCTGTCTGTCCATGTATCATAATGTATCATACCTCACAGCTACTGAGATGTTTGTTACATAAGGAGTACCTGTCAAACTGAGTGAAAGGCCTCATGAAGCATGTGGGGTAAAGTCTCCAAATAACCTCTGCAAGTTACCAGCTAGAATGTCAAAAGAATCTGGGTGTACTCTGCATCTCTGATCACCAGCGTTTCTTCACTGGCTCTCAGTTTAAAAATTAATTAATAAATAAAAATAAATAAATAAAAAAAATAGCATTTAAAATCCTTTTCCTCATGTACATAGACTTTAATGAACAAGCTTGATAATATCTTAAGCTGATTCCACACATGAACTGAGAAAACTGTCAGAGGAATTGTCCAAAGCTCTCTCAGATGTAGGACACAGCAGGAGATAGTTCACATCAGCCATGCCCTCAGTACTGGAAATACTCTGGTTGGTTCAAGCGAGGGTGCTGCTGGGTAGCGTGATCATGAGAAAGGACACAAGACACGAGACGAACTAGGAAGTTTGTCGGTCAGAGACTGTTGAACATACAATCAAACCATGTCAGATGTTTTACATTCTGACATGTTTTTCCACTGGGTAATCTCTATAATACTATAATGCATGAAAACAGCTTTAAAGACTTATCATAATATCATCCTAGTAGAGCTCTTTGTAGTAGATTGCAGACTTCAAGAGTATCCAAATTAGGACGGCAGGCAAAGCTATCAGGATCCTGTGTTGTGGAACCAGCTCCCAGTTTGGGTTCAAGAGGCAGACACCCTGCTCTACTTTAAACAAGCGGCCCAAAACTTCTCTTCGGGGCAAAAATTGCATAAAGATTAAATGAAACTTAAATGAAGTGACCCTAGCCATTTACTTAACGGTACAGTATTAATCTGTGTGCAAGAAAATACAAATGATAGCGGGCATAATTACCCCTGTGGCTCTTGGGCACAGTTTTATTATCAGCTTGTTGGTGTTTGAGAGCCTTCAACAGCTCCTGTTCCCAGTTTCCGCCATCATAACCATTAGCATCTTGACAAAATGCCTTTGTGAGCTGGCACAGTTACAGGCGAAACAATAAGTAGAGATGTAGGCCAAGTAGTAGGCTACACTACCCTGACCCTGTTTCTTAAAAGCAGGCAGTCACTGCAACGACCGCAAATGACGAGAAATCTATGAGCAGTTAATCTTTTACTATTTGTTCAGCATTCTACATTTAAAAGCAAACCTAAACCAGAACAGTTTGGAGAATGGTACAAGTGACTCAAGTTTGAGTGAAAGAACAACACTCAAAGAATATTAATTTAACAGAAGTTGCAGGAAGACAAAAACCATTAATCAAAAATAATCAAATTAATAACGCAAGTTTTTCTTTTGGTTTCCTGGAATGTTTGTTCTCTGACAATAATTGGAAACTTTAAAACTAACTTTCAATTAAAAAACATATGCGATTACATCTAGATTACTGTGTGTGCAACAAGACTTTAAGTTGGATGTGTTGCCTGCTTGATAAATGTATTCTAGCCACACTTTGCCAATTGTGCATACGAGCTGATTAGTTTACAAATAAACTTGCAGAACGTAGTAATTCTAATAATTGGAATTGTGCTCACTGAAGTAAAACTTGTATAAACAATAAAGCTAATTGGTTATTCACTGCTGTGTGTTACAAGTCTATATATGGTGATCGCCTGAAATCTAAGTTTGCTCACTTACAAAGAAATGAACAGTCTAATTTTTTGGTAGTTTCATTTTAATACACAGAGAGAATATCAACCAAAAATCCAGAAAAAAACCCACATTTCATTAAAATTAAATATTGCTTTTAGTGTCATTGAGTAGAATGAGTATTTGATACCCTACCAACCAGAATTTTGGCTCCCACAGATTGTTTGTGGGCACACAAATTACAATGAATCAATTACAGATACTCCCAACTTCAACTAGTTGTGTGTGTATAACACACGCGTCCACAGAATCAATTTCTTCCATTACAACTTCTCCACCACCATAGGTGAGACCAAAGAGCTGTCAAAGGATGTCAGGAACAAGATTATAGACCTGCACAAGGCTACATGTGCTAAAAGACCATCTGCAAGAAGCTTGGTGAGAAAGTGACAATGCTGGTGTGAATATTTGGAAAGGGAAGAAATATAACGCACTTAGAAACGCAGTCTCCAACAACACCATTAGCAACACACTATACAATAAGGTCCAACCGTTCAAGAAAGAACTTGTACAGGTCCAACTTAAGTTTCCCAGTGAACATCTAAATGATTCAGAGAAGGCTAGGGAGAAAGTGCTGTGTCCAGATAAAAATCAAGCTATTTGGCATCAACTCAACCTGTCGTGTTTGACGGAAGAGAAATGCTGAGTATGACCCAAAGAACACCATCCCTACAGTCAAGCATGGAGGTGGAAGCATTATGCTTTGGGGCTGTTTTTCTTCTAACGATACATGAAAACTTGAAGGTACATAAAGGGCAGGGCCATGTACTGTAAAACCTTAGACTTCCTGCCCTCAGCCAGAACACTGAAGATGACTCATGGATTGGTCATCCAACATGGCAGTAACCTGAAACAAGGCAACAAAGGAGTGGCTAAAGAAGGAGGACATTAAGGTCACGGAGTGGCTCACTCGAGTACATGTTTTGCTTGAGGATCAAATACTTTTTCATTAAATGACATTTAAATCAATTTTTTTTCTTTTTTTCTGGACTTTTGTTTGATATTTTCTCTCTCTGCATTAAAAGGAAACTATCAGAAAAAATAGAGACTGGCTTTTCTTTGTAAGTGAGCAAGCATACAAATTCAGCAGGGAACAAAGTAATTATTTTCCCCACTGTACTCCAGAGGTAGTTACCACTAAACTGTCATGTGGAACAAGTTTCCCTAACCACACTCCTGAAGTAGGATGTGACACCAGGCAACTGTTCCCACCCAGTGCTTATCAACACTCCCATTAAATCTTTTTAAAGCAAAAACAGGAAAAACAAAGCACACTTCTCAGAGATATTTCATGTAACTACAGTGTCCCAAAATACTATATCTCAAGCTTTTAACTGTCTCTAAATTCTTGTTATGCAAGACATTATATCTCTCCGATGACACGCATCTCTTTCAAACCCTGTTAAATCCTGAGGCCATCTGCCTATTTGTCAACAAACAGCAGACAATGAGGCATGATGGGTGCATTATCTGACCTGCTCCAGGGCTAAATAAAGACACTGCATAAAGAAGGAGAAAACAGGCATTCCAGTTGTGGCTTTTTAAACCCACTTACACCTATAGCTCATCCAGACTAGCTAATCCTGTTTACCCTCAAGAAAACTCACTGTGGCGATTTCACTGTTATTTCTATAAAAAAAAAAAAAAAAAAAAAAAAAAAAAAAAAGACATGACTGCCAAAATGGTGCAACGAACACAAATGCCCTCTTTTGTTTAGGGAAACAAAAAGACCATTTACGGAAACAATGAGCACTGAATATTATTCTGAAAATAAAATAAACAGACAGTCATGCTGACAGTCAACAGTCCTATACCACTTCAGACTACCTTCAGATACAGTGATGCAAGAAGAAAGAGGTGTGACCCTGAAATTGGGCTGATGCGACAGATAATGGAGAGAAGCAGATAGCATTTCATTCATGTGTCAGATTAGAGGGCTCTTTGTTACTGCCAGAGAGGGCAAAGCATGCCTGGAGAGAGCACAAGCATCGCCCTCACTCTTACAGCTTTTGTGCCAGACTGATTGCAAATGAAGGGAGAATGTGTGTGTGCTTGTGGGCAACATATGCACACAAGCAGTGAATTATGAAAAAGAAAAAAGAAAAAAAAGACTCAAGTGTTCATATTAACACTTGTCTACCATCTTGGGGATCATCTTATTGCAACCATCGCTAGTTTCTAGTCAGGGCAAAAATAGCCTGTATCTGCTGATAAGAATAAAGCTACTAAACTCAATTTCACAGTTTTACACCGTGACGCATAATAATTCCACAGAACAACTACTTTTCGGGATTTATTCCTGCACTGGTAAGTAATAAGGGTCCCAGGCAGCCTATTTAAAGAAGTAAAAAGGGAAGATGCAAGTTTAGAACAATTAATTTCACTTATGACAGCCTATCTCAAAGGAGGATCCTCTGTGTCAACATCAGTCCCACAGATGATAAAGTGGGCAACGAGGCACTATCAAACAAGAAACTGCACATGCTCAGAAGCACAAAGACAAAGAAAGAGACCTTAAAATATCACTGAAGAAACAGAATAAAACTGATTTGCCTCGTTGACACAACTAGAAATACAGAATGCCTGGAAAACAGTAGCCTCGTAGAAGGGAAATTAAATGCAAGTAGATATCATAAAAAAGGATAAAGACATGCCCAAAAAGAGGCCATCTAAGCTATAGCTACAGCTAAATACAGATTTAATACATGGTGTTGCAGCAGGTAGTTCAAATACAGTGGCTCAAGACTAACTGAAGCACATGGACAGACAAATTCCAACATTCCACATTTTAACATTTGAAAAAATGAAATGAGAAACTTCAACTTCATGAATGAAATTATGATTTTACTATACGCCATCTTCCAGAAAACCCTGTAGCATAACAAGATCACTTTGGTTAACGAAGCCCCGTGGCACAGACTGCATTTTCAGATACATGAATAAACCTATCCCATATTTAATAAATCATAACTAAATAAAAACATCACAGAGATTTATTTGTGGCTTCTTCTGCTACGAGCCTTCAGGCTGTAGTTCTTTGTGATAAACACAAATACTTTGATGTGATGCATCATTTTCATAAAGGAAATCAAAACTAACACTTAAATGATCATAGCCAGTGTATTCATATAGTTGTGGGCTGCATAGCTGTCTGCCATCGGCTCTATGACCTTGTATTCAGGTAAAGCCACCGTTACATTCCACCCATCTCCTGTGTCACCTAACAGAGGAGCCATGATTCCAGCTCAGCCTGGCTCCTCTTCACAGAGCGTCACATTAGTCAGTGCTTTATTGGGCCTAGGAGATTACCTACCCTATGTAAGGCAGCGGTATACCTCTTTCATTCTCTTATATTGGGATAACCGCAAGAGCCCTGACGTCCCACTGCTTCATTTTAAAGTGCCCATGTATTAACAGTATTTACACCCTCTGAGATGTCCATTAAACACAATAAACCCTAATGAAGGAATACTGATATTGCTTAATTGCAGCCTTTTATTTCCTCATTTATTTCTATCCTATGTAGCAACATGTAATTATGTGTGATTATGCATTACAAGGCTGTCTTTGCAAATCTATAATAAAGTCTGCTAACTAAAAGAGAATTACATCAGCAGACAGATACAGACAGTAACGTTTATTACTGGCTCAAATGAGAATTAACACCCCAGTCTGCAGCTCTTTCCAGCTTTCAGCACACTGTTTCAGTTAGCCAGAACAAAAACAAAACAGTGGCACTTCCTGTAAAGCTGTGGGCAGCCACTTAAAGCACAAGGGCGCAGACAAACCGATTCTACACTACCTGCCTTAAAAAGGGAGGAAACAAGTGTAAACGAGTGACTACTAGACAAAGTCAAACATTTACTCAAGCCCAAGAGACCCACACATTTTCCCCCTCAAAAATTGGCATGGGGTTAAAACACCAGTGACCATTGGACTTAACATTTTGACAGGAAGCCAGATATCAATATCTCAGACTTGCTAAATGTTGAACTTTGTTCACCAATTCATCTGTGTTTCAAGAAGTGCCATGTATAATCTGTAATCTACAGGGAGTGCAGAATTATTAGGCAAATGAGTATTTTGTCCACATCATCCTCTTCATGCATGTTGTCTTACTCCAAGCTGTATAGGCCCGAAAGCCTACTACCAATTAAGCATATTAGGTGATGTGCATCTCTGTAATGAGAAGGGGTGTGGTCTAATGACATCAACACCCTATATCAGGTGTGCATAATTATTAGGCAACGTCCTTTCCTTTGGCAAAATGGGTCAAAAGAAGGACTTGACAGGCTCAGAAAAGTCAAAAATAGTGAGATATCTTGCAGAGGGATGCAGCAGTCTCAAAATTGCAAAGCTTCTGAAGCATGATCATCAAACAATCAAGCGTTTCATTCAAAATAGTCAACAGGGTCACAAGAAGCGTGTGGAAAAACCAAGGCGCAAAATAACTGCCCATGAACTGAGAAAAGTCAAGCGTGCAGCTGCCAAGATGCCACTTGCCACCAGTTTGGCCATATTTCAGAGCTGCAACATCACTGGAGTGCCCAAAAGCACAAGGTGTGCAATACTCAGAGACATGGCCAAGGTAAGAAAGGCTGAAAGACGACCACCACTGAACAAGACACACAAGCTGAAACGTCAAGACTGGGCCAAGAAATATCTCAAGACTGGTTTTTCTAAGGTTTTATGGACTGATGAAATGAGAGTGAGTCTTGATGGGCCAGATGGATGGGCCCGTGGCTGGATTGGTAAAGGGCAGAGAGCTCCAGTCCGACTCAGACGCCAGCAAGGTGGAGGTGGAGTACTGGTTTGGGCTGGTATCATCAAAGATGAGCTTGTGGGGCCTTTTCGGGTTGAGGATGGAGTCAAGCTCAACTCCCAGTCCTACTGCCAGTTTCTGGAAGACACCTTCTTCAAGCAGTGGTACAGGAAGAAGTCTGCATCCTTCAAGAAAAACATGATTTTCATGCAGGACAATGCTCCATCACACGCGTCCAAGTACTCCACAGCGTGGCTGGCAAGAAAGGGTATAAAAGAAGAAAAACTAATGACATGGCCTCCTTGTTCACCTGATCTGGACCCCATTGAGAACCTGTGGTCCATCATCAAATGTGAGATTTACAAGGAGGGAAAACAGTACACCTCTCTGAACAGTGTCTGGGAGGCTGTGGTTGCTGCTGCACGCAATGTTGATGGTTAACAGATCAAAACACTGACAGAATCCATGGATGGCAGGCTTTTGAGTGTCCTTGCAAAGAAAGGTGACTATATTGGTCGCTGATTTGTTTTTGTATGTCAGAAATGTATATTTGTGAATGTGGAGATGTTATATTGGTTTCACTGGTAAAAATAAATAATTGAAATGGGTATATATTTGTTTTTTGTTAAGTTGCCTAATAATTATGCACAGTAATAGTCACCTGCACACACAGATATCCCCCTAAAATAGCTAAAACTAAAAACTACTTCCAAAAACATTCAGCTTTGATATTAATGAGTTTTTTGGGTTCATTGAAAACATGGTTGTTGTTCAATAATAAAATTATTCCTCAAAAATACAACTTGCCTAATAATTCTGCACTCCCTGTAGTGGGATGAAAACTGTAACTCAGCTTCCCTTTGTCCTAACCAGTGTGGTTTGGAGATTGTTTGGTTTTTTAAGCCCACTGATTGGCCAATAGAGCAGGCTGTAACACTTTGACAATAATTAGTTTCATTTCGTTTTAAAGAAATATTAATTACTTTTGTTTTAATAGTTAAAAGGTTAGAAAACATGATTTAAAAAAAAAAATGCTCAACTATCAATTTGTGTGGCCTGTTGTCATAATGTGCACAAATCATCATGTTGTGCACCCAATAACATCTTGACACAAGTGCTTTCAGTTTCTCTGGCTCCATTCAGGGTGGGTGCTGCTATGCTTTAGACATGCAAAACAAACAACAACAACAAAAAACGTGGACACCTGTTGAACTATTATGAACATGTATGATCAAGAGTAATAAGCACATAAAGACATAGTAAAAAGAAAGTCTACCATCTTTCAGGTCTGTGGCTTTATATATCAGGATATAACAAAAAAAAATTCTGTTCCTTAGTGGGTCCGCTAAAGAACAGAGCTACTATTTAATTCCTGCTAATCAAATTAACTGATAACCTCTATAAAAGCAGAGGTTTTGGTAGTTTGTTGGTCTGGAGCATTCAGCTGTGTGTTATCACAATGCCAAGGAGCAAAGACATCCACAGTGATCTCAGAGAAGAAGAATTGTTGCTGCCCATCACCCTGCAAAGTCTAATAAGGCCATTTCCAAATGATATGAAGTAATGCTGCAATGGGAAATATTATTGACAAGTACAAAACATTCAAGACTGTTTCCAGTGTTCCCGGGAATAGAAATCCCAGTAAATTGACCCCAAGGTCAAACATTATCCCGCTTTTGGTTTCTACCTTATTCAGAAGGGGTAGCAACAGCAGGTAGCGCTGAATATTTAAGTTAACAGTTTAAATCCCAGAAAGTTGATTCTGTTTTAGTGGGAGGGAAGTCTCATCAATCAAGTTTCCTGACATCTTCACTCCCAGCTGAACATTAAGTCCAAGTGTGACTGGGAATATGATCCCAAACACAGCCTCAGATCTACAAGCAGAATGGCTGAAAAAGAAAAGAATCAAGGTGCTACAATGTCCCAGTCAAAGTCCAGACCTCAACGCAATGGAAATGCTGCAGCAGGACTTTTAAAAGAGCTGTGTATAAACAAATGCCTGCAAAACTCAATGAACTGAAGCAACGCTGTAAAGAATAGAGGGACAAAATTCCTCCACAGTGATGTGAGAGACTGAAAGTCATACAGAGAATTATTACTTCAAGTTATTGCTGCTAAATATGGTTGTACAAGCTACTCAGCTCTTCATTCACCGCTTCGCATTTTGGCTTAGCTTTTGTTAAATAAATAATGACGTGGTGAAATGTGTTGAGTCTTGTTGTTCATCAGAGGTTGTATTTAAATTATTTTAAAACCTGATAAGAACCAGATGATTTTTTAACTACGTCTCAATACATAAAAACTTAGAATTCCCATATTCTTTCTTTACCATAAGTGTGAAAGCCACTGCAGAGGTAATCCGTTTGAAGCGAAAATATGCCCTTTTTTGCACATTGTTCCTCTGGCTGTGTGCAAACTTGTGTATTTGATGCAGACTCTGGAAAAATAAAAACTTGCCATACTCAGATCCAAGAAAATAAAGAAACAAAACATGTTTATGCTGTGAAATTCATCCCTTGTATTACACCAGTGCTGCTTTAAACAGATTGGACCTGTCTTGGCTAACAAATTCAATGAGCCATGACAGGGCAAGACTTCATAGGACCAAAATATAAAAAAAAAAAAAAAAAAACTGTCTCCGAATACAGATATTGTACTCTGCCACACAGATTACGTTTTTTTTTTTTCCTTTCCTCTATTTAAAAGTAAACTTGAATACCCGATTATGTATCAACAGTTCAACTGTTGCACTGAAAAAAGTTCAGCTCTCTATTCTCTGGCCTGCTCATCTTTACTTTCACTTTTAACTGACAGCTATATACCCCTTGAACCTTGTATCGAGATAGCGTGAAGCAGATCCACCAACTGGGGGGGGGGGGGGGGGACAAAACAGCGTAACACTCAGACTGTGACTGTGTGAAGCAAACTCTTCTTTGCCCCCCTCTATAGCAAATTCCTGACTCCAGGCACAAACAGGGCCGGCACATGAGCCCGTTTTTCTAAAAACAACTGAATAGTGGCGTTTATAACCCAAGCCCACGTGCTGCGAGTCATCACAACCACTGCTGATGAGTTGTGACACAGAGAGACAATACTCTTGGGGAAACCATGTAGTATTTAATCAATGTAGGGCTCTGGCAGATACTACCAAAGAGAAAACTATGACCACTGTGATAAATCAGACTATCATGTGGAAAGCTGTAGAATGTTGTAAGCATAATGAAATGCACAGCACCTCCTGAAAAATGACACTGTCCATGATAAAAATGCAGTCCAGAAGAGCTGCAGTGAGACAGAGGAGCCTGTACAGATCATATTTGTGCAATGATGGCTTTCTCAGCTTAAAGGGGAAAAAAAACACACACACAAAAAAAACAATTGTACATATAGTCACTGGAAGCTGCTACTAAAAACAATACTTCCCCGTGATACTGCGTTTACATTGTCTGCTTTTCCAGTCAGAGGTCCTCGCTTGCAATCACATGTCTGTCTAAAATTAATAATAGCAACAGACAGACAAGACTAAAGAAATAAAGAAATAAATGAGGAAAAAGCGGAAAAAAAAAAAAAGCTTTGCTTTTGCAGCATCCTGGTGACACTACAAACGTGTCCAATCAAAGTAGGTCAGTGTAACATGGGTCAGTATAAGAGTGGAAAGACAAGTTAACTGATCGCTTTTTGTCTGAAAGGCATTTAATCATCATCTGCTTTGTTAATCAATTCACTGTTTAGTTTTTCTTCTTGGTTAAATGAAGTTTTCAGGCTCTCAGCTGTGCTGATATTTAGCTGATGGGATAGTTTGTGTTTAGTAGTGCTTACAAATATCTCGCCATGAGTCAGACATCTACTTGCAGTTCATTAGCCTCCTCTGTGGGGGTTGGTATTGGGAGTAAACTATACTATATGACTATAGGCGAGCCTCCCCTATCTAAAGGATTCCATTGTTGTACCACTGTGACAAAGCAGTTTTGCAGGTTCTACCTTCACGTCTCCTCCCTCTCCCTTCCTCCCACACCTCACCAGTGAAAGCTGCAGTTGAGCATGCTCCCATTCATCACGGTAAGTTTCCTTGTTACTGGTAGTTTCATTCATTCTCATGCAGACACCGCAAAGTCACTTTGTGAAAAGCTTTGAGGCAGGCGAGGGCTATCAGTACTGCAGACAGGCCAAGCTGGGGTACGTGCTTTAAGGCGGCCAACAGGTAACAGACAGATAAGGCACCCAGTATGACTGACCTGGATATGTCACACACTCTCACACACACACATACACAAAAAAGCACTGACTGATTTGCTGCTGCCGCAGTATTTTCTCTGCCACGATTATTCTCACATTGGTCATCATGTCATGTTCAATAACAACCTTAGTAACATGTTTTTAACACTGATAATTACATGTGTACATGCAGGGGCCCAATAAGACAACAGAACAATGCAGCATAAGAAACTGTATGACATGCATGTCTAAATAATGAGAACCTGCTCTGATGAGCCCAATCACTCCAGCTATCTGTAAACAACAAACCAACAATATACCATTTAATTTACACGGCCACATGGATAATAAGGGTTCATTAGAGAGAGAGGTCCTATAGCTGTGACTCACTGCAGTTTCCAGTGTAGGCTGCTTGCCTTTAAGTCAATATGGCCACACTTAGTAGTAAAGTATCGATTTTGTCAGTGCTTACAGACGATCAACGCCTTTCTTTTATGCAAATATGGGTGTAAGCCAGACTTTCCCAAAGATTCACAGCCAGTACCACAGCGTGACAGTGCTATCTATGGCCTATTCTGAGCCCCATAATCAGCTTACCAGGTTGAACACCGTCTCCACAATGTCTCGGTTGGAAACTTCCCCAACTTCCACCAGGCCGGTGAGCACGGCGAATTTCATTCTTATCCCCCTGATAGGCACTCCGGGGTTGAGCCCCACGGCGCCAGGTCGCCCGTCCTTCCCTTCACCTGGCGGTGCAGCGCCCGCTGTCTCCTCGCTAGCCATTGCTAAGGAAGCGGACGGGACAGGTGGCGTTCACAGGTAAGGCACCTGTTCACCTCCAATGGTGACAGTGGAGCCGATGTCAGAGGAGGGAAATAAGGGGGAGGGGGGGGGGTTTATCTCCCCTTCAGCTGAGTTGTTGACAGTCTATAGGCACATAAGCAAGACGTTTCCCTCCCATCCAAAAACAGCCTCGAAAGTGGGTAAAAAAACGAGAGAATTTGATGACCGCTGACACCGCGAGGCTGGAAATGTCAGTGCTCCTCTCCACGGTGAACTACTCCTCTGCCCTGTAACTTGATGCCACACGGAGGGTTTCACACTGTTAAAAGCCGTGGAAAGTGTGGTGCAGGTAACAAGGGGAGAAGCAGGTGAAGAAGAGTTCGCCCTTTTACCTGTGTCCTCCCGTGCTCCTGTGCACAAACGGCGAGCGAGGATACTTTAATATCTCCGCACAGCAGTGGAAGTTGCTATTGTCACTGAGTCCACTCACTTGACAGGTAGCGCTTGGCATAATAATAAAAAAAAACCTCATAAACTGAATGGAAGCAAGTCCGCCAGCAGCTCCGGAGAAAGCCGACAAAGAGCTGAGGTCCGCTCGGTGACCCCCTCCTCCTCCTCGGGAAACTCCGCACACTTGGCTAAATGGCAACGTTGACCCAGCTGCGCTGCATTTGCTTCCTGATCTACCCCGGTAGCTTCAGCTCGTCACCGCCATGACAGTATAGCCCTTGAGTGAGTGGCGCATGCGCAGTACACAACTGGGGACTGTTAAGCTCAGTGGCAGGTGTGCAGCTCAGGTGGTTTTCTAGCTCCGTGCACAGGGACTGCGTTCAAATCAACAGCGTGTGAACTGAGTTACTGCGAAACGTTAACGGTTTGAGCCCTACCGCTTAGAAGTCCTCTCTAAACAGGCTCCACACAACAAAACTCGCGATTTCACAGTCTCTCTACACGCACACCACATCATTAACATCAGTAACACAAGGAGGCAAAATAAAATGCACAACAGTAGTCCGCTAACCTCAGCGAGAGAGCTACATTATCACCGTTCAAGCAATGCCAGCTAAAATTAATGTGGGACTATAAGCTTGGAAATTTTGCGTCTGAGCTGTGTCTGTCGCACAGTATGCATATTTACACATTACAGGTTATTGAAAGTGTCTTTGTTCCGTTTTCGGGAAAAGCAGCTTGCTACCCTAACCTCAGGACAATGCACATGTCACGTGAACCCAATGTAAACTACAATGCTGAAGGGAGGACGTATAATAGTAAGCAGATAATGCTGCACTTTAATATTTCAAAAAGTTACACAGACCATGGGGCTGTTTATGATAATCCAGGTTTGACTGTATGCTGTGTATCAGCATGCATATAAACCTCAGGGGGATATATTTCAAATACTGCACTTGAAATGTGGCTTTATTTTGAACATGTTAAAAACATAAGGAAAAGAATAATCACAATGTATAACTTTACATGTTAAAAAGGGAGCAGAAATAAGTCTAATTCTATTAAATCCCACCCCCTTTCCACAAATAGTAACAACAATCATAATTTTTTTCTTCCTGTTTATGCCCTCTCCTAGAGATAGAGAGAAAAAGCAATTAAAATAAGGTAGGGCTTGTACAGTGTACAAGACACGTGCCTGCTACATACACACAGAAAAGTAGTAACTGTAACACAAGCACCAACAAATCATGTTCTGAGTGTAGGAGTGTTAATTTAGAAATCTTATGTACAAACTGTCAATGTAAATCACACATCATATAATGGATAAAAAGAGGATGTTATAGCTTAAACTAACACAACAAACAAAATGAAAAGGCAAACAGGAAATACATGCAGAACAACGTTTTTGTAGGGCACAACAGCGCACACTGACAGATGTGTGCATCCCGCGGCGCTGAAAACCAAACATTAAAGCAAAGTGACGGCTCTGCTTTGCTTGCCTTTTCAAATCACCGCCACAACCATAACCCCTGACACGTGAGGGGTTTTTTTTGCACGGCTGAGGAGAAGAGACAAAACTCTAATCAGACACAATCAAAGCAGTCGAAGTCAAATAATGTCCATATTTGATACTATCTGTCTTCCCATCTCTGTTCTTTCTAGTGACTTCACATTGGCTCTGTGGGATGGATGTGCAGCCATGAGTGTTGCCACAGAGGCAGCTGGCGTCACCGTTCCCGCTGACCTCCCAGTAAAGTGTAGCTGAGCCCTCAGGGACCCTGGGAGTCATGGAAGCCAGCAGCACCACCCATGAGATGCAGGCCTTGTCTCTGATTTAATGACCTCAAATCAGCAGTCTTGTTCACTGAGCCCAAAGACTTTCTTAAATACGACCTTCAAAAAGAAGAAGAAAAAAGAACAGAAAAAGAGCAGAGAAAGCTTTTACTGACCTTTAAACTGAACGGTGCCTTCTTATTCTCCTGCAGGCTTTATACAGCTAATGAGTGGACAAGTTTGTGACACAGCGCCACCGTAATCGTCTCTTTCTCCCCTCTTGCTGCCATCCTGTTGGAAGCTCTTATTATCTCAGAAGAAGATTATAACATCTGCAAATGATTTAGTGTCAGAGATTGCAATTAAACTGATGAGCCCTTGTTAAGAGCTCAGAGTGTGTCAGAGCAACTCTTTGAAAAATATCTTTTTAAACCATCTTGAAAGCAAAGATGACTAAAGTAATGACGGCAAATGTAATAAGCTTCTCATCCGAACCACAAATGTAAAGCTGTTGCTCATGCAAACAATACAGCAGAGGCTGTAGATCAGGGGTGTCAAAGTCATCACGGGCCACATACAACCCTACTTTGATCTCAAGCGGAACAGATCAGTGAAACTCTTCTTTCTGTCTATCTGAATTTAACTGCACATTTAATCCCCGACATATCTCAATATAAGAAAAAGAAGTGCAATTTCAACAGTAGCTCTCACTTTTCTTTACATGATAAAGAAATGCCGCCGAAATGAGTCTGGTAGCTCATTGATAAAACTGCCCTGTAATTATAAAGCAGAAAGTTACTGTCAATTCACAGAAAAATGACCTGTTTTATTTATTTATTTACATTGGACACTTTGTAAAAAACTAAAAAAAACAACCTTGTAATTTCTATAGTAGTGAAAAAAACGTGAACAGGTGAATTGTATCAGTAGATGGAAAAATGTATGGAGTATGTTGGAGTTTTTGCTGGACTGATTTTTGCCCCTGGGCCTTATGTTTGACACACCTGCTGTAGATGAAATAAAGGCAAAAAATGTCAACATAAATCAGATTTTGAATGAGAAGACACAATAAACAGCTGCCACGTCCTTCAAATAATTTTTGCAAACACTTTCTGTGGCACTAGGAGCTGGATTTGTCAAAGTACTAATAACCTTGCTGGCATATTAGGAAGAATTAAGGAGCAAGACTTTACATAAAACAACACCTTTTTACCTGTTTACCTGGTTTACATTTGTCAATATTGGTATATGAAAGATGAAGTCCACTAACGTGTTTACTTTGTGTCCTCCATCAGGAATCGACATCTTCCACAGAATAATATGACCTTCATACAGGTGGAAGATTACAGGACTATTGTATTAGGCTTTGTGGGTAAGTGGATAAATAACCTCCAAAGTGTATTTTCCCAACAGACAAAATTCTTCCCTTTGTTACAGTAATAATGTTGGTGGAAAACAGGCAGCACGCCTATTTTACCTGTTTGCACACCTTGAGACTAGTTCATCCTGTTCAGAGATGTGGAAGAACTTGTCTCCCAGTTAAAAAAAATTGGTGTGGATCACTTTTTGCTGGGACAAATGACACAAATTACTAAATACGAAAATGTTGTACTATTGTCTTTCAGCATTTGACAAATTTTACTTTGAAAACTGTTGTTCCCTATGGCTGTAGTTAGTTATAAATTATTGTTGAGCTTTTTTTCCCTCAGCTTCCATTTATTTAAAAAGATTACTTAAAAAATGTAGGTTTTGTCTTTGTTACTTTGTCCTGTTTGGCCCTTCCACTGTTTTTGCGCTGTGGTCTTCTGTAATCTGCCAGTAATCAAGTACTTTTAGCAGGCCAGGCTATTTTATGTTGTTGTATTTGCATATCAGCCTTTAACAGTAAAATGATTGTGGTTTCTATATGATTTTTATTTTATTGTTTTTTATTCTTATTTGCTTGCTTATCGTTGTAGTGGTGGACCATCAAACTGATTTGCCATTTCTGGGATAAAAAAAAAAGTTTCCTGAATGTGGAATCTGAAATCTTTTCAAGCTTGATTAGACTACCTGTGGTTTAAACTAATAGAATTAAATGGGATGACCAGATCCCAACAAACTAAATGTAGGGCAAACACTGTGTTTGCGTGGGGCAAAGTGGGACAGGTTGACAATGCTGAATTTTATTTCACTGTTATTTCAGCCGCTGTTCTGCCTGGTAACAGTTTTTGGCTTTCAGTTGTATATGTCAATAGACTGATATACCTTTTTTGAGGCATGTCTGACATTTTGGGCAATTTTTTAACCAATCATGACAAATAAAACTGTTACTTCACACTCCTGTGTGAAGCTAAACAATAAATAAGCTCAGTTTGTCAGTATATACTATGACTTCATTGTCTTTGTAGTTGTTTCTGTCATATTCAGCAGAATCTGCAAAGCTTGTGACTTTTTGATTTGGTTACTGTTCCCTGATGAGTATGGCATTAGAGATGCTGACCTGACTATAATTTAAAAAAAAAGCCTTGCCTTCACATGCTTTAACTTTAACTCTTTATTATACACATTTGGTAAAAACGGTCTCTTTGAAAAAGCATGTCCTGCAGAACCGATCAAAGTGTGGGACACTGTCTGAAGATGTGGGAGAAGGGCACAGGGGATAAAAATGCTGCGCAGTGCCACATAAAGCGGAACGTCTGCTCACCTTATTGTTGCTGATTTCAAAACTCTATTTTTTAATGTAGTTTGTTAGTTTTTTCACGAGCGTGTTAGATTGTGCTTTCACCGGCAGAGGGAGACAAATGAAACTGCAAAAACACTCGCGAGATGAGACAAATCTCACGAACCCCGAGCCGTCTCTTTAATTCTCGCGGGATTTCCGAGTTCCTCCTCTTTCACTCCCTGTAGCCAACATGGCAGTCGGCAAGAACAAGAGGCTGACCAAAGGCGGCAAAAAGGGTGCCAAAAAGAAGATGTAAGTTGGACATTCAGACATTGTTGTGTGAACAACACTTCGCTTTTTTCGTTGGTGTCGTTTTGGTGTGAAATGGGTGAAGGATGAAGCCGATTTTAGGTGGATGTTAAGCGGCCAGTGCTAGTGTCGGCACCGCCGGCCCCAGTGGCGCTGAGCTGTAGCATGATGTCTCCTTTCATGCTCTTAGACTTTCTGTAGTTAAAATTGATTTTATTATGTGCGAGCAGCTCATTTGGAGTATCACTAGCACAGTAAGGGAAAGCTCAAGTAATTTGGTTGCTAGCTAGCGCCTGCAATCTTATATGCTAAAGGCTACTGAATGTTAGCTTAACTGTAGGCGAGCTTGTCTGGCAACATGGCAGTCGGATCCTACGGCTAAGAGTTAATGTATCTAACTTATAACACCATGTGGTGCAGACGATCAGTACGACCGAGCTAGTCCGTTAGGAAATCGTGAAATCGATTAGAGTAGTGGTTATTCCACGGTGTTTGCTAATCCGAGCAGTGTCCTTTCTCGTACTGGTATTCAAGCATGGCTGAGATGATTAATACTTTCTACTCTCCTGCAGTGTGGACCCTTTCTCCAAGAAGGACTGGTATGATGTCAAGGCACCAGCCATGTTCAACATCCGCAATCTTGGCAAGACCTTAGTCACCAGGACTCAGGGAACCAGTAAGTCTGCATTGTGCGAAGGCTGTTGTGTGTGTTGTATGCTAATGTTGCTTTCTGTAAAGAACAGAAGTGTCATTCTTTGATTCAGTGAAACTCTGGCAGTAGTAGTAAAGATCAGCTTTAGAGTTGTGTAGGTGATGCATTGTTTTCTAATGCTGTCCATAATTATCTGAGAGTATCCTTGGCGTACAGTGGGAATGTGTGATGACAAACTGTTTCGGTCCCAAATGAGGGGCCTGATTACTTACGAGATCAACTGCCTTTCCCATTATCAGTACTTACTTCAGCTTCCAGAGACTTCTCGTTACCTTTCAACCCTTTAACCTTTTTTCGTACCTCTTGTACCACACAGGAATCGCCTCAGATGGTCTGAAGGGACGTGTGTTTGAAGTGAGCCTCGCTGATCTCCAGAATGATGAGGTGGCCTTCCGCAAGTTCAAGCTCATCACTGAGGATGTTCAGGGCAAGAACTGCCTCACCAACTTCCACGGCATGGACCTGACCCGTGACAAGATGTGCTCCATGGTCAAGAAGTGGCAGGTGATGGTCACATTTTTCACCAGTGGTGCCAGATAGCTGATGATGTCACTTATGCCAATGTGTTTGTTGAGATTTGGCTACAGGGCTACACTATGTATGGTCTTGGTGTGAACATTCAGGTTTGTATACGGTATATTTACGCTGCAGTGTAAATATTGGGACTCAACACATTAGAAGGAAAAGAAAGACTTATGAGAAATGTCTTCCATGACCAGTATAAAGGGGGAAGTAATCTAATGTAATGTGGTATGTTTTAAAGCTTTTTAGATATACTTCTTTAATATACTGTCTTTTAAAAAATAATAATTACAAAACAGGAGCTTTGAGAAGTCAATATAATCACCAATGCTGCTTGGCGATGGAGAATTCTGAGTACTGGCATCCTCACAGGGCTTTTTGTCAGTGCCCCTCATGCTCTGCTGGGAGAGTGCACAGTTGATGTTTGTGCGAAGCTCTTTCACACATGCGATATGGGTTGCTGAGGATACTGGGAGCTTATTTTTGCAATAAGCCTCCACCTTTCCACAGCATTGTGTGTGCTGTTCTTGTTTCAGAAGTGAGTGAAGCCTGTGCTGATGGATCCCTTCATTGTTTGTTAATGACATGAAGTTAATTCTAAGTTAATTCTGGTCAGTGGCTTAAATGTTGGGCCTGTGAGATGTGTCGGCAGTTAAAAGTATCTGAAGTGGTCAACCACTACAGTAGTTGCCAACAGTAGTAAGCTGGTGAGTGCAAGCAATGGGCCATCGCTAGTTAAGTCCATTCACAAAACCCCGTTTGCGTAAACATAAATTCAGGTTCACAGCGGGGTTTCATCCAGTCCCAGAGGCAGAGTGCACTCTAGAACTCAGTCTATCAAAGGACTAACATGTTGTTTGACTTTTGCTTGCACGAAATTAAAATGATAAATCACGTTAAGACGTAAGTGCGCACAGTCATCTGATCTGTAAATTGTATTTATTTTTTGGCCCGAGACAGCGGTTATGAAAGTGTTAGGTCTTCTCAGCAGGCGCTGGTAAAATATTTTGGATTTGAGTGTGTTTGTCATATATTCATAATGTTGTAGTGTTGTTTACAGCAATGGTAGCAGCAAAGTCTGAGTGCACCAATGCTCTTTGAAACGCAAGCAACAAAGTGTCATTTCATGTTGGCTCTTCCCATTCAAAAATCAAAGGCCACTTTATTAGATACACCTGGGATATCTAGTGTGTTCAGCTATTCGTTATACTTTCAAGCTTGTCAATGTTGTATATTGGACTATTACATCTGAGATTTCCCAACATTTTATCCGCTCAGATGGCATACATGTGGACAGCAAGCAGTAGAATCATAGACTGCTGTAGAACAAAACTGGAAATGTAGAAGCTTTCTAAATGTAGAATATGTGGCAGAGTTGTTGCATTAGACTTCACAGCTATACCTAGTGCCTTGGCAGACAAGTATACACCTCAAACCATTTACTAGTGACTCCAGATTAACAAAACTTTCAAGTTGGGTTTTAATGCATTTTGGTTCGGAAAAGGAAACGTGAGAAGCACATTGAAGGAACACGAGCAGAAAAAGTTTGTTACAGACCGATGTGTTTTAAGGCGGCACTGTTAATGTAATCATTATTTTTCTGCTCAGACCATGATTGAGGCCCATGTGGATGTGAAGACCACCGATGGCTACCTTCTGCGTCTTTTCTGTGTGGGTTTCACAAAGAAGCGTGCTAATCAGATCAGAAAGACCTCCTACGCCCAGCACCAACAGGTCCGCCAAATCCGCAAGAAGATGATGGAGATCATGACACGTGAGGTTCAGACCAATGACCTGAAGGAAGTGGTCAACAAGTTGTAAGTCATATTTGTTTCTGACTAAAGCACAAATGGCATTATTAATTTAAGATTGAGCTAATTATGTCTCTGAGTGCACTCAGGTTTTGTGTGTGTCGCAATTGATGGTTTTAAATGAATGCGTTTGCTTTTTCGTATTCCAGGATCCCTGACAGTGTTGGCAAGGACATCGAGAAGGCATGCCAGTCCATTTACCCTCTGCACGATGTGTACGTTCGCAAGGTCAAGATGCTTAAGAAGCCCAAGTTTGAGTGTAAGTAATGCACGTTAGTATTTACAGTGTTTCTTTTGTTTGTGGGAACAAAAGATGACAATGTTTCGGTCCCATATGATCACCTGATTACCTTATTGAGATCAGCTGATGTTCCCTTGCAACATGCTAGTTGACAAGCAGACATTCTTGGTTTAATTGAATGAAATGTTACAACTATAATGTCTTTGCCATTGCATATGTAAGACAAACTGTCATTTGCAAGTTGTCAGTAATGGTTTGATCAGTCAGTTAAATTCCCTGTCCTCCCTTGCAGTGGGCAAGCTGATGGAGCTCCATGGTGAGGGTGGTGCTGCTGGTGCTGCAAAGGCTTCCGGTGATGACACTGGAGCCAAGGTGGAGAGGGCTGATGGCTATGAGCCCCCCATTCAGGAGACGGTGTAAAAACACCCTGATTTGAATAAAAAATGTAAATGACCAACAAACTGTCCTGTTTCTTTGTCAGTAAAGTAATGCAGTCGTTCAGTCAGTGCATGTAAGGAGGGGATAAAATGCCACAAAATCCAGCACTCTAAGGAACTAGTCACCAGATAAAAGGCGGATGCTGCAGAATTAGTGCATTAGGTCTTGTTTGTATAAAAGGTAACTGACCAGACTTCAATTTATTCTTCAGTGTAGAAGATGCCTGTGTTTCCAGTATCTGTGGTAAAACTCTTGCAGTATGCACAGGTCCTGCTAAATCACATTACTGAAGCTTACTAAAATTATAATAGTAATATTCCCCCCCCCCCCAAAATGGTGTGATTTAATTTCATCTCAGTAAAGAACACTTTGAAAGTGAAATTCATTTGTAATGGGAAGAAAATAAAACCACTAGATGGTGCTAGTGTACATCTGGTCAAATCGAAAATGCTTACCAAAAAACCAACATCGTCCACCATCTGTAATATTTTTATTGATTATTCAGTAAACATTTTTCAAGTGGACTTAAAGTTGGATTACTTGTAGGTAAAATACTGCATTCAACTTAAAGTCAGTTCAGGCTTCTGCTGCTGTGAACAAGTCACTGGAGCTTCAGGTCATCCAGCTGTGCTTTGCACCGAGCAAAAGTCCGTGTGGCTTTAATCCAGTACTTGCACGTAGTTTTTAGGAACCAAGGCCCGTTTGCCCCTCAGGTCCCCTAAAAACCATTCATTATCTATGGACTCGAGATTGGTTACAATATCCCCAACCTGTAAAAGAAGAGGAAATGTGGTTTTACATGTAATGAGGAATTTGTTTACTCATGTAAGATGGAATCAGATCAGTACCCGCAGGGAGAGCTCCTCATCACAGGTTGATGCGAAGCTGTACAGAGCCCTGGCTCTCCCGCCTCCAGCAGCTCCATTCTCCTGGTTATTAAACGGCTGCTGGCCTGTAAAGGGCAAGATTTGAAGGAACACTTGCAAATCATATCAGATCTCATTGAGCATGATCCTATACTCTTGTTTCTTGAACTTTTAGAACAGTGTATTTAGTGGATGCATGTGATAAACAGTGAAGCTTTAGGGGCGAACATTGCTTCTCACTGTGTCATGCTACAGAGCAGCATGACATAAAAAGGGAGGTCTTTGTCCATCTTCTCACACCTGATTTTCTCTACCAAAAACACACAGTATAAACACACGGGCGTTTCAAAACGAAACTCTTCAGCTCAAATGTTAATGACATCATCACACCTGTGGTGCTTTCCGCATAATTCCTGGGGAAGAGGCCCTCCCTGCCGTTGAGCCTGCCACAGCTCCACTCAGCATCCGTGTGCTTGGTGACGAGGATACAGTTGCCCTGTTGAAAGGACAGCTCTTCCTCTGTCCCCCCTGCATAATCATACAGAGCCACCACCCACTCCACGTCAGAGTGAGACGCCTACAAAAAACGAGCAAAATACACAAATGTTCAGTGCACCTGCGGAAAACTTAACTATAACAAAACTATTATATATTTTGCTCAAAACACAGGGTCAAATTGCATGACCAACATTGTCTGGATTTATTATCGTGCTTGTGTTGGTTACCTGAGCAGGTTTGCCAGCCTCAGGGTGCATGCTGGGGGAAGCGGCAGCCATCCCTGTGTAAGTGTGAACAAAATTAAATCAAGGAACAAACAGAAAATTCTGTGGCCACATTTTGTGACAGTCCTCAATAATGTATTGGTGTGCTATTAATAATTCAATATTGCTGCCATTGAGGAGACTGGTGTCAGGCTTTTTGTATTGTTTCTTTTACTGAGCAGGAGTTTGCATTATTCATGTGAATGCTTTAACTTTTTAAAGGCCAATTTCAACTTTTTTCCTCAATTTATAGTATTTAAAGCACAGGTGTCGAACTCCAGGCCTTGAGGGCCAGTGTCCTGCAGGTTTTAGATGCGTCCTTGATCCAACACAGCTGATTTAAATGGCTAAATTACCTCCTCAACATGTCTTGAAGTTCTCCAGAGGCCTGGTAATGAACTAATCATTTGATTCAGGTGTGCTGACCCAGGGTGAGATCTAAAACCTGCAGGACACCGGGCCCTCAAGGCCTGGAGTTCGACACCCCTGATCTAAAAAGTATTTGTAGGACAACAGTGCACTACTCGTAACCTCTGATCTGTAATTCTAAACTCCTGTCTATGGCTGGGCTTTTGTAAACAATTATTTAATTAAAGTCAAACACAAGTGCAAATTCTTGACATGCCACAGAGAGTATGTACCAGCCAGCATGAAGTAAAGACGCTCATAAAAGCTCTTCAGTGAAAGATACAAAACGCACACAGATAAATGTATGTATGTACAGTTTAAAAGTCAGCACATAGTGAGCGTCTGAGTGTCTTCAGAAAATCTTACCGGGCAGTGCGACCTTCTTACTGGGTTTCTGACTCGGGGGTGGAGGCAGATCTTCAATGACGTCTACAAAGTTAAGGGGGAAGATGCCAGTGTGGCCGCCGATCTGTCCCCGTGCCCAGTCCTGTCCCATATACTCCTTCAGCTGGATCACATCACCCTCAGAGAACGACAGCTCATCACTGTGCTCCCCTTCAAAGTCGAACCTCGCCATACACCTGGGACCACTTTAAGGGTATATTAAACATCCAGTTAGCCCATCATGCTGGTTTGTAAAGGCTGATCCAAACATTTTATGCTGCAAAGACAGTACCTGACTTTTGCGGGTGTTGGTGGCGGCTTTGGTTTCCTTTGTGGGAGGGGTTTTGGTGAATCCAACTAATCAAAAAGAAAACAAAAGTTAAAAGCATTTGCCTTGCTTTTTGATTGTCACTAAATAGGTGAAGGATACACTGAAACCTACCAGGACTTTGACATGATTGATGGGAAAGAAACCAGTAGATCCCCTACAGGTGCCCCTGTACCACTCGCTGTCCACCTTCTCCACCATGGTCACAATATCTCCCGCTCTCAGACTCAGCTCTCCGGGGCCCTCTGAGGACCAAACACTTCACAATCAATCATTCAGTGCAAACAATCAAATACAACAAATACATCTACACTTACAGGCCACTTCATTAGGTATACCTGTTCAACTGTTTGTTAATGCTGATGGCTGATAAGCTGATCACATGGTGGTAACCCAGTGAATTTAAGTATATAGACATGGTCATGCTTAAGTTTAAAGCATGGCACATTGGCACACTTTGGGTCCCTTAGTGCCATCAAAGATATTTGATGGTTTCTTGAATGTGAATTAGTTCACTGTACTCAAATTACAAGCTAGTCTTGGTCAAAGTTAACGCTAATTCTTACTAGTTAGGCCCCCATTATCTTGTGCCATATAAACCATCACCTCCTGACTTCACCAGAAAGAGTTGTCTCCAAAGATTAAAAGAAAAAAAAAATGCATATGCATATGGATTTCTAAATTTAGTGGGAGGCCCTTGGGTTAGCCCCCTGTCTACAGAGATTACACTATACTAACCTCCCTCCCCTCTTGACTGGAAACCTATAATTGTATTTGTCCTCTAATTAAAATGCCACAACAAATCCAGACAAAGAACAGCCTGAAATGTCAAAAATATTCTATTAAACAGTTATTCAAGAAACCGATGCTTCACCTGGATCGAAGTCATGTACGACCTGCACCTTTAGCCCAGTTTGGTCAGAATCCTGCACAAAAAGGAACAAAGACTTTAAAGTATAACACATCAGGACAGACTGGTAACAACAGCATCAACGGATCAGGTGGCAAAAAACATACACTGACTCATAATAAAAGGCTGAGTCACCTGTGGTGAAGATTCATCCGAGGAAAGGGGAGTTATAATCTTCATGCAGGACTTGTGGACTTTTCCTCTAGTTTGTCCAACCTGGCACTCCAATTCATTGTGATTAATTTCTCTAAGCAGCAGCAGCACTTCGTTTTTCTATTGAAAGGCCAACAGTACACAAAGGACTTAATGATGTGCTTAACAATGATGAGCTGGAGGCCACGTGTGTGCTGGTAAAACTAGTTTGGTCACCTGGAATGACAGCTCTCTTGAACTACTCCCTTTGTAGTCAAAGCTTGCAATCCCATGGGGAAGCTGCAACTAGTAGGAGAAAGAAAAAAAAAATGTTATCAAGCCCTCACTAAGCCGTTGTAGAAACAAGCCTGGAGTTTTTATGCGTGCAGTCTCTTACAGTGTATTTGTTGTAGAGGCGGTGGCCTGGGTTGGGCCTTGGGGGTAAGACGAGTTCTTTCCTGTGGGGCTTCTCTGGCTGGAGTTTAGGTGAAGCGTCCCATGACAGCGACTGAGAGTGACCTGTGGCTTTGAAGCTTTGGGGAGGCCTTCCCGGGGCTATTTTGGCAGCAGGTGGGCGAGGTGGGAGGCTTTTGTTCACACTTGGCTTCCTGAAGTGCAAAATTGTGCACAACTTGAGCGGGACATACTCAAAGTGTCCTACAGTTTGATATTTGATTGTTTTCCCCCCTGCACTTACCGAGGTGGCAGAGATGGCATTGGCATAGCACTGAAAGGCTCCTGGAAAAAGAATCAGGGCAAAAGATGTGAAGCACAGCTAGCTGAAGCTCAACAGCAGGCAGCGGGTTTAGGAGGCAAGAGTTTCATCAGAAGATGCACTTTAATGAGGTTTAAGGCTTTCCTGTGATCCAAATCATACCTGGAGGGACAAGCTGGACTGCAGGCTTTTTTTGTGGTTCATCGAGTTGTTTAGTGAGCCCACGGGGTTCTGAATTGGAAGAGGAGGAGGATCATCCCAGGAGGAATCTGACATTAAAAAAAAGGCATACTGAGCAGCTGTGCTTCATGTGTACAGGATAAATAAAGTGAAGGTAGGTAAGAGTTCAGTGCCCAGTTACCACATGCTGCATACATGTCAGATAAACACATCAGTGTTTTGACATAAATCAAACATCAGTCAATCGCTTAAGGCTTACTGAACCTACCTGAACTGGTTTTGCTGGGGACCCTGATGGTGGTTGGTCGTTTCGGCAGGCTTGGCACGGTGACGGAGCCTCCATTGATGTTAGAGTTACGCGGCGGTTTAAATGGCATCGGATCTGAGCAATGAGACACCTCATGAGTGTACAGCTTTGCGTTTGTGTTGCACCAACCTAACTCAGGACCTCCGGTGTACATTAATGTCATAAAAGTCAAGCAGAACGTTGTTGTTATTTGCAATCGAGAAGAGAAGAGCTTAAGGTTTACTTAAAGGGAGCATTTGGCATTGTAGGAAATAAGGCTGGGGGGAAACTGTGCATTCGCATTTCTTAGCCATTCCTCCAGTCACAACATAGTTTTGTGCAGCATCTCTGACCACGATGCAACCAAACAACCATACATTAGGTTTCTTTAAATGTCAAATATCTGCCAGTGACACCAAAGATTCTGCTCTCTTTTCTCAGCTTCTTATGGTTGTCACTTAAACACCAGTAAGATCTTTGCAGGCAAGATAACCTTCTTAACCACAATTTATAGGATTTCTTCTTACATTAATAAAGTCAAATAAAGGATTTTTATATGAAAGCAGATTGAAAAACCCAAAACAAAACAGTAGGTCGATTAACACAGAAACTGGAGATGAAAAACATAAACACGTGCTTTTGGAGCAGTGCATTTTATTTGCACTTACTTATTGGAGTCTCCACATACTCTTTCTCTCTGACCACGGAGGCCGAGTTGTGGTTATTTATATTCAGATTGGGTTTGAGTGGTTCCTTCACCAGAGGTGTAGGTGGAAAAGGTGAATATTCAGGTGGAAAAGGTGAAGATTCTTCCTCATACACCTGACTGATTCTGGTCAGCGGAGGGCGTGATATTTGTGACATGGCCCCCTTGCTGTGTAAAGCCTCCAGTTCCTCCCTTATTGATCGACCTGCGGGTTTCTCAGGAGGCTGAGGTCTGGGGGCTGTCGTAGCGTTTTTAAAGATGTTTGCCCTCGATATGTTTTGACTGTCATCGTCTATACTCGGGGTAAACGGAGGTTTGAGAGCTACAAAAGGTTTGGCAGCAACCGGAGGTCTAATGGATGGCTTCCTGGCAGGAAGCTGCGGTTTGCTAGATTCATTCCCATTTCCGTCCTCGCCGGTAGCCTGGCTCTCAAAGGCCTGGATCTTGGCCAGGATGCTACGTTGATTGTTGCTGCCGCTCATCTCGTCAGGAGCATCTTCACTTTGCGAGGATTCGTCGGCTTGATCAGTGATGCCACCGCCCTGCTCGCACTCGTTATCTGCACCGAAAACCTCCAACAACTCCTTTAAATACTTATTTGAGTGGAACTCCTGGTTATCAGATTGAATATCCCCAAAACTTTCACAGATTTCAACCAAAGTCTGAACTTTAGCCTCCTCTTCGGGTGCTTGCTTAAGGGATTTCGTGCGAGGGCGTGGAACGGGACGTTGGCTGCGATTGGAGTTTGAAGGTGAAAGAGTGGCGTCACCAGGTTCAGGGGCAACAGAAGGATGGTTTACGGGAATGTTCCAGTGGACAGTTACAGATCGGACGCACGTGTGCGTGGAGTCTTGCTGTCGAAGTTGCTTTCCATCAGAGTCAGGATCACTTTGGTCCTCAGCGTTTGTGAGTGCTGCAGTATTTGTCACAACCTTCTCTGCTGCTTTTCTGTCTGCTTGTTTCGGCAGTGAGGGCCTGGGTGGCTTTTGTGGCTTTGTACCTGGAAACATGAAGAACCACGGTGTTTAGAGTCAAACCTGCTATGAATGCTCAGCAGACAGTAACGATCCTTTTATGCCTCACCAGCAGGTCTTTTCTCCGCTAACGGTGGAGTGTCACCACGCTGTGTGACGGCAGCGGTAGGGTCAGTCTGTGTGGCGCTTGTGGCTGTGCAGCTGCTCCGGCGGGGGGCTGCAGTGGGCTTTACAGTGTGTTCCTCCCCAGTCTTCTCTTTGATCACCTGGTCATTGGATGGTGGGAGTAGAGTCATTAAAAGAGAGATTTTCACACATTTTCTCAGTTACTATGACATTTCTGTGTCGTGTATCTAGAATAATAGAATTATTGAACTTTCTACTATTGTTATTATGACTCTTTTCATTAGGCATGCTTTCATAGGTTGATCCAGGCATGTTTGGACCCAACATTTGAACCTTTCAGTCAAAGCATTTGAGTCTGCGTGCCTGTGTTTTTTTTTTTTTTTTTTTTTTTAATAGGTAACACTGAGACACTGTGGCTCAGGTCAAACCTACCTGGGACACAGAGCCTGGCTGAGGAGGAGGGGAAACCACCGAGGATCCTGTGAACCAGGTGTTACTTGTCAGAGGCTCTGCTGCTACAAAGGTGATCTGTGGTCGCCTGGAAGACAAACCACCATAGCACCATGAGGACCCCCCCCTACATGAAAACCCCCCCGACAAAAACACATCTACACACCCACTTCTCATTTATCTTTAATGCAGTTTATTTACTGATGATTACTTTTTAGACTCGTTAGCAAAAGCACAGTTCTCTGAACCACATGGCACAAATCAGATATTTGGTTTCATTAAGCTTTTAAGAAGCAAACAATACAGGCGAGATGTAAAGAGTAGGAGGATGTAGGAGGATGGGCACATTTTACAGTACCTCCTGTCTCTGTTGTTGCTCTGAGAGTTTGTTCTCGCTAAAGGAAGAAAGAAAAAAAAAAGTAACATGAACTTTGTCCCCATTGCACTATAAGATGTCCGTTCAAGTTAATCATACTACAGATATATTTCTCTCTTAAAAAAAAAAAAAAAAAAAAAAAATCCTGCTGACTCATTACACGTCCACATGAAAAACATGTGAAGAAACACACCGTAAAAGGCTCTAAACGCTTCTCAGAAGGCCGGTTTAGGCAAACTTACTTCGTTTGATAGCAGCTCGTATTGAGGAGAGAGGTCCTGGACTGAAAAGAGAGCAGAACAAGAGTCTTGTTTATCATCAACAGCAGGTTCATACTTTTGCGGTGACACCATGGTTAAACAGAAATCTCGTCACTCTTCATTTTAACAATCCTTGCAGTGTAACTCCATGCAGCTCCTCCTTATTGTTGATGATCCAAAAATAGATTGACAATAAGGCAGAGATGAATTGCTTAAATATTTTATAGATGTAAATGATAAAAATATAAGCGAAAAATGGCAGACTATATTGGATTATTATGCTTAAGGGAAGAGTAAGGTGGTTTACATCAGGTAAAAAGACAAAAATATTTTATATAAACAGAAAAAAAAATGTGCTGAAATACATTGAAATAAGTTCTTAGAAATTTCTTAGAGTCCAGAGTTAATTATGCAATTCACATTTCTTAGACTGGGCTGTCTGAAACGAGTTGTTTCATTTCCTTACTTCTGATTGGCTACCTCTCTCAAACGGACGGTTTAAGCAGCAGGTGGGCAGCAATTCTGCTTAAATACAGACTTATTTGCCTCAGACAGCAGCATTAAATGACATCATAGAGATACAACAGTAGAAAAAAAAAAAAATACTGATGGATGCAAGTGCTACTTCTCAGCCTCCAATAGACACTACACACCATGGTATCAAAGTCAATGTCGCCTTGAGTTATTAGATTCAAAAGGTATTCGGAATACTTGACCTCTGACCTTGAGGTCAAGGCCACTGGGATTCAAACTTGTCGGAGATTTTCAGTAGATGGAAATCCAAGGTGGCTTCCTTCTTGAGTTATCGCATTCACAAGATTTTCAGAAAACTTGACCTCACTTTGACATTGTGATCAAAGTCACTGGGATTCAAAATTGTCCACTTATGATATCCTGCTGGTATCTTACTCCATCAGTATTTTACGGCTGAGGGGTAAAAGCTGTCTGAATCCAAATTTTCAGCACAGGTTGAAGCTTTTAAAAACACTGACCACATTTATGAAACTTTATATGCTTAAAAAATGCGTCCCCTTTTACAACCACACACAAATAAAAGGCAAAGAATAATAAGTTTCCACCTTATAGGACAAGAGTAGTATCCCAACAAACACCGTTCATTAATCTGTTTGAACACATCGGGCTAACAAAACCAGGAATCCCAATAAACAGGACAATTTCCTCTTTTGTAACTCTTTTACAAAATACAGGAGGCGAATGTATCAACATCTTCCATTTGTTTCACTTTCAAACATTCTTTCCTTTTGATCGCAGCACTCTTTGTGCTGGTTGAAAACTATAGAGGTTGAACTAACGTGACAGGGAATTTTCCCTGCTCGTTAAGACCCGAGTCCTGGATCTAAACTATCTGACAAAAGCCCAACAATCCTCCTTTCCTTGTGCTGGGCGGTTAATTTAATTCACTGCTTGAGTTGGAACCACGTGGACTTAATAGGTCACAAACAAATCCACGATGTATGAAAGCTTTAAATAACGGGACAGATTTTCAGCCCTACACACATTTGTCTTCTTAACATGTGTAAACACCAAGTGAAAAAAGCAGCACGGTGTCTACTCATCATTGTGTTGACCTTCTGTCTGTCAGCGAGGATAGATCACCGCATTGTTTGGTCCATTCACAACCTCACCATCAGCAGATCTGGCTGTTAAAGGGGACAGAGCCCTGCTTCCAGCTACAGCTGAAGTTTGGTGAAACTGAACAGCTGCTGCTGGATCGAACATACAAAACTTCAGCTCGGCATGAAATCAAATACCTGGAATGCAAATGTTCTTGGTTCTTGGTTCTTTCAGCACCATCTGCAGAGGAAAACAGAGAGAAACAGGTTTTATAAGTGACAATGAATGACGTATGAGAAAAGTTAGATGTATCATGATTGATCATTTTTAGTGCAGTGACTGAGATACTACAGGTCAAGTAACCAGAAGCAATGGCTGCTTTCACAGAATCCAGAAACAAGCTATGTTAACATGACCTTCTGATCGATCACGTCCAATTAACTTAAATCTTTCTGAAAAAACTTGTTATAATGATTGTTATGAAATTTCAACCTTATACGTCAAATTTTTTTTCAAGAGATATATTTTTGAAAAATGGTCCATTGGCTCACTACCAGCATGAGTCAGTGTTTGGACATGAATATTTCAAACATTATTAAAGATAAAAGCCTGAGAATTTCACTGGCCTTTCTTATCATCAAAAGGAATCAGGATCTAAAATTTAGTACAGATACATCAAAAAATGTCTTAGTATTGGTCAGTTAAAATATATAAAATAAATTAAAATAAATCAAGCGGTTGTGTAAAGTCACATTTGAGCGCTTACTTAGAAAAAAGCTTCACATATCAAAAGACAACCAGTGATAATTTCTGAATGGTACAAAGTTGAATTTTACAATGATGCAATTAAACCTGTAGAATACTTTAAGTTCAATACTTAGTCACAACTATGATATAAATGTTATTATCAGATAGTCCTTTGGGTAGAGTAGGTCTTGAAAATGAAAAAATATGCATATAATTAACAAAATTAGTTTCTCGTTTATAATTAGAGTACCATCTGGAAACTATCCACTGATATTTTTGTTTTTGTGGTACAACTTGTTATACTTGCTCAATCCAACTTGAAGTTTGAATGAAAATGGCAATTTCTTCGTTTTTGTGACCAGAAATTTGACATTGAAAAGTATTCTGCACATTTTATTTTGTATTATTGCAAAATACAACTATATTCATTCAGAAATCTTTTACAATATCAATTTAAAAACAAACAAACAGAAAAAAAACAACCCAAACTTTTACTGTGAGTTCAAATACAAGACGTCACAGGACTGCTTGATTATTTTTCTTCAAATTTTAACTAGTCAATAATTGGACATTTTTAGACTTTGCTCTCCCAAGTTACAGATCCTTATTGACTCTGATGGCAAGGAAGGCCAGAGAAAATCTCATCTTTAATAGCCTTTGAGTCATCCATATGTAAACATTGAAGTTTGGGGAAAAAAAAAAGTATTTGATAGATAAAATTTTACAGCAACGATTAAATGTCCAAACCATAAAATCTGTAAGCGAATCAGAGACGGTTGAGCCGTAGGTGCAGGTTTATTTGAGATAGAATGATCTTTCTAAAACATGAGCTGGTCCTACTGGTAAAGCAACTTACTGAGGATCAGAATGAGGATAAAAATGCACAAAAGAAGCAGCAGGTGAAGATGGGAGTTTTTAAAAAGGCAACTAAATATGACATCACGGTCCACGCCAAAGGTCTGAGCCATTGTTTTATAAGACACAAACCCCAGACTCTCCCACTGCTTCCAGACAGTGCTGTGTGAACTAGAAATACAAGAACTGAAACCATACCAGCAGGGTGGACAGAAACATGTTGATGAACCAGTTTGGCTAAAATGAACTGGTTTCCTTCAGGAAGCACCATAAACATACGTATAGTTATTTCCTGGACTAATGTGGTCCATGACCTGATCTCTAGGTTTTTACAAACCTAAAGCAGATTTCCAGCATTTATCAGCACAAGCTAAAGAGTAAATTCAGTCATTTAAACTAAAGTCATTTGTCCTTGAAGTTTAATGAAGGCAAGCAGGCAGAGACAGAGGAGGCATTGTTTTTAATGCCTCAAACCTGACGCCCTGACCTAGTTGTTCATGACACGCACCTGTCACACCTGTTACTTGTTATCTGTTTAAGCTATAGTGCTGCTTCCTCAATTTACACAGCATGTGAGAACACAGCTTCTGTACTTTCACTTGATGACACAGACATTTTTAAGTGGCTACATGATGAATTCTCAGGAGCTTTGACACTTTTACACTTAAAATGTCAACACTTCATAACAGAAGTCACATAAGTGACACAAAAGCACACCTGCCTGGTCATCTGTATCACTAGAAGTGACACCATGTGCTGACAGCCTTACCTGAGAGAAATTAAAGGAAAAGACATCAAGCGTTCAGCATCAAAAAGGTTATTTCCAATCAATATTTTCCCTCCTGGTCCACCGAGCGTCCCTCTGAACGTGCCAGTGAAGCTGAAGCAAGCAGTCGCACACCCACAGGCAACAGCAAAAAAGAGGGACGGCCGATAATGTCTCAGTGTTTACTCGGCCAATCTGATGAAGTGGAATGTGGTCAATCAGGAAGTGGAGGTTTTCAGTGTAACACTGCACCATATTAATCTTTTACTTGTGAAGTCACAGAAATGTTCACGCGACTCTCTGTCATCCATACTGTAGCTGACGCGGGTCTACAGCCCACTTCAGCAGCTTTGAATTTACATTTACTCTGTCACCAGGTCAGCATTTATTTCAGGCTTAAACAGTTAACTGTTATATTTCCAGTGCAATATAGAACCTGGCTCTTGAGTATTTGCTTAAAATGTTGAATTAACTCAAGGATTTTAAAAAGAAAATTAAAAATATGATGATAAATGGAAGATCTATTTTAAAAAAAAAAAACGATTTCTCAGAGCACCTGAAGAGCACTCATTCAAAGCACTTCAAATATGAGTCCTTGAGTAAATCCAAGTAAGCTAAATGGACTGGTACTTATATATTGCACCTTTCTACTCAGGTGAGCACTCAAAGCACTTTCTACTACTAATCTCATTCATCCAGTCATACGCACACTCATTCAGCACTTTTATCTATGCCTAAGTACTTTCTAGCGTTCACACCCTCACACAGATTTATCATGTGGCAACTCAGGGCAGCTGGAGGAGTCAGGATGAGTTCACTGAGCTTCTGATTGATAGACCTGCTGGTCTACTAGCTGAGCAACCAAAAACCCATAGCTCTAATATGAAGATAAAGTAACCAGCAGTGCTGTGTGATACTGCACGATTTGGCATTGATCTGATATCAAGTCAATGCAGGGCCCGTATTGCCAATACTGATATGAAAATTTCTTTATATATTTTAAAACTGGGCTTTTCTGGAGACCTGGAATGTAAATGTGCCTTTTCTCTAGAGCACAGTCAGCTTCTGTTGTTTAAATCTCTTATAGGCTATAAATAAAATAGACATGACAGTCAAAACTAAAAGATTCAGATATTTTTTGAGTTTGCAGGTTTGAGATGTGTTTTTTTCATTTTATTTTTTTTTAATACAAATCGTTGGGCTTTGTTTCTATCTTAGAGGATAGAAACAAAGTATCTGGTTACACTTTAAGTAACCATGTAAGCCAGCTGTTTGTGTTCACAGATTCAGGCTTACAGGAATGCAAACAGTACATGTTTTCAAGTTCTTTGAAAGAGAAAGTGAGTTTGAAATATCTGAAAGGTACCAAAGTGAATCCATTTCTCTGTCTGTTGGTGTGAAAAAGAAAGTGATGCAGGCTGATACATTTCACATGGTTTAAAGTATAAACTCTAAAGCTGAATGCACTTCTAAATGTACTGAATGTACTTCTGGTTTAATGGATGTCAAAAACCTCCCTATTAGTCATAATTGGCCTCTGCACCAATAACAGCACTGCGGTTTTGTCTTGGTTAAGCTCACCTGTGGGTGAGACGTTAGGCATGAATACCTCACACACACAGAGGTGTGACAAATTAACTGAAACTCTTGACTGATCATGCCTCCCCGTCGCACAGAGATGGACTGATTGTCAAACAACGTGAATCATATGAGTCACCAGATCTCAGTCCAACAGAATGGCTGTGGGAAGTTTGAGACAGACTGAGCTCTCCGCTATCATGTTCAAAACTTCAAATAAGGGAATGAATGAATTAGGTTTCATCCCTCTAGTAGAACTGCAGTGATATAGGGAATCAACAAGGCATAAATGAGATTTTTCCAGAGTCCTGTGGAGGTTTTGCAAAGTGAACACCGATTTTTGATCCCACTATAACCAGCAGCAAATGCCAGAAACGACAGATTATATCAGCTGGTGAAGGCACACCAGTTTGAATAAGCTTCAGGCAATCTTGTACCATACTTAAACATCATGAAGGTGACTTCAGGCCAAGAACTACCTCATTGTGGTAGGTGAGGAGGACAACAGCAATTAAGCTTATAAAGAGATAACATTTATTTTAAGCAGAATTGGGTTCAGTTTATTCTAAATCAGTCCCAATTTCCCGTGTGGCACCCTGGGAAAATGGATTGACCACACATGCATCAGATGGCTGTTAAGGTATATTGATAAGGGCCAAAGTGGAAGAATAACCAACACACTGACCAATAAAGCAACAGGATCATCCCAAATAGAGAAACTGAAACATGTGTTGCACCTGTGTGTAACAATAGTGGCTTTCTTTAAGAGAACTATTTACCGTTAGAGATTCACTGACATCAGAAAGCAGCTAAAGTCAGCAGGAAAGGTTTCCCCTTCACAGCCATACTCTCCCTCGAACACATGCTGACGTTACTCAGCACAAGTGGCAGCAGTCACAGAGCAGCTGGTGAAACGAGCACCAAATGGAGAACAATCTGCCTTCAAGTGTCACGCTTCACCAGCATGAGTTAAGAGAGCAGTCAATTCGATAAGCAAATTTGCTCCCTATCCTGTACAGGTCATCAAGAACATGCTGAAGCACCTTTGGGAGGGAAAAGATTCTAAAGTGTGACTCAGGTCAAAATCCAGGAAGTGCTGCTGCTAACTGTTGAAAACAGATTTGCCTTCACTCTAAAAACAAGACAGCTTAAAGCCGCCAAATGACGATGTCACGAGTGAATAACACAATGTCAGCAGCAGTGTCCGGGAAGATTAGATGGTGTCGATGCAAATGAGTGATTCACAGTGCAAACTTCCCGAAGTAGTATCTGAAGTGGGTCAGACGATTTTCTGTTATTATCACAAGTTCTGTCAATTACATACCACAACCTGTTCATCACACAGCAGCCTGCCTGTTCAGACACTGACAGGAATTTCCATGCAAACAGCTGGTGGAGTCAGGTTGTGGTATGAGAGGGTGTGTTGGGGTCTGACACTGCTGGGGTGGGGTTGCTTGCTAGGAAAAACAAAGATTATTTGGGGTAAAACTATCTTGGTACTTAACTGTTGTGGGCAAGCCGGGGCTAAAATGAAGAGCAGCAAATTATGAGTACAGAAGCGGGTGGGAATTTTCTATAATCACAAACTGGATGATTAAAATCCACAGCGCTGTGTGATTATAAGAAACGGAGAAACTGATGTAAATGGCACTTCAGTCAGAGCGTTATTAAATAAAGTACTTGTTTGCTTCCACGCAGAAAATCAGAGCATTACAACAGCCTGCTGCTTTATACTGTTCAGATTTCTGAAGCAACATCAAAACATAGTTATTAAAAATCCTTCTGCATTTGCCCAAATTAACCCTAACACCGGTCTCTCAATCCTGCCAGATGGCAAGATCCTGCAGGTCCAAGAGAGGTTTGCACACCTTTTATACATTTCTAGGATTTCTAGGGATCATTCCTCTCTCTCAGTTTCTGTGTTTATATTAGAATAAAACGCTGACTCCTGAATTGTGAGCTTTAAGCAACAGGTTTTATGAATGGAGCATCGTCCCCCGCTTAACAATGAAGATTTTTCACATTATTTGCTGTTCACATTGCGTTTCTACACACATGATTTCGTCAATGTTGCAAGTGTTCACACTTGAACCAAGATTCAGCCTTTTCCTAAAGTACGCGCTCTGCAGATAAATCAAATCCTGATACACCACCATACCCGATGCCTGGCTTGTGCGCTCCCCTTCGTTCTCCTCCTCCTCCTCACGCCTGGATTCTGCCATATTGGTATGAAACGATGTGGAAATTTAAAAAACAGATAAAAAAAGAAAAAAAAAAAGTTAGATCTTGTGAGCAGCTGGCTCCTCAGTCATCTGTGAGCATAACACGACGACGCAGTCGGCTGTTGTCCTGTCCACTAGAAGTTTCACCGAGTCCTGCCCCGCTGTGGACAGACAGAGGTGACGACATCCAGTGACCGGACCCCCGGCAGGAGTCGTTACTGTCGATGTTTGTACGCAGCTTTTTTAAAAAAAAAACATTATTATTTTATGTCTAATATCTACGTTTATATTGATAAATACCGAGCCGTCAACAGTAATCTTTAGCCTTTATTCTGACTTCATATCACTAATGATAGATATGTGTCACATTTATGGGTCAACAAGTCAACAATATGATCAATTAGAAGAAGAAAAAAGAGAGAAAAAAAGAAAAAGAAAAAACCCTGAAAAAACAAACAAACAAAACTTCAGATGATAAAATAGATACCACCACAACAACTTCATCCAAGGCTCTTGTTGATGGATCCCTCCTCCTTGGATATTTTGTATTGCTGAGACAGATTTTTATTTTTTCGTTTCAAATTTGTATAAATCTTTATTTAGAAAATGTCACCGTCAACCAATGAGATTTATGTAAGCTGTAAGTTCCGTGTGTGTCGACAGTCACATGTATCCCGAGCCTTTTCACATTCATCATTAATCTTCACCATTAACCACCCTGTATTAATTTGCATAGCTTTAATATTCATACGAACCTCCAGTAAGTCAGAACTACACCTACGACCTGCTGCTATAATAACTCTTGACGGTCGTTGACACGTTTCCTTTGAAAGGCTACTCTGGGGAGATGTAATTCACCTGTCTTGCCACCAGATGCCGCTACAGGCTTGCTCATCTTTATAACCATAAACTAAAAAAAACAAAAACGTCTTTCACTGTCATGGCCAAATCTGTCAAAATATGCCCGATAAAAGTCCCCCTATAAGACTCAGTGTAACTACCGGAAATGATGGACTATAGATACGTTTGCATCTAACTTCTTAAATTACGACTTGGGCTAAATATATCTTTCAATCAAGCATAAATGGAGGTTGTGTCTCTTCTATAACTCTACAGTATAATTTCATGCTGGAAATCACAATGATTATGATCCCGCTGGAGATATGGGTGGAGTTAGACATGCTGAGGCCCAGATTTATACACAACTTGGAAAGTCGGGGAAGAGTAAACCGTTGTACAGCACCTATTCTTAGCCTGCTTGATCTCAAACCCACACTCTAATCTCGACTTCAGATCTAAATTCTCAAAAATAAATAAGGCGAACTTTTCCCAGATTAGCTCGATTTGGCAGATCTTCTTATGCAGGACGAAAATGATCGAGAGGTTGTGTGCGTCCGGGTGGGACAGTTCAGAAAAAAGTAATAGTTAAAAAAGTACTTACATCTGACACCATTAATTTACAGACTATTATGGCTCCCTGCTTTACAGAATTTACAGGGTGCTAAACGCCGCTAATCATATCGTCACGTGGTTATTTCCCAAAAGGTATTACAAAAAAATGAGAAACACCTCTTCAGTGGACATGACCACTTGGTATTGTGGGAGGAGCGATCAGAAGAGGATCAGTGTGGGCTCACCTCCACTGTGTGCGCCACGGACCAGGTTAAGGATTTGGGTTACGTTTAGGTTGTCTCTGTGTACTTTTTCTAAAGTGGGACGTTGTGGAGCTGTGGAAAACGCGGACATTTATTACGGGGGCTCAGAGAGCGAGTGCGTGTCTGTGTTGGAAACCTGCTGCTGATCGTCACTGTGCGCTCTTAACCAAGGTGGGGATCTTTACGAGTCCGACGGTAAGAAAAAGACGGGAAAGGCCAGCTCGGCAGGCAACACTTGGCAGTGGTAGTTTGACTTGTATGTTAAGTTTTGCTTGCTTGTTTTTACAGCTCCAGACTCTGTGACTAACATGTGCGGGTGGGTAGGCGGGTGGAAGGGTTGGGTATCTCCAAACTGCGGGGTGTTTTCTGTTGGGTTTACCGGGGGGAGATACCCAGGATCACGGCGACAAGTTTGCATCCCTGTGACGTTAGAGAAGTGAAAACCTAAACTCTGTTTTGCCTCGTTTCCTCTTTGGCTACTTCTGCCCGACCGTAGAAAACAAAGTAGACCCATCCTATGTCTAATCTTAGTTCTGTACACCAATAAAAAAGCAGCCAATGCTTCATAAAAATGTTCGCGGATCTGGTTACATAATAACGCAGAATCTTCAGCACGAGACAAATATTGTATCCACGTGCTGCTGCTGTTATTGTCATTGTTATAAACTTTATGTTATGCTCTCTATCGCCTTTCAGCCTGCTCTTTTCTGAGCTTTGAACTCAGGCATCCACTCCCAGGCAGGACGCAGTGTGCGGGTGTTGAGTTACCTGCAAACATCGTGAATTTTTCATGTGTGCCATTCCTGTGCAGGGGTCCTATTCTACCTGCTAAATCACTGTTTTGTTTTGGGGGGTTTTCCACAATCACCTGATGCAAACTGAGCTTCTGAGCGTCGATTTAGGCAATGAACAGATGGCGGTCTTGAGTTACTTACTACAACCTCTGTAGTTTATTAGTTGACGTTTTATCTCAAGGTAGAGGTCACCATATTTTAGTGCAGCACATCGAATCATTAATAAATATTTGAAACAACGTGACAGCGAGACTAGATCTCTTGATATGAGCTTTAAGGGATTCACTACAACTTTCAACCAAAGTCATGGTTTTCTCATCTGTGTGTTGAAATGTTTTGGATCAGAGGTCGGCAGCCTTTAGGCTACTACCAAAGAAGACATTTTTTTAAAGGAATTTATGACGGGACAAAATGCATGGAGCTGCAAAACAGCCGATTATGCATGTTTAATCCCATAAACCCCACTAATACGTATAAATGGAAAGCTGTGCAGGTTGCTTTAAGTGCAGCCTGTGCTTGTGCAAATTAAAATGAGCCTAATTTTGATAATCAATAACATGTATAGCTGGCTGATACCTTTTAAAAAACGTATGTTAAAAATTTGGAAGTGGTAGGTACTCATTTATGTGTCCATATTCATGCAAGCGGTTCAGTAAAATGACGAAGAGAAGGCTATGATCCACATTTTAATGTTTTTCCTCCTTTAGAAAAATCGGTGTATAGATTATATATATATATGTACATATTTTTACAACTAGAGAATAGAATGAGGATTACAAATAGTCCTCATAGTCTATGTTTGTCCTCTATCTCCTCCTAGATGAGTGAACTAATCTTGATGAAACTTTGCATAAACATTGCGTTGGGCACTAAGAGTGCCAGTATCTTTATATATTTTGCTTATAGTCACTGAAAACAATTAAACAGCTGTCAAAAAAATTGTAGATAAAAGACAAAATCATTTATTGTCAGTATGCGAACTGCTTAATCGACTAATTGTTTGACTGCTACAGTATACAAGTACATTTTCTCCCTAAGTGTTGCATGCGTGTGAACATAAGGCACTTAAAAGATATAAATCTGTTTGTGCACTTGGTGTTTTAGGCAATCCTGTTATCAATGGTTCACTTTTTATCACTTCAGATATGACAAATTGAGGTCACTCTCGCGTCCCTTGCACAGTAAACCGTGTTATCACGTGACTGAAATGCCAGCTTGGGTTATGTGATTTCTGGCAAACTGCTTGATCTTTATTTTAGGACCAGTGTCCTCTTCAGATGTCTGCATGTCATTGTCAGATGTGGCTACTGTGGTGGCTGAACTGGTCTTCAATGGATCCAGTTTAAAGGCATCCCAGCACACAAGCAGTGACCTAAAACCACACTCTGGTCACAGCTGGACTTCTGTGCATGGATGGCATTTAAGCACATCAGGGCTTCTCTGCAGAATCGTCTCTTTAGAGATATTCAGTGAGAACTGTTCATTTAAAAACAAAAACAAAAAATGGATGGAGCCACTGTGATGTCAGCTGGCGATGAAGCCTTGTGCTGAGCATTTTGGATGCTGCAATCTTGCCTTTTCGAAACCAGACATCATGAGTCGGGTGGGGATCTGAGTAGGAAACAGAGGAGCTCATACCGTAGTGATTTGTCAATCACAAGCTGGTCCCACTGGATGGTTTTGCAAATTTTGAAGGAGGGCATAGACTTTGTATTTTTAACAGTATTTTCCTATGTAATGTTGAAACTACACTTCTTTGTTCTTATATTAAAATACATGAGGGACTCGATGCGTTGTTAAACTTCTTTACGCTGGAAGAAAGGGGAGTTTTACTGGTCCGGCACACATGCAGCCCACAGAGGTCAAAGTGGGCTGCACGTGTGACGTAATGTAAAATGAGTTTGACCTGGCTGGTCTGCCGTATTTGCTCAGGCTTGTTTTTAAAATGCCTCAACTGCAGAGGATGTAAAAATGTGAGGTTGTTATGGCGTCAGGTAATTTTAAAGTTTAGCAAAACTTCTGTAATTCGAGGCAGTTTTACAGACTCTCTTGTTTAACGCAGCCTACTGTCTGTTGTTTATAAGTGCTTATGAGCTGTGGTGGGCCTGCCTCCTACTTTCTCTCTCTCTCATCTCTCACATCATTTTAAGCTGGAGTAGATTAAACATGCAGCAAGAGTGCAAGTGAAGTTTAAACCTTATGAAGAGTTGAGAGCAGTTTCTGAGGCATGAGAGGAACGTACAGTTAATCAGTCATCTGTACGATTACTGCTGATGTTCAGAGGGGGAGCTCAAGCAGTCCAGCAATGTGTTTGGCTAAGATCAATGCTCAGACCTGCTTCCAGGGCCTTTACACACACAGGATCTACTGCAGCATGCTAGACACTGAAAGCTGGTCATGCTGATGTGATTTACATGCATAGCTTCAGGTCACAAGTTTTTGATTTGCTTTACCTTACTTATTTGTGCCTATCTGTTGTTACTCGGTCTGAAAATACTTGACAAGACATAAAGCTGTGAGAAATCTAAACACATCAGTAGGTGATTCTGTGTGTTTTCCCACTTTGCCCTCCATAAACAAGCCAGCTCAGTTGTCCCGTGGTTGGGATTAGCTCCACCTTCCCCTCTTGTGTCTCGTGACCCCGAGAGGTGACAAATATACTAAACTGACCAGCAATGGCAGCAGTTAATCTGAGCCTGTTTTTGTTTGGAAGTTGGGTGAGGGTGTTAGTTTGTCATGAATGGAAATGCAACATATAGAGTACAATAGAGAGCTAAATTAACGGCTTAAGCGCATGTAATAAGATGCTGGGCAGGAGGTTTAGGTTAGGATAACTTGGCTGTAAATGCTTCCTTAGGTTTTAAATTGAGCGTTTTCATTTTCAACTCCCTCTTAGTCTGATGTATCCTCATCATAAAACTGACTTCTAGTACTTCAATTATGATCATTGTTGGTAACTTATGCAGTATGGTCCCGTTTGTTGGCTAGGCCTAATTCTACTGAGAGAACTCCAACAGACTCTGTAGTGTCGTGACTGTGCTGTGAAATGAATACACTGTCACTCAATCTGGTTGAACCACTTATGTTGTCCTACAATGAACTGGAAGAAGGTTGTTTTTTTTTTCTTTTTTTTTCTATCAAGTCAGCAGTTTGTACTCTGATAAAATGAAGAGTTATTGTGCAGATGTAGAGGCTAGTATTTACTACTCTGATAAACAGTTCCCAGGGTATACTGTCTTGTTTTGCATCTGTTTTGCTTTGAAAATTATGTACAAACAAAAAAAATATTGTATAGGACGAGTGCTCGGGTGCTTTAAGGCCAATGTTTTTTTTTTTCTTTGACTGAATGTGTTTGTAAGGAAAAGAAAAGTGAAGCGTACAAGACTGAAAATTAAAAAGAAAAGTTCTGCTGCTAGCTGTGAATTATTTATTTATTTGCATAAGCTCCATTTTTTTTTTTTTTTTTTTTTTTTTTTTTACAAGAACTTTTCATCTTCTTGGTTAATTATGTCAGTTTGGTGCTGTAGCTCTCTTTCGTCTATCTGATAAACATCTCTGAACTTCACAAGAAGCCTCGTATCTTCTTCCTTCTTCCATCCCACATGCAAACATGTCTGCTTTATCAGCAAGGGAGATGCGATGCAAACGAGCTCCAGAGGAAGCAGGAGGAGAGCAGAGATAGGATATACCCACACAAAATGCCCTGTTATCACTGACAGTCGCCTATTGTAGCGTGAGGACAGGCTAAAGTCTCCCCTGCCAACATGAATGAAGGAATGATGTCACCGGCACACATGCAATGCGGTAATTTAACTTGTGAAGATCAGAGGAAGGGTGGGGGGAGGAAGGTAGAGAGGACATGTTTTCTGTACCATTTTTATAAATTTGGGACCTTTAATTACACAGGCTATATAAAAACCAGTCCATTTACCGTTCTGTGAAGAGAACTAACAGAATAGGCAAAAATTCTCATAAACAAAGCTTGAATAATTAAAGGTACACAATTAAACTGCTAATGTGAAACAAGGATACTGTTAGGAAACACTTCCAGAACCTCGTAAGTAAGCTAGCAAATGCTAACACTGAGATTTATAATTGCGATTTATGTGTTGGCTAAAAATTACCGTTAGCATGCTAACATTAAACTAAGATTTTATTTAATTTTTTTTCTACAGAGTCCAATACAATATTGTCAGACTTTTATCTGTAAGAGTTTTTGAGTGTAACTCATAGAATATGATAGTATCAAGTCTACATGATTGTATCATATTGCTCTATTGTTATCGTTTCCCTCAGTAACAATGGTATCGCAGTGTAGCAAGACTCAAGTACATTGCATCATCGTCTACAACAAATCACAGCGTTTGTTCAAAAGAAGCAGAAATAAAATTCTCATAAAAAAAAAAAAAAAAAAAAGAAGCAAAAAGCAGAATGAAATATCTACTGGCTGCCCTGTGGACTAGCTGAGTCCCATTATGTCATTTAAAGTAATTATAATATTTGTGTAAATCTAATGATTTAGCACCCCAATTTTGAATTGTTAATTGGGATCATTAAAAAATCATTTGTTTGCATGTTTTGATAAACATTTTAAGATGTATTGAAGTTAGGTAAAGGATGACCGCATTCAGGTAAAGGATGACTTCATGCTTCATATCAGCAGCAGGAACTTATCTACCTCTGATGTAAAAAGCTTTTTCAAGCTTTATCGCTTAAGAGTAGACTAAGAGAGTCACAAGACATTGGATAACGTTGATTAAAAGTTGGTTTCTGTGTGTTCTGGTCAGTCTCTCTTAGTTTTATCCCCTTTGTATAATGAACTTGGTTATTTTAAGTGGCATATTTTTTTTTTTTCTTTCAGGCTTTATGTATTGCCTTTTAAAATTGATTCTTTTTCTTCTTCTTTTCCTCTCCTCCTTTTGCTTCCTTCAAGCTAAACTGAGAATCTGCCTTTGAGCACGTTGATGAATCATTTTGCATATAATGGCAAATCGAGCCATTAGCCGTTGTGTGCATGTGAAAATCCACAGGCATGGAGCGAAGTTATCTGCTTACATAAGCTAGTTACCGTCATTACTGAACACATAGTGGCCTAAGAAACAGCATTTCAGTGAATGAAGCAACATATACATGATATAAAAATGTTTTTGTTTGAAGAAAGATAGCACGCTAACACTTTTGTAAAAAGTGTTAGCGTGCTATCTGTCTATTTTTCTCAATAGTTTCTAAGCACTGTTCATTTTAGTCAAAGGAAGAGAAGTATTATTTGGATAGGGAACTCTTTTACTGCAATATAGTACTGCTACAAGTACTATATTATACTATATTAAATTAACATTTAGAAAAACGGTAGAGTGGAATGTTGCAGCTAAGCTAATTTAGCATTAGCAAATGCTAAATGAATCACATCTGGCCTGTAGTGTTTACATCTGACAGAATTCACACACATGTAATTTTAGGGGTGAAATATTTGTGCACTAATCACCTAATCATGTTGAAATTTCGTTTTGGCTGGTTAGATATTTTCACAGAAATGTTTTTGCTGCTCGTTAGATATTTTATACCTTTGTTATTGGTATGTGCTGATTTCAAAATGAGGTATTATTGGGTGGTTTGAGATGCTACTTGTGCCTTAACCTCTGTTAAAGTTAAGCTAGTTACAGCTGCTGCTTTCACTTTTTATTTTTTTGTCTAACAACAACTGAAATGAACATAAAAAAATGTAATAATATTATTAATAATATGTAATTTAAGCTTTACTTTAGTATGACAGCTGTAAACATGATGAACTGGCACAGTGGTCAGCATCTGCATAAAAACAATGGCTTTTCTTCCTCCCTGCTGTGCTGCTGATTGAATTAGTGAGGAGTATAAACACTCAGACCAGACACTACATTACCCTTCAGCGGTTTCACCTACAGCTCTAAATATTTCAGCAGCTGCTATCACTTTAATGGGCCTGTTGGTCTCTGGGTTGCTATGGTTGCTGCGAGTTTCTTCTCTTTAAACAGCACCTTTAAGTTGATGGAAACATTGAAACTCTCCTTTGAATGCTGCACCTTTTAATAAAAGGTAGGTTTAGAAAAGAAGCATAAGTTGTATTTTTTTTTTTTTCATGCTCAGCTGATCAAAGGTCCTGTTTAGCGAGAAATATGATCGTTATGCTGAGTTAAAGGTGTGTCCTGCCCTTCAGGTATTTGCACAGGACACACCTTTGTGTATGAACCCTTCTGGGATTGCAGTCGGCTGACAATGCCGAAACCAGATCAGAAAAGAAGAAATGACAAAAGGCCTAGAGGTGAACATTTCTTTCATTTTTACATTATGTTTGATCCTATCTGTTCCCATCAGTCCGTGTCTTTATTTCACTTTGATTCATCAGAAACTGATCTCTTTTTGGTGTTTACCTTTGGAGTGCTGCTCTTTAAGCTTTAGAAATTATGGATGTCTAGTGTGCCGCTGTGTCGTGATAATAAGTAATTACTTAAACTTGTGCAACCATTTGCAGCTGGCACTGTGACAGAGGTGTGATGCAATGCTGTTGCTAAAATGGGATCTTGAATGTTTTCTAATAACATGTTCGTAATGATGCACTGATTCTTATGTTGATGTAGAGGACATGAATTTGCAGCAGGCCCTAAATGCTGCCAGGACCATTTTTAGAAATGATGCACAGCAAGTGTAAAGTAACCCCGCAGAGCTTTGAGTAATGGTGCACTGTATCTGTGAAATTAGTGGGGGGAAAAAACAGGGCCATTTATGTTGGCTTTGTCACAGCTTTGGATTTTATTTTGTCATTTTCAGTTTTTAATTGAGCATTTTTAATTCAGTGTGGGTGTTAGTTTTCAGTGTGTTGAACATCTAGGATCTGCAGCAAGAAATACAGACGACCACTAGGATATGAAACTGAGCAAAAGTCTGGAGCCACCACCACCCTCATCCAACGTTTTATTCTGCATTTCAGGGTCCCGGGCAGCTGAAGCCCATCCCAGTGTCATAGAGCTAAGGTACAACCTGGACAGGGTGCCAGTCGGTCGCAGAGTTAACACAGACATGGACAACCATTCACATCTACGTTCAATTTAGAATCACTAATTTACCAAACTGTGGGACGAAGGTGGAGTACCCAGAGAGAACCCACGCAGACATGGGGAGAACATACAAACGCCACACAGAAAGACCAAGACAGTTTTTTTGATTAATCCAGATATGCTTTTACTCCACTGATAGTGTGTTTGGAATCTTTGCCTACTGAAAAATGAACCCTTTGCCAATTGGATGGTACCAATGGTGGATCAAAATCTGATCCCCAGTACGGAGAACTGTTTTTTCTAGAGAACCGCTTCCCAGTAGTTCAATTCCTTGGAATTGTTAGTCTGCTTGTTTATAGCCGTCCTGCTTATTGATTCCAGTCGCACTTGCGCTACAATCAGCTGATTTCAGTTTGTGTGCTGGAAGAGGTAAATGGTGGCACAGTCTGCAACGTGGATATGGATATGAATGAGAGCACTTTGGCAACGTGCAAACTGCATCTAGAACAGAAACAATCTTATTATGCTGCTAACACAACTTCGGCACAACTTTAAGCTAGCCAAGAATTTAGAGTGATGATAAAACTGAGTGAATGCTGATCTCAACCCAGCAGCCAAACCCTGAACTTCATCTGGTGACAAAGTCAGTGATGAGCAGTCAGGCTGCAGCCTCCATATCTGCCTGTTCATGTTTCTAAAATAGACTCACTGTGGCGATCGCTTTGAAGTCTCTTTGTGTGTTTTTTTTTCATCTTTGCTTTGTGCTGTTGGCTTTGTGTTCATACCTAAATACTAAGGGAAAGATCATATGAATTACTTTTTCTGGGAGTAATTAAGCAACGTACTGCATTACTTTAAATGTAATTAGTGGGTAAATAACTCCAAAAAGCACAAAGATTTGACCACGCAATTAAATTGCACGAATGTAATGTCTTTGATGTGCTGCTTAGCGATGGTAGGCACTCCCAAAGCAGAGCCAATGGGATTGGAATTGCTGAAATGCAGTCCCAACCATGACACAGCCTCCACTGTGTTTTATAGATGGCTGTAGACACTCTTCGCTGTACCTCTCTCGTGACCACCTCTGTATATAATGGTGTAGATTTGATGCGAAAAATCCATTTGGATTCATTAATAGAGAACACCTGCTATCACTGATTCTCAGTGCAGTTCTTGTGTAATTGGCATACCTGCCTTTTCTCCCTGTTCATCTCTCAGGTTCTGTGTCAGGTCTTTGCCGGATGTTTTACAGTTTCTTTCTTAAGGACATGAATTTGACATGCTGTCCATCTGCTGTAGGGTTTTTTTTTCTCTTGTTGTTCATCTTCTACTTTTCCAGCCCAGTCATTGGTATTTTTAAAGATTCAGCTAAAGAAAGGGGAACGAATCATACTTTCCTGCGGCAGGCTGCTAGTAGCAAAGTACCTAAAGCTACAATTTAAAGTTGGCTCTTTGCTGAGATGTCTGTTATGCTCAGACACAGCGCTAATTATGCCTAAATAGTTCATAGATCAGTGTTAACTGGCATAAAAAAATACCTAAGCAAAAAAATAACAAAAATTCCTCTGTGGTGTGGTCAGGTACAGGGACTAGACTGAAATACAATCTTCGAAAGACCTTCAGAAAGCCCAGAGACCCATTGCTCAAGAGCACTTTAAAAAGTGACCAAGATGTCTGGCTCCTTTGAAGCAAAGTATAAAAGAAAAATGAGGGGTGGCTCAAAACTTTTGCACAGGGCTGTAGGAAAAGGAAGGTAGCATCCCAGTCTTTCTGTCTTATTATGTTTGTGACTGTGATGTGGAAGCAACAAATATGTGTAATTATCAAATTACTGTAATTGGATAGTTGCTGGAGAAACTCTTTCAGAAGCAGCTCACAGATTCACACAGACAAAAGATGTTTTCAGCAGCCTGTATTTTAAACCTTTTCATGACTGTACTGTATTTCAGGTTATTTTGAGCAAGTAGAGCAGTGACTTATGGGTAAGAGTGGTCTGTCTCTCTTTGTGTGACAGCAGGTACTGTAAATGAGACCTGTAAATGTAGGTCATGATTTTCCATAACAGGCCTAGAACTGGATTTCTTCAAAAAGCACATTTTAATTCTTAGAAATAAGTGGCTTTGTTCTCATGCTGTGTCGGACGCTCGTTGGATTGTTGGGGTATTAGTTGAGTAGAAAGCGCTGGGGCATAGTCTCCTTTCTGTTGCTGGGCCCAAATCCTGACCTATTTGGCTATTAATAGGTCAAGAAACCTGCTGTACTGAATGGAGATTTGAGAGGTAGTTGTTGCAGGTGTATTGTTGTCTAGGAGCAGCTAATCACTGCTTGAGCTAATCTTGAAAATTGTACCCCCTGACAAAAGAACAAGTGATTCTGAAACGGGAGCTTTTGATATTATCCTGAGTATCAAAAACTGATGGCTGTTTCGACATGGAAACCTGGAGGAAATACAGCTGAAAATTCAGTTGAGAGGCAGTGATGCTGACACATGAGTGAACCTGGCAGTGTGATGTGGACCAGACGGCATTGCAGGAAGGCGAGACGATAGACAGGGTGCAGAAAAAATGTAAACAAACTAATCCAGAAATCCTAACAAACAATGTATAATACAATACTTTAATCTCTAAAATAATCCCATGCTCATACAGGTATTTTTTTTTCCTATTGTAGGATCAGTTTGTTAACATTAATGTGCTCTTAGACTTAAACAGCAACAGTTAAGTTAGGTGATATATCTAAAGAGTCAGCTGTTACATGACTCATTTTTTCATATAAAAAGAGCTTGAGAGGGTTACTGATCTTATAGAGAATTTAAAAAAGTGAAGGAAATTACTTACTGGTTTACTTTCAGCTGTTTAGCTGATATCCACTTGTGAAACTGGATGGAATGAGAAAGGTGTGGATCTGACTGAGAGATTGAGTGGCAGTGCATATCCCTGATTTATCTTCTTTAGATAGATAGTTACATTTATATGTCCCATGACGTGAGTATACGCCGCATGCAGTAAAACAATCAGTTCAAGATAAGACATTAGCACGCAATACACACACTTTCACTCTCCTTGCATAGTAACGTTGGTAAAAATAATTTGAATAGTAATTGTGTTGCTCATGTTCAGAAATGTGATGGTTTGAAGAATAAAAGATACTTTGGACCTTTTTTGTGTACAAGGGTGACAACAGTGCAGTGGAGATGGCAGTCGTTTAAGGGAGGAGGCAAGTGGATGCCTTACAACAGTGTCAAATTGAGAAAATGAACTTCATGCTGTACTAAAGGAAACTTGATAGCAGAGTCGAGAACAAAACCTCTGCTGGAACATATTTATTGAGATCGCTGATGAGGGAGCCTTGGGTCAACCTGAGAAGCTGCCCCCTGCTGGTCATTTGAAAACAATGCCGGTTTGCCCATTGGCTTCACTTTTCAGGGCCACTTTTTATACAGTCTGTTGGATAGCCTGATGTTGCTTCACTATACTGTGTCCCATGGTTATCTATTCTTGTCTATTTATCTCAAATTGTGGCCAGACTACTTTTACACTACCTCAAATATATTTCTAAATATATATTACTGTTTAATGGATATACTGGACAAAGTGCGTTGACTATGGAGTTGCTAGGTAGAAGAAAAGGAGGAAGACCACGCAGGAGATCCATGGATGGAGTGAAGAAGGACATGCAGGTGGTGTGTGTTAAAGAGATGGAGGCATATGATCCGGTGTGTTGGCCCCTAAAAGGAGCAGCTGAAAGAAGAAGAATAGACTACACTGACATGTGGTATAAGTCAGAATCCACCATGTGTTGCCCAGCCCACTCAGCTGATTCACTTGTTTTAAATGAATCATTTTGTGTAACAAAGATTTATGCCCGCACCTTCACCTTCACTTAAAATGGAATTAATCCCTCTTGATCTTTTCAGGAGGTGTGATTACACAGCACTGTTATCACACCAGTTATAAATGATTAAATCATAGCAACCATTCTTGATTCAACTTCTACAGTCAGCACCTCGCGCCTGTTTGACCAAGCTGCCAACCCGCGTGCTAATGTCTGCTGTCAGGCCATAAATAGGAAAACGAAGGCAAATTTGGAGCAGCTGTGAGCTGCATGTAGTTTAATAATTAATCGCAAGGCTGGCAATTCAATTTGTAAGCACCTCCTGTCCACAGGTTGAAGAGCTCTGAACAAAACTGCTCTCCGTGTTATTCTTATGTAGACATGTTATGTGGCTTTAAACAGAGTGCGGACCGATGGACAGTTTGTATAATGTACTGCTGGGATTGAGCCAAAGATGAGTCAACAAACGTTTGGTTTGGTGCTTTTCTAAGAACTCGTGCATGTAGCACACACACACACACACACACACACACACACACACACACACACACACACACACACACACACCTGTCTCTGTCCGACTGTTGCTGTATACACGACGTCACGCTTTAGGAAAGTCTTGCACACTTTCCAAGAAAGACACATTTCTGAATTGCATCTGCTCAGAATTTCAACGTGGATTGAAGGCAGCGTGCACCTTTTGTGGTTTGTGTTACAGTGTACACAACTACAAGTTGGACCCTGAGACTTTTAAGGCTGCTGTCTCAAGTGACATGTTTTACATGATGGGTCGTGCTGGTGCCAGAGAGGGCAGCTGGCCTCTCGCAGCTCAGGACGGCTGCTGTGCAGTGTCACATCACAAACTGGAAAGGACAATCGTGTTATTCTTCTGTGAATTATGAATCTTATAGGAATATTAAGTGCTGCCATACAGTATACGTAATCTTAGTCTTCTTGCGTGCACTGCTGGAATTTGTACTTGTATGTCCTCATTTTTCTGTAGACTTTCACTAAGCTTGTTTTTTTTCCTTTTCACTCCCTCCCACTTCTGCTTTTCCTTCCCTTCTCTTCCCTCGCTCCCTCCCTGTAACCACCTCCTCTTCATCTCCATCCAACTGGTGCTCGGAGCAGCTTACTCATGTCCAGTCACTTCCCACCATGCCTCGCCTCTCACACAGGCGCTTCCTGCTCCTCTCTGGACATATTTTCATATTTCTCTCTGTCTCTCTTTTTGTTTTTTGTTTTTGTGCAACAGGAGCAGAATGAGGTCCTTGTCTGCTTAGCGACCTGTGCCAGTTGAAGATGATTCACGTGAGGTAAGAAATCCTGCCAGCACGCTCGCTCCACGCTGCTTTCACATTCCTTCTTGAGAATCTAACCGGCCTGCAGTCACTCGTAACTGAAAGCAGATGGCTGAAAAGTTTTGCCTGGCAAAGTGAGCCTAACGTGTATGGGTGGCGGAGATGTTTCTGTGTGGTATTGGGGCAAAGTGACGGGTGAGCGGGGGTGGTGAGCTCTGATTCGTCAGGAGATGTGTTTAGGGGCTGGGGACTAGAAGCCGTAAATTGGGACCCCATGTTGTGCAGCTGCTGTGTGTTTTACAGTTGGTCCCCTGTGGTGACGGTTTCCATATCGCCCTCCGTATTGGGACTGCCTGACTTGGTCCCATCATTGTGTTAGTATTCACAGACAAACGCACTTTGTCATGTCATTGTGTAGTGCTGGAAAGTTTGCTTGTAGCCAGGCTAGTGGTTGGGTTGTAGGGGTGGCTCTGTCAGTCTGCTGGTTCATATTGAAGTATCTTAACAACCTGTATGTTTTCCCAGTAATGAATCCTAAAGATCTCCCAACACAACTTGTCAACTCAAGTGGACACATATCAGCTCAACAGGTAAAACATCAAGCCTTAATAGTGGCTCACTGGCTTTGGGACTTTATCTTTAATATAAAACATTAAAACTGTTCTAGTTTTTAATGTTTAACAAAACATTAAGGCAGATCTACAGTTTTAAAAAACAAATCTGAGCTCCCATGAGCTGCTGGGCTTCTCATACACAGGTAAAAAGCCTGTCGCATTTATGTTAATAGTTAAGTAATGCTATTGCTGTTGATATATATTAAGTATAATTAGTTTATCCAGGTTCATCCGGTAAAACTGATTTCTAGTTGAAAGTACTCTCCACGGCTTGGGCTGTGGACCTTTTGTTTGATTGTTGGTATCTGTCGGCACACACAGGAAAGGGATCCGTATTACATCCTGATGTTCTTTCTTGTGAAGCAAAGGCCTGCACAGTACCTGGAAGCGTGTCACAGGGAACTGTGTAGCAGGGAACTCGTATTGTTTTGGTTATATGGCAGCTCACATGTTTCTGTTTCGAAAAGCCCTACTCTCATTCTGTTCAGTTTTGGCTGTATGAATCTTTCCATGAGCATGCTTTCCAAGGGAAACAACAAACTAGTTCCTTTCTTAGGGGGGAAAAAGATTGAGCGTCTTCCAGATTTTTTATGGTGCCAGTGAGAGTGTTGGAACTGCTGTGCGAAGCTGCCCTCAGGCTAAAATAATATATGTTCTTCATCCAAACAAGCGGTGTGAGCAGTGCTTTCATACATTTTGTAATATTTCTGATCCAGAAGTAAAAGCGGGACATGCAATTAATCACTTGTGATCTACAGAACTAACATTGTCCTGTATTTTATTTAAATCTTTTTACCCTCCTTGATCCCCACACTCAGCCATAGCAGACACACCCAATTGCTGCTCGCCTTCTGATGTCACAAAATATTTCTGTAATGAGAGTGATGTCCAGGGGCCTGCAGGAATCCAATGGGGCGTATGATATATTCCAAAAGCGATTTGACAGCTCGGTGTGAAGCGCAGAGTTGCTGCAGGAGACGGTAAAGTCTAACTTGAAGCAGCTTCTCTTTCTCTCCTCGACTGACTCCTCTGACTTGGCTTGTTATTGTTCTCTCTCCTGCATGCTTGTCATAGCTCCTAGCTGGCCATGCAGAAGCAAAGAGGGGTTGCAGTCTGCAGCAATCACCAGCCGTATCATTGTGCTGCTATCCTATGAAGCAAACTTTTTTTTGGCTTTGTGTATGATGTCATTTTGTGTTTCCTCTTTTATTTGACTCCTCAGGTCTCCTGTGATCATCTCTCTTTCTCTGGTTTTGGTAACGCCCAGTGAGCAGCCAGGACAGCCCTCCCTGTCCTGCCTATGACATGGTTTAAGCCATGTGCGATCCGGTCACCATGATGGCCTCTGTGGTTGCCAGTGGAAACCGTGATGGACAGTCTCTGGTCTTGAAAGGGGTGGACCCAGAGACCTGCATGATTGTGTTCAAGAACCACTGGGCTCAGGTAAAACACCAGCGCCAAGCTAACAGTCTCAGAACTGTGAATTCTCCAGCCAGCTTAGTTTTTCACACTAGAAGCAAAGAATCTGGATCTCTTAACTTCAGAAGTATTCACCTGATATCCTCTAAAAAGGTTAAACAAACATGTTCACAAACAAAAATGTGGTTAAAAAGCACCCATTTTCCATTTTCCATTGAAAATATAATGCGGCATAAGACTTTTGTACAGTAGAATATAACGAAATCCTTGTGAAGTGAATATATTCAAATCTTGTAAATAAAGATGCACATTCTATTTAGTTCCTTCCTCAAAACCTGATGGCAAAAAATGACTCATGTAGTCCCCCTATAACAGTAAACTGCAGTGTGGGCAGGGTCAGTGGAATCTTGGCGGTAAAAGGCTGACGGTCTCAGACTTCTGGTTCTTTCCAGCAGCTTGTGTCCCTGTTCACTCCCCTGCAGGACACGGCAGCCTGTTAATCCCACTCCTCCCACACAGAGATGAACAAACTCTGCACACATTAACATGGGGCAGGGGGACACTGAATAATGAGGACATAGAGGAGCATAATGGTAACTGCCATCTACATTTATGGTTGTCAATGTGATGACTGACCCGAATTTATCAAAATCAAGCAGAATCCCACTTTTGGTTTCATTAGTGTTAAAACTATGCAAGTTTAAAGACATTGTGTTAAACTCTAATCTAAATATGTGGCAGATGGCTGCCCCTTCCTGAGCATGGTTCTGGTTTCTTCCTGTTAAAAGGGAGTTTTTCCTTCCCACTGTCACCAAAGTGCTTGTTCACAGGGGTTTGTGTAATTGTTGGGGTTTTCTGTTTTCTTTGTATTATTGTATGGGCTTGATCTTAGAATATAAGTGCCTGAGGCAACTGTTGTTGTGATTTGGTACTATATCTATCTATTAGGGGTGCAACGATATTCGTATCGATATTGAACCGTTCGATACAGTGCTTTCGGTTCGGTAGGCATATGTATCGAACAATACAACATTTGTAATTTATTTTATCAACTTTCCTTCTGACGATGCTGTCTGTGTTGAGCGCTCAGTGAATCTGTGTTCGACTACTCCGCCTAGGCTGCACTGTCGAGCGCAGATCCACTGAGCGCTCAACACAGACAGCATAGTCAGAAGGAAGAGCGCAGGGCAAGCTAGCAAGACAGAAGTTAAGCTCTCCTTGCAACATGGACCTCCCCCACTCTCATTCAGATCTGGCGTTTGGAATTATTTTGGTTTTCATGTGACGTATGACCCTGAAGGTAAGCGAGTCATGGACTAAAGTAAAACAGTATGTTGGATGTGCCATGCAATGCTCAATTACATTGGTGTGAACTAGTGTGTTAGCGCAGTTAGCTCGTTAACGTGTTGGCCGTCTAGCCCCATGCACGGGGCGATCGGCGGTAGCTCGTTAACGGAGATTTGCCGTGTTGTGGCGTTAAGGTCATTTCAACGAGATTAACCTGAAAGCACTAGTGGGAACACAACGAATATGACTGCACATTTATGCCGACATCATCCTAGTGCAAAGACAAAAACAACAAGCATGCTACTAACTTTAGCCGAGTCATTTAGACAGCTGTTAGCACATGATTCTCCTTATGCTGCTGAGAATATAGCCCAGAAGAAGCGGATAGTATAGCTTTTATTTTGGAAAGAGCCATTTCTCTGTAATAAACTCTCTTTTCCAAAGATGAGTGATTCCTCAATCAGATACAGGGCTTGCAATATTGCTAGCCCGATGTCCTGGAGCTAGCGATTTTTTCAGTCGGGCTACCAAAATCTATCTCTTCCCTGCCCGTCGGGCTATTGTAGGAAGGAAAAATATATGTCAATGCTTTTGCATTCTTTCAGAAATGTAGCTGGGTAATTATGTCATTGGCATCGGTGAGCCACTGTCAATATGTGACATATTGAAATCGCGTTTGAATTTGCGCTTGTTTTTTTGCTTTCACTTTGCAATCGTGCGAACTGTGTATAGAGAGCGACAGCACTGATCTGTGAGTGATGATAATTTGTGCACCAATTCCTCTGACATCGTCTTATTAATCGTTAGCTTACTATGCAAACATGACAAGTGAAATCTCCCGCAGCAAGCTTAAACATGTGAGAGGTTGATCGCGCAGAGAATCGCTGAGCTTATGTGAGTGCGTGTGTAAACAGCAGATATATTTAGTTCTGCTGAGCCAAATAAGACAGGTCAGGGTGAAGAAGTGACAGCCAAAGAAAAGCTTACCACAAAACGGAGAAGTTATGACAAATCAGACTATAAGGCAAAAAGAAAGTGCAGCTTTATGGTTTCATGGACAAAATAATTTCTGTGGCTGCAATATGACGAGCTAAATAACCAGGGCTGCACATAAGTGGTCCGCAGGTGCGCATTCGCTGTCAAAATAAAAAACACGCACAAGGGTTAGGGTTAAATTTAAAAACTGTACCTTTGAGTTAAAATATATATTTATAATTTTAATAAATGACAAATTAAAAAGGCATGAACATTTTTTTTGTATCGAAAAAATATCGAACCGTGACACCAAAGTATCGAACCGAACCGTGAATTTTGTGTATCGTTGCACCCCTACTATCTATCTATGATGCAACAATACTCGTATCGGTATTGAACCGTTTGATACAGTGCTTTCGGTTCGGTATGCATATGTATCGAACAATACAAAATTTTTAATTTATTTTATCAACTTTTCTTCTGAAGATGTTGTCGGTGTTGAGAGCTCAGTGGATCTGCGTTCGACTACTCCGCCTAGGCTGCACTGTCGAGCGCAGATCCACTGAGCGCAGCGCAAGCTAGCAAGACAGAAGTTAAGCTGGTTGCAACATGGCAACTACCTCAACACTACCCGAAATTGAACCTCCCCCACCCTCATTCAGATCTGGCGTTTGGAACTATTTTATTTTTCATGTGAAGTATGACCCTGATGGTAAACTCCTCATGGACAAAAGTAAAACAGTATGTTGGATGTGCCACGCCATGCTCAATTATATTGGTGGGAACTGGTGCGTTAGCGCAGTTAGCTCGTTAACGTGTTGACGTCGTCCAGCCCCACACACGGGGCGATCGGCGGTAGCTTGTTAACGGAGATTTGAGGCGTTAATGTCATTTTAACAAGATTAACGCTGACAGCACTAGTGGGAACACAATGAATATGACTGCACATTTACGCCGACATCATCCTAGTGCAGACCTTACCAAAGTGTGGGGCCCGCCCCCTAGGGGGGCGTAGAGCCATTGCGGGCGGGCGGGCGGGGGCGGTATGAAAAGGGGGGAAAACCCCCCAAAACGCTTGGACACTGCTAGCACGGGGCGCCCACACAAACACAAAGCAGGAGATGAAGCATAGCTGAATATGTTTCCAGACCAACTTCATTCTAAGCCAAAGACTAGAAAATATGGTGAAGCATATCTTCCCTTTGGTTTCACCTGCACAAGTGTTGAGGTAGGTCTCCCCTGTAGAATTGGTTTTCCCTTGGTTTGGAGATGTTAGCTCTTTATACAGCTCTTTATTATGTGAGTGGTTTTATAACTACCGTAATGTGCCAATGTGAAACATCTGGGGATTTAGTGATGATAAACCGTTTAATGATGTACAAGACATTCAAAGCATTTAAAATTTTTCACAATTGTAGATTTTACACTTTTCAACTTGTCACACAAATGGGATATTTTTAATAACAACTGTAACCGTGAAATAAACACAATCAGTCTGTTGCAGCTAATACTAAGCAATGTCAACAGACACCTCATGAGTCATGTGGCCGTCTTTGCTAGCTGTCTGCTCAGCTTCATATTTTTCATCCCCATCTTGACAGTAGCCGTAATCAAAAACTCTGGGCTCGGATTAAAGTTCGATTTGCTTCAGGCAGCACAAATCCACCTCACACAGAGTTTTGTTTTCATTCTTACTTAATCTCTAGCCTGATAAGAATGCTCTTGACTTGTTTCAGCTCAGAAAACAGTGAACACGCTGTAAGTAATGACCTTGTCTTTGTGTGAGAAGCTCTGGCTGTTTCAGAGTTGAAGATTAGCTTTAGGTTCATTTGCTGGCTCTTATCAGCTTCTCTCCAGGCGTCACGGAGCTGTGTGTTGCGTCACATTAAGTGATCTGTCAGTTGCTGGTAACAGTCTTTAACTGTAGTCTGTGTAGTGTGGGCAGCGTGTTTATGGTGATTCTGTAAAGGTCTCTGATTCATTTTAGTCGTCAAGAAAATCTGGCAGTTTTGTCTGAATTTGCTATGACACTTGACTTTTCCTTCCTCACTGGCGTTTGCAGTCTTGATTTTTCATAATTGAGTACAGTGAAGATCTGTCTTTAAACCATGAATGTTATTCTGAATGATTCAATGTGTCCATTGCTCTGTCTGATGGTTAACTGAAGTTACTGTCACAGACACAGTGAGGCACTGGGGGCTGGTAATATGATACTACTGTCATTTGAGGATCCTCCCATATCTATGGCACTATTATGCCAGCATCCATAGCATAACAATGACTGACTGCTCTTGGGAAATATTTGACATTGATCCAGCCTGAGCCTACTTCTTGGTCACATTTTAAAAGACCTCTGTATCGCTCATGTTCCAGCTTAATATGTAAAATAATGCCACCAATAAGCATCGTTGGGCAAATCCTGAAAAACAACAACAAAAAACACTGTGAATACTGACCCCTTTTGGAACCGACCATAACGTCACCAGTATAAGGTGGTCCATGATCGTGGTTCCATTCTTCCGGATGTTCAGTTTGGGAAAATCTTATCCCCGGCCTCCTTCCTGTTACTTCAGAATTGGAAGGAGAGCCTGAGCTGGACTGATCCCTGTGGCTTGTTCCACTGAGCTCAGGCTGGGATTACAGACTCTGTTCTCTTGCTGCCATTAGCCATGCCCAGTTATCTCATACACAGACTGTTATTGTCATGGCAGCAGCGTCAGCTTGGGGACACTGGCTCCATTATTGTGACACTGGTTTCTACACAGCAGACACACACACACGGGAGGGACTGGATACACAAAGGACTGTATTATTCTGTGCAACCAAAGTGAGTTTATTCATACAGTGCTGCTTGTCCCCACTCCACTTCTGTTGAAACTGAACCTGTCAGGAATAAGGAAGTGATTGTACCTATTTGTATTGCATACAGTCCCACTTCCAAAAAAGTTTGGACACTGTGTAAAGTGTAAATAAGAACAGAATGCAATGATTTGCAAATCTCACAAACCCATATTTTATTCCCATAAGAACATAGAAAACGTCTGAGAAGTTTAAACTGAGGCAATTTAGTATTTCATTAAAAACAATTACAGTTTCCCCCACAAAGTAGGGTCTGTTTGTCTGTTAGCAATCCAGCATGTGTGGTTTTCAATATATAATTTTTAAAATTTTCTGTAACAGTGGATACTTAATTTTGGTGAAAATCAGATCAATGTTGCACCAAATGTGGATAATCAGTTAAACTTTATGTGACAAACATTTTTTTTCTTTAAACTTGGTGACATGAGTACCTAGGCTGGCCAAACGTTTGACCTTCATTTTTAGGACTCAAGGTGAGAGTTGACGTTGGAAATATTTGTTTTAGAAACCAAATGGAGTAATAGATCATCTGAAAGGGCATGGAGGAAGGTGTACAATACACCATTTATTTTTAGCAATATAACGCCCTACAACATCGCAATGATGCCTTAACAGGCTGGCATCGTATTGTAATAAAAGCATCATAAAACGCCAACATTTCAGATCTAACCTCTTATACCACAGAGGTTAGATCAAAGATAACAGGAGTTTATCTGTATGACAGACACTTTCTTGGGTGACTTAAAAGTCTAAGATCTCATATCATCTGTATTCTATTTCTGCATGAACAATTAAAAACTAGTGTGCTTTTCCTCTTCTCTTGTACTGTAGGTAGTGAAGATCCTTGAAAAGCATGATCCCCTGCGCAGCAGCTCCGCCCTGTCCTCCCTCAGTGTCATCAACCTCACCGCCGGCTCTAGCGGCAGCTCTCGTTTCGGCCCCATCCCTGGAGACGAGGCAAGCGCGGTGCAGAATTATGTGGAGCACATGCTGTTCCTGCTGATGGAGGAGGAGAGCGGTCAGGCCGGAGCCATGGGCCCCATCCTGGAGTTTGTGGTGATGGAGAACGTGATGGAGCGTCTGTTTGTGTGGAGCCTCCGTCGAGAGTTCACGGACGACATGAAGCTGGAGCAGCTGAAAATGTACGAGATGCTGGTGGGCCAGGCGCGCCAGCCTCTGCTGCACCACAAGCCCATCCTGCGGCCTCTCATGATGCTGCTGTCCTCCTGTTCGAGCACCACTGCGCCTGCGGTCGAAGCCGAGCTGGTGTTGCTGCTCAACCAGCTGTGCTACGTCCTGGCGAAGGACCCTTCAATTCTGGAGCTGTTTTTCCACACGAGCGAGGATCAGGGAGCCACCAACTTCCTCATCTTCTCCCTGCTCATCCCTTTTATTCACAGAGAGGGCACGGTGGGCCAGCAAGCCAGAGATGCCTTACTGCTCATCATGTCTTTGTCTGCTGAGAATGAGCGAGTGGCCAAACACATCGCAGAGAACACCTTCTTCTGTCCGGTCAGTCCCAAATGGAAGCTCAGCGGCTCACTTTCCTTAAAATTCAAAAGGAATCGTTTTGTCCTAAATACTAAATAATCCCACTCACGCACTAACATTGGCAGCATTGTTCCCTGACATTTCTGTGTCTGGGTGTCATAATTAGTCAGAGAGCAGATGGTGATTAATTCATGGGCTCACTTAAAAAAGCAAAAAAAAAAAAAAAAAAAAAAACCCAAAACAAGGGTAAATAAAAATCTGGCACCAAATGTGTGGCATTTATAAGATTACAGCACAGCTGCAAGATAATCCCATGTAAATAACGTCATTTATTCACGGCTGCAGACAGTGCTTTCAAAATGAGGTTTGAATGCAGACAGAATTTAATTGGTTCCACTGGCGTCTACAAGAAGGGCACAGCAGAATAATGCTGCAGAGGAACGTGTACAATACTACAATACTAATAATGCCACTCATCTTACACTTTAATTTGGTTGTGCTGGTATAGCCTGTGTTGCATTTGTAAAGCAGTTCTTGGTACTTACAATGCAGGCATGCCCAGATCATCAAGTTAAAGACCCCTGGGCACAAATATGCGATGGGCACGCGCCAACTTGATTTGATGATTACATGTTTTTTGCTTCTTAAGTAATTAGACAGATCATATGGGAATGTGTGCCTGTGGAGAGCAGGGTACCTTACACTGCGCCCATGATATATGTTTTTATGATCAAAAAAAGTTTAAGAGAATCAAAATCTGGTATTATTTTTTTCTTTTTTTCTTTTATTTGGTGCTTGGGTGGGCCCTCAACTGTGTCTGAGGCCTGCGGACATATGCCCAGAATGCCTGGATAATCTGGCCCAGAACACAAGGATTTCAAAATAAGATGGAATCTTATTTTGAAATTAAAGCATTAGTCACGTCGCATCTCAAATACTGCTAAAGGTCTCCGAGCTGAGCTGATCCATAGGAAGCATAAATCTGTGCAAGGAGAAAGCAGCAGGCTGATATGTAGACTGCTGCATCGCTTATATTTGCATTACAAGTTACAAAGCAGAGGCCAAGAAGTGATTTACACCAGTGTTTTAGCTTTGTAGTAAAACACAGTAATAAATCTGTTGAAGCTTAAGGTAAAACTGACAGCAGAGGAGGTGTGTGTGTGTGTGTCTGCATCTGCTATATGGTACACTACCTCATTAATGTTTAATGAAGTTTATAACATTCTCTCTGTAATCAATTTATGGCAGATGATTTTTAATAGACTTCTTATATTACATGATGCATGTATGTGCAGCACAGTGTGCTTTTTCCTATGTTCAGGTAAATGGGCCGTTATAATGTAGCTGTACTTACCTCATGCATGAGAGTAATGGGAATGTCATTATTTTAAACAATTTGTCTCAATGATTCAATTAAAGAAAATTAATTACTCAAAGTTAAAAGTAAATTCTACTTAGAACCACAAATTTGAATGATATTTTGGTTCTGGAGGAAACTTTATATGAACGGTGCATAGATTAAATATAAAAACCTCGTTTGGCAGGTGCTGGCCACAGGGTTGAGCGGCCTGTATTCATCTCTGCCCACCAAGCTGGAGGTCCCCAATGAAGAGTGGCACTGCCTGCACAAAGAGGACTGGCTTCAGATGCCATCACTCATCCAGTTTCTCAACTCACTGGAATTCTGCAACGCTGTTATTCAGGTGAAGACGTGAGCCGCACGATAAAAGCTCTGCCTCATGAAAAATGTATTCACGTGTGATAAATGGCTGCAACCTCCTGCCTGGCTACACGCTTGACTGACATGCTCCTTGATATTGACTGCTCCCAGGTGGCCCACCCTGATATCAGAGACCAGCTGGTTAGTTACATCTACAATGGTTTCCTTGTGCCTGTCCTTGCACCAGCACTCCACAAGGTTAGCAGTAGCACAATTTCTCTTCACCTGGATAAAAGGAAGTACTTTCTGCTGTTTCATTTCCCAATTACAGAAAGCGGTTATTCTGCAGGACGACGCGGTGTGTCAACAAAAACATACAAGCATAAACACTCCAAAAATGACTCATTTCTTCCCCTCTACCCAAAAAATTAATTGAGCTGATAGATATCACTGTCATCCATTAAATATGAGCTTGGCATCAGAAAATCCATGAACTGGGCTGTGTCTAAAGGTAAAAAGGACACTAGTTAGGTTAAACTATCAAGAGAGAGTTGGAAGAAAGTGTAAGACGACCCATATTCTAGGCTATTTAATGTATAGTCAAGGACATCATATTTAATTCTATATAATGCAATGATTTGTTTAGTTCTTTTATAATGAGGCAATACCGCACGCAATAATTAAATTACCTAATTACCTAATTTCCCTCGCTTAAATGAATCCTTAATTCAGTACTGCTACGATACAGAATCAGGTTTTAATATTTGATCATTTATTGTGGCACTCACACAATCTCTGCTGACTGATTCCTGCGTGTGTACAGGTGACCCTAGAGGAGGTGATGACCACCACAGCTTACCTGGACCTCTTCCTGCGAAGTGTAACCGAGCCAGCACTGCTGCAGACCTTCCTCTCCTTCATCCTCCTCCACCGTCACGAGAACGTCCATATCTTGGATACTCTAGTCAGCCGCATCAACACACCTTTCCAGGTAACCCAGCACACAGCTAGGGGAACGAGTTTTGCCATGCAGCACATAGAGCATGGCTCAGGTTTAATAAGCCAGGAACAGGTTTTACAAATGGTCCCAGATGCTCTTTCTACTGTTACAGGAAACATATGTGATTGTTTAACCAGTTCTCCTATATTGTGAAATTTATTGTGCAAATATCTTCAGGACTGAATAAATTAGTGTTTAAAATTTGCTCTGTTGTGTCTCTCTGACTTGATTAAACTCTACAGTTGGGGATTGTGTCCTTGGCACTCTTCCGCACTCTCATTGGTTTATACTGTGAAGATGTGATGCTGCAGCTCGTATTAAGGTGAGCGGCCCACACGCTGACACGTCCCACTCGTGGTAACATGCTGCATCTAATTGCTTTACAGCACGATGAGCTTTTACTCGCAACCTCCCGCTGTTACCATCTGCCCGCTGTCCCCTCCTCACCATTCTCTGCCTACAGCCACACGTTGGCTTTCCTCACATCTCCCTCTCATATGCCTCCCCAGGTACCTGATCCCCTGTAATCACATGATGCTGAGTCAGAGACGTGTAGTGAGGGAGCGGGACTACTATTCGGCCTCAGCAGCGAAAATCCTGGCGTTAACGCCATCCTGCTGCTCTCCCGATCGCAGCCCGCCGCCACTCCGGCAGCTGGACTCCATTCTGTTTTCCAAGGGCGGAGAGACTCCTGACAATTCGGGAAACACAGGTAACAAATAGAACAATCGAGTATTACTTTTGCAGGGTTTTTTTTTGTGTTTTTAGTAAAATGTATGGCCACAGTGACTTTGGTATGATGAAGTCTTTCGTCCAGCATGTTTAGCGCCTTTCTGAAGCCTAAATTATTAATTTTGCATTAACTACACTGCAGTTAATTCTGCGTTTTCAGGTGGTTGAATAAGTTGGTTGTGTTGCTTTTTGGCATATTTCCAAACATCAAATGATGATCTGCTTCAAGGGAGAAGCTCTTCGCCTCCTGCTGTGCCAGACATTTGATTGTTGTTTAGACGGTCTGTTATCTGTTGTTGCTCCGTTTTATTTTAATTAATTATTTAATTTTTATGTTTTTTTTACTGATCCAAGCTAAACCTAGGGAAGTTCATGCAGTGCACTGCAGGGAACATCTGTGATTGGCTCATGCAGGCAGATCATCACACAGCGATTTGCTTTTGCTTGCTGTTTAATATTAAGAAAATTCAATCAACTGCTCAGCCCTAACCTGATGGTGTAAAACAGTTCTTTTCTATTTGAAAAGCTTGATTCTTTTTGCTTAATATGTTAAAATGCACACTGTTAACTGTATTTAACGTTACAGAACAAAAATAATAAATTAACTGTTAACACCTTTTCTTTTCCCAAGGAAAGATTAATAGACAGTGTCTGTTGTCATGGCAACAACAAACTTTAAATACATGTAATACCTTAAAAATTATTAAATGCTCTCGGATCTTTCTACATATGTTATATTCCTGAGAGACATGGATAATAAGTATCCATATCTGTCAATACCCAAGTAGAAAAGCATGATCAAGTGCTCCAATTATTCCCGCTGTTGGTTAGTTAGTCTAACTGGCTGAATAATTGGCTCAAATCAACTCACTCAGTCAGGTAACTGAAACGTTGGATATTATAACCTAATAACATGTCAGAAAATTTGGCATAAATGGTGAAAAAAAAAAATCCTTTAATGTGGTGGTTGAGGAACTAAAATTAAAATGGGATAATTTATTAATGGAACGTTTCCCAAATCTGTTCAGACATATGGCGCACTGTAAGGTGTAGATCTGCATTTAATTGGGAAACCAACATGTAACGGGGCTGATTGTGAGTATTTTATCAAATAGCGAGATCTCCCGCTGTTTCGATGCATTACATCACTTTACCCCCTGTAGTTACATGTCAAACTCATTAGTTGTGCTCTGTGTGAGTGCTGTGCTGAGGCCCTGCACACCAGCTTTTATCAACAGTTCTTATCTGTTTTTTCTTTCTTTCTTTTTTTAAATCAGAGGAAGAAATGAGTTTCTCTGAAGAAAATGATGGCTCAGGAAACTCCTGCACCATCGGGTCAGAAATCTACCTGGATGTCAGTTATCTTCATTACCTCTACGACGCCCGTCTGAGCATCAGCAGCTGCATACGTGCCTGCCGGGTGTGGTCAGCCCCGTACGATGGCGAGGACCCACCTCCTGAGAAATACCAGCCGGGCGTCCTCGAAGAGCCGGGGCTAACGAGTCGGCACCCCCAGATCGCTCTCAAGAAAGCTCAACATCCCTTTGCATCACAAGCAGGATCCTGCGTGCTGCCGGGTACAGACCCGCTTCCTGTCAACCAGCTGGAGCTGGAGTGGGATGACAGTTACGACGCGTGCCCCGTGCAGACCGCCGATGCTCCGGCAGAGAGCAGACCTCCCCAGCCGCCTCCTGCTGAGCCCCCGAAGCACATCCAGGAGATGAGGAGAACAGCACGAATGTTGGTTAAAGGCTCATACATCGAGGAGAACGACTTCCAGGATGACGTCATGGTGTACGATCTCATCGCAAAGAAAGACTCCGGCGATGTCGAGCGCACCAGTAAACCCAGTAGCTCGCAAACGGAAGAAACCAAGCCAGGCTCAGCTGACATTCCCCTCAAAAATGGGCTCAATCTAACACTTCCAAGCTCTGCGATGGTTGATAATAGCAGGAATAGCTTGGACGCAAAGGCTAATGGTCAGACGGATTGCAACGCCAACCTCCAAAACACGACTGCTGTAGCGTTGGGTGACGATCTCATGGCTCAGTATGAGGAGCTCATTCGCACTTTGGACCCCGAAGCAGGTGGAAAACAGGTCAAAGCTGACAGGGAGGTGAAGAAGCCCATCACGCCTGTGGAGGTGGTGGAGGAGGACGAGATGGATTTCGCCTCCTTCTCTGCTGAAACGCCAGAGCCAGAGAAACTGCATTCACCATTTGGGACAATCAACAGGTTTCACAGCGGGAGTGCGACTAAAAACCATTCACTACCTTTTACAGGTGAGCTGAGGAATATCTTAGCTAGGTAGGAGTCTCATCATTTGTTCAAAAATGAATTTGGAAAGAATTTTTATTTTGAACCTCCTTCCCTGCAGGTCCATTCATCAGCGTGCTTTTATCTCGTCTGGAGAACATGCTATCCAACTCGCTTCATGTCAACCTGTTGCTGACGGGTATCTTGGCCCAGTTAGCTGCTTACCCTCAGCCTCTGCTGCGCTCCTTCCTCCTCAACACCAACTTGGTTTTTCAGCCGACTGTTCGCTCTCTTTACCAGGTAACCCCTCAAGTTTTGAGGTCTTAGTTGGGGGATTTGGAAATACTTGGCACTTTTTTAGTTTTAAGTCGATTGTCTTTATTTGAGCCTTAATCATATCACCTCTGTAAATGGTGCACATGCAAATCATGTTGTTTTTGCTTTGTGTTTTAGGTACTAGCCATTGTAAAGAACCAGATAGAGGAGCTGGCTGCCAGCAAGAAGGACTTTACAGAGCTGATCACTGCTGCCCAACACTGGCTAATGGCTCGGGAGCCCTCGTTCATAGAAACAGGTGACAACAGCTCAGATTCTCCTTTTCTGTTTTAGCTCTTATTGAAATCTGCACATGGCTCTATAACAGTATGAAAAATCAAGTATCTATTTATATATGTATATATCTCTTTGATTATACTGTGAGAGCCCATAAGCTACCCTGCTAGCCCTGCCAGGACTGTGCCAGGAATAGTTTGTTTGTAAAAGCTTTCTGGGAAGTATTTTGGTAGATTCCAGATGGTTAGTAAGGCAGATTGCATTAGATTTACTGTTTATTATTCCTGAGCCTTACCAGCATGGTGTTAAATATGGTTCAAGGCAACATCGGCATTCCTGATTGGTTGTTTTTGGGCTCCTGTTTGGTACCAGAATAAATCTAACTGCCTGTGCTGAGTTCTTTAAGTTGTGTGTCTTTGGAGTTGAGCTGCTTTCTCTTTCTAGCCCTGAAGCTTTAGCCGTGGTTTTGAACTATATTCCCTGTAGGTTCAGAGCTGAGCAGGCTTGAAAAAGTGTTGTCAGAAGAAAGGAATTTTAAAGGGAATTATTTAGACGAGCAGAGCGTAGTATTTAGAAATCAGGAAACGGAAATATGTTTAGAGAATATCTTTGAATCCAGACTTTTGCATGTACAATATGTCAGCGTATTCACGTGGTTGTTAGTCGGTGCAACTCATTCAATCTTTATCCTCACAGACAAAAGCGGCGGCAGCAGCGGTTCCAACCACCATGAGGGGGGAAGGATCCTAAAGAATTCACCCCCACCAAAACCCAAAGCTATCTCCCTGGAGCGGACCGAGGTCTTCGCTACCGTTCTCTTCACTGAGTTCCTTAAAGAACTGGCTGCAATTGCACAAGAGCACTCCATCTTATCTTACATTCCTATGGAAGAGTAATTGTGTCCCATTAGGCCTCCGTCAAGAGTCCAGCCTAACTAGGAAAGATTATAAAAAGAGTCTCTTTTGATATTTATGTCCTTTTTGGGCAGCGCTTGATAGAAACCTTTTTAGATCCAGTGATTTTTATACAACTACTTTTTAAAAATATAGAGTATTTATTTTCCAAGCAAAAGAAAATCTTCATGAACTTTTTAAATGTATTCATTCCACTTCTGGAAAGAATTTGGCAGCCAAGGAGGATTTCTAAACTTTGACCAGTTTGTTGAAGCCTTTCACCAGCCGAAATGTTCATGACTAAGGCTCCAGCTCCACCACTAACCAAAGACTGTAGACATTTAAAGAATTAAAGCAGTCATCAGCCCTTATTTGAACCGTCTGGGTCCTGACCTCAACCCGAATGTCTTCTACAATCAGCTCCATCCACAGTACGACATCCGCTGCTCAGTGTGGTACTCGATATTACTCAGGTGGCCTTTCAGAAGTGTTGCGTCTATGGATCACTGCAAGGTGCAGTGCTAGCAACTTCACAGAAACGCACCCAAACTTTGTTCTTATGCAACTGTTGTGACACTTAATCCTTTAGCGAAAATATGTCTTCACGAAAGGGTGTTTCCACAAAATCATCGTGTTAGATTTTGTTTCCTTCCCTGTTGACTCATGACGGTACCTCAGGAGATTTTCTTAAACAGCTGTAGGTGAAACGATGCACTAAATTTCCACACTTGTGGCCTCTGCGCCTTTCCATATCTGCGAAAAACCGACAAACCAGGTTCAGCAGTGACGTATTTAACTGTCTGCCTTACCTTTATGATGCCTCATAATGTACATATTGTATGTTCTGGTGACAATCAAGAATAATTAAGTTCAGCATATTTCGTAATGGGATGGGGTATTTAAGCTCTTTTTTTTCTGTTGCCATTTTTTTTTCTTGATGAGGTTAGTTGCTTTTTTTATTTGTTTTTAAGCGTGCGGTCCTTCGTCTGCTGTGTTAGCTGTGATCAGTTTGAAATTTCAATCATAGTTCTGCATCTGTTGAAAATCAGTTTGGATTGTGTTGAAGGTAGCCTGCTTTGAATTGCCTTTAATTTAGTCTGCACGTGGTTATCAGTATAAGGAGATGCTGTGAGATATACATATATATTTTGTTACAAAGCATGCTTCTTCTGAATGAACCTTCCAACATAGAAATACTTGCAAATTGTTGTCTAAGTTATGATTTCACTTCACAATGTTGCCTGATTTGTGAAGGAGTTAAACAGGAGCAATATGAAACTTTGCAGCATGAGCTGAAAATGTAGGTTTTTTTGATTGAGCAGAAGAATGTGTGAACTACACCGAGTAGGTCAATGATCTTATCTAGAAGTTGAGCTGAGAAGGTTGGATTTTACTTTTAGGTTTAAATCTGAAACATGAAACTTTGTGTTTCATTTTAAATTGTTTGATTCCTACTTGATACAAATACGTTTATTTTTTCTTTACAAAACTGCTCAAAATCTACAAGTCAAAGCCATTTTCAGGACCGCTGAATAGGTCTTTATGAATGTTGCAGAGCACTTTATCAGCCTTCTAATACCACAGTGCCACTCACTGTCTAACACCTCTGTGGCACGACTGCAGTTGATCAACCAATTTCAGTAGATTTATCTTCCAAAGACTCATCTGATACGACTTTTGATCTGTTTTGTGTTCAAGATTTAACCAGGCTGCTGTTCACTGTTGTCTCAGATACAAAGGAATGCCTCTGTTAATAATAATAATAATAACAATAATAATAATTAAAAAAAAAACTTGAACTTGAAGTGTGTGTGTGTGCGCTGAGTAAACATTTTCCATTTCCAAGCAGTGACTAAGACACGCAGCAAGCACAAGACGAACTGTGCAGGAAAACCAGCAGCTCATAAATATCATCACCGCTCGAATACACAAGATCAACATTGTTTTTATGAGTGAGCTGCATCTTTTTTGACTGCTCATGCAAACCGGTCATTACAGGGGTGGGAACTGGGGGGGGAGAGAACTGGTGTTAAACAGAAGGACCCCAAAATCAAGTAGGGTATGCTTGTCATATTATGACATGATTCAACCACCAGAGGGAGCTCTCAGACTGGGATCCTTCCTGGATTCTTGAGCTGGCAGGTTTTCTCAGCTCCTCTCAATAAGCCAGCGAATGTCATGTCAGCAGTTTCATCTTCTGCCTCACAAATGACCATAATGGCCAACACAGCAATAGCCAAATGGCACATTAAGTTATATGGAACGAATTAAACTGAATTACACACATTCGCTTTAAGGGAAATAATACTTAAGATCAGCTTTTCAGCCATCCCTGATGGCCATGACTACTAGATTTAAATAAAAGAACTGCACATAAAAGCCACCTTGACTATCTTATCACCATGAGTGGACATCCAAAGAAAGATTCGAAATTCTGTTTGTTCACTGGCAAAAACTGAACGGCAATGCACCTCCGCTACAGACAGTCAGTCTGAAAACTTTATTACTTCTCAAACATAAATACAGACGAGAATAGATTTCAATATTTACAAAATGTCAAAGTCAAAAATAAGAATAGGGGCCTGATTTTTCCATTAGGCCAAAATAGTTTTTACTTTTCTAACATGTCTTATTGTCAGACTGATGCAGTTGCGTCTCACACTACAGTGCGATCTTCACGAGGTCTTCTTCTGTAGAATCGCCCTCACCAGAACTGGATCAGCTCTTCCTTTGGTCTCTTTCTGAACCAGACCCATCAACTTGTTCAGAACTTTTTTGTTCCCGCTTCTGATCGCCTGAACCTGCAGAGAGGCACACAGAGGGATTTTTGGACATGTTTTTGAGATGTTTCACTCATGATTACACGCGACATTGTGGGCCCTGACCTCATCTGGATGCGAGTCCACCACCTTCTGGCAGATGATGTGCAGCTGTGTGGTGTCACTAACAAGCCCCAAGTCCTGCTCTTGGGTGATCTGCAGGGCTGTCTTGCCTGGTGACCTCCACATCTCCTGGAACACCTAAGAACACGGAGAAACCCGTGAAACGCAGGTGAGAAGTAGAATACAAACAAGCGGTAGCTGGGTTGCGTGTGTTGAATGACAGACCGAAAGGGGATAATTGCATTGTCTGTGTAGCTGACTGACCTGCTTGGCAACTGAAGAGGAGATGTGTCCCGTTTCCTGGAGCTCCAGCAGCTCCGCCAGGGCAGAAGGAGAGATTGGGCTAAAATCAAATTAAGGTGGTAATTTAATCACACTTTAATAGATGGACTTGAATTTGTGATATAAATGGTAGAAGAGATGGGGAGAGGATTGCACCGAAAGGACAAAAGAATCAATCAACATTTGTGATTTGCCTGCGATGTTTTGTCTTTTCCTTGCCTCCGTGTTTATTCCATAGGCCAGCCGTTCCCAAAGTGGGCTTCATGGAGCACCAGAGGTCTACGATCCATGACCGACACATCAGAAAAATAGTTTTCTGCATCAATAAAAATGTACCCTTATATTGTGTGCATTACTTGCACCAACAAAAACTCTGATATGTTTGTGACACATCATCTCCACCTGTCATGAGATCACCCATTTTTCCTCAGGGGGCAACGAACCATTGCTGCTGTTGCTGCATATGCAGCTATGCGACTGACAAGCACGGCGAAATATTCGACTCAGTCCACGCTGCGAGCACAAACCAGTGACACTGAAATATATATGCAGGGTTTTCTGGAGCACAGCAATACTAAAATGTATGATCTGTTAGAAAAACAAAGTTGTGATGACAGCCATGGTGTGCAATTGACCTAAAATTATATACCTGATTTTTGCAATATTAACATAAATAGGTCTGAAATATTTAAGAAAAAGACAATTTTCAATCGTTTCAATAACATCCAAGAGTACAATGGTACTAAGGACACTGTTCGAAAAAAGGAAAGGACCACTTTGAAAAAATATCAGATCTCAATGGGGGGAAAAAAAACATTGGCTATGTGTAGTGATATGTAATGTATTAGAAACATCTTGTTGAAAAACATGAAAATGATCAACCTACATAAGACTGAATTAAAAGACACTGAAATCAAAGTGAAAAAATGATGTGGCAGGCTAGCCCATTTTGCAGAAATTTTATGTTTAAGGATCTTCTACGGCTTTTTCCAGCTGTCCTAGATTAACTGTCCTTCACCTGGAATCTGCTCCATGCTCTTGAGGCTGTGCTGGGAGACACCATGAACCTTCAGGCAATCGCACATATTGATGTGTCATCTTGAAGGACTTCAGTAGTGTCCAGGTATCACCTCATGTTAACAGTAGTGACACTGACCCTAGCCAAATTCAATACTAGTGAAAAACATGAGGGGAGGGGATGTCAGTTGCCTCAATCTAGTCTTGAGCATTTAATATTCGAAGATGCATTTTCCTCATGGCTACTAGATGAACATCACCAAAATGCCAGTTACAAACAATCAGTGTAGACTCTTCTCTGGTAAAACTCATCCAAAACACTCTAAGAGCAGCAGTATTCGTCGTTATAAACAAGGGAAGTGATTGTTAACCGCCACACGTTTTTGGTTTAATAGCAAAATAAAAAAGAAAGCTAAAATGGATTATGAAACTCCCAAGCTGTCCGTCAGCCTCAGAGACATCTGTAAGACAACTGCTGCACTGCAATCAACTGAATAAAAAGCAGAGATTTTTAAATAGCTTGAAGTGATGAGATGAGATAGCCTTTATTTGTCAGTTGCAGGTCTTTTGCCCACAACCGAGATTGACAGACCTTACCGACCGTACATATAATACACAAACATCACATTGGGGAGACAGGTCAGGCTAGGTAGAGAGGAAAAAAAAAAACATCGAAATGTGTAACACAAAAGGATAATACAGGAATGCACAGATATCAACACACCATAGCACAATAAACGCAGACAAGCAACATGGGAAAGAGTTCCAGTGTGTACATCTGATCTGGGACTGATCTTTGACTGCGCCTCCAGCTGACCCGATGTCCACATCAGAGGGGAGGTAAGCGTTGGAGGTGGTGTTGGATCCGGGGTAGGGAGGGTGATGCGTCAGTGAGTGCTTATCAGTATCAGTATATGTATGTGTGTGCGTGTCCATAGTTCAGCTGAGACAGTGTCCTTCGCCCTGCCAGGCTAAATAAACAGTCTTCCAGCCAACCCAGGTGGCCTTGTAGGGAATGGGAAGGAACAGACTCAACACAGTCGTTATCAGGGTGTTGTTGTTCAGCTCCAGCCTTGAGCCCACAGCTGGCGCCGAAGGGGTAGCCGGATTATGATGGTAATTTTTCTTTTTGCAACAACTCATGAGCATTTCAAGCTGTTCTTTAACACTCCAACACTGGTCTCTCAATCTCCTGTTGGAGAACCGCGAGTTTCTCCATGATGTTATTAACCTTCAGTTTCGTGGTGTTGTCATTCTTTTGCTCAAAGAGCAGATTCTGAGACCTCACGACTGCAGTCAGCTGTTCCAAGATGTAATCCAACTTCCGCTCAGAGGTGTTGTTCTGAGTATTCACTGCAGCCGTAAGCGCCTCCAAGCTCTTAACCATGCTGCGCTCAGTGAGCCCTTTCTGAGAAGTCGCGCCTCGTCCCATCGTTTCAATCCCAGCGGGCAGCCTTGAACAGCCGGTTAATTCTCGAATAAGCCAGGGCCAAGCCAGCTCCGATCAGCAAGAACCCTGTTACCATGGTTCCGAATAGGTAGATATCTTCAGCGTCCTCGATCGACAGTCCCGCCAGGCACACGATCCTCCATGTCTGCCACCTGTCCATCGTGTATCCGGCAGGGAAAGTCCCTCCAGGGCACTCGGGCTCTCCCGAGCCCAGACTTCTCGTTGAGAAAAGGGTGTCAATAGCATTCAGAGACCACTTGATCAAATCCATAATTCTCTTTAGGTTTTAGAAACGGACTGTGAGGGAGTGTTCCAGGGAAAAGTAATACAAAAAAAACCCACGAGACTACGAGACTAGACAAGGACATAAGAACTAAGCAGGGAAGATAAGGGAGAGGAGAAGGAGAAAAAGTGCGTCCGCCTCCTCCGAGAGCAAAAAAAAAAAAAAAAAAAAAGTCTTGCACAAATGGTCAAAATAATTATAAAGTAATGAATACATCTCTGAAAATGTTACAGGCAATATTATAGTATATATAATAAGTTAAGAATCAACACCTGTGGGAACCCCTCGTGTTTTTTAGTAACAAAAATGATGAATAACTGTTTAAAAATGCAGTGAAGTGATTAACTCACTTCACTTTACACACCAATCAGGGAGAGAAAGCACAAACCTAGCCTCAGGGCATCTCGAGCTAGTCTGCTCCAAGTGCTGATCTCAAGCCTGGAGGGTTGCATCAGGAAGGGCATCGTGGGTAAAACCTATGGCAGATCAAATAAGTGGATCCGTCTGCTGTGGGAAGAGATTGGGCTAAGATGCTACATGGAGCAAAATGAGCCGTGCCTTCTAGGTCTCTCATTCCACGAGAAAGCACAGGTGACTGGTGCCGCCTATTGGGAGTCTTGACTCTGTTTACTACCCATGTCATTTATGAAATGCAATAATCCTGGAGTGGATTTTATATACAGTGGGGCAAAAAAGTATTTAGTCAGCCACCGATTGTGAAAGTTCCCCCACCTAAAATGATGACAGAGGTCAGTAATTTGCACCAGAGGTACACTTCAACTGTGAGAGACAGAATGTGAAAAAAAAAAAAAAAATCCATGAATCCACATGGTAGGATTTGTAAAGAATTTATTCGTAAATCAGGGTGGAAAATAAGTATTTGGTCAATAACAAAAATACAACTCAATACTTTGTAACATAACCTTTGTTGGCAATAACAGAGGTCAAACGTTTACTGTAGGTCTTTACCAGGTTTGCACACACAGTAGCTGGTATTTTGGCCCATTCCTCCATGCAGATCTTCTCGAGAGCAGTGATGTTTTGGGGCTGTCGCCGAGCAACACGGACTTTCAACTCCCGCCACAGATTTTCTATGGGGTTGAGGTCTGGAGACTGGCTAGGCCACTCCAGGACTTTCAAATGCTTCTTACGGAGCCACTCCTTTGTTGCCCGGGCGGTGTGTTTTGGATCATTGTCATGTTGGAAGACCCAGCCTCGTTTCATCTTCAAAGTTCTCACTGATGGAAGGAGGTTTTGGCTCAAAATCTCACGATACATGGCCCCATTCATTCTGTCCTTAACACGGATCAGTCGTCCTGTCCCCTTGGCAGAAAAACAGCCCCATAGCATGATGTTTCCACCCCCATGCTTCACAGTAGGTATGGTGTTCTTGGGATGCAACTCAGTATTCTTCGTCCTCCAAACACGACGAGTTGAGTTTATACCAAAAAGTTCTACTTTGGTTTCATCTGACCACATGACATTCTCCCAATCCTCTGCTGTATCATCCATGTGCTCTCTGGCAAACTTCAGACGCACCGTTCTCATGATCATTTTGACCCCACGGGATGAGATCTTGCGTGGAGCCCCAGATCGAGGGAGATTATCAGTGGTCTTGTATGTCTTCCATTTTCTGATGATTGCTCCCACAGTTGATTTTTTCACACCAAGCTGCTTGCCTATTGTAGATTCACTCTTCCCAGTCTGGTGCAGGTCTACAATACTTTTCCTGGTGTCCTTCGAAAGCTCTTTGGTCTTGGCCATGGCGGAGTTTGGAGTCTGGAGTCTGACTGTTTGAGGCTGTGGACAGGTGTCTTTTATACAGATGATGAGTTCAAACAGGTGCCATTCATACAGGTAACGAGTGGGGGACAGAAAAGCTTCTTACAGAAGACGTTACAGGTCTGTGAGAGCCAGAGATTTTCCTTGTTTGCGGTGACCAAATACTTATTTTCCACCCTAATTTACGGATAAATTCTTTACAAATCCTACCATGTGAATTCATGGATTTTTTTTTCACATTCTGTCTCTCACAGTTGAAGTGTACCTCTGGTGCAAATTACTGACCTCTGTCATCATTTTAAGTGGGGGAACTTGCACAATCGGTGGCTGACTAAATACTTTTTTGCCCCACTGTACATATATATATTTTTTTCACTGTAGACAGATTAATACTTCTGTCCAAAGTATCAGGTAGTGTTATCATTTCATATATCCAGCAGGGCTAATATTCACATCATCGCCTCATCTTGTAATATTTCTTTTTGGCTTGTGAGGACAACTGATCAGGATATAAATATACATGAGCGCACTGAACGTATCGGCAAGATCAAATACTCAGGAAGGCACTAAGCTTTTGTGTCTCCTGTCGCTGTTTCCCCATCACCCAAGGCAGGGCCAAGACAAACTACAAAGAGAACGTGAAAAGGACAGCAGCAGGTTTTTGACAAGCATTCGAGTTAGGAATAAGAAAACAGCCGAGTCCAGTGGACTGAAGATGAAAAAGAAAACATCTGATAATAGACCGCCTGTGAGCAAGAAAACTCTCCTTGTGAGCAATGAAGTCGGTTCTTCGGAATCCAGAAAATGATGTTAAACTAGATGATAATTCAGAGGCTGAAGGGTGAGAGTTGCAGCACAGCTGAAAAGTTAACAGAAATCAAAGAATGAACAGATGAGATGAAAAGAATAATAAGTGGTGAATATTCTGTGAAAATAGAGAGCTAAAGGTAATGCAATAAATAGTTGATACATCCAGAGTCTGCCACTTCGAGCTGCTTCTTCTTCTCTTTTTTGATAGAATTATGCAAACTTAATGAAAGAAACCTGAATATTTCACGACAACTCAATTGAAAAACCTTTTTGTAACAACAGAAGCTTCAGCTTCAGATTTAAGTTCAGCAATAATCTCCCCATATGAATTAGGTGGTTCAGATAAAGGGATACTTTTGCTCATCCAGCTGTTGGGGACAAAACCCCCCCAAAAAGGAAGCTGGGATCGAAATAGGGGACCCTCATTATATTTTTTTCACATCTTCATATTTTTAACATTACCATCATGTGGGCCTGGTGAGACATTTCACAATTCTGTCATCATGCTGTCGCCATCCTGCCACAAATATGCCACTTAGTTTCACTCACAGGCAGCCCCCAGCAGTTTCCCTGGTGGGTGGGAGGGGGGGTTCTGGGAGAGCGACATGTCTGAGCTGGATGAGCTCTTAATGACATGTCTGGAGTTTCACTTCTCTAGCTGTCCCACCAATATGCTTCCCAATTTCTCATTTCATTAATCCAAGTCAATGGCTTAGAGCCAGAGGAGCGAGAGGAAATGCGGGCAGGCCTGACAGGGCAGCAGAGGTCATGCATCAGACATTACTGTAACACTTGGAGAACTTTTATTTGCTAACCAACTTCCGGTTATTTCCTCCCTAGCTCCGAATACTCAAAATATTCCTCCAAGTACTTATATGACTCAGTTTCTAAACCGCTTGCCACTCTTTGTTTTTCTTCAACCCTCCTCCTTTCAACCAAAGCCACTGCAACGTTACGCATAAATAAACACGAGCTTCTTTGGAGTTTATTCGCACACAAATGCTTCACAACAGTCTGGCAACGGCAGATAAAGCAAAGCTCACACAGCATCTGTGCTGACGTCAGTCCATTACTTAAACTTCATGTGTTGTGTAATGACTCCGGCCTTTAATGAGTTCAAAGAAATTATCATTGTGCTCCATTGCTAATCTCAGTTGGACCAACAGCTCAGACGCCTTTGACCGCCCTCATTTTTCTTTTAGCTGCAGTAATTATTGAACTGCCACTGTAGGAAAATTGCTAGACTGAAAGCGCTGAAATTAGTGTCGGACATTTAGCGTCACACAGTGCCATAAACAGAAACGGTGGGAGACAACAGGTGTTATTTATTCATAGCTGGTGGCCTGAAATGTACCTTTGTCTGTGTGTGCGTGTGTTTTTTTTCTTTAATGTTTCAAGTGTAAAAGGTACCATGGCAACTCTTTTCATACCAAATCAAAATCTCTTTAATGTCAAGAGTGTTTTAGAAGATCTTCAAGCTAACAGGCTTTCTTATTTAGGGAGAGATCAAGCCTTCAAAAAGCAATTCTCCAAAAAGCTTTCTCACTGACAGAATTAATGAATATCCCAGCTTGCTGTTGTATAGTTATGGGTGAGAGTTATTTATGTATCTAAAGCTGTAGTGCTCTCCCTTTCAGATAAACATAAAAAAGCCATCATTCAGAACACTCCACCGCAAAGATAACATCTTTTTTTGGGGGGGCTGAAAGGTCATTAATCCAGTGCAAATCATCTAGGGTGTAACTAGTTCAATAGTTCAATAACTTGGGCTTTAGTGGCATCAGTCAAAAGTCTGCATCAGCAGTTCGTTTGTTTTTTTCTGAACAACTGCACTGCTGTTAGGATCAGCTGTTTGACTTGAGCCTTACAATGATCAGCTTATTCAAAGCTATGTGTTTATCAGCTGATGAGTTACGTCCTATCACACACACACACACACACACACACACACACACACACACACACACACACACACACACACACACACACACCTAGCCGCTTATCCCAACCCTAACCATCAAAAATGAATGCCTAACCTAATTGTAACCCTGACACTAAAACCACATTTTGAGTCTCAAAAATGCCTTCAAACTCGTGAGGACAGGCACTTTTGTCCTCCTAAGTGACTGCTGGTCCCCACAAATATAGTAACGTTCCAATTTCGGGTCCCCACAAAGATGTCTAGTGGAATTTTTTTGCAACAAAGAATCAATTTCTTTGTTACAAAAAAAAAAAATCCCACTACAGTGGAGTTTAACTTGTCAGACCAACTTATCAGAATTTTAACTTCTGAATGATGATGCTGTGAATGACGGTGAGGGTAAGGTTGATCTTTACACTGTGGCTGCTCCTCTCTTTCAGTCCATCATAACAGCTGCACAATTGCCTCCGAGCCAAAAAACTGTGTGCATAATGTTTTCCAGCAACATAATGTTTAGACAGCAGCCCCGGTGTGTAGCTGCAATTTAACAACTTGAAAGAAACAGCTGTAGGTCCCACCTTTGTTGGGATTTCTGATTAATGAGACAAATGCATTGCAAACATTCAGAATGTTCTTATGTTTTCTTTACATGAGTTTCCTGACACTCGAAATCCAGTTCATTTCTTTTATTTAGTAGTTTTCCGTCTGAAACAGACTGGGTGCTTCAGGGTCTAATGAAAAGGTGGAACAGAAAGGACTGGTTCACTCATTCAGTCACAGGAAGAATGTGGAAATCCCAAACAGCCAACTAGGAGGTTAAAAAAAAAGGGACTTTGCTACTGTGAGGCAACAGTGCTAACCACTGCACCACCATGCCACCCATGAGACCCCAAGTCTTTACTTGGCGGTTAGATAAATGCTCATCCTGGAACTTGGAGCATGTTTGTGTGTCAGTCTGTGTCTCACCTTTGGCACACACTCATGTCTTGCTGTTTGAGGTGACCCAGCAGCTCATTTGTTACCCAGCCAATCACCTTCCTTGGCTCCTTCTTGGTTGCCTTTAACACAGCCTCAAAGTAGTCCACCAACCCATCTTCATTCTACATTGACATAAAAAAGTGATTCCTTCACAAACATATTATCTAATTAGAATCAAACAAGCAGAGCTCATCAGTATACAACTACATCCTGTTAAAGTCCAGCAAGCTACACAAGTAAGACCTGATCAACTGGCTTTTAAAGGAAAGAACTACCTTTCCTCCCACTGGCTGGTTTCACCCAGTTTCTCCCACTCAGAAACTCACCACCAGAGTGAAGCTGTGCTCAGGTAGGATGCCGTACGTTTGCACCAGCCTGTCTCTTTTGACACTTGGTAGCTCTGGCAGCCCTTCCTTTATCTTCTGCACCACTACCACCTGGCACGCATCAATGCAAGTGGGCAGTGATGCATTATCCTCATACAGAATCAGAGGGGGCAGGTTGGGCTCTGGCATAAACCTGAAAAAGGCAGGAGGGGTGAGTGAAAACAGGGAACAATGTTTTATCAGCAGTACGGGTAAGTTTGGGGAAAAAAGGTTGTCTTGTGCTGTCACTTGGCCACCTGATCATTCGACTCCATCAGCCTTGAACCTGTCAATCATTCCCCTACCTAAACTACAACACATTCAACGTCGGTTCACACTTTAGGTGAGGTCTGTTTAGCTACCTGTCAATCTCCAGACCCCAGTAAGAGGATCTTTCTCTGATTTTATAAACACTTACAATATGAACTTACACTCACCTGTAATCCTGAAGACCCTCTTTGTCCCTCATAGGTAGAGTCTCCCTAGAAGACAAGGTGGCAGTATCAGAAATGATAACTCAATATGTTTGTTTCTCTTGATGAGAAGATCAAACAAACATGAAAATACTCAAAACAAAGAATGAACATATGTGTGGGGATCCCTTTCAGTGAGCCTGCTTTTCTTCAAACTAGTGGCATCAGATCTGTGACCACTTTCACAGGAATGAGAAGAAAGATCCACAGGTCATCACCCCACACTGTTTAGCATGCTTCACCATGTACCTCGGATATACAAGACCTCATGGGAGGGAGGTACCAGAGGATGATCAAGGCCTCAGCTGCCTTATTCTGTGAGCTCATAAGCTTGTGAGTAGCACATAGCTCACAGATAACACAGAACGACGGCAGCATCCAAATGGCTCTATTCATCATCATTACCATGATGGTTCGTCCTCAGCAAAGCTCACGACTAATGAAGCAGGCAGAAATCCCAGTCACAGGGTGCTGTAGCGGTTACATCTTGGCATGAAGACGCTGCTTTTTCATCCTCTTACCCTGATTTGGAATCATACGCCCGGGTCTCGTTTTGCACCGTCCCTCCTCTCTGCAGGACATCAATCTGTCTCTGGATCTCATAGTCTGATGAATATCAAGGAGAACATGAACACAAATTCAGAACCGCAAATATAATTTGGTGCTAAATGCCAAACACCTGCTGTTATACGCCGGTGATCGTTGACTCTCTGAGTGCTGCCACATTATAACTCTGATAAACAGCCTTTTGCTTTCCCTGTGACTTTTAAATATCAGTTCAGCCGCAGAGTAAATGTGAAACAACTTAATTGATAAATAACTGAAGCACAGCGCTGCTATATGCCAAAACGCACTTCCAAAACCTGCATCTCAAGTACTGAAATTTTCTGAGACTACTAGCTTGTTTGAAGTGAAGCTCAGTTAAAAATCAGCAAAGTTATAGCTGACACAAAATCTATGAACAGCTGCAAGAAGTCAGTTGATCATCACATGCTGCTATCACGCAGCTAATTGTTTGTGAATAGCTGTCAGTCCAAAAAACTTACGCTTCACAAATTACTGTCAGTTTCAACTATACTTCCTGTCTTAATGCCTCTTCATGAATCCAGCAATTTTGCTTTTACTAAACTGGGTCTATTTCTAGGCACTGACATAGTAAAAATATGATGGTTATGTCACACTACGCATGCTTTTTCTTTGCTTTTCTATAGCTATCAAATGAAAAAGAGGAATGTATAAAGCCACATGAAAGGGAAATATTGGAGTAAAAGTAACAAGATTTATTCCTTCCAAGGTAACCAGACTGATTGGAGACTTCGGGAAGTTAGGGGTTCAACCAAGTAATAATCTGGTACAAGTATTTAGTTCATGGATTTAATTAATAAATGCAGCATGACAATTATGTTTTCACAGAGCTGCTAGTCAGATTAAAAATGACAAAAGTTAAAACTTTTTATCCCAACTTTGCTTCTTTCAGCTGCTCCATTTAGGGGTCAGCAGAGGGAACCATCTGCCTCCATCTCACTCTCTTTCTGGCAGCTTTCTCTGACACACCAACCCTGTGCATGTCATCCTTCATGACCTCAATGAATCTTCTCTGTGGTCTTCCTCTTTCCCTCTTGCCTGGCAGCTCTGTCTTCAACATCCCCTATCCATTATATCCACTTTCTCAACCTTGCCACTCTAACCTTGTCTCCAGACTGATCAACCTGATGTACTCATTTCTAATCCCGGCGGCTCTGGTCACTCCTAATGACAAATAAACATCTTCAACTCTGCCAACTCCAGCTCAGCCTCCTGTCTTTTTGTCAGTGCCACCATCTCCCTCTCACTGCCATTTCATAAACTTTGCCTTTCACTCTTGCTGCTATCCTTGGGTCCAAAAATCACCTCTCTTGTGTACCGTCCTTTGCTTTGGATGGTTGACCCAACATATTTAAACTCTTCTACCTTTACTCCTTGCAGCTTTGTGTTACCTCTGCCCCCTTCTCACTCACACGCACATGTATTCTCTTTTGCTTCTACTGACTTTCATTGCTCTGCTCCCCAGAGCACACCTTCACCTCTCCAGCCTCTCTTCCACCTGCAATGTTGTCTGCAAACATCATAGTCCACAGAGTCTCCTGCCTGATCTCATCTGCCAACCTGTCCATCAACACTGCAAACAAGAAGGGGCTCAGAGTAGACTTACCTCAATCTTGAACCCATCAGTCACTCCTACTGCACACCTCACCACTCTGTACTCATAAATGTCCTGTACCACCCTCACATAGTTTTCTGCCATTCCTGAGTTCCTCATGCACTTCCACAGCTCCTCTCTTGGCATCCTATCATATGCTTTCTCTAGGTCCACAAAGACCTCAGTGCAACTCCTTCTGACCTTCTCCATCCTTCTCCATCAACCTGCTCAAAGCAAACATATCATCTGTAGAGCCCTTTCTGTGCATGAAGCCATACTGCTGCTCACTGATCGTCACCTCACTTCTTAGCCTTGCTTCAATAACTCTTTCCTATAACTTCATGGTATGGCTCATCAAGTTATCCCTTTTTGGTGACTAAAGCTCTGCACATCACCCTTGTTCTTGAAAATTGGTATCAGTGTGCTTCTTCCTCATTCCTCAAGCACCCTCTCGTTCTCCAGCACTGTGTTAATCAGTCTGAATAAAAAGTGCATTGTTCTCTCTCCTAAACATCTCTGTACCTCCAAAACTATCTGTACAAAGTTCTTGGATGCTGCCTCTTAATTCTCTTATTCATCTTTGGCAAATGAAAAACTGTCTAGATTGTATTCCTCCACCAAGCATGGGTGAAGTTTGCACCCACGCTATTTTATTATGATCAAGGGTACATTCAGCAAATGTTTAATATTTGTGACACAGGGATGTAAAAATAGAAGTGATTTTACTTGATTGATTGATTGATTGTAAAGGAAATGTAAGTGTAAAAATTTGAGAGCCAGCTTCCAAGTTTTGGATTTTTGGCTAATAAAGCCAGTCTATAGAACATCTGCTACATATGTCATGTCAATAGTTCAACAACTTAATAACTGTCCTAAAAAGTCGTGCAATCTGAAGAAGAAAACACTGACAGCTTGTTCATTTTACCTCCGCTTTTAATGCAAGAGCCATAATCAAAGTACAGCAGCACTGTGGAGAGCATAGTAACCAACTGTGAAGTATTACAATAGAATAGCTGCACTACAGCGTGTGTCAAAATCAGCTCAACATATCGTAGGCACAAGACATCTTGACCTGGACAATATTACCACAAGCTGGTAGATGCAGCTACCACAAAACGCAAAACTCTATTTCTAAACACTATTTCATCCTGAACATGACCTGTTTAAATGTCAACTAAAAAAGGACTAAAATGTGTGAGCAATCATGCGTGCAGTTAAGACCCTTTCAGATAAAGTAAATTCAAAAAATAAATGAATAAATGCCTGAGGCGCTTTCTGCTATCCTTGCTACTGAGTCTCAAAACTTTTTATCGGTGCTTACCTATAGCTCTGGCAAGGTATCGAATGCTGTTGATGTTCTTCACCTCTGTCCTGACGCCCAGTGGCTCTCCGGGTCTGTGCACAGAGACGTTGGCATCCACTCTCAGCTGCCCCTCTGAGCAAAAAGAGGTAAATAGATGCACGCGGAGAGAGTTAAGTTTAGGTTTAGAAGTGTGGCAGCTTGGAAGCACAAGAGAAGGAGAGAGACAGAGAGTGATTTCCATACCAGACATGTTGCCTTGACAGGTGCCTAGAGCTTGCAGGATGAGCTGCAGCTCTCTGACAGCTGCAGCAGCCTCCTCTCCACAGCTCATGTCTGGCTCCATCACCAGCTCCATCAGACCTACACCTGAAGACAGCAACGTTTCACATCTCAAGGGTCTGGAGCTCAGTGATAAACCCTTGCTTTGTTGATTAACCTAATATTAGTTTTTAAAAATCAAAACATTATCACTGGAATTCTATGACTTTTCCAGCTGCTGCTGCTGTCTGTCAATCATAAAAACATCTTCTTAAAAATAGTTTAATTTCTTAATCAAAAGATGGTTTAGGAAAGTCAACTGCCAAACACCTGCTGCTACACGCTGGCAGCCCTCAGGCCTCTGAGTGCTGACACATTATAACTCTGAGGTTTTTCTTCCAGTGACTTTTAAATACTAGTTCAGCGGCGGAGTAAACAGCTAATCAATGAGTAGTAAATATGCAGTAAATACAGTATTTGCCGGTGTCCATTTTTTTAGCTGTAGTTCTTGATAAAAATAAATCAAGCAAAGACCGGTTTAGCTCAGTGACGGCTTTTAAATGGCATCAGGAGAATCACAGGAATAAGCTGCCACTATTGGATGTACAAGACAGATGAGCAGGACTGATTTATCATTGATTTTTTTCCATTGAGCAGACTCTTCCTCTGTATTGCTACCTGCTCTGTTGAGGTCTATGAGTGTCTGGCTGCGGACGTCATCGTGGAGACTCTTGCCGCTGTCCTGTTCCAGCTGAATCTGTTTGATGGTCACATTTTTTCTCATCACCTGGTTCCTCTTTTTCCCTCCAAGGAGGCTGTAAGTAAGCACGCCATCTACTGCGATTGGCAAACGTTGTTGAGTGATCTGGTATCCAGCCTAAAACAAGAAAATACAATACAAAAAAATTCAATAAAAAATAGAACCTGAAAACATGCCCCAACTTACTAGTGTGATTAAAAGACATGTCCTATAATTATTATGTTAGCTGCTATGTGAATTAAAGTATAGTGAAATATATGAGTGCTGGATAGCTGGTTGGTTGAAGACTGGTTTGTTAAATGTCAATATGGCCCACATATCTCTGAGGAATGTTTCTGGCACCTTGTTGAACTGGTGCCATGAAGAATTAAAGCAGCTCTAAAAGGCAAAAAAAGGGTCCAATCCAGTACTAGCAAGGCATACCTAATAAATTGTCAGTGAGTGTATGTGTGTTTAAAATAGGAATTTCATCTCCTTTTTAACTGAATGAAGAAATGATCCTTCACTTTGTTTAACCAATACATCCTTTTAATTATAGAAGAAAGACTGTTTCGTGAAGTCTTGCAGTAGAGTTTTTGCAGCGTCATGGCTGCATGTAAAGGTCTGGCGGGGATCGTCAGTTAGACACATGCTTATGCAGTCACATCTGCTCACAATAAAGTCAATGCACAATAAAGTCAATGCTCGGCTGTCATAATGCAGAAGGAGCTGGCATTTCACTCAAGGTTTCTGCTCACAAAAGCACAATATTTCATGAGCTCCTCTATTCCTAGAAGAACCTGCTGCCCCGAGTATTAATTTCAACGTTACCACGGCAACCACATCACAAGACCTAAACATTAATCACACTTATGCTAAGGAGACTGAGGACGTGGGAGAAGAGATTGGGGGGGCTGTTAGTCACCGGCTTTTTGTACAATGCGCCTGATCGACACAATCAATCACCTCCACAACTCCTCCTTTTAAAAGAAACAGGAAGAAAACAACACAAGATTCCTGGGGATGTTCTTTTTCAACTTCTGCTCCTCTTGGTGGATTTGATCTGTAAATCTGCAAGATTTTGTGACTACCGTTGCAGCTCATCAGAAATCCCCCCTTTCCCACTTAATCCTTTCACGAGTTTTGTCTCTGGTCATTGAAAATGACAATTTCTGCAGGCGAAAGTGCAACCAACTACTGACATTAGGGAGCATCTGAATAAGTGGAGACCATTTACATTTCCTGCATAATAAATCAGCTGCTTTTTGGATGAGCCATGTTTGCTGTTAACAGCATCCTTGTACCCACATTAAGCTTTCGCAATTACTCTGTGACAGCACACGGAGCCCTAATGAGCACTTCCTGAGACTCGTACAGATGCGTGTCTGCTCACACGCCGTTTCAAGCAGGATCAAACGCGCGCACACACTTTCAACTCTTTTCCACATTGTGAGCCCCTGAGTCATTTTCTGACTCATTCCAAAGTCTAAACAAACAAGACTCAGTCGGTCGTCTAATTCCTCGCCCCTGCACACCGATGTTTTTCCTCGGCTACCCCGCCGAGGTCACAAAGACATTTCATTTCTCTCATTAAACACAAGTCAAAGCTTCAATGGCCAGGCCATGTCTGTTTATTTGGAAACTTAATATCTCAAGGAAATTGTAATTATTTAGATGAGCGTGGAGCTGCTGAGGCATGTTATTAAAGGGCTGTTAAAAACTTTATATATGTGCCTTGCCTGCCATTTCAATTCAATGAAGGAATGCTGCTCGGACAGCGGCATTAATCATTTAATGAGCAACTGTGGTGTTTTACAAAATGCAATCAGGGATTTCTACTGGAACATATCAATAATGTACAATGCAATTTACAAATGTATTTTTCAAGGGCGGGATAATTTCTCCCTCGATCCTGCTCCACGTTTGGTTTTTACGAGCACAGACTGCACTCAAACTTTTGGTCGAATGTGAAGAATATTCCATCATCTGCATAATTAAAGCCACTCTGACTCTGAGATTATCAAGCTGCTTCACTAAGACAGACCACCCTCTTTAAGCAGCTGTGAGAGTAATGGAAACTAAGTGATTATAAAGCAGACTACACTAGGTATTTAAAACATCAATAAGGCTTTGGGATAAAACCTACTGGCACGAGTTCTCAAAAGAAAAATAATAATCATAATCCTGCCGTGTGTGTTGAGGATGAATCCAAAGGAGATGATGTAAAGTTCTGCAAACATGCAAGGAAGCGAGAGGAGCCCAACAATAATCCCCGCTCTTCTGGAGGGGATTTTGCTGGAAGATTGATGAACTTTGAGAGGAGACAATGTATCATTTACAACAGTGAAAATGTGCACTGCTGCCACAAAATCAGTAATTCCCCTAAAATTAAACGGGAGAACGTCAATCTGTAAAGATCTGCATATAATGGATGTTCTTCATCATGCTTATGCAGTCACATCTGCTCACAATAAAGTCAAGTTAGATGAGAAAGTAAATAAATAAAACCACCAGCTAAAGGTTTTTGTTTTTTGCTTGCTACTTCAAGAAAGTACTCTCCATAATCAACTTCTTTGAGCAGTTTCACTGAAATATGGTACACTCCAAAGAAAATGAAACTTTTATTTAGTCCATAATTACCCTCTTCATTACTTTGCCCAAAGCTCTGTTAGCAAAATGTCTTACCAGGGCTGGCTACACTTTGAAAACAAACTTGAAAAGTAAAATTCTCTTACACCTTTCTTTTGAGAAATTTCTAGATTTATTAGCAGGAGGTCTCTGTTGGCTAAGTCACTGTAGAGCTCCCATGACATTTTGTCTGTTCCACCCAAGCCTTAAAATGTCATTTATAATGGCAGTAAAATTACCCCAGGGCTACTGAAGGGTTGAGAAACCTTTCCATGCAAGCACTCCATTACAGAAAGCAAAGTGAATATGACTTGGGCAAGACAGTTTAATGGAAATATCACCGTTAAAGAGGGTTTTTTGGGAGGTTGGGGTATCTCTTCCAGTATTGCTACTATTCAGCTTATACATCCTGCCGTTAGATATTTAAATACTGCATGCCCTGGCCCCCTGTGACATACTCCTGTGGGGGCCATGGCTGCTGGGGACGTTTAGCAATCCTCCTTACCTTCTTTCATGTTCTCTCTTACATGTCCTGTTTTTTTTTTTTTTAAATTTTAAATAATACGTTTAATTCAACATTCACTTATTAATTTTTCTTCTCTCACTTCAAGATAAACAGTTTATTTTTCTCTGTTTTTCTATTTATGCATGACTTTGCATGTTGATACACACCACAGCATATAGACATTCAGCAGCCAACTATAACATTAGAGCCTGCAGTCACAAAGGCCTTGTCACTTTTGTTTCCTTCTTTTCCCATTCGGTGCATTTTTCTTTTCTTTTTTAAAGCCAATCCCCAGTGATTTAAAAAGTGCAGATGAGATGAGAATTAGCACATCCAAGTCTGAGTGCGTATTCCAGGTCATGGAGCAATTACTGCACCAAGTGAAGGGAGTTTAAGCATCTTGGGGTCTTAAAAGCTAAATTAGGAGTGTGTTTGCTTTGCAGCGGGATGCTGTTTGGCAACACCTTTGAAAGTCCTGGTTAATGAATTGGATCTCTTGGCTGCATTTGTGGTGTTGATCTCTACTGGCATGTTTTAAATGCAATTTTCTGACCACCAGTTTTGGTGGGTCAAAATCTAGTAACTTTTGTATTATGCTTAGCAGGTATCTGTGGTTCTGTTTGTGAGATGCTTAGCACTCTACTCTCTGGGCTTCAAACCAGCAACATGATATGATGCTAACAAAATCTCCAAGCAGAGCTTCAGAAACCTATGGCTGACATCACGATGGCTTTGTCCATTTTTTTTCTTTAAATACACTCGATGAGTTTAGCACACACTCGATCTTTACACTGCTACAAGTTTTGGTTGGGCTGGATCCGTTCTGCTGCTTTAAGAGGGGGTATTCAACAGTAACCATATGGATAGTTTCAATTAAGAGCGCGATAGCCAACATTACAAAACACAAACATCCACTTTAAGAAAATGGCTGGCAGCCAATATCCAAATAGAGCCTATTATTGGTTAATGACTGGAGATTATTCAGCCTCTGCTCACCCAACTATTTTACTTTCACTATTTAATTTACAATTTATAATATTAGCTCACAGTTAATATGATTAGTTGTGAATCTGTGCAGTTCCATCCAGTTACTTTATGTTTGGTTTTTCCAATTCTGATAATGACTGAAATTAAGTAAATAAAAGAGAGCAAGCACCAAATTAACAGCATGGAGGAGGCAATGACCTGTGGATAATAAAAAAATTGAAGTGAACTGAAGGAAATGAGCTGGCAAGTTAAAAGCACTGGTCATTTTCAGTGTTATTTTTCTGTGTATGTGGGGAAAACACTGCTTTTTGCTTCTTCTGCAAGACTTGCTCACCATTTAAATTAGAGCTCATGGCTGGGAGAGTTCACCGGAACAGTTGTGATGGAAAGGCGGGAAGCAGACGAGCACAGCTTGCATAAAAGTCAAAGCAAGGAAGCAGCGTGGAGGATGATAATGAGTCCTGTCTCTTAGATAACCCATGTCTCCTGTGCTATCACTCTCCTTCCCACCGATCCCTAGATGCTGCACAGAAAGTGACAACCGAGGACAGGAAAACGAGAACTTACAGGGAGGTCAGCGTAAAAGTAGTGTTTCCTGTCAAAAAGCGACTTCCTATTTACGGCGCAGTTGAGAGCCAGTCCTGTCATCACCGCTGCTTCGACGCAGCGCTTGTTCAGGACCTGGGGACACACGGGGACATTATGGGGACAGATGATCTAAGAATGACAGGTTACGTTTATTCTAATCACATGAAGCATAACTTACAGGTAATGTGCCGGGTAAGGATGCATCGAAGAATGACACCAGGGAATTCGGAGGAGCCGAGAAGCGAACCGGAGCGCCAGAGAACAGCTTGGTACTGGAGTTAATCTGAGCATGAATTTCCAAACCCACCACGCCGACCAGCTGCTGGGGAGCACTGAGACACGCGGTACAGAAACAAAAAACATGAAAGAAAATTCAACTACACAGGTGGGCTGTATTTGTGTACTATGGCAAAGGAAAATACAATCTGGCTTTGAGGTGTTAAGGAAATGAGCAAATTTCGTGCGGGTTATGGGTTTGAAGTGTGTTTAGATGACTACAATTACACTTTATAATTGGCAGTGCTTTTGATGTACACTGTTTTCTCACAAAGGAAGCAAAAGCACAAAAGAAGTTGAAGAAGAAGAAAAAGAAGAAGAAGACGTTTTGTCCTTTTCCAAAGAGTTTGCAAGGACATCTTCCCATATGGCTCTGAAACTACGTTCAGACACTAAGACCTTTCACCTTGAAAGGCCTTATTCTGTCAGTTCATATTCTGCTTTAATAAATTCTGCATTCAATAATGTATGCAGAAACCTGTGTTTTGTTTTGTTTACAGCTGTTGTCAAATAAGCCAGAGGCTGGGCTTGGAGACTATAACTTAACTTAAGCCCTAAAAACTTTATTCTGACCTACTATGTGGCCCACAGGAACAAATGCAGGTAGGCTGCAAATGACACAACTTTATGAAACTACACTTTCTCAGTTCATTAATAAAAACTTGAAAAACGCCATAACAGACTCAAAGATGAATGAATGGCACAGCACGAGTCAAAACAGCTGTTCAGTTTCTGGCTTTGCTTTTGAAAAGTTAGTGTTTCCACTTCTGGTCCCACTTACAGTTTCTTGGTAGTGTCGTGGTGTCCTGACAATATGAAAGTTAAGCTCACTTTCAGGCACTGAGGATTTTTTTTTAATCAATCATCTAAATGAAATATAATCCTAACAGAGAGAGTAAATAATAATCTTCTTTAGAGCTGTTCGATATAACGATATATATCGGATGACGATATAAAAACATCTATCGTTTCATTTTACACTATCGTTTGTTTGGTGGTGTCGCAAAATAAACTGTTTACGGCAATATTTTTTCATCGTTCTGATGGTCACTGTAGTGGCTATATTAATTTCTTAAAGTTCTCTCTTTCTTTTATATGTAATATAACCACACTACGGACAGACAAGCGCCTGTTTTTATGCGTTGTCCTTAGCAACAACGACGGTAACACCTTCGCGTGTCCGCTTGTTTATGTTCCACATAAACCTTTCACAATAAAGCTCAAGATCCTGTTGAGACTTTTCAAAATAAACTGAATCACGTGAAAGAGCAGATTATTTACGGATGAGAAGTAAAAAAAAAAAAAAAAAAAATAGCTGCTTTTTGTTTGTATCTAGATACAAGCAAAAAGAATTGCAGCCACAGTTATATCTGTGACCACTGAGAAAAACTAGTAGGAAAGCTTAGTGTCTGCAACAGATGTTCTACTCAGGTGGCACTTTGATGTTCAATTCAATTCAATTCAATTCAGTTTTGCTTATGTAGTGCCAAACCACAACCACAATTGCCTTAAGGTGCTTATACTAAAGTAAAGACCCTATAATAATACAGTAGTTATTTAAATTGCATTATGTTGTAGCCTTGATTTAATATCCTAAAGGAGTATGACTGGTACATAGTGGACTGATATTGTGTAGTTTCTCTCAGCTGAAACATGCACGCAATCCTAAAGCACTCTTCAGAGATGAAAAGCTTAAAATGTCTGTCTGCATTAATCTGTTTAACTCGTGGCATCCTGTTATTCAGACACAGACTGCATTTGATGTATGATACACTGCACGACAGTAACATGATTTCTGCCACAGATGTAAGAGGCTTGGTGAGCATCCTGAATGAAAGGCTCCATATTGTCTTATTCTGTCTCCGTGTAATCTTTCACATTGCACCACATGTTGACGTCATCTGTTATTACAGTGTTCTAACGGCATCCTGTGACCATGGCAGATGGATAACTTGTCTCTTCGAGTGACTCTATGGACAAAAGCACAGAGACTGCTGTCTGTACTGTTGCCTTAACCCTTTGAAAAGCTAAATAAAACTGATAAAGACAAAATCGCCTATGCTTAGCAAAAGGCACCCCCTGGTATCAGCAGGTCTCTAAATGTCCTCCTTCATTACACCCATGAATTTTCTCTGTAGTCTCCCTCTTTTTCCTCCTGCCTGACAGCTCCATATTCAACATCCTTTATCTAATATAGACACACAATGTGTGTTTTTTCCTTAGCTGCTCTATAGCTTTCACATAAAACAGAGTAAAAAGAAAAATAACTAATTTTAAATTGGGCTAGAAGCATAAAACCACATGAAACTGAACTAATTAAGTAGAATAAAAGTAAAAGTAATAAATTTTTTTTTTTTGCTCCAAGGCAACCGGTTGAGTCTCCGGGAAGTAGTAAAAATCTGGTACATAACCATACCTAAACTGAAACTATGATGGTAGTTTTTTAACAAACTTTTTAACAAATTCACAACAACCCTCAGCATGTCCTCCTCTACCTACATGAATCTTCTCTGTTGCCGTGCCTGGCAGCTCCATCTTTAACATCCTTTGTCCATTGTATCCACTATCTTGGCCACTCTGTACACATCTAAACCACCTCTGAACTGACTCTGAAACTTTGTCTCCAAAATGGTAAAACTTGAACTATCACTCTGATTAACTTATTTCTAATACAGTCCGTTCTGGTTACTCACAAAAGAAATCTAAACCCCTCCAGCTCAGCTTCCTGTCTTTTTGTCAATGACACCATCTCCAAACCATACATCATACATCCCACTACCATCTTGCTGCTATCCTTGTGTCATAAATCCCTTCTTGACACTAATCTCCGCTGCTCCACCCTGCCTGCACTTTTTTCTTCACCTCTTTTGAGCGTTGTCCTTTGCTTTGGTTGACCCCAACTTCTTTACCTCTGCTTCCTGCAGCTTTACTGTTGCACCTGTTGTACCTCTCTTCCATGCACACGTTCTATCTTGCTTCTACTGATTTTCATCCATTTTCTCTCCTTTATTATTCCTCATCTATCTTAGGTCAAGCCCTAAGAAAATCTTTGCCCCGTTAGCTCAGCCACTAGATTTGTATCACCTTCATAACTACACAGCAGAGTGGCGCAGCGGAAGCGTGCTGGGCCCATAACCCAGAGGTCGATGGATCGAAACCATCCTCTGCTAACTGTTTTTAACCGAGCCACAAGATAAAGCTTATACTCCAAATGTCGTTTAAAAGACTAATAAACGTATATTAAGCTGTTCGACCACATGAATGCATAATGTTCAGGGCGTATTTTGTTGATGAAATCGCGAATCATGTCGCATACGCAGTAATGTTCTTTTGTCTGCAGTGTTTTTCACCAGGCTGACCAGTGGAGGCTGCCGTTAATGACTTTTCTCACCCGGCTGGTGTTAATAAGAAGACCCTAAAGAGGTATTATTATAGCTCAACACCTAGGCAACATGCAGGTTAACCTGCAGGTCAGAGACGATAAACACACGCACACACAATAACCCAGCACCCGTTCTTACCTTCGTGCCCTCTGCGGGAGTTGAGCGTGGCACTGTGGGCTTGTGGTACTCACGGCCCTAACTGCGTACGAAGCCTTTGGACGCAAGGCTGATATTTGTTTTATATTATTGAGCAGCTCACTTGCTGCAACACAGGAGGCAGCCATGTTGGTGTCGCTGCTCTGACAAACACGGGAATTGTAGTTTTTTTTTAAGTAGCAGTTAGTATATAGGCCTACGCCGCTAGCTGAGGTTTAAAACTACAAGCCCCAGCATTGTGTATTTTCCAGCTTCCGAGTAAAGAGGCATCATTTCCGGTTTGAGAACTGGCGGGACTCCTTCACTGGATAGGAGAGCGGCGGGTTGTTTACAAGCCTCGGAGTTTGTTTAAACACACAGAAAATGATGGCAACAAACGGAAAAGACGCGTGTGGGGTCAATGAAGAGGCGCACACAGCTGCGGTAAACGGAGATGGTGCAGAGGCGTCGCCGCAGTCGAAGCGGCCGCAGAGGTTCACCTTCAGCTCCGAGCCCTCCATCGAGGATATTAGGCGCATGCAGGCCGATTTTACGGACGAGCGAGACTGGAACCAGTTTCACCAGCCCCGCAACCTTCTGCTGGCCATGGTCGGGGAGGTGGGCGAGGTGGCAGAGCTCTTCCAGTGGAAGGGAGAGGTAGCCGAGGGCCTGCCGGACTGGACCGAGACCGAGCGGGAGCAGCTGGCGCACGAGCTCAGCGACGTGTTGATCTACCTCGTGGAGCTGGCCGAGAAGTGTCGCGTGGACCTCCCACAAGCGGTGCTCCATAAAATGGCTCTAAACCGTCTGAAATACCCCGCCAGCAAAGTGCAGGGGTCGGCCAAGAAGTACACGGAGTATAAAGACTGATGGACGAGGGGGGGAGCACTGGGGGAGTATGTTTGCTGGACCTGCTGCTGTTTAATAAAGACCCACAAACGCTGCACAATCACAGCTCGGTTTAAATGACATTTTCTGGGTTTACATGTTAGGAAACCACGAAAACCTTCAACTGTTGTGTTATCTGGGAGTTATCCGAACTCAAGGAATATGTTGGCTTTTACTGAAGTTCACTTTTAAGTCCCGAGTTTTAGTCTGACCTTCGCTGTGCCTCTGTTAGTTTAAGGTGGGACTGTTGCGCGTCGCCTTTCGGGGGTTTATTTGTCACTAAACATTTTAAGTTATTTAGATTGGCTCCAGTGTCAGCACGGAGTGGAGTGTTGATCAGTGCCAAACTGACAGTCTTGTCTCTTTTTTTCCATCCAAATGTATCAGTATATTTTTCAAATTTGGATGTTTTTATCATTTTGTCATAAGTAAAAGTTGAGTCTGAGTCATGTTTTCACTCTTTTGTCAGCAGGTTTGTGTTTTTAAGGATGAAACTGGATTAGTAATCTGTTAACCAGCCTGCAGTTGATTAAGCAGTCTTGTACCTTAATCGATGTTTTGATTTCAGTCACATGTCAGGTCATCTTGCTGTCCACTTTATTTGCTGATTCAATAATGTCTTATTATTCATGAAAAGGCAAGTTACGTCCATAAATCAGGACATTTGTATTTGGGCTGTAATAAAGAGCAGTTACAATCCATCCTTTTTTTTTTCTTTTACAAGTTCTTTCTAAGACACTATAATCACGTGGAAGTGTCCCACACTCACATGAAAACGAAAGGTTAAGTGAAGTAAGGATGAAAGGATCCTGTATTTGAAATTGTGTATATATAGCACTGTGCAAAAGTCTTGAGCCACCTTTAATTTTTATTAAAAATCCTGTTAAAACATAAATGTATATGGAAATTCAGCATATAAGACAAAAGCAGTTTGTATAATTCTGCCAATCTTAATGTCCATATTTGGTATGATCGTCTATTTTTCAGCACAGTCTAAACTTATTTAGGCAGCTTCCTTTCATTTCTTTAAGTAGTCTTCAGAAATAGTTCTCCAGGTATCTTCAAGGACATTTAAAGCTCTTCTTTGAATGTTGTCTGGGTTCTGGTAAGACCTTTCCATGCGATATGTGTGTTTTTCTATCCAGATATGCTTTTACTACACTGACATTGTGTTTGGGATCATTTTTATGCTAAAAAATGAAGCTGTTGCCAATGAGATACTTTCCAGGTGTATCACATAGTAAATCAAAATCTTATGATACTTTTCTGCGCTCATATTTACATCAATTTTGACAACATCCTCTACACCACTGGCTGCAACCCCAAACCATGACAGCCTAAACTGTGTTTTACAGATGGCTTTTTTTGGTAAACAATGTTGTTAAAGGCTAAACCTACTAAATCTAAACCAAATGAAAGACTAAAAATTGCAAAAATTATAACAGCAATAAATCACCACTTCCCTTTTCGTTTGCAGAGACTGAGTGCTTTTTTATTTAGTGTACATTTGGCTAAATGGATTTACAGTTTTACCTCTTGTTCATCTATTCATGCTTCTCTATGCTGGTAGTTTAGTTGTTTTGTCTAATTTAAATCAGCATTTTTTCAAGAATCGGGGTGAAAAGTGAATCTCTTGCTATATTTCTGCATGCAAAGATTTTAAAAGTAAAATGCATTTGGATGCTCAAGTGAGGCATTTAGCGTAACGCTGAAGCGTCTGATTTTCTTCGTTTGATGTGCTCCGAGATGCAAACATTGCCATCAGCTGTGTATACTGGCGTTCAGCTGGAAGAATGAGTCATCCACAGGCTGCAAAGGAGAACAGCCATGCATCAATAAGATGCTGCTGTATGCGAGCTGAGCCTCACTTCAAAGTAAACAGCTTTATTTGCAGCGTCTATGATATAGCTTTCCACTTTTAAAAATAGGCAGTTGCCCATATCTGGTGGTATGCATTTGATATGAAAACTCCTCTCTTCTTCATGTTATTTGCACATACAACTTCTTTATTTGAAGTGAAGGATTATATAGAAGAAAAAGAAGCAAGTGTGTTTGTTTCTGCGTTAATCAAATGAAGCGCAGAGCTACCCTAATTTGTTGTACATCATCCATAACTCCCACACTAGTGCGAGTTTTGTTCCTCGGCTGAAAGTGAAATCCGTTTTCGTTTCATCCAAAACAACAGGCAGAGCAGACAGCAGACGTATGTGCTGCACAGGGAACATCATTGCACAACAGCAGTTTGCTCTTAAATGGATGATCGTGACACTTTGTAGGTGCTATCACAATATTCACCGTCTAGATGAATGCCAGGCAGGTAGCAAACTGCAATTACAGCTGTCTCAGGAGGGTTAAATGTAGCCATTTTAAGCCTACCCCCTGTTCTACCTGCAGGCTTCTGGTGTGCTGTTTCTCTGAGACCACCTCGGGACAGATTTAGTAAGAAATCTTTACTTTAAGAAGCCTTGTTGGCTGTGAACAGAGTGGAACAGAATGTGAGCCTTCCCACATTAGTGTTCACCATCAAATTATGGTATATGTGAGATGCCTGTTTCTGAATATCCTGATCAAAGAGCTATTCTTAAATTAACATTCACTTGTTTTTCTAATCTTGTGGGAATCACTCACACTTTTTTATTAAATCTCTTAAATAAGTCAATGTCTGTAAAATATAAGGAATAGCACGTATAACACTCGTCTTTATGTTTCTACCCCTCAGGACTTAATCTTCTGCCAGCATGTATTCACTGCAGTGTGTAGTGGCCAATATTAGCAAACTCTATGGACTGACATTATTAAGTTAATTTACTTGCAGCCACAATGCCTACTGCTTGGCAGAAAACTATGCACACACTGGCTTTAGGATTTTACAGTTGGGTGGTGGCTTTTGATACTTTCCAGGAAGCAGAAGGTCTTTTATTTTAGAGCCATGTGTACCCACACAGAAAAGTAACAGGAAAAAAAACTAATTGTAAATGTTTACAGCCTAAATGTATTGTGTAGGATATCTAGTGAGACTTATACAGTATTTCTTATACTATAGTATAAGATATACTGTTTATATACTGTAAGTTTCCTGATCTTAGATGACAGGAGTGACACCTGGTGTAATCTTCTGCTGCCATAGCCCATCTGCTTCAGGGTCCTATTCATTGTATGCTCAATAATGTTCTCCTGCGTACCTTGATTATAAGTGTGAACCAATTAGAAGAAAAGAACACATGCACAACTAGAATACACTGCATAGATGCATCCATGTTCCTTCATCGTCCATCCACTTGCCAGGCAGAACACTGAACCGAGCCACTGACTGAATACCAGTCGGCACCGTGTTATAGTTCACACCTCATAATTTTGGAGAAAAATATCTGTCTGTGTAAAATATTTAACATAATTCGCTTATGAAAGCCTGCTGTGCCGCATATGGACCGTAATCTTCCAGAGCTTTCTGCATGTTAAATATTTGTTGGAACCCAAAACAAATGAGCACCATAGCAAATTAAAATACTAATGTTTCTTCATAAGTTGTCATATATAAATGTTTTATAAGTTTTTTTTAGCACCCATGCTTTAAAGGCTGCAGTAATTGGAATAGCCTAGAAATCCCAAAAATCCTTGTAAGTCCTTAAGACCGTAAGTACACTTAAGAACTAATATGTAATGGTGGATTCCATTCACTGTTGATAACCGTACTTCATGTACCCTCTACCTGCTGTTTGATGGAAGCTGTATTTTTAAAGCCAAAGTGGGCAAATGGCTTGGAAATGCTACAAATACATCAAAGTTCTCCGGGAGCACAAACCATCTCACAAGTGTCACAGCAAATTACACGCTTGCAGGCAGGGTTTGTATGCTTGGACTGCTCCGAACCACACAACAATAACAGGCCGACAAACTGTATCGACGTCTCTGTTTGTTGCTGCATTTGTCAATATGTTGTATTTCTTTGACTTAAAAGTGGGAAATGAATGTACACCTGTTATCTTGCAGTGCAGACCCGTGTCCTTCTGTGTGCTTATACGCCACTCTTTAAAAACTTTATAATTGTTGCTTGAAAGCGAGCTGGGGGGAGGCTTTTTGTACCCTTGTGTCTTCATATTTTTTTTAGAAAGAAATCAGATGGTTCCTATGGTGCTGTGCCTTGTTTGAAGACAGCACTGGGGGCATAATTACATTTAAGACTTTTGATGACTTAAATCTTAGATTTTCTTCGTCTTGTTAACAGCTCAGCAGATACCATCGGGCCTGCAGTCGCTTGTTGTGAGTTTCAAAGAAGTGTGGGACATCTAGTTGTTCATGCTCAAACAGATAAGCTTTCAAAGAGACATTTACTTGAGTGAAAATATTTATTTTTTTGTGTGAAAAGGCTTTGGTTTCTCGCTTTCTTTGTGGCCACTTCCTCCTCCTTTTCACTATCTGAGTCTCTCTCACACACAGGCGCTCTTTTATCCTGTCATAGAGACAGCAGTGGGAGCTGTCAGATCTCACACAGTGAGGTTATCCAGCAGCAGGGGTTCACATCACATCCCATACACATGTACACGCAGATGCACACGTACAGAAGCACACAGAGACTCTTTCTGTAACCATCGCTAATGGATAGCCACAATTTCTTCCTTTTTGTGTGCTTTAGCCACAGACAATCATGTCCTGAATACCCCAAACGGATCCATTCTGAGCATTGACTCCTTGGCACTTTCCTTCCTTTTCATCCAGACCAAGCAGCTGAGCCAATGCAGCAATGGAACAAGTCAAATTTCCTGCCAACAATTAAACATTTATATGAGTGCCTTGGTGGTTTTACGGTCAAATCTATCTTTATTGTCTGCATGGGGGCATTTGGTTCCAGGCTGTCGCTTATTGTAGACTGCTAAAATATTGCACTACCTCTTTCTGATTTATACATTGTATAAATTATATACATACATGCATATATGCTGCACAATTTACCTACCTTAATACCTGTCATTTCAGACCAGCTTTGAGACCAAGAGAAGAGAAAACACTTTAGGCAGCCTTTTCAAATATGCCTCCTTTTAGTGGTTGATGATTACTTTATTATTAATTAACTTTGTTATATTATTACTGCCTTGGCTTACTTAGACACTTCGGAAACAGAGCAGTCGTTATTGTTATTAGTAACATTTGTGCTTTTGCTAATATGACTAGTCCAAATATCTTACTTTACCTTATGATAAAGTTTCTTTGAAAGTAAGCCAAAGCATTCAGGTGCAGCCACCAAGTCTGAGTAAAACTGCGACTGAAGATCAAAGTTCTCTGGACACCTATAAAATACATCATTTGTGTATATTCATCAGTTTTTAAAACTAAAGGAAAAGCGCACTGAAATGGGGAAGAAAGATCACAGTGTATGGAGATACGTGTTAAAAGGGAGTAATTCACATTTTTTTCCCTGCAACATAGGCCTGAATGGACACTTACCTTGACTTTTGACACAGAGAGGTGGTGATTTGCATGATTTTTCTCTCCACACTCCACACATTTAACCAAATCCAGCAGGTAAACATGGCATGTCTGTGTGCTCGCATGGCATGAGGGTGGAGTGGTTTGCATGTTCTCCTTCAGACTGTGTGGGCTCCGTCCGGTTAGTCTGGCTCCCTCCCACAGTCCAAAGACATGCACATTAGTTTAACTAATGGATTCAGTGCAATCTGAATGTGACTCGCTAAAATGTGACTTGAGGGGTTAGTATAGAAACTATCTACACCCTCACTTATCTTAACTGCACTACTGTATAGCTCTGTGTAAATAATCATTCTGTACATTCGATAATTTTTAATCCTACAACTGTTTACAACTTGCATAGTTCCCATTTCTGTATAGCTGTATATCTCAGATTCTGTAAAGTTATTTATTTCATATTCTGTATAGTTTTTCATATTTATATCCTGTTCATAGCCTGTACATAGCTTGTACTCACTACAGCCTGAACATACTTATAGTTATAGAATATTCACAACATACTTCATACCGTGTACATTATAACATTCCATAATAGACCCATTTCTGTAATATACTCACATATCTATATTATTGCTAATATATATTGTAATATATCTATATCACTAAAGCACTTCTGGATGGATGCAAACTGCATTTCGTTGCCCTGTACCTGTGCATGTGCAATGACAATAAAGTTGAATTCTATTCTATTCTATTCTATTCTAGTATGACTAGAAAAGCACCATATACATGCAAGTACATTAAATTGACAGTTTTTCATATTACATTTGGAGAAACAGCACAGTTCCCGTTCCAGAGTTTATACTAGAGCCCAGTCTGGTTGGCCAGTCTTTGTATATGGTGTCCTGTATTTGCTGATATAAACATTATTTTTTAAAATATACGGATCATAAGTCAAATAAAGATGCATGGGCCGGCTAGCGCTCAGCCTGAAATGCAGACACCACTTCTACCCTCCCTCTGCTCTTTCAGTATTTCATAAGCCCGGCCTCCACCTGTAGGCTCTGATTCTCCTGTGGTGGAGTTTATCACTGTCACTCGCCAGTCTCCTCTGTGCTGAGCTCGGCGTTTGCTAGCAGGGAGTGTCTGTCTCAGACACCAAATAAACTCATTACTACTCCGCATCCATTTAACAACACATCAATTCCAGATGCTGGTGGCTGACTGAATTCCCTTTGCTTATTTACTGCGCACTACTGTATCATACTTATGTATTTAACTGCATTCAGTTGTTCAGTCGAAACACTGACTCCACTCCAGGCCTCCCATGACCCGTGGTGATCTGCTTTATTGTTTCGCAGTAGACACTCTGGCTCATTTCTATGGTCTGTTGTCTTGTATGGTTCAATGTAGTTCATATGCATAAACAAATTGCCTTCTTGAGGCAAAATATAATGCAAAATGGGCTGCACTGAGCTCAACTAGAACTAATAAACAAATGAATGAACTTTATTTACAGGGCAGTTTCTGACTATGCCATTTAGAGATGTGATGCAGATGATGCCTGCTTTTTCCTTTGGTAATGAGTCTCAGTGTAAAGTGAGGAAACTGTCCTGTCTAGCAGTGAGCGGTAACTGAAATGATGGTGACGGTGAGAGACAGTTTTGTGGCAGGTTTTGGTAAAACCTCCTGTTTATTTAAATCAAGTTCTCCAAAGCTCGGAAAATGGGACGACTAGCGAAGTGTGAAACTGATGAGCTAATGCTGTTGATTTTAATGTGCGATTGTGCAAACTCGTTGTGAGAAGTGCTGCCGCCAGCACGCATGTTTTAACAGACTTGATTGCCACTATCAACCCAGACAAGTGCAGCCCGACAAGCTGTTCAGCATTCCTCGACAGTGTGGTGATGAGCTACCGCCACAAAATAAAGCAGTTTCTCTGCTTGACAGTTCTCCATCCTCACAGCTCTTTTCCATCTGAATTGATTAAAAAAATGCTTTAATGATTAACTACATACCTTGGCTCTCTGCATGAGGCTCAAGCCTGAAGACCAATTGTGGTTGTATCTGGTGCTCACAGTAGGTAATGGTTAATCTGTTATGCTAATATTATTGCAGAATTTATGCCGAGTACACCAGAGAGACCCTTCTTGGATTTACATTCATCTTTCAAAAATGAAAAAAAAGAGAGAGAGAGAGAATGGATGAAGCAACCAGATGGTCTGTGGTTCTATGAAAACGTCTATTTTTGTCTACAGCTGGGTCATGAAATCCCAGAGAGCTCACCAAGGTGGTGAAGCTGCATTTCTACTGACAGAAACATTGGGATCTCTGCTCCTTTTGTCATCTTCTCATCTTTGGCTGTGTCAGGTCGACATGGATCCAAAAAAAAAAAAAGAAAAAAAAAAAAAGAGGATCAATGCATCACTTTCTGTATGTAGTACAAATAAAACAGGCCGACTAAGTACAGGGTTTCGTGAAACTAAGGCCTAAGAATTTAACACATCTGAAACTTAAACAGCGAATAAAAGTGAAGCATTATCCTCACAAAGATTTAAAGGTTTTGTTGCAGAGCTACAGCACCGGATTGCATTAGGTTGCGCAGGTATTGCTGGTATTATGGCAAACCCCTGTAGATAGTTGACATTGTGATTTGCAGCAGGTGCCTAATGGTATGAAACCATAACTGTAAAACATCTGACAGATGTATCTGGTGAGTGGTTAATAACAGGAATGATCAAAGAGCGACAGAACAGGCACAGACTCCATTCACATAATGGCTACGGGGAGCCAAGTGCAACAAGGCTAATGTGTGACAGTGAGAGGCAGGAAGATTGTCTTTTGATTGAGCCGCGAGGCCTTAAAAAACACTCCGGCCTAGCTCACATGCAGCGCTATTCAAACTATACAGTTTTTTATTTGGAGTAAAGGATGTAAAAGAGCACTCAGTGTGAATGTGACACACACACACACACACACACACACACACACACACACACACACACACACACACACACACACAATGAAAAATATATCAATCACTTCAATGCGTTTATTGTAATATGAAGAGTAAAATAATATCGTTCTTCTTTTGCCTTTAACCTTGAGTTACATTAACAAGGACACACAAGATACAAAAATTTTAGTACAGTACTGTGCAAAAGTCTTGAGCCACACCTAATTTCTTTGTTTTGCTAGGGAAATGGGAAACAGATGCAGTGTAATTTGGCATACTTCAGCCTTTCCTTCTTGTTTCCTTTCCTTAAGGATGTCTGTCCAGAAGCCACTTTAATATGACAAGAAGCAAAATACAAAGAATCAAGGGGTGGTTCAAGACTTTTGCACAACATTGTGTCTAAAAATCATCTGTCTCTTGGTAATTTCTTTTATCTTTGTTACTTTGCCCGTGGCTTTCAGAGTAGTCGATGTCTTCCTGCTGAGAATTGAAGTTTATGTGTAAGTTCAATAATGAAAATCTGTAATCGCTCATCTACCAGTTTTCTGGGTGTTTAGTCATCCAACTTATAATTTCCCACGCTGTCAAACTCAATACTGACATCATTACTCTGGTCCAGTCATTTTCTGGCCTGCCCTCTCCAACCCAATCAGTCTATGGCCTCTGTGCTTTGAATCTCACCTCACCCTGTTCACTCAGTCAAGCCTCCATCTTTATCTTCACCACCACTATTGCTTCTTGCTTTTAGAGTCTGGGAGCGTGGGGGCTTCAGTTCTAATGCTTTGATGTTCAGGTTTTTCAAATGATCTCTCCTTTTTGAACTTTCATTTGAAATTTAGGCTCAAACAGACCGACATTGTGGTTTAAAGTAAATGATACATAAGGTGATGAGATTGGTGTGTTTACTGGAGACTGCTTTTATTTACTGGTTTGGTAATCTTGTTAGATCAACATCACCAGTGCAAATTACTTTTTGTGGGACTGACTTCAAATAGCGCTAATATTCAAAATAATGGTAAACAACATGGTTTTGGTAAACAGCAGAGAGTTGACCTACAGTGTAGTACTTCAGGCTTTGGCTACAAAGATAAATCTTAATAGAGTTTTGCCAATTTACTTTTAGAATTTGCTGACAAAAAGTAAAATACAGACAGAGAGAGGTGGTGCCAGGGCAAATCTGGCTTGACATGCATCTTCGATTTACATCCGGTCTGCCATCTGTCACCCTATTCCTGATTTCCTGGCATGTCCCAACCCCGGCATTCTCAGCTTGACTGCTCCTAGAGGCCCTGCGTAGGAGTGATAGACAGTTACTGGTGACACCCTAAATCAGCCATAAATTCTGATCAAAGTGCCGCATTGTTGGGCTGAAATTGGAGTTGGGCTGGCTGCTGCAAGCTCAGTATAAGGGAAGTTTCTGTCCCTGTCTGGGCTCATTTCGAGCCCGGGATTTTGAATGATTCATCATAAGGACTGTGGAAAAGACGAGGAAAAAGTTCAAATAAGGAGTGACAAATTCTTGGTTGAGACGTTTCTACCAGAGGGCGCTGAGAGGTGTTGTTATTCAAATGCAGAGCTTAAGTCTTTGAACGCTCGATGGCAGTCATTTCTGTTCTGCCTAGATTTTCCAGTTCCTGCTTTTCAGTTTTCTTTTCCTTGCCCAGCATGAATCAGAAATAAGCACCGGACTTTTTATTTCACAGCCTGCAGTTTGAAAAAAAAAAAAAACCCCTCACACTTCTGAACTGAAGTCGCATACAGTCACTTCCATAAACCAAAGGAGAAAAGTGGCAGTGAAATTAAAGCTAAGCAGCCTGCATTATGATCCTGCGCTCCTTACAATGTCCTCTGTTTCTAAGGACTGAGTGAAGATACACGATACTCTCTGAATGGCATCCAAAGCTATCTTGGCTGTTGCTATGTTGGACTGTTGCTATGGAGTAGGGAGTCTTCCACCCTCTCCTTGAGATGGACAGCTGAAGCCTCACCACAGGGAGGAGCCCTTTCTCTCTCTTCCTCCTCTGTGATCTTTCCGGAGAAGTCCAGTCTGAGGTAGTCAGTTGGGGGGTGGGGGGTGTTCCTTCAAGGCGATAAAAATAAAACGGTGACTCACACATACAAAGACAGGAGGAAACTGACCAAGTTCAAGAAGCGACTCATGTATGCAAGTTTTGTAGTAATGCAGCAGATATTCACGGCAGCTCCCGACAGGTCGGGGCTGTTAATGCAGCACGGCTGGATCTTTATTCCTCAGCTTTGTGAATGTTAAAATCTCCCCACGCCTTAGTTTATACATTTTAAATTGCTCCAAGCCACAGAGAGAATATCATTAAGCTTTTAATTTTATGCAGATGTTTGAAGTACTGAAGGAACAACAACAAAAGTTTGGTTGGATGGGTGCTCAGGAGCTCGTACTGTCAAACATAGGGCAGCTGAAGCTTTTTACAATAATATATTAACAAGACTTCCTTCTCTGGATGTTAAAAGAAAGAGTTAAATTAATATTCAGTTTCTACTGGACAGCTGTTTTTAAAGAGAATTATTCTTTTAATGATCTTGAGTTTGATATATTGAAAATTGCATATAAATATCAGTTAAGGTGTTGGGGTCACACAGTGTGAAATGGAAGTTGCAGTAACAATGTGCAGACTGACTTATGGAAACTGCCTTTTTACGATACCAGGCTGGTGTCTCTAAGGGACATTCATCAAGTGGGTAGTGTGCAATTTGTGAAATTGTCCCAAAATGTAATCTTTTGATTCATGTTTTTTACTTTTGTGTGCACGGATATAAAAACCCCATTACATACAGTACTGTGACAAGTCCACAAGTCCACTTACGGAACCTTCTGTTAGCACCAGCATGCCACAGGTCATTCGCAAAAGAGAGGCATTAGATTCCATCATGGGAGCGTAATTTAGGCGTTCATATGTTTTATTTCTACACTTAAGTTTTGTCGCTCACAAACAGCTTTGCAATACTGCATGAATGCCACTCTTTCTGTGTCATTCCAAGCCACAAATTAAACAAAGTATTGCATCAATTTTGCCTTTTAAAATTACACGTGAAATACAAAAATAGCGAACACATGACAAGCAAAATGTGCTTGAAAGTGGTATAATGTGTTTTTCCCCTTCTGTGATCATATTGTTTTGCTTATTTTGCATATCCTCTTTGTAGGTGTTACAGCAAAACAACAAACTGTAGGAGTATGCATTTTATAATCATCTTTAAATTGTACTACAGCATAATGCAAAAGTCTTGAGCCACCGCTTATTTTATATTTTATTAAGAAAATGGGAAATAATTGTAGGCATTTATTTAAACATATGCTAATATATGTGGAAATACAGTATATAAAGCAAAAACAGAATTCTTACAATTGCAACAACCTTGAAAATGAAAATTTGGTATGAATACCGTTATTCTTCTCTCTTAGCTTTCTGCTCATTTCTTTGAGTAGTCTTCAGGAATGTTCTCCACGCTTTTCAATCAAAGCTCTTCTTTGGATGTTCACTGTCTTTTGTTCTGTTCTCTGTCAAGATGATTCCACACTATCAATAATGTTGAGGTCCGGGCTCTGATCCATGACTGATGGTGTTCTATTGTGTGTTTTTCTATCCAGGTATGTTTTTACTGCACTGGCAGTGTGTTTGGGATCATTGTCATACTGAAGAATTAATCTGTTTTGTGTGTGCGCGTGTGTGTGTTTTTCTGCATTGATAAATTCACAAATTTTGACCAGATCTCCAACACCTATGGATGAGATGCAGCCCTAAACCACGACAGAGCCTCCACTGTGTTTTCCAGACGACTGCAGACTCACCGTTGTACCTCTCCTGATCTCTCCCATGCTGCGATTTTCACAGTGCAGTTTTTATGTAATTTGGGATACCATAACCGCTTCTCCTCCTGTCTCCCTTCCTTAAGAATTACTCCTTGATACTTCTTCCACTGAGACCATTTCTGATGAAGCTTCGGTGAACAGCAGCTGGATTAACTGAAGGGTCTCAGGTCCTGTGTCAGTTCTTTGCTGGATGTTTTCTATTTCTTAAGGACATTTGTTGTGTTTCCTGAAGTTTTTTCTAAAGACACTCTGCGCACTGTGCTGAAAGATGTCAGATTTTTAGCTCTTTGGGAAACACCTCGTTGGTGAAACAAATACATTTTCATGACTGACAAATTTTCTCATCTTTGACTTTTTAAATAAATTTAACTAACGAAATGGTAACAAATGACGTATACGTCCTAGGCAACACTGTATCATACGGAACCTCAGTGCAGTACGGGTGTGTAGCCACAAACTACGTATCATACTTTAAAGGAGTACAGTACCAACTTATGCTCTAAACCTTTCGTACACTGTCAGACTCTTTACGGATGGCAAAAATTAAATCGGATTTAAAAAGCACATGTTTTTCCTTGTTCCACACTGAAGCCCTGCATGATTTTGTGTAAGCTGCGGCCTACATAACCTCCAACCACCAGCCTAAACCAAAGGTTGGGCGAAGGCGAGAGGTCAGTGAGCTCACCTCTGTCCAACTCCACATCACAGATAGATTTTTAAATTTCCCATAAATAAATGAGTTGAACAGCTATCTCTCAAAGGTAATGCTGCACAATTCCAAAATGATATACATAACTGTTTCTCAGCCTAAAGAGCGACTCAGTTCGACATGCAAGACACCAGACAGGTTGCATCCTGAGTCGTGCCTGCAGTTCAGTAAACGCATAAGAAGCTGTATAATGTTCCAGGAAAAGATTGTGGATTTGATTAAATAATTTAAGCATGTTCATGTTACTTAAAGGCCCTTTTGACTTTTTCACTACTTCACCAAGATTATGTTTGTCCGTGCTCAGAGAACCTACAAAGAGCCATGGAGAGCCTTAGTATTGCTTTAGTTTCCACAAGCAAAGCCTGGAGACAAACTGATTAAAACCAGGCTGTCAGAATCATAGATATAGTCATTAAAGATGTTTCCTAATGATATTATAAATATATAATCCAGGTGCTCTCAAAGGTAATCTGAGTTTGTAGGACTGTGTAGAATAAATGATTAATCAAAAAGATTAGACCAAAATTCAAGATGCAGATTATATTTTACCCACCTGCTTCGTTGAAGGCCTTCTGAATCCCAGAAGAGCTTCTATATACGTAAGCTAATATCCCAAACTATATGTTTAAACAGGAAAAACAGCATATCACTGAATTAAGCAGGTGTTCTTTTTAGCGTCGTCCCTCCACGGAGATGTGAAATCAGAGAACCCACTGAGAGGAAGCTGCTGCTGTGCTCAAAGATCAGGCCTGTAGGGACACATTCAGCATTCCGACGTTCCTACCTGGGGCAGCTGTTTTTGACTGAGACCAGTCCTATAAGCCGCGCCAGCTGCTGCGGTATCCTTCTGGAGCGAAACCAGCATCATCATGGCAGCCCTACACGCTTCACGTGAAATCGGCGGAAACTATCCACACCTGATTTCACTGTTGCTCTGCTGCCAATCCTCACAACGAAAACTGGCACCGAGCATGTTTGGAGCCAGCAGTGTCTCCAAAGATTCCCCAACAACAACTGTTGTTTTTAGCCCAAATTGCTGCTTACTCAAAGAGAAAATTTAAGATCAAACCTGAGCAAGTTTGGTGAATTTAGTTTGAGCTCCTGTTTTAGGTCCTCGTACAACACCTGGCATCCCCAAGTAGCAGAGTTTGCTCTTAACCCCTTCTGCGTGGGTGTTTGAATTCTTGATCACTCTCAGAGCAGCAGCTGTGGCTGATGCTCTTTGTATGAATACCACCCGCTTGTGTTCCACGAAGCAGGGCCAGAATACAGATGAGCCCTACTTAGATCCGCAAACACCTCCCTGTTAGTCCCCCCATGATAATGTGCGCTTCCCCGTAGCAAAAGACACACCTGCTAATCTGTGTTTACACACACAAATACAGGCTCAGTATTACCGATACCGATACCGATAAATGTAACTTATAAAGGCAGTGTGAAATTACTTCTAAGATCAATTTGCAAATTCTAAACAGATTTTAATTACCAGTAGATCACAAAACACACCTTTCAGCTTTTTCGGTATTTTGAAACTGTTTTTTTTTTTTTAGACCTGGAGTGTAAACGTTTAAATGTGCTATAGGCTGTAAATCAACACAATCAACACAAAAAAGTTCAGGTATGTTTTTATAGTGCATGTATATAATTTCATTTCCAAAAAAATTAATTAATTAAACACAATTCAGTGGGCTGCATACTGAACATAGAGGACATAAAGTGTCGAGCCTATTGTGCTAATATCGATCAAATACCAATACCAGTGTTGGTATCGATACTTTTACTCTCTTTTACTTGTTCTTCTTCTCTGGTCATTGCCTCTCTGCCCTCCCTTCTCTCCATGGTTCCTGGTGGTCTCTCTGTCTCTTACCCCCCACCACTCACGCAGCGACAGGCTAAATCTTGGAGCAGCTTCCTCAAGTTGGACTTTAGAAGGGGTCATCAGATCTCTCACTGCGTTTTCACTGGCAGGCCATCGCTCAGTGCCACCGCAGGGAAAACCGGCAACTGCTAATACCTCACACCGACACAGCACCTCCCCCCCTTCAACCCACCACAGCTACTCCAAGTTTTATTTGAAAAGTGAACTTTAAATAGCGAGCGAGATGACTGAAACAAAGTTATTGTACTGTACTTGGAGAGGGAACCACAAAACCCTTTATGGCTCAGTTGTACCGTACTCCAGAGTAAACTTCCAGCTAGCTCACTGCATCACCCACAAGTGCACATTATCTCTGCCAGAGTGAGGTTGGTATTGTTGCCCAGTCGATGTTGTAACATTTTATTTTAACCACACCATAACAGTTCACAAGTGGTGTATTAACAGACCATAAATATGCAAGACAAGGCAAGGCAGCTTTATTTATACAGGCAATTCACAGAGCTACATATTCAAATATAAAAAAAGAAGTACAGCGAGAACAGTTTAAAAGCAGTAAGATAGAAAGTGATTTTAAACTCGCTGAATTAAAATGAGGTAAAACACAACAGCAAGCACATAAATGTGTGTGTATATATATAGATATATATATATATATCTATATATATATATATATATACATGGAGCCTGTGCTGAAGGCAGCTTGGTCACTAGAAGCTGATTGTGTGCTTTGTGTCAGCCCCAGCCTCCCTGATTATCTGAGGTCCAGCAGAATTTAAGAGTTCAGAAATGTAATTGTGGTTTGATTTGAAGACAAATCGAAGCATTTGAAAACTAACTGGATGTCAGGGTTTTAAGAATGTCTCGCTACATCATTCTGCATGAGCTGTAATTGCAAAAGTTTCAAGAAAAGAGTTGTAGTCCAGCTGGCTAAAAAAGAAAGCAAGAATCATGTTTTCCAAGTTCCAAATGTTTCATTCAGGTAATATTAAAATCTGATTTCACAGCTGATATTACATGAATGCTAAAACTAAGGTCTGAAAGTTCACAATGGAACTGATATTATAAAACAAGCAGACACTTTGAAAAAAGATCCAACCAATGACTCGTGTTGAACCCCACAACAGTGGTCAGTTTTAAGGTGGGGTAATTAAAGGCAGGACAAAATACGTTGCACTGGTTAGGAATGTTCCTCACAGCAACACTGGCTCCACTGGCTGGTTCAGGCTTTTCTGTGTGGCATGTGGATGTTCTCCCTGTATCTGTGTTGGTTCTCTCCAGGCCCTCCAGCTTCCTCCCACAGTCAAACACTTCATGTTTGGTTAATTGGTGTTTCTAAATTGACAGGTGTGAATGCTAGCGTGCATGGTCGTCTGTCTTGTTGTATCAGCCTCACGATGGACTGACGACCTGTCTAGAGTGTGTCCTGCCTCTCACCCTATGACAATTGGATTAGTGTCTTTTTTAGTCCCCCTGTGACCCTGAATTGGATGAGTAGATGAAAATGGATGGATGGATTGATGGAGCTGCAGTTTTGAGCTCCTCTTTATATTGTTTCCCATAAATGTACGGTTCCCATTATTAAAGAAATAAAAGTACAGAAAAACATGTGCACACATGCATTCAAATGCATTTCAGAGCTTTGAATTTTAACATTTCTTTTTAAATTAGCAGACAGTAAATCTTGCAGAAGCTACCTTCCACTGGCCCGTGAAATTCTGCATTGACACGGTTGTCCTGAAGTGCCAGCCACAGAGTCTGGCAGAGCAGCCGAGCAGCCTGTTCATCTGTTTTTACAGCCAAACATGGCGGCTCATATATTATACATGTTTCATGTGGTATGGGGCAATGCACTGCCACAGATAATGGGGAGGCATGGTGCTCAACACACACGTGGAACCTGCAGTGTACATAAAGCCCAGTCATTATTAATGCCCCCGGATAGCTATGATAGGTGCATGCAGCACATCACACCTCCCGGTGAGCAGAGCTGAATGGATTGTAGGGCCTGACAGAGGCTATATTGGGCGTGATTACCTAGAGCTAAATCATGTTCTCCACAAGACTCTGATGAAAATTTCCTCTGCTGCAAATTGGTGCATGATATTTCCACAGTTTTTGCTTTCACTTTTCCAAAAAGTAAAGTATTGTAGTAATTTAAACCAAGAGTGAAAATACACTGTCTCTGGACACTGAGTTGTGTTCCCATGTCTTCATTTTCATTATATTCCTGTTTTCTCCATATATTATGAGACGTGAGTGTATTTTCAGGATGTGCTGGGGCTTCGTAACTGTTTATTTGTCTATTTATTCATTCACTTTAGAGCCCTCTGGCTCATTAGTGAAGTTTTAAAGGGGAGCTTTTCAAAAATAAAAACCATGTCTCAGCTCTGAAAAAGAGTATTTCAAGGCAGTAGTGGGGTTTTTTTTTTGTTTCTTTTTTCATTTCGATCTGGCTTCATTACGTCTCCAAACAGGTTTTCATACTGTATTAGACAATAAAACATTTGAAGTTGCAATCAGCGATTTGATTATTGTGCAATGGGACTGAGGGAACAGATTTGACAGAGAAGCTTGTAGGCATAGCTGCACACAAACATATCTCTGCAAATCTCTCTGTTGTGCAATCTTCTTCTTCTTTGGGAAACCAAAAATACATTTTACAGACCTTTTACCAATGCATTACCAAAATGCTGGGCAGTCTTTTGTTTATTAATGGGTGCTGCCAAAGCCACTGCTTTTTTGTCCTCCACCCTCCCTCTTCAACCCACTCAAGACTCTTATGGCAGGGGGTGGTATGTTGGCCAAAGCAGACGGCCCTGCATCTATAGGTGGGGATAAATCAAGCCTCCGCAGGCTCTTAAATCACCCTAGTTTAATATACTTTGTCTGTTTTACTGTGTTTAGGAGCAGGCCTGGTAAGCCCACTGAGGAAAGAGAAGAAAGGAATGTGGGTCTGGTTTAGCTTGGACTAGCTCCAAGTGACCAAGTCCAACCCTCCACAACACAGCTCAGCCTCCAGGATGGCTTCTCTGGAGAGCTGCTTATGAGATGTCTAATTACTACACATAATCATTGTCACTTCTTTGTCTTTTACCTCCTGTCCTAATAATTTCTCAAAGGGCAGAGGACAGAGCAGAGGAAGGGAGCACTGAGACAAAGGTGACTACAAAAGAAGTGGGCAGAAAGATGAATGTACTTTTAAAGAATGGCTGTGACAAGTGTGTGCGCAACAGAATAAAATAACCAGATGAGAGTAAAGAACAAAGAAGGAAATGGTCCAAAGCCTGTTTGCTGGCTGATCCACTTACATATCACCAAAAGAGGCGAAGGCCCCCTATTCAGGACATGCCACCAAGTGGGCTGTTCCCACAGCTAAACACAAGCACAGCCGGGGGTACCATGGAGGCAGAAGTGGGGAGTCTTTTCTCTCCCTGAAAAGGAAATTTCCCTGAGACTAAGAGTACCTGTACATTTTTAAATCAGTGTTTCCGACCATTTCTCAGTGCCACCTTTTAATGACTCTTACAAGCTTTTGTTTGATATAATAAAATGGTGCTTGTCCAGCTTTCTTAGAAAACAGAGTTTAAACACACCATTCTCACTGGCTCTTTCATCTTTTGCAGGGAATAAAAACTACTGCATGCAGTTACGCTCATGGCTACTTTATTGGGTATACAATGCTGGTTAACAAATGTCTAATCAGCCAATCACGTGGGAGCAACTTAATGCATTTAGCCATGTAGACAAGTTCAAACTGAGCATCAGAATGAGGAAGAAAGGGGATTTAAGTGACTGCAAATGTGGCGTGGGCTGAGTATCTCAGAAACTGCTGATCAGCTGGGATTTTAATATAAAACCATCTTTAGTGTTCACAGAGAATGGTCCTAAAACAAGGTAACATGCAGTGAGCAGCAGTTCAAAGGTTAAAGGAAAACTGCTGGACTGCTTTGAGCTGGTAGGAAGACAATAGTAACTTAAACAACCACTTGCAGAAGAGCATCTCTGAATGCACATCATGCTGAACCTTGAAGCAGATGGGCTACAGCAGCAGAAGACCACACCAGGTCCCACTGCTGTCAGCTAAGACCTGGAAACCGAGGCCACCGTTTGCACAGGCTCACTGAAATGTGGACAACAGAAGACTGGAAACGACCAGAAGACTGGTCTGAACTGAAGAAGCTTCTCGGATGAGAGGTGAAACGTCTTCAAGCAACTTAAAGAAGTCCAGACACTTTTCTTTCCAAGCTCCTTAGGTCTGATGAGTCGACTTTTTCTGCGTAACACATATCATAGTGGCCTAACGATAACTACTTTTAAACTTTATCCAGAGTACATTTAAAAATACATATTTTTAGCAGTTTTTCAGTGGTCATTCCTTGCTACACACACACTGATATGATGTATCACCAGTAAATGAATGCAGAGGGATTCATAGATCTCCATTGTGTTATTACTTTTTTCTGTCTGTCAAGCTGTACCTGATTCACTAAGATGTTATTGTGTTTATTAATCAAAATATGGACGTGAAGTTTTCTGTGTGTCACACTTACCAGATTTCAGGCGTTTCAGGCAAAAGGAGAGTATTTCATAGGTCTTTTACTAAAGTTAAAGATCTATGTAGCTCCTCTGGAATTAATTTAGTTCATTATGGTTATGCAATAAATAATATAGTTGAGAGTATAACTGTGTGAATGAGAAGTCAGGGATAGAGAACGCTCGTCTGAGAAAAGGAAATTAGATGTAAAATACTATAAAGTGGCAAAAATGAGAGAATCTTTAGTTTCTTGAAGTGTCATATTTCCTTTCTGTCTGTCAGGGTAGCGAGATGGAGTGGAACTGCAATTTCACAGGACTCCTTTTTGAACTCACTGGGGCCAAATATCCATTCTCTGTTATACGTTGTTCAAAAACTCCTCAGGAAGTCACAGTGCTTTCTGAAAGGCCACAGTCCTCTTTATCTAGTTTGATAAATGTCGCCTGGGCTGATTGTTGCTCATATCAGACACTGGATCAGTATCAAGGAATCAAGGAAAATATTAATGTTAATCTAGACATTGTGAATATTGTGATACTTGTTATTTTAACGTGATTGATAGGACCACTCTGATCACAGTCTTTGCTAGGTGATGTTTGCATTTGGAGCATTTGGTATTGGCAAGCTTAACAGACTTTAGATTGTTAAGCTTTTCAGTAATTTATGCTGCATCAGTTCATATCAACATCAGCTCTACCCATTACATCAAAATGATTTAGGCACCCATGACCCTCTCTTTATTCCTTGGATCACTTTTGGTATGTACTGATCACTGCATACATAAAACAACCTGAATACCAGTCGGGTATTTGAAATGGATCTGAACTGTGGGCATAATGAATGTTATTTACTTCACCTGTCGGTGGTTTTAACATTGTGTCTGATTGCCGATCAGTGGAAAGCCTCTTTTGCATTTTTCCAACACTACAGGCATCTGTAAGAGGAAAACAAAACTAGAGGATAAAGCAGATTTCATATTATTTCTGCAGTGTTGATTTTATTTTAGCTTATGTGGATTCTACAGCTGTAACAAAGCTCCACGTTGAGGAACAAATGCTGTTTTCCCCCCGCCGCTAGAGAGGTAAATGAATGTCACAGACAGAGCAGTGAAAGCCAGACACTTTTGAGAGCCTCTGTGGCTCTCAAACTGACTAAAAGGATTCCTCAAGGGATTTGAGAGGATTCTGATTTGATAAGCAGGTTAAGAACCAGAAAACTTTGCATAATTAGCACGAGATGGACCAAAGGTGCCTTGAAAACGAGTTAGTAGGACTTAGCACTATACATGCGTGGTTATTTTTGTCAGTATTTTCCAGTGTCCTATATTTTTTGTGCCCCAAATAATTTGCAACGCGCGGAGTTAAGTTTGTGAGTTCTGACACTGCAGCATTTCCACAGCGTGTGTGGATGTTTTTCGTCGCCATCTGTAATGCGATCTGTGAGAGAGTCGCCGTCACTAACAAGGCCATAACATTTCGATTTACTAGAGATAGGAGGAGCTTGACCTTGGTATTTTCTGTGAGGTGCTCTTGGGTGGTTTTTTGATGAGAAGCAGGTGATTGTGACCCACAGGTTAGCCGCTATGAGAGATTGGACTTGTATTCTGATACCGACTGCCAGTGTTTAAGATGTCATGCTGGGATTCATGTTTTCCAAAGGGAGTCGGGGGAATGAAACGAGATGAAAACAGCAGGGAGAGGTGAGGAGTGTCCTGAAGTGGTCGTTACCGAACTACTGCATGGTTGGAATTTTGGGGGACCTACATGAGATTTCTTACACAGTATTTCAGCTGTATAAAGCACATCCAGTCCCTCAGCAACTTCTAGATTGCATGATACAAAGAAGTTTGGGACAAACACCAAACACTCCTAAGGTTTCTATATCACTATTGACTAGTAATTTTGGGTCATTGCTAGTATTGCAGGCATTCAGCTAAAGTGACCTACTCTGAAAAGACACGAGTACATTCAAAAACACATAACATGAGTGTATGGGAGCAACATTTGCTTCACAAAATGAGTTTTTTTCCACAAAGATTGATTGTTTGCAACATCCACTTCCAGTAAAACTGGCACTCCCCCATCAACATTCACTGATCATAATGACAGAGTCAAATTTAGGTCCTTTATATATATATATTTTTAATATTTCCTACAAATAAAAGCCCGCAATCTCTCTGTTAACGAAAAAACAAGATTTTACCTAGCCACTGACATGGGTAGACTCCAGCTGGTGTTAGGTTGGCAAGTATAAAGGTTTTCAGATAGTTTAGAAAGGCATACTCCTGTGTAGAGTCTCATGGTGAGCCACGAATAACCCCAAACTCTCATTAGATGTCCATCCATCCTTCCATTTGCTTCCGCTTATCCTTTTTCAGGGTCGCGGGGGGCGCTGAAGCCTATCCCAGCTGTCATAGGGCGAGAGGCGGGGTACACACACAGGTCGCCAGTCTGTCGCAGGGCCAACACACAGAGACAGACAACCATTCACACTCACATTCACTCCCGCATTCACACCTATGGGTAATTTAGACTTTTCAATTAACCTATCCCCACAAAGTCTCATTAGTCTCATTAGATTTCTATAATGAAAGTATTCCACAAACACTGTTACTGAACTATGGCATGATATAGCAATTTGTGAGGTTTCTAGTGTGCTCAGAAGCACACGAGCCTCCAAAATTGTGTGATAGAGCTCATTTGGAACCACCAGAGCGCTTCCTAGAGATCCCTGTGTCGTCAAACTCCAGAAAAGAGCTAGGAGTGCCTTGGTGGAAGTGGTGACAAGAGGCCCATCAAGCTTTCTGAAATAGCTTCAGAGGCTGGTTGTCTATAGAGACTGGAGAACATTTCTTAGTCAGGACTTTAAAGGCCCCAGGCCGCCGCAAAAGTTGGTTCACTCGCCCCCGCAGAATTGTCTCAAGGTTGTTTTAGACTTCTGCTGGAAATTTACGTCAATTTACGCAGTAGCCAGAAACTTCTTTTATCCCTACTCAGCAACCTTCCACACCATTCAAGTCGTTGTTGTATCAGCCCGATGTGTCGTTACATTTCTCGGTGAGGTGCTCGTCAGCTTGAGTAGAAGGTTGCGGTTAGAGTTAAAATGGGGTTATGGCACAAGTTACAACGTAGATCTGAGGCAGAAGTATAATGACTCAGTATTCTCCTGAACGACAGGTGTTGCCACCTAGACAACAGAAGTCCTGATATAGGAAGAGAAAAATGTCTCTGAGCTTCTGTACTGGAACATCATTAAAACTGTGGAAAAAAAACAACATAATTGTACACTTGTGTTTTCAACTTGCCGAAGTGCAACAAAGATTGCGACACATGATGTGATGTCAAAATCAGCGCACAACACCTGTGACAGGCGGCGCACGGTGAGCATAAAAACACCCTGAGGATGACCAGAAAGAAAACAGAAAGTTTTGTAAGTTAATGATTCATCACAGCTTGTTTTGGTGTTTTCTTTAAAGATTTTAGAGAACTGAGAGAACTCTGAAGAGTTCTGCTCTTCACCCACGACTTCCAATCCTACATCACATGGTGGTGGTAGTATCTGGGTTCGAGATGGGACATGGACACCGGTTGGACGTGAAGGAAGGATGAATGCAGCAAAAGTGCAACAATGAGCTGAAACAAGAAGCATAGACAGCACTGAAGTGGCTTCAGGACAAGTGTTTGACTGTAGTTGAGTCAGGCAGCCAAAGCCCAGCGTTAAATCAGATCTCCAAGGAAGAATAAAAGTGCCCAAATCCAGTTGTGCAACGCCTGTGGAGATTTAAGAAGACAAAGTTGTACCTCGTGCCTAAGGGACAAAACGTTGAATACATGATTTGAACACCTTTGAAAATAGTGAAAATGAGACTTTTTTTCTTCTTCTTCTGTGGCTCTCGTATGTATTTGATGAATAAATTGATTCACCTCCCAAGGTCGTGTTTCTTTGTGGAACTAGCGCTTCCTTTTTCTGTGTTTTCCAGCAGCCTTTTTCTTTTTTGCACTTAAAGTTTAAGTGTACCCTTAAATTGGAGTAAATTGTGTTATATTAGAGAGACTTTTATGTAGATTCTTCATAGAAAATAACAACTGCGTGAGGTGCAGCACAGTGTTAGAAATTATTTACCTTACTTGACATCAAACTTCTTATGTGCACAGTGTAAAGACCAGTGCTTAAACTATATATTGTGTAGCCTTTAGCCAAACCTTTCATATATGTCTGTGCAGTCGCTTGGTGAAAGGATCACTTAAATGTCAAACGTTTGTACGTGAAAAAAAGAAAGAAAAAAACTGTGGCACCTAAAGAGCAGAGACATTTGTTGTCCTGTGCTCAAATTAGCAGAAAAAATAAAAAGCCACCGGTGTAACGCATAATAGCTGACGGATACGCCATGAGAATAGTTTGTGTTAAAGGAGAAACACTGAAGACAACAGCAGGGCAGGGAGCACAGGCCCTGGGATGGGAAAAAACAAAACGGATCTATTCTAACTTTGCCGCACGCACATGTACACACTTCTATTCCCACATCTCGCCTCTTCTTTTTTTCCTCATGTTCCAAAATAGTAATTAGAACAGAATCAAACTGGCGCCCGAACACAAAACCACAGAAACATGGAATCCGAGGCTTTTGGGGGCAGCTGCCTTTTCAACAGCAAGCATATGGCAGACACCCCTTTTTGTCATGCTACACACTCGGCTGAGGATTGCTCCTGCCCACCCTCCTTTCCCATCCCCTCGCTTCCTCTGCTTTTCATCAAATTAGCTTAGAATAGTTTCCCGTTGTAACTTTTCACTTGGACCAAATATGTCAAAATCAGTCAGCGGTGAGTATGTAGTGGGAGTGTGTTAGCAGAAGATGGGCAGGTATCGGTTTTATTGGCGTGTGGCACCCGGCAAGACTGCTGAGCCGACACCGTTTTGGAGATCGAGAAAGATGCTCCTGCTCTCTCTCTTTCTCTTTCTCTCTCTCCCTCTCTCTCACACACACAAACACACACACACACACACACACACACACTTTATTTTTTTCATTCCCCTTGGCCTCTACGATCGGGGAATGTTAATGAGTGGAGCCAGCCTTCAAACTGAGCTCTGTGCCATATGGACTGGCTGCAGGAGTGGCACTAATCCTACTGACGAATTTAACTCAGAAACACATGCACGTGCCACACACACACACACACACACACACACGCACGCACGCACACACACACGCACATTTGCAGCCACATGTAGTTAGATCTAAAACCAAAAGAAGTATTGGACTACTTGACGTTTGTCCAAATACCAATATGGGTTTGTTAACATTAAACACTGGTTTACAGTAAGGTTTTCTTACAATAGCCAGCATACAGTCTGCAGTATATGTGAGCTGTGTTTTGTGCTTTCAGTTTGAAACTTCACATACACATATGCACACATCAATAATCAAGAGAAAAGTTTGCAATGTAAACTCACGTAACTTTTTTAGGGTTAGTGAACTTCAAATCAAAGTGAATGTGGGCTTTTTCATGAAAGGCAGAAAGCATGTCCTGTATAAATAATAGAAATTTGCGCACAACATTCGAATTTTTAAGTCCTTAGTTTCTTTTTTAGCGCATCTCCTCCTCGTCTTTCTTCTCCTTCCCAGTTTCTCTGTCAAAGACTTTACGGCTTGGCGGGAGGTAGGTTTCGCCTTTAGCGGAAGCCAAACTCACACACTCCAAACACTTGTTCACACTGAGCCTTTGTGTGACTCACTCGGCATGACGTCTACAGACCTTAATGTGTTGTTTCCATTGTGATCTAGCTCTCATGTATAGTCAAGAGGTTCTTTGGTAGAAATCTCAAATTGCTGCTTAAAAAAGACTGCGGGGAGAAGACGTATATTTTATCATTGTATGTATCATATATTTTTATTCCTTATGTTTGCTTGGATTGCACTTGTGTGCTTGTATAAATCCATGATTTCTTAACAGATTTGACACACTAGATCTTGTATGCTAGATACTCAAATTTTAAAACACTGCAACAGCTGATGTCAAGAAATTGAAACGAACAGCTTTTTCATGTTAACAGTTCCCCCGAGACCACTGAAAATTCATGAAAGCTTGAGGCTTATTCATCTATCTGAGAAACATGCATGCGGTTTGTCTAATTAATTCAGTAGACCTGGGAAAAAAATGCTTAAAAGATGTATAATTAGGAATTTCACCCCAAATAATTGAACATTACAATATATTTACAAAGGTAAGGCAGGCATAGGTGCACAAAAACTGTGTGGGGTGTAGCTATGCCAAGACTTCATTATATCAAAACATGGAGTACATTCAGCTATCACTGCTAAAATGCCAACACCACTAGGGCTGGGCTATATCATACCGTTCACAGTAATACCGGTGTAATTTTTGGGCAACAATAGGAAAATGAAATATCACCATAGAATATGGGTAAATGTACATGTCCATTTATGTCAATCCTTACGTTGGGTGAGTGCTGAGTGTTTGTATATGTGTGCATGAGGGTGGGAATGCATGTTTGTGTCTGTGTGTGCCTGTTTGTCTGTGTCTATATGTCAGGTCGGGTCTTAGACTCCACCTCTCTGGGAACTCCCAGGCCCTCCAAGGCCTATCTCACCTCACCACACTCCCTGCCAGTGACTGATGCCCTCAGGGGTCGGTGCATTGGTGGTTCTTGGTGTCCGGGGCTGGGCACTCAGGTACTCCCCCCCTTTCTCACTGTCCCTCTCCCCTTCTGTTTTTCTTTTCCTTCCTCTTTCTCGCTCCCTTTGCTATCCCTCACTCATGTCTGTCCCGTCTGTAACATCTGAAAATAAAATATAATAAATAATAAAAACAAAGGTCGATCAAATGGACCAATACGGCAATGCCACGATGATCCATTTGGCAAAGTAAATCCATTGGGTATCCTTGTTGGTCTTCAGACAACAATTCTGATGGCAAAAGAGCCAAACGGGACAGGCAAAAAAAAAAAAAAAAAAGAATATGGGTAAAACGCGCGTGCGCAGTGCCTATGTTTACATATGCACATGGCAGCGACGCAGAATGAGAAGAGCGAAAGTGGATCGTTAAATGAAACGGATGAACCAGAACTGGTTTGTAAAAATGCTGCAACTTCAGTGGCGTGGAACTGGTTTAGCTTTCGTCCGTCAGATACACAACAAAGCACTATTTTTGGTAGAGCATGCTAGCGGGCCGTCGTTATTACCGTGTTTTTTGGAAAATACGGCACACCCCGTCCTCCAGGGCTTCATGCCCTGGAGGACGGGGCTGTGGCCCCACCACACCCTCTAGCAGATCATTACATGAAGGAACCTTTAAAAAAAAACAAAAAACAAGCGCGTCCATGCTCACAGGTGTACACACGGGTGATCACACCCACAAACTACACCCTTTTTGGCTCCTACCTCAAAGCACACTGTGTTCTGTTGATCTTATGTGCTGCACAATAATGTTTAATATTTAGTATTTACTGTCATATTCCCATATATCATTGTGATGTTGTTTATTCTATTACTCTTCTCTTCTGCTTGTTTTCTTTTTTCTTTCTCAACAGGTGATCCAGGTGATCGATAGATGCATTTTTTTTTCTGCCCATTCTGTTGGTTTTTGTTTTTTGCCCTTCTCCCCCGTCCCTCTTCTCAGCTGTTTCTCTTTCCCTCTTTCTTTCCTCCAGTCAAGTCTGTCCCGTATTCAGCAAGTGAAAATAAAATAAACAATAAAAGGTGAATCAAATGGACCATTATGGCAAGGCTGGGATGGTCCATTTGGTAAAGTAAATCCGTTGGGCATCTTTCTTCGCCTTTAGACAATAATCCTGATGGCAAAAGAGCCAAACGGGACAGGCAAAAAAAAAAAAAAAAAAAAAAAAAGGAAAATACGGCACACTTAGAATCAAGCCTTTGATTTTTCTGAAAATCGACAGTGCCCCTTATAATGTGCCTTATGTATGAACTCTGGTTGTGTTTACTGACCTCGAAACGATTTTATGTACACGGCGCTCGAAAATCTGTCAAATGTTTTAGTACGACTTTGCTAAGCTACAAACCTGCACCGCTTGATGGATTGTCGGAGCATTACGGCTATCGTAGGCAGGAACCTCGCGGAGTGATACGTACTTCAACATAATATTACTGTATTGTGTGTATATAACCTCTTTTTAAGTTTTGTGGATATTATACATGGTTGTGCTGAGGATATGTCGGCCAGTTTCCACTGGAAATGTCTTTTGGTTAAACTGTTAGCGAGGAATTTGCACTGTTACATTTTTATATAACTTTAATGCACATAAAAAAACAGCTGCTTGTTTAAGTGAAAATACATTGATGGGGTTTTTTGCACTAATAAAGTTGAGGAGTTGTAAAGTATTTTGTCTAGTGTCAATTATATCGTCGGTTATATCGTTATCACAAATTTTCAAATGTATACCGTGATAAATATTTTTGGTCATATTGCCCTGCTCTAAACACCACACCCCATTTTTCACTGTAAACACGGAAGTCTCTCTATTGAACCCAGGAGCACTTCATGTGCATTTTGTCCTTATACAGAGTTTATTTAGCGAACAGAGAACGCTCTGCATTGTTACCGAGTTATTACAGGTAATTTGTGTATTATCAGAAAAGGATTGCATATAATCGTCAACAACAAACCAAGCAGAATGACTCTGTCTTACTGTTTTTTTTACTGCTGTCTTGTCAGCAATAAAGTTGCTGCTGAAGACAACAACTGGCATGAATGGTTGCAGACTTCAAACCAACCATTTCCAAGGCGACAAAGATACAAATTCAATGCCCAGAGTCACATTATTTTTGGTAGTGCGGTGGTCTCCATCAACTGTTTTCTCCATCAACTAAAGGAATAAAATTACTTTATTTTTTAAATCTAATGAAGAATTAAAGATCAACAAACAGGCAGTTTGTTGATCTTTAAATGCATTAGTTCAAATTCTTCGTTCATTACGTGCAGGGTTGCGCACATACAGTAGATCAGACTGTGTCATGTTTTATTAAAATTCCCCTTCGTATTAACCAGTGTTTATCAAGCACATAGTGGGAAAAGGCATCCACAGTCGAGTAAAATGAAAACAGAGTGAAATACATGCTAATGCAATCAGCACAAGTAAAGTTTAAAGCTGATCATTAGAGACTACTGCTGCTGTTGCCAGTTGAAACAAATGTGCTGAGCTCTAATCAAGCTTTCATCCTGATGTAACAGGTTACACACAGCTGGGGAATACACTGCAACATTTCTGCAAGTCAAATTTCTAAAAACTGCAAAAATATGCAAAACTGTGAGCAAGGATTTTCCCCTTTGAGATTCCATAATTAATTCTACTTTTCTCATTTCTGTTTTAAGTTGTCAAGATATTTTGTCACTTAATTACACAGCAAGGCTATTTTTTTGTACACTTCCCGATTTTTAAATGCATGTCACTGCAGCTGCACAGGTCTGGCTTCTTTCTTGTATTTTGGTTGTGCTTTTTACTCTTTGGGGAGAATTCACAGATCTCCGTGGTAAGGGCAGCTCTCACAAACCAGCTGCTGACATTGGAAAAGACCTTTTGCAGTAGCATCACGTCATGTTACATTGTGCAATTTTAATTTGATGAGGCATCGTCTCTATGCTGCTTTTCAGTCCATACACATTTTAGCTGTGCTATGGATCTCGGTTGACACTGTCAGTCCGTCTTTCAGTTGGCTGGTCCACTGATTCGGTCGTGACTTTTCCTAAACTTTTCTTCCAGCTCCACGGCTGCATAGAGTTTTCATACATCCTGAAATGTATTCCAACATCTACTGAAGAGATTTCCCAAAATTAGTAAATTCCTTGATCCTCAAAAATGAACCCTGGTTACATTTGATCCTCTCACCTTTTCTCTGTACCACCATCAGGTCTACATTTGTTATGTTGAATGAAATATCTCAACAAATATTGGCGGATTTGCCATTAAATTTTTTTAGTCTTTTTAATGCTTTAATACCTGTATAACCAATTCCATACATACATACATGCTACTTATTCAGGTCCAGTTCACAGGGGCAGGGTCCTAAGCACAGATGCCCAGACCTCCCTCACCATAGCCACCTCCTTGAGCTTTTCAGAGCGGGACACCAAGACCTTTCCAAACCAGCTGAGCGATGTGGTCTATACAGTATGTCCTGCATCTGTCCCGGGGCCTCATCTAACCTACATGATTCCCAGCAGATGCTCAGACAGTCTCAGATCCATTCTCCCTTCATTTGTGGACAAGACCCTAGGACACCTAAACTCCTCCACTTCAGGCAGCAGCTTTTTCCTGACCTAGAGTGAAAAATTTCAGACTGAGAACCGTGGTCTCAGAATTTAGGTGCTAATACTCATCCTAACAATTCACATTTACTGATATTTGCTATTTATTCTTTTTTATTTAACTGTTAGCATGTTTTTAAATCACTGAGCTGTTTCTCAAAAATGTGTACTTCCATATTTACACTTTCTGCTTTGAGTCATTTTGTCTACAGACAAAAATGGCTCATTGTGACAAGAAAGTGAGTGCTGAACTTTGTGAAAATCTCAGCCTTAATGGTCACCATTTTGCTGCATAGTTTCGAAGCAGGGACTGCAACTGTGTACAAAATGTGCCACTGTAAAGTCTGTGGATGTAGCATGCTCCTTTTATTTCCTGGTGGCAGGAAAAAGTAACAAGTAAGAAAAAATTCATTTGAATTGTGTTTCAGTGCAAATACAGAGTCAAAGGTGGCAAAGGTGGAGCTGATTTGTCCTTTTTATTCGCTTCTTTTATTTAGACTAATCGGGCCTAACCTTCACCTGACCGTGGTGATAGCACTTATATTATATCAGCTGGCATTGGCCCAAGACATACAAGCTTGCATTAAATTATTTATTGTCAGATTTATCGTCAGTATCCTCACTCAAAACCCTGACACGTACCTTGTTTATGTCACTGCTGCTCCTCCACTGCAGCCTTTACCTCTTCTGATTTTTCCTCCGTGTCTACACACCCCAGAGGGTCTTTATTTTTCAGCTGATTCCCTCTGGTGGCTTTTACTGCATGTTAGCTTTTCTGTGCCGTGTATCTGTATTGTCATTCAGTACTGCCATAGCTGGTAGGTCCTCCAGGAATGTAAGTCTACTGCCCAATCAGACTGTTTATGTTTGCTGTGTTTCTTCTGTCGGTGGTGCTACTACAGGAGAATAAGAATATTAGTAATGCATCTTGCAGAAATGTGAAGGCTTGTGTAGAAGTTTGGTATAGGTGGCGATATATAAGCACTGCATGCTCAAATTAGTTGCGGGGTAGTCACCTGTGCAATCAGCAACATCAAAAAGCCCAGCATGCAGAGAAACCCGGCGACAGGCCCGCAAGGAGCTCGGCTGCAGTTTAGCAGATGTGGGTAGATCAAGGTAAAGTTCCCGGAGTGCACTGCTGTTTACAACGCTTCCCAAACATGATCACTATCTGTAGTTCCATCAAGCACGTGATCCAGGTCACCTGGATGATGGTGCATGATGCGCAAACACATGCTGATGCTTCCCAGAACATCCCTAACAGAGTATGTATGTCTCCGTCTGCTGGTTTCCTATTGATTATTTATTTATTTTGCACAATTCCTTAGTCTCGGTTAAGCCTGCAAATATGATAAGCACAAAATTTGAGTGGCTGGTTCACTTGAAATTGCTTTTTGTTGTATATCCGTCCCAATCCTAAATATGTTTTATTTTTACTATTAAAGAAGACTAGAAAATACATACATTTGCAATACAAGATTAAGCATTTTAACTTAAAGCTTAAACAAACAAGTTTAATTTAACAATACAGTTATTAACCAAAATGCATTGTTTGTACCCTTAAGCTGTAGCAGCAAAATTTGTTTATCAGCTTGCAGTTGCCATTTTCCCTCATGGAGAGTCGTTGATAGGATACTGCATAAATATCTACTGAGAGAAAAGCAAAACTCAGTCTACAAGGAACAGATAGAATTTTTAATCTTCACATTTATTCAATATCTGTTGACTAATGAATTTATCAAGCACTCTCCACTAAGTTATATATACATACATACATACATATATATCTATATCTATATACATATATACAGATATATGTATATATACATACATATATATCTATATGTATATATACATGTACATATATGGACAGCACCAGGCCCTGACATGGTTCACGCCTACTGGCTGAAGAAGCTGACTGCACTCCACGAGCGTCTGGCAGCACAAATGAACCAACTGCTAGTTGACGAGAGACACCCGGAATGGCTAATCGAAGGCTGGAAAGTCCTGATCCTCAAGGACCCCCAGAAGGGACCGGTCCCATCCAACTACCGACCAATAACCTGCCTCAGCACCACGTGGAAGCTCCTGTCAGGCATCATAGCGGCTAAGATGAACAGGCACATAGGTCAATACATGAGCGGGGCACAGAAAGGGATGGGCAAGAATACCAGAGGCGCAAAACACCAGCTACTGGCAGACCAAGCAGTCAGCCGAGACTGTAGGACCAGACTGACCAACCTGTGCACTGCCTGGATTGATTACAAGAAGGCCTATGACTCAATGCCCCACAGCTGGATACTGGAATGCCTAGAATTGTACAAGATCAATGGGACCCTAAGAGCCTTCATCAGGAACTCAATGGGGATGTGGCGTACAACACTAGAGGCAAACTCCAAGCCCATAGCACAAGTCACCATCAAGTGCGGGATCTACCAAGGAGATGCTCTGTCCCCACTGCTGTTCTGCATAGGCCTGAACCCCCTCAGTGAGATCATTAACAAGACTGGCTACGGATACCGACTACGGAACGGAGCAGTTGTCAGCCACCTCCTGTACATGGATGACATCAAGCTGTATGCCAAGAGTGAACGAGACATCGATTCACTGATCCACGCTACCAGGCTATACAGCAATGACATTGGAATGTCGTTCGGACTGGAGAAGTGTAGTCGGATGGTAACAAAGAGAGGGAAGGTAGTCAGAACTGAGGGGATCGAACTACCAGAAGGCAACATTGCAGACATAGAGGACAGTTACAAGTACCTGGGGATCCCGAAGGCGAATGGGAACCATGAAGAGGCCGCTAGGAAAGCTGCAACCACCAAGTACCTGCAGAGGGTCAGGCAAGTCCTGAGGAGTCAGCTGAACGGTAAGAATAAGATCCGGGCCATCAACACCTACGCCCTGCCCGTGATCAGGTACCCTGCTGGGGTAATAGGCTGGCCAAAGGAGGAGATAGAAGCCACTGACATAAAGACAAGAAAGCTCCTTACCATGCATGGAGGGTTTCACCCCAAGTCCAGCACCCTGAGGCTGTACGCTAAGCGGAAGGAAGGAGGCCGGGGACTGGTGAGTGTCAGCACCACAGTCCAGGATGAGACAACGAACATCCACGAATACATTGGGAAGATGGCCCCAACTGACAGCGTGCTCAGTGAATACCTCAGGCAGCAGAAACCCTCCCAAGTGGAGGAAGGCGAGGAACCATCATGGAAGGACAGGCCCCTGCACGGTATGTACCACTGGCAGATAGAGGAGGTGGCTGATATCCAGAAATCCTACCAGTGGCTGGACAAAGCTGGACTGAAAGACAGCACAGAGGCACTAATCATGGCAGCACAAGAACAAGCTCTGAGCACAAGATCCATAGAGGCTGGGGTCTATCACACCAGGCAAGACCCCAGGTGCAGGCTGTGTAAAGATGCCCCAGAGACAATCCAGCACATAACAGCAGGGTGCAAGATGCTAGCAGGCAAGGCATACATGGAACGCCATAACCAAGTGGCCGGCATAGTGTACAGGAACATCTGTGCCGAGCATAACCTGGAAGTCCCGAGGTCAAAATGGGAGATGCCCCCAAGGGTGATGGAGAATGACCGAGCTAAGATCCTGTGGGACTTCCAGATACAGACGGACAAAATGGTGGTGGCTAACCAACCGAACATAGTGGTGGTAGACAAACATGAGAAGACGGCCGTAGTGATCGATGTAGCGGTTCCGAGTGACAGCAACATCAGGAAGAAGGAACACGAGAAGCTCGAGAAATACCAAGGGCTCAGAGAAGAGCTCGAGAAGATGTGGAGGGTGAAGGTGACGGTGGTCCCCGTGGTAATCGGAGCACTAGGTGCAGTGACTCCCAAGCTAGGCGAGTGGCTCCAGCAGATCCACGGGAAGAGCGCAGTCCTGGGAACAGCTAAGATACTGCGCAGGACCCTCAAGCTCCCAGGCCTCTGGTAGAGGACCTGAGCTTGAAGGATTGACCGCCCACAGGGGCGAGTGGGGAATTTTTTTTTTAAAAATAAAACTCTTATATATGCGCATAAGAGTGCTTACTGGCAGCTGTTTTACAAGTGAAAGACAAGGGGAGAGTTGGCATGGAGGCAGTGGTTTCAGTCAAAATTTGATAAGGAAAAACACATTAGAGGAGTTGAAAATTGAAATTAGAGATAAAGAGAATCAAGGGAGAGGACAGTGTTGAAGTGAAGCCTGATTGACTTGGGGAGATGCACTGGCACACGACGTGGAAAACAAAGGATGAAGGAAAGACAGAGAGAGAATGACAGGAGTAAAATTATGTTCTCTGTGGCTGTCACACAGTCCGGCAGAGATGCTCAGACACAGGCAGAGGCTGTGCACCCATAATTCAGTCTGATTTAGGGCTGCGATAGAGCGCATAAGGATAATAAGCAGTATAATTTGCAGGAAGGTGTGACCAGACTGGATAAGAAGGATAGTCGTGTGTAGCAGCGCATCCCTCTCATTCTGTTCCTCAAATCAAAGTCCTTTCAGCGCACCTCTGTTGCATTCAATGCCGTCCAGTCAATTTCACTTTCACACATCAGTTCTTTCTTCTCAGTATATTCTGACCTAATTGCAGACAAATTGTATTGTGTGTGTTTTAGTGTTTTGATGGACGGACAGCCTGTCCAAGGTAGTAATAATAATAATGATTTTTATTATTATTATTATTATAAACTTTTATTTCCCCTTCAAAACAAAAATAAAAAATGTTAGTAAAACCAATAGTAATAACACCTGAGAAAAAAAGGCTTCAGGCACCCAGAAAAAAACTGAAGCTACAGAAGAAGTTAAGACAAGAGATCAATGGATGTAAACAGTGGTTTTAAAAAGTTGGTGCAAAAATGTATTGCAAAGAAATTAAATATATATGATGGAGTTCCAGCAACAACAAAGAAATAAAAAGACAGAGTTAAAAATGTGACTGAAATACTCTACACCCCCTAGTACTACCTTGTAACTCCTTCCCCTCACCCCCAACCAGTCACAGCAGATAACTGCCCCTCCCTGAGCCTGGTTCTGACAGTTTCTTGTTGGAAAAAGGAGTTTTTGCTTCCCACTGTCAACAAAGTGCTTGCTCAAAGGTCATATGATTGTTGTATTTCCTGTTGTCCACTTTATTTGGTAGGGTTCCATTTCCTGTGCAAACATTTTCAAAACTCTCAATGTCCACGATCATCTTCACATCACCTATTTATCTGTTTCAGTTTAGGCCTCAGTTACGCAGGCCTAAACCGAAACAACCACTGATCTTGAGGGGAAAATGTCTATTCCCCAACTGTCTGGTGGATCGCTGCTGGAGGTCACTAAAGCTGCATTCATGCAGGACTGCAGACCAGTCAGTGACCTTCAGCAACTGCCAGTCGCTTTGCAATTGCTAGCAGCAGTTTGCATGACAGCCTCCGACTTGTTTCTATATCCTACTCGTAACTACTCATCACCTGGTAGTGAAACTGTGCGACGGTCTTGAAGTTCAACTTAGTTGTGCCAAACATTTACTTTGAAGGTGACGCGTCTCTCTTTACAGCTTACGTAAAAATGCAAAACAGCCAGACAACTTGGTGTCTTTCATGCAAACTACGGTTGACCATAGCAATCAACTAAAGCAGTCACATGGAGGCTTCTGGAGCACACACGACTTCCCCCAGTGTCAGCCAGCAGCCTCCAGATACTCACAAACAGTCGGGGAATAGAAATGTTTCATGTCTCATAAATAATATTCATTTCAGTCAAACATATAATAATTCCCATTCATCCCCAAGAAGAGATACTCAAGAGATACTCCCAGCTATAACTGAAGATGTGATAATGTGAAAAATATCTCACAAAAACCAAACCAAATAATTAAAAAAAACAAAGTTAATTAGTCTGCCCTGAAAAAATGCACTCTCAGATATTTTCATCCACTAAACATGCAAGGCTGGTCGGACTAATTTAATAAAAAAAAGGGAAAAAAGGACATCAGGAAATTGTAATAGCAGCAATCACTGTTTCTCCATGTGCAGGGGATTTAGGTCTCAGACAAACTTGCCTTCACATAATGTAGTGTGGCTACACATGAACCAAATTCCCGCTCAAAATGAGATCAGCATCTTCCAACCTGGCATCCACCCCACACACCTTTCACAACTTCTCTGCCAATCCATGTGCAGCAAACGGAAAAGCAGCAGGTGCTGCTGGTTACAGTAACCTTTACAAAGATCTCAGGCCATAACAAGCTGATTAGGGCTATGGCTTTTGTGCAGCTGCATGTGTATCTGCATCATGTGTCTGCTTAGACCACATTTTCCTGCGAACATCAAAACCACTTGATGCATTTTAAACATATTTTTTATTCTCTAATTGGTTCACCTCTATTCTTAAATTCTCCTTTTTCCTCACATGATAAACTTCCACTGGCCTGACTGACAGTCAGTGCTCCGCTACAGTAATAGCTGCTTGTTCAAGGATGGGACACGACATTAAACTTGTCAGCACATATTAGGATGTCGGACAGATGAGTAGGAAAGAGCATTCTGCTTCTTTGCCCCCTCATCTTAATAGCGGCCATCTCCTGCTTGGCATGTCCCCAGACAGACAACTCATTTCATCTCACCATTAATTCTGAACCGCCAGGGTGACATTGTGTCTATCATGGCAGCTTTATGTAAAACATGATCCAGTGTGTCGTGAGTCCTAATGCAAAAATGTGCTCAGGTTTGCCGCGATGAAGCCACTTGGCAACAATAATCTGATACATAATAAAAGTAATGCTAAAGTATGCAACCACAGATTTTAATGAAGTAAATAAGAAATGGTAAACAAATGATAAATCACCAGTTAGAGTGGTGACAGTGTTGTGAGACAGTGGGAAAACAGTAGGTGGAATCATATATTTACCTATGTATTTCATCTTGCACTGCACCGCTCAGGAGCACTGTCTAGCTGTCCAGTGGGGCTCATACCCTCCTGTTTTATAGATGCCTCCCTCTGCTTTCAGTTAACACGGTATCAGCACCTGGTCTCTAAGAATTCATTAGTGAGGACCTCAATCATACAGCCGAGCTTACCAAAGGGACAGGCAGAGAGGGACCAATCAATTTGGAGGCATGCAGGCGCAGGTGGAATTATCTGCCAGTGTGTGTGTGTGTGTTTGTGTGTTGCTGTATTCTGTGGTGGGCTGAACAAGGTGGTTGAAGGAGATTGAACGCTTTGGGTGGGTCAGTGGACAGGAAGTCAAGGCGACCGTGCCTACTGTGGGGAACAACAACGGGATGCGGTGCTCTGAGACAAAATGCTGAAGTTTAGCTCAAAGTGTGTAAGACGATGATCCAACACACGCAGACACGATGGTGTGGGTGTTATAGCTTTATTGAAATTTTACTCTAAGACAAACACACAGTAAATACAGCAACTGTAATCAAAGTGCAGCAATCCAGTTTATTTCAGTTGGATTTAAACTGGTGTAGCTCTGTTGGGGGGGCGTTTCTGAGATTGCTGCATTATTCTTCGCTTACTGCCATAGCGAACCCTTCCTGATGTAATGAACTTCTTTCTTTTTTAAATTTTTTAATAAGCCAAATGTGTGAGACTCAAACTACACCGCTTATTAGTTCAGAACTGTTGGAAAGCTTTCTAATGAGAGAAACTTGGCTCTAAATCACAGCTGTTTATATGATTATTTTACAGATTTTTTTTTCCAAATGTGCTGGTAAATATTTGATGGACTGACTCTTCAGATTCTACAAAGTTCATGACAGTAGAATTAGAAAAAGACAGAACAAGCGGTGGAAATGGGCTTCTTCCACAGGATGGCTGGACTCTCCCTTAGAGAGGGGGTGAGATGTTCAGCCATCCGGGAGGGGCTCAGAGTAGAGCCGCTGCTCCTCCACATTGAAAGGAGCCAGTTGACGTGGTTTGGGTATCTGATAAGCATGCCTCCTGGGGGTCTCCTGAATGAGGTGTTCCTGGCATGGCCCTCCAGAGGAGGCCCCGGGGAAGACCCAGAACACGCTGGAGAGATTATATCTCTCGGCTGGTCTGGGATTGCCTTGGTGTTTCCCTGGATAAGCTGAACGAGGTGGCTTTGAAGAGGGAAGTCTGGGCCTCTTTGCTTAGGCTGCTGCCCCTGCAACCCGGCCCCGGATAAGTGGAAGAAGATAGATGGATGTATGGATGAACAAGTATAGCATATTTGGAAGGCTTGCCAGGAGAAAGTCTTATCTGTAAAAAGAAGGTGGCAGCAGAGCTTAAGGTAACAAAACTGCATCTGAACAAACCCCCAGACATCTGGAACAAAGTCCTTCGGACAGATAAGACCAAAGTGGAGAAGATTTGGTCAAAATGCAAAGCGCATGGTGAAGAAAACCAAACGCAACATTTGAGCACAAATACCTCACACCAACTGTTGAGCATGGTGGAGGAGAGGTGATGATTTGGGTTTGTGTTGCAACCACGGGGCTTGAGTACAAGCAATGGTTCAGTAGAAGTACTTTTTGCCCTCTCAAATGTAGCCTATAAGTATGAAAATAAGTGAAAGTACTGCAGACATTGGCTGAAAAAATGCAATGAATAACTCTTTACTGCTGTTTTCATTTAGAAACAAATACTGTATATTTACAAGCAGAAGATGCCTTTTCACAGGATATACCCAAGTGTATACGCTCAGCTCAGCTAACATTTAAGATTTAATCAACATCCTCAGTAATAACAGCAACGCTGCCCTTTTAAGCTCCGGCTTGAAGATGTTGATGATCAGTATCTGTTTTTCAGGAAGCATCATATGCAACATCTTTCACTCTCCCCTGACATTAAAATCTTTAAAACAAATGTCCATGTGTGCATGCATTCTGACAGCCTGTGAATAGATAGACAGAGCCACAGAGAGACACACTGAATTCACAACCTCAGATCTAATCTGGCGCTTGACGTGAAAATATATGACTCCACGTATTTTGTATATGGTTTGATTCATATGTTTTGGCTGACCCAAGACCTTTATCCCTCCCCCTCGGTGTCATATCTCATTACTCCCAGGCTCCTTAGCAAAGGGAAAATGGTACTGGCTTTGCCGCCCTGCAGAGAGAATGCGCATGAAAATGTCATTCCCAATGAGATCTTAATTAACACACTCAACCATAATGAGATTGCAGCAGCCAACACGGTGATTCGTGAAGAATCACTTTACTATTTAAATGTAGAATGCGCTAAGGCATTTAAGAAGTATCTTCTCATCCAAAAGACATGTCAGGTCTTGCTATAATAATTTGTGCAGGGAAATCACGGGGCGGTTACCATATTTCTTTTTATGTGTGCCTGCCGGTTGTGTTGGAAGCAGGCAAGAGCCATCATTTGACAGCTGTTGGGTCTCATTCACTCACCACTTTGGAAAAGTCACGATCTGGGCTTGTTAATACATTTGCACATTAATGTTTGCATTTATACCTGGATTCATAAAAATGGCCCTCCTCTTAAACCAAACCGGTCGCCTCTTTTTTCATCCACCTTCTTAGGAATTCAGCAAGGCAGGAAAGATTGATGTCCAGGAGTGTTGCAGGACTGATTTGTATCCTTTTCCATGGCAAATGGATGGATTCCGCATCGCCCCGAGTCATTTAGCATCAGGCAGCCTATTGTGCCGTTCATCGCGCGCAATCAATCAAACGTACTGTATAGATTCTAAATTATAAATTGAAGCAATTCTCATCAAGCGCTGGCCATTAGTGGCAGAAACAGAAAATGTATTTCTTTCGCTGACAATAATGCCGCAGTTATACGCGAGATAGAGACACATAAAGCTCTCAGTACTTAATACAAACAGGGCAGCCTATAAATACATTATTTGTCACTTCTGTTCTGTGGGGCACCCTCATTAAGTGTTTTATTCAGCCACACCAATTACAGCAGACAGCCCAGTTGGGGAACCTACTGCTAATGAAGCTCAGTCATAATCTACACCGTCTGCATCAGTTATCAGGAAAGTTTTAATTTCCTCCCTGCCTATTTCCTTCAAACTTCCTTAGCCGTTTTACTGACATGTTGAGAGGGATAAAAAATGTCTTTGTTTCCAGTGTTTGAAAACAAATAAATAGCTCTCGTGGCTTGTTCTTGGATGCATTAAGACACAGACAAAATGACAAAGTGGCTCAGAGAGTGTAATTTACGACGAGGAAGGGGAGCAAGGCAAGGATGCATAGTTATTGTTTATGGTTTGATTTTCAATATTTCCAGGGTACAGCGTATTCCGTGGCCTATGGCTTTAGAGCACGCTTCACAGTCTGAGAGAAAAACTAATAAAGGCTAGCTTTATGTCCTGTGAAATTAAATTCAACTTATAGCCATAGATTTTTTTTTGTCCATTTATTTCTTTGCCATCCCACCTCCCAAAATAAACACATCATTATGCACCTGTGGATTTCTCTGTCTGCTCTGCATATTTTGTTTGATGATATATCCAGCGCCCTAAGAACAGAGCAGTTAACATTATAGCCCAGTAGTAGTTTGCTGATGTATGGGTACACAACAGAACCCTTGTAGGAATGCTGGGGCGGTAACATATTTCTTGTACCCCTGCCGTTGTTAGAGTCATCCTAAGCTATGGAAGAAACTAATCACACGGACGTCCCTGTGGTCCAACAAACAGCCCCCAGCAGCTCTCGCTATCGCTGCGTCTCTCTGCTTCTGGCACCGACTCCTTCCCGTTCTCTCCTTCACTACAGAGGACTTGTTTTTTCATGGATCCTTGTAACCAGAAAATTGGCCAAAGACCTGAGCCATAATAGGCCCAGATGCTCTGGTCACGTGTATGTATCATAGATGTGTATTTCTGAGACAAGATATTGAATGTGAGCAGTTCAAGAAGTAAATACAAGCACTGGGCTTGTGATCATAAATTGCTGGAGTGTCGTGCTCCTGCCAGAGCTGGTGCTTCATATCTGTTTTGGTCAACAGCACATTTGATCTAATTATTCTTAGATCTTTGTTGGCTTGAGTCTGAGTGCCTGCTTGTAGGATCAGGTCTCTTTGGTTAATTGACTTCATTATGCACACTGAAGATTTCACAGGCCCGTTAATGTGGTCGCAAGATTTTAAATCAGCTTGGACCTCTGCAATGCACTGTGCAAAGTTACCATGAGTATTTCTTAGTAAAAGACGGTGAGAAGTATTTTTTGCACAGTTAAAATGAAAAAAATAAGAAAAAAGAAAATCAAGGACAAGCTGTGCTTACCAGCCACTTTGTTAGGTACACCTGCTCAATTACTCCTTAACACAAATTCCTAATAAGCCAATCGTGTCTAAAACTCATTGGGTTTACACATGTAGACGTGGTCAAGACGATGTGCTGAAGTTCAAACTGAGCAACAGAATAGAGAAGAAAGGTGATTTAAGTGACTTTGAATGTGGCATGGTTGTTGGTGTCAGATGAGCTGATCTGAGTATTTTGGAAACTTATGGAGTACTATGATTTCACACAGAAGCGTCTCATTGGTTTACCAAGAATGGTCTGAAAAACAGAGAGCAACTGGGTGAGCAGAAGACCACACTGGCTGCCTCTCCTGCCTGGTAAGAACAGGAAACTGACGCTACAGCTCACACAGGCTCAGCAAAATTAGACAACAGAAAATTGGAAAAAGTCACCTGCTCTGATGAGTTTCCATTTCTGCTATGACATTCAGATGGTAGTTGAATTTTGGCACAGTGTTTATGACCATATCCTTGGTATTTCTGCATTGCAGTTTTTTGTTAGTAGTCATCTGAATGGCTACACTAAATCACAGATGCATCTGTGATTTAATAATGGCAACAGCACAGATTACAGCTGAAGCACTAATGTGATGTGCGACTAAATCGCGTTTTACACTAACCCAACACATCTTGCTGCAGCATGTAGGTGCTGTGACAAGTAAATTGAGCAATCTTTTAGTAAAAAAAATGACAATTCAATGTCAAATAACAAAACTGAAGACAACAAACAGGAAATTTACCCGCGCGATTGCCTTCTCCTTTCTCCCTCTTCTCTGAGTTGTGATCCGATGTGTAATTCCTAAGACAACATTGTGTTAAACAGCTTTTGGAGAACAAAAGCCTGCGCAAGGTCTCTGTGGTGATAACACTCCAGAGGTGATACCTTACCATTGCTTACATCTCACCTTTGAAGTTGACCAAATGTAATGAATAATGCATAATATTCCCGCACCTTCCAAAGACAATATTACCTCTAGCAAACTTCTGCCTCTGAGCTCTTCCCAGAGGACAGGTGGGAGAAGTTTTCTTTCCTAAATGTAGCAGTGTATATAAGGCAAACACTATTATTTTTGGAAACTCGTCTCGTGTAACCCTGACTTCCGTGGATCAAAGTTTTTCCCCTTTGAATTTGAGCAGTTTTAACCTGCGCTCTCTGCGGGCCCGAGCTAATCCTCGCAAGAAACTCTTGAAACTTCTCTGATTGCATTGCTCTCGCAAGATGCTCGACAAAAACAATTCTCAGAGCAAAGGAAACACGGTGATCAAGCGCGCTGTCACACTAGTACTCAGGAGTCAGGGGCATGTGACTGCCTGTGAGAGGTGAGCGCTTCATGTCGTGCAGTATTTCACCACAGACTACAGAACTTTATGGCGCCGCCGTCTTCCTCTGTGCTCAGAAATAAAGCCTGCATGATCATCGCTGTGGGGGGAGGTAAAAAACATGATTCATCCTATCTCTGCAGCACAACTAATTACAGCTTTGCTTGGCACGCTGATGTGGAAATGTCACACCATCAATCAGTTTTAAAGACACAGACGTGATTGAAAATCTGTTTATTTCTTGGCCCGTTCTTGCTGTTTCGCATGGAAATTGGAGAGCTATTCGACATCAGTCCCGTTGCATCATTACTACAATTCCGTTTATGCCCCTCTGACACTATTAATAACTGAGCGTTTGTTTACCCAGCTCATCTAAACATCACAGTTAACAAGCATTTTTCCTGTGATGTTGAAATTTGTTGTCCTTCATGCCTAATTCCAGCGCCTTTGATAGAAGACACCATTAGCACTGTCATTATGGCCCTCTCAGTGTGAAGTGGGCAAGTATCTGTGCTCGTGTGTGTGCCCACCGAGGTATGTGTGTGTTGTGGTGTGTACTGCCAGTCTGGCCATGCTTGTCTGCAATTACTCCCCTCAGTGGAAACATTAAAATCTACTGCCATGGAAAGATGCCATGGCTGAGACATTCATGCCCGTCCGCACATACTACAAAGACCCTGGAGTGGGCTGGATTCGCCACATATGCATGTTCCCTCCATCGGCTGAGAGGCAGAGCAGATGCCAAAACGGGAATTACTACTCCAGTCGGAACAAGCGGTGCAAGAATTCTGGGTGCAGTAAAGGCATGACTGCAGCTTTGGCTTATTGCAGCCTTGTCAGTTTGTGTATTCAGGGATGTGCCAGTTTAAAAGCCCTTCAGATAAGAAGCACATGGGAGATTAGCTTCGAGATGAAACAGGCTGTAGATATTCAAATGCTGTTGTCTCTTCGCCACAGAGGGTCAATTTAAGATGCTCGATTCTGCAGAAAGAAGGAAAACAAATGAGATGTCACCGCGTTAACTGTCAGCTAATGCAATGATGTCTCATCTGTTTGTATTACTGCGCTTCAAATTTGATTTTCATCTTGTCTCATTTTTTTCCCCTTCCAGTCTCTGCATTCACTTTAGAGAGTAAAGAGTTATAAATGACTACAATGCTGTCTTTTTGTTTGTTTTTTTTGATTTACTTGATCTGAAGCTGCCCCAAAGAAAGCCAATTTCCAGTCCTGTGTATCTCAAAAATGTGTAAACACATTAATTTTAAAATGTTCTTTCTGCCTGTCGCTCAAGGCTGGACCTTTATGTATCACACCTGAGTGATATTTGCGAGTTTGCTGCAGGTCTATGGATATAAGATTGCTCCAATGAAAACATTTTGGATTGCACTTGTCTGCCGTCTAGCAAAACTCTTGTAAAGCCCTGAAACTATTTTTCCGCCAATTAGTTGATGGACAGAATAATAAAAGTGCCCCGTGGAGTAAACACAGCAGTTACGTTTGAGTGTTTGTCACATAAATGCACTGAGTGTATTCTTAAGATGTAAACAAATGTGCTGAATTAAAAGTTATTTTGAATGAATTTTACATTCTGCGTTGTTTACAGATGCGTTTGGTAGCATGCATCTTCTCTCATTCCTGCTCTCCAGGCTTTCTAAAGATCTATAAAAATTGTTCTTTGGACACTGGCTGCTTTTTACACTCATTTTCAATCCAGTCCTCATACAATACCATTTTCAGAGGAATGTTTTTGTTCGCTAAGCCACTTAACACTGACCTATGAATCAGTCAAGCATTAAAAATTCACCTAACTCAAGGGATAAACCAGTCTTATGTGCGCACAGACAACTTACAATTAATTCACTAGTATTTTTAGGCACTTTGTTGCTAGCAGCTTGATACTTTATTTATTTAGGGAAAGATAACACAGTTTGACAGACACACAACAGTATTTTTGCACCATTAAGACAACAATTCCCAAAACGCTATTGTTGTCGCATCTTGGCATGCTGTGCAGTGTGTCCCTTCTTAGGTTTTTGGCACCAGCAGGAAAAAGAAGGACAAGGTGGCCCCTCTAAATGCTGATGATGCTGACTATAAGTTTAGAGTTCCATTTTTAATTGACTATTATACACTGTATAAGCATTGCACTTTAAAGATTCCTTGTTAAACAATATCTTAACATCTTGCTTTTTGAAAAAGGAAAAAAATAAATTTATTTTAATATTTTTAACATAATGGTGATTGGAGGGGTCAAACATATTCTAAAAATGCCACTGACCACCTTTTCAGGATTACAGCCTTCTCCCACTGATTTGTTTACGATTGTTTGAGATCTCCTATAATGTCTCTGTAACAACCAATGAGCTGTTATTACAACCAGCAGGTACTTTATGAAGAAGAATATTCATGGGATTAAAAGGAAGGATTTAATGGGAAACATTGACTCAAGGCTAAAGGTGACATTCGAAGCTAAAATCTGCAGTATGCATATTTACATACTGCAGTGTTTACAATGTGTTTGTCAGCACGCAATCTTCTTTCATCCTACTTTGGGCAAAGTGCTGTTTTTTTTTTTCTTTTTCAATTGTACATACAAAAAACAAAGTAGAAAAACAAAAAACCCAGAGAATAATCAATACGATTACCATGAGACTAGATACCGATAGGCAGCGTCTTCTTCACCTTGTCAAGCGGACACAGCTGACAGCTGAAGTATCTGATGTTCAGCACTTTGAGGAGTTTTGAGAGGTCAGTAAAGCTCCCCTGACTGAACCAGTGAGGAACAGTGGCCACCTATTTTATCAACTCTGTTTGATCAGCAATGAAATATAGTGTCAAGTCACCAGGAGCGCAGAATTCCCTCATATTTTTCCACAACCTAAAAATATTTTGAATAAGATCAAAGAAATCCTTTAAATCAGACTATAGCCTCAAGTCAATTACTCTTTTGGTCAGTTAAGTAGCAGAGGGGGTTGTTAATCACTTTCAGCTGCTTTGATGTTATTGAAATTAACACTAGGTGCACTAAAGGGGCAGCAATGTGACAACCCTCAAAACACGAATGATTTTACAGGTAGAGGCCACTGGCATTTTTCCTTCCTCATATTCTCTGACTAATTTTGCGTTTGGCTAGGGTCAGTGTCACTACTGGCAGCGAATGAGACAGCTGGACCCTGAAGAGGTTGTGCAGGTAGTTCAACTCCTCCAGGATGGCACATCAATTCGTGTCGTTGCCAGATGGTTTGGTGTGTTTCCAAGCACAGTCTTAAGAACATGGTGAAGATCCTACGGGGTGAGCAGTTACTTTATGAGAGCTGGACTGGACTGTAGAAGGTCCTTAAGCCTGGCATCTGCTCCTTTGTGCAAGGATGAACAAAATAAACACTGCCAGAGCTACAAAATGACCTCCAGCAGGCCCTGTGCTTTTCACAAATGATAGCAGGTTCACCCTGAGCACATGTGACAGACGTGAAAGTATGTGGAAAAGCTGTAAAGAACGTCATGCTGCCTGTAACATCGTTCAGCACGTGTGGTTTGGTGGTGGATCAGACCTGCAGGCTAGGCAATGACACCCTGGCTCCCATCAGATATCAGGATGAAGTCCTTGGACTCACTGTCAGACACTATACTGGTGCAGTGGGTCCCAGGTTCCTCCTGGGGCAATGCCTGGCCTCGTGTGGTGAGAGTATGCAGGCAGTTCCTGGAGGATAGAGGAAGTGATAACATTGATCACGAGCTTGATACCATGGACATTTGCTGATCATGCAGAGTAGTTTGTGTGCCTAAATCCAACTGAACACTGGAAACAAACTTGAACAACTTGATATAGTTTATGGTTAAAAGAAAACTAATTGATGGCATCATTTGTGAGGGTTTTTTTTTTCGCACAACATTTTGTACTAATGCACTAAATGGAAAATTAATTGGTAGATTAGCAAAAAATGAAAACATTCTTTACTTTGAACTCAGATTTTGGAGCAAACCTTAAAAACCTCCTGATGTAATTATGGTTTGCCTTTTATTTTTCCTAAATTTGTGAACAATGATGAGTAATTTTATCGACAGATACAATGGGCTGAAGTCACTACAGTGCACAGTTTCTCCCCTCTGCTGAACTGAGCATCGTCTATTACACGCATTCGAAAAAGATGTTGCTTACATAAAGACGAGCAGGCAGATTTACGTCGGTTTATATGAACTGCTGGTCTTCCTCACAATCTAAAAGCCAGAGTAAAGGATTCTTGCTGTTTCTTTTATGGTTTGCCGATAAAACACAGGCTCTTTAAAGCAGAGGGAGCGTTTAAAGCGACAGTGATTGCTTGCATGGTTTTATGTTTGCCTTTTTGTGTTTATGGTGGCTACGTGTGCTTTCTAACCCTGTCCTGAACAATTTGCTGTTTTCCAAATCAGTTACGCAGTCTATCAGCAATGTATGCCCACTTTGATGAAACACTCTCAGTTTCAATTTATGTTTTCCTGCAGTCCTCCCTCAGAGGCATGAGAGGGAAACAAGTTCTCAGGTCTGAGGTGTAATTTCTGCTGCGCGGTGCCACGACACAGAACCCCATATTCACTCCCGTGTTACATTAATGATGACACTCTGATCCTGATGTACTCAGAGGATGAAGTTTTTTTTTTTACTTACAGTGCGCAGATGTATTTCGCCTTTATTTCCATACATACTTAATAAAAGCAAGATGAATGCACAGACAGTCGCACAGCTGTCACAAACACATAACATATGTCTTCCACATTTTGTCATTCTGCTCATTACTGCTCACTGCAAGAACAGATGTGCCACAGTTAAGGAAAGCAGTGGTGAAGAAAGTAGTGGCAAATATTATTATTTTGTGTGTGTTTGGACTGCCCTTAATGAAAAGAAGTCACTTTATTATAACAAAAAAATGTTTAATTTCTGCATATCAAAACTACTAATGTCCTCAAAATTAAATACTAAATACAATTCTTAAACAATTTTGTGTGATCTGGTGCTATGTGTAATAAATCAGTAGTTACTGTTTTGTACTGTACAGTAATTAGAATAGAGCTGATTAGAAATGACTCATGAAGTAAGTGGAGAGTTAGACCTCCTGGATCCTTGTGAATTGATCATTGCTTAATCACCTGGAGAGCACATGGAGATGCCCCCCCACAGAACGGTCCCACTGTGCTGCCTTTGTTGGAGAGCTTTATCATTTGGAGATGGGCGTCGGATCTCATTGTGATACAGGACCAACACAGAAAGAAAACCAACCAAACACTCACATCTAAACCTATTTAAGACTAAGCCAATTAAGACTTAATCTAACAAGCACTGTGGGTGGAAGAGGCGGTAAGAACACGCGTAACGCCACACAGAAAAGCTCCAGCCATCCAGGAAGTTCACAGCAGGAATTATCTTGCTGTGAGGTGATGTATTGCTAGCCCCCAATGCCCTATCAGATAAATCAGTTAATAAAGGACTAATGTCCAATTAATAATTTAAATTGGCCGCCATTAAAAAGGTAAAAAGATAATTTTGATGCTATCAGCACTGACCCCTTTAGCAATTTAAGGATTGAGTTTATGCACACTTGAGGACACACATCATTTGAGCAGTCGATACAGCAGTTACAGCCTCAGTGACTGTGCTAGACATAAACGTGGGCTGATCCAAACAAGCGAGTGAAAATCCGAACCTCCGTGTTTGCAGCCCACATTTATATCAATCAAGTTGCACAGCTGCTCTCACAGTTGACATATTCACATCAATTTTGTGCAGCAACTACCCAAGATAAACTCCTTTGTATGAAGTGTGCAGCAAATGGATGGTACTTTTTGTATAGAAGCACATTTGGCTTCAGCGGATTACCAATAAAACCTTTGCCCGGGTCTCTTCTGGGCTTCGGTGTAATGTTGTTCTTGTTTGTCTTGTGACTGGCAGAGCTGATGCTATTACACAGCACAGATTTCCCAATAAATATAATGAAACTGTTTATGTCAAAGAAAGGGCGGAAAGACAAGAAAGATGAGCTGCAGGAAAGCCATTATTTACAACTAAATTATGTAACGGTAGCATCCTTGGTAGCATCTTTAAATGCCACTACATATTTGACTAGTTTTTGAAACAACACCTACTTGATTTCCGACGGGCAGACAAAAGCAGGCTCTTGGTCGGGTCCTAGGGGCATCGCTCAAATCACTAGATATTCCTGTTAGAGTTTTCAATTCGCAGCACAGTCTGATAAACTTTCATTTCCTAACCTATCTCAGTGTCTAAAATGGACAGTAAGACTGTAGGCAATGTGCTCTGTATGATGATGGCACCTACAGACACGCTTGCATTTTGTAGTTAAAGTTAAAGGGTATATTTTAACCCAAACAGTTGTTTTGGTGCTTAAATCTGAGGAACATAAAAAAACAAAATTAAATTAAAGTGTAAAAACAAATGGGAACCCATACTGTTATCTTTTGGTTTGTAAGTGGCATTAATGTTTATTCACTTTTTCCATTTCATTTGGGTCTCATTTAATAAGCCTTTCAGGTCAGCCACAATAAAGTGGCAAACCTGGGTGTGGTGGGGCGTGGTCTGTGGTGCCGTGCAGGGAGGGCGGACGCACCTGCACGGCATCCTTAATCACGCCCGCCTAGTTAAAAACACGGGGACTCAGGGGTTGGTGTGTTGTGGTGTGACAAATATTGAATAAAATGGTTCAAACCTATGATCCCTAGACCCGCTGTGTCTCATTCACACCACACTGGGTTTATCTGTATAACACAATATTATTTTCCAGTAAATAACATAACTTTGTATGAGCTTCTGTTGATATGAAGTTGGGCCTACTGATGATGTTCACAAAGGATTTGGTTGTAATCATCAACTATAAATTGTCATAAAATATGATTTATTTGATATATGAATTCAAACACCCTCAAAATTACGTTTCTGTATTATTAATTTTCATCTAAGCTAATACTTGCAGCAGTACTTTTTTTTCATATCAGTATGTTCTGTGTTGACTTTGACCATAGTGTCCTTAACAGTGCATAACTTCAGTGATGCAACAGTAAAGATAAATATTACTTTACCATACTTAATTTAATATAACTTCTACATATTTAATGCAAATGGTACTGGTGCAGGCATGAGGATAAATGTGTGTTACAGACCTGGGGGTTGAGTTTTGTGCAGCATGTTGCAGGCTGTAGTGTACGTAAGAGCTTATACCAAATATGTTCAAATTAAAAACACCATGATATTTTTTACGCAATAATATTAATGATGATACATGATTTTAAAAGCACAAATAAACCAACATTCATTAAACTTCTAGTTATTACCTTTATTTATTTTCAATGAAATTTTACCCTTTTCATATGGAACAACTGTCTCTTCCATTATCCCAAGATAATATCCAGATTGATAATTTTACAAATTTCTCAAAATAAAAGGACTTCACATGGTTAAAATGTCACACTTGGTAACTGAATCGACCAGTATGTAGTCTCCTTAAAAGGCATTTTGAAACAAAAATTATATTTGATATATTTTATTTCAGTTATTTCATTTTGTTTTTATTAATTGTGAATACTTCAAAATTTCACGATAAAATTGCAAAAACAACTATTAAACTGGCATATAAATGTAATTTTGTTGAAGTTTTAGCCTGTTTGACCTGTTTATTTTTAATTGATTGAACTGATTCTACATAAAAGACGCATGTAACCACAACCTGGCCGTTAATATTTTAAAGCCTCACCTTGTTATCACATTGGCTCATCTGATAAGTTTGATGTACTAAATTATCAGACAATGCTAACAAAGATAGTTAGCAAGGTGCTCTATAACTGTAGCTGGAATATATAAATGAAACACACACTAAAATTAGTGAAGAGACTTCTTGATGGGTCTGTTAGCACACTTGAGCTAATTAATTGCATTTCAAATGCTCCAAAAGGCACGAACACCACAAGTAAAGTGTAGAGATACATTTCAGCTAGCAGCTAAGCTAGCAACCATCACTTAAAATGGCCACGCCTTTAATCTTGTATAACTTCAAGCAGAGCTGTGGGCCATGCTTTGAATGTTGAGTGTCTGTTAGTGCGCGCGTGTGTGTGCTTGTGGCATGATCCAACAGAGGTCTATCTAGTGCATTACATCTATCAAACTGCAATATGTAATTACTACCAGACCCCTGCATAAAAGAAAAATTAGCTGAACAGATCTGCACGGCTGAGAAAAAAGTCATGCGGGATATCTGAACATTTTCACAGCATAGATATGGCATTAATTAAACCTCTGCTCTGTGAGTGGGTGCACATATCAAGCACACACTGGTGAGTACATTTTTTATGAAACCACAAAAAAAACCCTGTGTCTGTCTTGCACACACAGCAGTTAAAACTTACAATAAGCCCATTTGTGCACAGCTGACTATAACCTACCCAATATCCACAATGTTTTACCGGGCCCAAAAGCCATCATGCAACATAGTCAAGTACCATTTTGCAGCAAAGGTAATAAAGTGAATTACTACTTAATGATAACATTAAGTAGTAATTCATGTTACCCTCATATTGGTACACGGTTAAATCCTAATCTAAATGTGACTCGCTGCTCAGAGGTTTTGGCGATAAATTCCCTCATAAGCAGCACAGAGATCCAAAGTATTCAAAAATATCTGTGAGGTTATTCATCAGGGAAAGGTTTGTGAGTTTCTTTGGTGTCCTTGTGGACCATGTTTTCAATTTCAGCAAGTTGGAGAGTCATTACTGGGATGAGGCCTCTTATCTTGGTTATGATAGGAGCGATTCAATGGAGTGGAGCTCCCACTTTGTGCTCTTTTTATGAGCTGTTATTTAACAAAACACAAGGAAAAAATTGGAAATTTGTTTTTGTTCCATTGTAATAGCTTTTTACAGCTGTGACAGATATTAGCTGGTAACTCATTTTGAAAGACAAAGCATTTATATGTAACATCATTTGTCCATGATGCTTAGCTATTTAAGGGAAAATAATCATTGATAGTTATCATTTATTACAACTTTTCATGCAAATCATGCATCCTTTAGATAAAATGACAACAAGAATATTGTAGCAGTCATTTTAATAATTTTTATATTCTGTGTCTGGGTTTTTTTTGCATTTGGTAGGGGGTGCTGTGAAGTCTGTTGTTTGTAACACCCCCAGCTTCTCTGACTTTCAGCTTTCATCTAGTTACATAAAAATTCAGCTGCATGAAGAGGAAAATTATACCTTTTGTCATATACCGTAAGCATACTGTTTTTTTAACATTTGTAGTTTGAGTTTGGAATCTGTGGATTTACTTGGTTTTGAACTCAGCCTCAAGTGGTAAATTGAGGAACTGCAGAATATAAAAAGACTGGATGGGAGATTATAAGATAAAGATATATTTTTTAGTGTAATAAATGCAAATTAACTCTAATAGAGTCGAAAAACAAAAATACAGAGCTAGAGATGGGCACAGTGCTCTTAGAACAAGGGAAGAAAGCTAAAACTCATCAGGTCTGCAGTGCATCATTTCTTAGACAGTCATTGTGGAAAGGGGCTAACAGATGGATTAAGCAGATCTAGGCCTTCGATAACCCCTAGATTAAAGCAAAATTAGTTTCATACAGATTCTGTATAATAACAAAAGATGCCAATATGTTACACATTAACACAAAAGGTAAGTAAATGTGTGCGTGTTTGTTTCTGTGTGCAGCACGTGGGCACAGAGCAGTAGTGATGGGTTCATAATCATATTTCGTGCAGACAGGAAATGTTAATATTCAATATTTTTGATTCACCGTCTAAGGCCTGTAAACATGAGTATGCAATATAGTTGGCTTGGAAACGCCTGCTGCTCTGTCATTCCAACAACCAGCAATGAGTAGAAGATGAAAAGATTCATCACAGCAGAGATGGCTTCCGGAGAATGAGATGAGATGAGAACGGGAATGGTGTCATTTCCTATCTCCCAGAGAAATACACAAAGTGAAGATGAATTGTTGCTGCTGGTAGCCAGTAGTGCACCAGCACAGGCTGGCGCTGAACCTGGCACGGCTCCACCGGTCTGACAGTACTACGATCTTTTTCCGACTTCTTTAATTAAAGACGCATTACTCCCCTGATGTCTCCAACTGCACAAAGCGCGAGCTCAGACAAACTGAAGGTCAGCGAGCCTTAGATGTTTTCTGTCTAAGGCTCTGTGCATCTTAGCAGGTCATGTAGTCCCATGAGTTCCACCCCATGTTTCACTGTGGGCTAAACAGAATTCAGAGAGGAATATTTACAAATCTCGAAGGCCAAGTTTGCATTTCTTAAGTTTAGTGTCTTTTTTTTTTTTTTTTTGCAAGATCACAGTAAATCACACATGAAGGCTTCAGGCGTCAACAACAGAAAGAAGTAATGCTCATTGCTTTTCTGTTTGTTCTGCATCCATTTGTGCCTAATGCAACACAGAAGGAGCCAGTTTTTTTTTTAAATATAATGAACTGAGAACAGTGTACTCCTAGTGATTTGTTTTTGTATTTTAGAAATGGAAAGATAAATTTCGCATGAATCGGGCCGGATGGTGGAAGGTGCCCCCTGGTCTGCTCCCTTCGCTAAGGCATTCCTAAAATATTTAATTTCCATGCATGCATGTCTTTGAGAGGATTGTGGTTAGCTGCACTTATAAAGCTAAAGCCATAATAATTACTTTACTAATTTGCAGCATTTGTGCTAAACCGATAAGACAGCCTCTTTCATGGGATTCAGAGTCTGCCATCAATAATGCGAGTGCTTGGGGTAAAAGTGATTTAAAGCCCATTTCACACTTGGCTTCAAAAAGAGAGTGATGGCTGGGCATTCTCAGATCCACACAGCTGCCATCATGACACATCCTTTCCACAAGCTGTGCATTTAATGCCAACAAACAAACTTGAAGCTAGACGGAGTGTCTCTCTCAAAAGTTCTCTCTGCTATTCTGTGTCTGTGATCGTCTGTGTTAAAATGAAAGTGGAATCGAAAATGTCAGCAGCTGTATATTGTAGCCAATCTCTATCAGCTAATTGGTGGATATTTCATTTGCCTCCAGAGGGTTTTTTTTAGTAGCTGTTCCCAAGTGCCAACATCTGAGTAAAGGTGTTTAAATGTCAGACTGAATTTAGGAACACAAAGTCATCTCGATCACCATCTTTATCAGTTTTTATATATTGTTTTTATGTATACTTATAAATCTATTGATTTTCAGAGAGTCAACGTCAGAATGTCAGGTATACATATATATCTCAGGTGGAGCGTAGGATTCATCCAGATGCTGCTTTATCACAAACTATTCCACCATGTAACCCTAAAATCTGTCTAGCAGTTGACGTGTAGGGTGTATAGAAGGTCACAAGACATATGACAGCCGTCAGATCCCAACAATCTGACCGCAAATATCATCAGCGTATTGAAGTTACACAGTAACCGTGTCACATGAGTAAATGTGTTTGGTTTTTTGCAATGTTAGGTATTGCAGTAATGCAGGATTCATACATTGAGACATCTTTTTTAGTCCCATTAATTGTTGCACACTGACAGAGTTCAGTGTTGTAAAGTACAGAAATTAGAAAAAGGAGAAAAAAGAAACTCAGTGAAAGTGATTTGTACTGACTGCACTTGTGTTCATTGTGGACCGATTTTAGTAATTTGACTAGAAATGTTAAACACTACAAATCTATCGGCTCACTTTAAATAAAATATCCTAATTGCCTGCATGCGTCTTGCATTGTGGGCTCTGAAAGGAAATCAAAATGCAGATTTAATGAGGTCAGCCTCAAAAATACTATATTCAAGGACTGGATTTACTAACACTGTGCACCAGCGCAAAACAGTAGCCTTAAATGGCTACTGTTGGGATGTAATGAAGAGGTGTAGTGTCAGTTCTGGGACTGAAAGGTGGGGACACGGCACAAAACTTTGGGAGGAGAATATTTAAATGAATAACTACACACTTTATAAATTATAAATGACTTATAACTTATACCTTACACATCATTTATAGCTCCATACTCTGGGGTTAAAGTAGACCAGAATGGCATTTTTGGTGGCGAAGCCCATAAGTTGAGATTGCAGTATTACAACACCTAGATACAGAATCAGAGGGAGCGTAAACAGAATAACAAAGAGGCAGGGAATTTAAAATGCAATGTTTCTAACAGCTCAATAAATCTTAGCAAACACACAGTTTCTGTGCAGTTTGCCACTCAGAGTGTCTGCTATCTAAAGGTACAGCTGCTGCATTCTCCAGGGAGTGAAAAGAATGAGAGAGAAGTCGAAGAAAGATAAAAGAAATACAGGGCAGGAGAGGAGAGGAAGAAGAGAAATTCTTTGCTTATTGACATTTGATGGACTTGAAATTTTAAAGCCTTTTCCCGCACTGCACCACTTCAGTGAATCTTAGGTTTCCCCACTATATTCATTTCATATCTAAATATCTATATTATCTATATTATTGCTAAAGCACTTTCTGGATGGATGCAATCTGCATTTCATTGCCTTGTACTTGTGACATGTGCAATGACAATGAAGTTGAATTCTATTCTATTCTATTCTATTTTCCTGTTTAGGTGCAAAGGCAAGGTCCGTCACAGTGAGGGCAACAGGAAATAGAGCTTTAAAAAGAAAGAGAGCTTTAAAAGGGTATACAGTCTTTTATTAGCATTGTTTTATTATATCAATATCAGTTAGCTTACAAAAGAACTACTTTTTACTTTTCTGCTTTGAATACATTTCAGTGTACTTTATAACTAAAGAAAAAGACGTAAAGAAGGCTGAATGTCTGTACTTTCTGGGCCACTAATTTGCTGCACTTCGTAATAATAAATGCTAATCATTGAAATGAACTGACTGCATCTTTGCATATAGAGTAGCACGTTACTTGAGCACCCAAAGAAATTTCGTTTCCACGGGGACATTATTTGCAAACGCACCGCCACGCTAATTTTCCTGTGACAACTGAATTTTTAATCATTTAAGCTAACTGTGTGAATATCTTATTTTCTCTCTTGGAAAAACAAGTGTTAGAGCATTGTAACACTTGTTGGGGACTTCTGGTAGGAGCAAAGGCTAAATAGAAAATTATCGACAACTTCTTAGCCCACTAACTCATGTCACGTTGTCTATGATGTTGATCCTTAATGCTCGCAAAACTTTGTTACAAATCTTTGTGGTTACTTCAGATTAGATTCTAAAATAAACAAACAAACTGAAGGTAAAGTTTGGACATAGTGGGTATATTGGACAAAGAATGTTGAAATGAGGAAAACACAGAAGATTTGGATTTGTGGATGTAAGGAGGATGGTGTCACAGATGTAAGGGACAGGGTGAGATGGAGGCAGATGATCCGCTCTGGTGACCCCTAATGGGAACACCCAAAAGAAGAAGAAAATGATTTTAAAACAAATGTGTGAAATGTGTTCATTCTTTTTTGTGAAAACTGCAGGGATTCTGATTAAAGTTGATCCAGAGTCCTTCTGGATGTGTCTCACAAGTCAACAGCCAACTTTCTTTTAAGCGGGACTAAGCTCTTATCTGAATGAATGGGGAGATCGCTTTAATTTCACTGGTCACTGGGACTTGACAGCTGCATATATAAAATCACAACCCAGGTCTGATAAGAAAGACCTGAAGGACCCTCAATGTCATACGTTAACACATAAGATATGCATTTTTTTTTCAGCTGTGAGGGATGTAACTTAAACCACAATGTTTTTCGTCTTATCCAAGTTAGGTGCCTAAACTTGCAGCCCAAATTTAAATGATCAAGTTATCAAGAAATTAAAAAATGAGTAAAACCAAAATTAAAGTGTAAACAACCACGTAGTGGCTGATAAACTTACTCCACTTCAACTTTTAACCCTACATTAGAGAAAAAAACTCAATTAGATACCCCAACCCAGGCGCAAACACATGGCGACAGTGGGAAGGAAAAACTCTTTTTAACAGGAAGCAAGGTCTCAGAAGAAGAAAACTGTTGGATAATGGTAGTACTGTATTATCGAATCTTTCCACGTCTTGCGACTCTTTCGCTATTCATGGACTAATACGTGTATATCCCTTTTCTATTTTCTTTTAGCATTCAGAGCACTTTCTCCTTCAGACAATCAACTTTAACCTAATGTTCATACACTCACATAACTGCATTGGGGGCAACTTTGGGTTCAGTATCTTGCCCAAGGATACATTGAGAAAATAGGGAATCAAATCACTGACTTTCTGATTAGTCTGCTCTACATATGAGCCACAGCCACTTTATTGTATTAAAGTGCGAATCATTGTGTGACTGAAACTACAAATGGACAAATGACAGAAAACACGAGGAAGTGAATGATGTGTCTGAATAAATGTACATGTTCTTATTGCCTTTAGCCAACAAGCCAGTGGGTCAGTGACTTTATTAACAGACTCATGGTACTCTGTGGAACACTGAACGCTGATGATCAACACAGAGCTCTGCTGATTAAAGTCCCATTCCCTCAGTCTAAGCACTAATTATCTAGACTGACATGCTTCTATAGCCCCTCTCTAAGCTGAGAGGTCTTGGCACTCACTCTGTCCACTATCCCTCTGTCCTCTTGGGTAATGCACATAGGCACGTAATAGATATTCACCATGCAGCCAAGTCATGTAGACAGCAGTTTTAACAGCTTGATGTGATTTCTGCACAACAATACTTATGTTTCAGAGGTATGAAATCTAAAAAGATTGCAGTGGCCACCATAAATTATAGGATTTTGTGTGTGTTCATGTGTGATGCTAGGGCTGCTGCTAGCCTGCATTATTAGGGTGGACTTAGAAAGAGGTAGGCATAGTTGTGGTCTGTGTTCTCCTCTCTGAGATACACGACGCCTGACAAAAAAGCACAATATGAAAAAATACAGACACAAGGACAGGTTATGCATTTGAATGTGCAATTTTATCTCAAGCACTAGGGCCATGCACGTGCAATCTGCCCCATCAGGGTTCATTCTGGTTTAGAGTTTGGCATCAGAGCCCTTGTTTAAGAAACACGGTTGCAATCCCCACACTTTAACTGGCTGGCTAATCTTACTTTTGTCCATAGTTACTGCAGGCCTGTGTGGAACTGCTACCATTGCAGTTGTATATGATGTCTCCTCTCCTCTGTGCTTGTGCTCTGGGCCTAATTAGTCGTCTACAAATTAGATTCTCACAAATTTGCAGAATCTCTAACTAATAAATTACTTAATTTTTGCGCTACTTTGTGGGGCCTCTCAACACTAACATGTTTTAGCATCTTTTACATTTTTTGTTTCTGTTTCATCAAGTGGAAGAGGATCTTTACAGCAAAAACTCCCACTGTAGGCTACCTTCCCATTAGAGAACAGACCGGCAGTTACTGCTACCAGCTGGTGAGCACAGTTGCACATTTAGCAATCAAAGAGGCAGAAATTCCTCCTATAAAAGGACACAGAATGTTGGATTTTGTGTGTTGTATGCAAACAAAACTTCAAACCATTGTAATGTGAGACTAAATACAGATTCAAATTGGAAGAAGTGTGTGGAGTTTCAGCTCCTCAGTGGGCAAATCCTTTATTATGTCTTTAGAAATTAAGCAGATAAAAGGCCTGGAGTTGATTTGAGGTGTGGTGCTTGCATTTGGAAGATTTTGCTGTGAACAGACAACATGTGGTCAAAGGAGCTCTCCATGCAGGTGAAACAAGTCATCCTTCCTACTAAATACTGGATGTCTGATAGATGTGCAGACCATGTCTATATTGGGTCAATTGGTCCATGACCAATTCTCGATAAACCTGGTCCACATTTTGGATGTCCAACCATGACTAGGGATGGGTACCAGTATCCGGTGCCATTATGGCACCAGTTCTGACATAAACGGTAGTAACCAGACAGAAAAGCAGCACACATTTCAGTGCTTTATTTCAGTGCTTTCTTTTCCTGACATGTCATACACTTTGGATTCTAGCCAATCATTTTACCTTTCCAAGGATAGTAGGCGGGCCCAGGTACGTACATAGAGCAGAGCTACAGATTAAAAATGACCAAGGGAAGCAGTCAAATGTACTTCACAGCAAAAGATGCAAACTCAGCAGCCTGCAACAAGTGCTTTAAGATGATACTGTGCAAAGGAGGTAACACCTCGAATCTGATGAATTACCTGGCGACGCACAGCGTTTTGTTAAAAGCCGAGAAATGCTTTTCATGCGGCTGTCTTCTTGTTTGATGGCAGATACTCCCTTCACCCTGGCCAAAAAGGCTAAAATTACCAAAAAAAAAAAGTGGAAAACAGCTAAACATGAGAGGTTTTTGGACAAAGTTTGTGTTCTCCATTCTTTAAGCACCAGTTTGAGCACCGTTTAAGCACCGGCACCATTTCAAAAGTACCGGTTTGGTACTGGTATCGGATAAAACCTAAACGATACCCATCCCTAACCATGACCCAACCTGGACGTTAATATGATGTTTAACATTTGAACTTTGGAGTGGGCAAATATTTTTTTTATCTTTATGACAGGTGCAGGGAATTTACATGATTAATAAATTGAATTTTTTTCCCCCAAATATCAACATTGTTGTTATCATCTTCATACATACGGATTATTTATAAACAAACACAATTTATTATATTTTAGGCTATTGATTTATTCAGTACTTTTTCTTTTTGCAAATGAAAATTTTATTTTCAGTTATTCATTTAACTTGTCAAATTATTTTTGAGTCCCTAAAATGAAGGGGTTGTGTTAAAAAAAAATGCTTTAATTCCTCATATTTTATGCAATATTTTTGTTCTGCCCACTGAATTAAAGCTGAAAGTCTGCACTTCAACTGCATCTGAGTTGTTTCATTTAAAATTAATTGTGGTAATGTATAGAACCAAATTTAGGAAAAAGTTACGGACCTAACTTAAGACTGTTTAGATTAAAAATAGAAAGGTCAGATAGACATTGAACCTTACTTTAAAACACAGGTGTTGAAACAAAAACACAATGAAAGACAATTGAATATATTTGTCATGGTCCCAGGTCATAGCCTGTGGCCCAGTTGTTAAAAATGTGTGATCAGGATGAAAATAATCCAGTTTTGTTTATCCAGTTTTTAACTTCCACAGATGATGTATTCTAGCTCACTTTTGTCCTGGTTGTTCAGAAAAGGACAGGATAGGATCACTCTTATCCAGGTACAGACTTTTAAGGATTACCAAAATAGGATTACCAGCACAGAATCCCTCTCTTAGAATTTTTAGGTGAAAAATAAATGTAATCTGTTTGAAATAAGGCTGTAGCATGATAACATGAAGTGCTGTGAATACTTTCTGCATGGACTGTAATTAATATTGCATGCTGGGCTATGAATATTCTCAAGTAATAAAGTAAACACATAAAATAATAAAACATTTTTGGACATAATGATGAGAACAGCATGTAGTACAGCAAACGTGGGGTAATGTTAAGTGCTTTTATTTCAGTTTAATTAATATTCAGTCCACTGACCTGTCTGACTAATAAACATCAAAAAAATTTACATTATTTACAGAAACACTGTGGACATTTTTAAGGCATCCTGAAATCATCTACACTGAATAATGTCAAAGAAGAGAAAAATGAAAAGTGTTTCGAATTCTTCAGATGTGCTTTAAGGAACTGGATTTCAAGTCGCTTTAGTGTGCTGCATAAATATAAGTTTTCCTGTAAGTAATCCTGTCTTTCCTTTGAACAAACAGATTTTAGGATTAGATCCTATCAGTTTAGATGAATCCTGCCAGATTACTCAGAACAACTGAGCACTGAGTTTTGAGCACTTAAAAAACCCACCGAGTTACTGTTTAACATTCTGTTTGGTTCATACATTTATTGTTACATTTCATTTTCATGTTCTTACTCAGTATCTCTGTTAGGATTCTTTAAGTGTGGCAACTTGTTTCCTAGAGTTTCATTAGTTACTTCCTGTTTTATTTTGGTAAGTCCTTTGTTACATGTGCTTTGCTTTTAGTTTTACTTCTCCTGTCTCTTTATTCTTAATTTTTTGCAGTTAGTTTCTTGCTATCCAGCTGTTTCTGTTCCCTCTCCTGAACACTCACTGTGTTCCTGTGTCTAAATATATATACCCCTGTGTAAGGTGGACTTCCACACACACAATGGTTGTGCTCACAGATTTCAGTTTTTATTATAAAGTGCACATATAACGACCCACAGTCTGTTCGGCGCTCTCCCCTCATGCATGCTGGTCTCTTGCTTCACTATAAGGGAAAAGAGACTGTCATCAGTTCAAAAGCCACCAGCCGTGGTCTCATCTGCCTCCCCGGCACCGCCCCCTTGAGCTCACAGCACCACCCCTCCCCTATAGCTGAGCCAGGGACCACACCTCCTCCACACCCTAGCTTTGTCCCAATTCAGGGTCTGCATCCTTCGGAGGACGCAGCCCACGTAGACCGCAAAGGCCGGGTCCTCCTAAGGATGCAGATCCTGAATTGGGACACAGCTCCTGTCTTTCAGTTGAGCCTTCTTGTGAGTTACCTGGATTTGGATACTTTTATTTTGGTGTCTTTGTGCCTCTGTTTTGGGGCATCTTCCTTTTTGTTATTGAAATCTGCTTCTCAGCATCTTGGTTTTCGCTTCAGTGCGCTTCACAACTTGAAAATATTTCCATTAAATTTATGATAAGCCAGTGTTTTATTTTTTAACAATTATTAAACTAACAATTATTTGGTTAACAGATAAGTCTGGCAGTTACTTTCTTAATTAACTGATTTATCATGTTTTCAAAGTGAACATTTATTATTACGTTCACGTTCATGTATGACAAAGACAAATTCTCATATTTAAAATACCATAATTCAAAAGATCCTTCATTCAAATGGTTGATTTTTCTGTTACTCAGTTATTCAATTAGCTGATTAATGTCCAAAAGTAAGGTTTTCAGCATGTGTGGCTTTTCTTAAGTGGCTGTAGCCAACTAAATAAATAAAATGTTTTGGTAACTATCGCTTTTTAAAACCATCTTTGTGGAAAAATAAAACTAACCAAATGATTTGATCTGTAAAATATAGCCTCAGTTGGAAAGACACGTGAGATTAGATAAGGGACTGTCCAAGCGGGAATCAACAGCAGACATCAACCTGGGATGTTAATTGAATGACCTCACAAATGCAATACTCAGGTCCATCAGTGTCTGGGCTGCCCTGAGCTATGTCAGGCAGACATGATATCACATCTTCAGGCTGTGTTAGAACCCACACAAAGCATTCTGACTTTATCTTACCTGTAAAGCAATAATAACTTCCAGGATTTTAGTTATAGGAGCAACAGACCATCTGTGCTTATATCAAATAGATGATCACAGAGACCTGCAAGGAAGAGACAAGCAGAAAGACTGTCTTTCTGTAATTAGATTATGTTTACTCGGGCTGATTAAGTTTGGTTTCTGCAGGCATCAGCCTTGTTGTACGTCTTGTAGCTCAGACTTGTTTTTCCTCAGCTTCTCAGGCAGTACTATACCGCACCGTGTAACTAGTGTCTGTGGAGACACCATCCTCTAAGATAAAAGAAAGTTTATTCTTCATCTCCTTGAACCAGAGTTTCCCCCTGATGGAAAATATGTGAGCCTTTGAAGGTGAATGTTTCATCAGACAATAAGATGAAAGGGCGTCAGGCCCAATGGCAGAAATGAGCTGATATTCCTGGACATGTCAGAATCTGTTACAGGTTGAAAGGACACAGAGACACTTCCTAATCCGGTTAGACATCCATTATTCCCTCGCGGGGACATGGCACCGACACAAAGGAAGAAATCACCGTGTAAGCTTGATGATTTGTAACTTGTTTTGAAAAGCACTAAATAAATAAATGTATTATTAATTAGAGGAGCTTGTCTTTGGTGGTGTAGGAGTGTGCAGTGTGAGTTAGCAGGGGTATAGGCATCTATAACATCTAAAATGCACAGTCTTTCCATTTAAATGGGGCCTACTGGAATCTGTAAGCAATCTGTGAGAATTAACTGGTTTAATGAAGTATCCAATACAAATATGAATGTGAATTAGCTGAACTATGCCAGTAAACCCTTACTCGCGCTTTAATCGGCATTTGTTGCCTAAATAAAACATCTTCTTTCAGCTGCTCCTGTCAGGAGTCACCAGGGCACATCATCCGTTTCCATCTCTTCCTGATCTCTGCATCGTCCTGCTGACCAATAGGGTTAACAGTAATCTGGGCCTTGACCAATCCGGTATAGAGATCCAATTTATGATCGGCATATTTCGCTTGGGTTTAAAACTGGATGCTCTTCTTGACACAACTCCTCATTTATCCAGACTTGGCACAGAATTATCAAGCCTGTGCATGAGCCCCCAGTGGCTGTTTTATTATTATATCCTACTGCATTACCTAAATAAAACAGTATTATATAATAATCCTTTTCCCCTAAACATAAATACAGATAGTGTATGTAATGAGACATTATATTGGTCTGGCATTCAGTTCTATGAGCATAAACAGAAGAAAAATATTGTATAAAATAAAAAGGAAAACTTTAAACTCCTCATCCTCAAGTCCCTCTCAGCAGCATTTCCTCTGCATCCCTGCTGGACAAGAGGCTGGTATATGCTTCATCTCATTAAAAACAGCCAACGCTGTCATTTATTCAGCAAATGTTAGGAGGGCTCAGGACATATACTGCACCAAGGGATAGAAATAATGAGTATGGTAAGAAGAAAATGTGTTAGCGCATGTGAATCTGCGCATCCTGCAGTTAATGCTGAAAAATGTGGCCGAGGATAAGAGTGGGCTTTCCTGTTTTTTCCACTTGATGCTGCATCTAGCTTTTGATGACAATCCTAATTAGAGCAGCAACAGGTGATTATTTTCTTTTGATATGTTTGAATCAATGAGTTCACTCCCAAAACCTCGAACGTTGTAGAAAAATGGCCAATAGAATTTTTCCTCTTGCCCAAAAACTGTGATTTAGAGCCATAAATAGATGGTAAGAGATGCTAGAGATGAGTTTTGTATTATCAACTACTACATGAGATGGTTTAAAATACAGCACAGACTTCCTGTTCACCATTACTATAGAGAGAAATAATAATTTATATGATTGGACATGACATATCCCCCAATCACTGTAGAGCTGGTAATGTTTCAAACATATACTGCTGACATGAACAACTCTAAATATAGACATAATGAGGTACTGATTAGATCATTACATGATAATATGCAGAGAATTAGAATCTGGCAGCTTGTAGTACATGTGGACTCACCTTCATTATAGCTGAGTGCAAGGACAGAGCCCCATTGTGCGCAGATGCCCCATTTGTTGACTGAAGGCTGTTTCTTTTATTGTTTGTATGTTTAAACTGGTTAGTTTGAAACAAAAAAACATTTTCTGCTTCTTCAGAGTTCTAGAAAATGGCAAATGCAAGTCATATATTTACACTTCATTTAGATGTTTACTCTCTAGTATATCCTTAAACAATTATCCAGCTTGTTTTTGGGGCTCATTTATGCTTGCTGCTTTTATCACAACTGCCTGCAGCCAGGTTGGAGACATGAGTGTATGACAGTGTTGCTCTTTAAAGATAATCCACAAATAGAGGGAGATGTTGCAAAAAATTTCTTTGCTTTCTTTTTAACCTCTTCCAAATGAGTGCTGATCATTCAGAAACTGCAATGAGCCTACTACACCTTTAAGCGTCAGGATGTACAGTATTTGTATCCCTACATTGCTAATGTTGTCTGCGTGTTATTTGGTGCTGACCAGCAGTCAATTTGTCAGTCACACTGGAATAAAACTAGAACAGCAATCTGCTTGTGACCAGTAAAAGTTTGCAACACCCTCGATCACTGGGTGACCGCTGCTGTATAATTTGACAACATGTTGCAATCAGTCCAAGTCTGTGACACATTTCTTTGCATTTGGAGGCTCGACTCAACTGGTTATATTCCTTCATAAAAGAAAGGTAGCTGAGCTTACTGTCGTCCCGCAGTTACATCGCCTACTGCAGTAGATATTTCTGTTTCAAATCTATGAAGTCCTGGCTGAACTCTGAATGGAAGCAGTTAATGTGAATTTCTGTGTATGCAGACAGCAATGGATTTGTGATTTTTGCTGATTTATCACAGTTGATCAGTTAGTATAATTGCTAGCTTGACCCCATGCAGTAGCAATCTGATAGCAAACTGTGTCCAGCTTATTATTATAAGCGCACCAAAGATACTCTGACGACAACAATTGCATGCGAGTGGTTGCACACCTGTCCCCAATCTTTGAAACAACAATTTCAAAGGACATGAGTGTGCAAGTTCATTGCACACAGTCACAGTAGTTTTGGTCATGAGGTGGTCTCCAACCATTGTTTCCCCTATTGTGATTGTAGAATAAAGTGGAATTTGGCAGGTGAGGGAAACATAAGATACAGGGAAGCAATGCAGCAGAAATTAAGTCACGAAATCATTTGTATTGAGCCTTAGAATGTATTTATGTATGCAGACTGTGAGCAGGTAAGCTTTTTATAGGTTTTAACCAAATGCAATCTACAGTTCATGAGCAGCTGTTACATAAACCATCAGGGCTTTGTTCCAACCCCTGGCCAATATAAATCTAGAATTACAGTGGAATTTGGCAACTCAAACTAAACAGCATCATCAGCTTAAATGTAAATACATGAGCACTACTCTTAAATTAACCTGAAAACCCAAAAAAGTTTATCACTAATTATCATTAACTGTGCTTTTAAAGACATTCTGCTATACAAAATGACTTCAGCAAAACATCATGTTCAGATTCTTTAAACAGTTTTCTCTCCTGTTCTCCCTTTTTAAATGTCTCCCCATCTCTGAGGGTGATGTTATCACATATTAACATTTTTATTCCAGCAAAAAAAATAAACAAACAAAAAACTTCCACTGTATCTTTGGTTAGCAGACAAATTACGATCCAAACTACACAGAAACAGCTTATGGTGTAGGTGGGATGGTGGGGTGACTTTGCCTTCTGACTTGTTGAGATCTCCATGGCATCAACTGGGAGCAAGGCCAGGGTCCCACTGTTCTGGGTCATTACAGACCACTTTAACCCCTGGTCTATGCAAGAGGTGAAGTTTTAAGGTCATTCCAAAATGATGTGCTAAAACACAAAGTCACATAAAGTCACATAATTGTCTTTACTAGGTGCACAGTTCACACTAAATATATTCTAATAACGCATAAAAATTTGTATTAGAGCAACTTTAAACTCACCAAATAAGCACAAATTGTACAGACATAACTTAAGAAAGATGAATCCAGCCTAAAAACGATTGTTTTCTCTCATCCAGTAGTCCTGTTGCTGCTTTTGTCTGATGTTCACACGAATCTGGCGCTCAATCCAGAAAAGCCAAAACTTAAATGCAAGCTATTCATCATAGCAAAACCAAAAAAATGACACTTCTATTGATTCTCAAAGAAAACTTTAAGTCATAATATTCCTTTTGAAGACATACGGAATATTCAATACACAAAATCCAAAAAATTTAAGAGAAAAATGTTTTCTCTACAAAGTGTGCTCTGTAAACTTTTGTCCTTCACTAATTTGAAGCCTATTTTTCTGTTCAAATGTAAATGCCATCAGACAAAATTTCCATCCACAATTTAAAATTCTTTTCTAATGAAATATGAATCATCTCATTCTGCTCACAGAAAAAGAATTTCCTCAGACCTCTAAGTACACTATAGTCGCAGACATGTACCTTGACAGTTCTTTTACTGTATCAACTAAAGTGTAAGCTGCTGTGATGGAATACGCCAGTGATATAACAAAACCTGTTGGAAAATTGGAAGGTCATGAAGAACTGATATTGAACAAGCACAAGGTCTGGATCGCTCAATAATTCCTTTAGATAAAACTCTAAATGTATAAATATTTATATCTTTATTTCTGGTCCCTCTGCTTTCTAAAAAAATATCAACCCCGCTCTGAACCCCTGGCCAACACCATCACCGTAGAGGAAATATATCAGAAGAACAGGCGTGCTTTCTCTGAACCAGCAATCATAACACAGTGAAATATGTTGGCTCCAGGGCCAAGGGCCAAATTAAATTTTTTCTTACCTCTGATCATTTAATTAATTCACCTGGCACTATGCTCTGTGCTTTGGGTTTTTTTCCCTTCCGCCTCTTGTGTATGTCTTATTTTGTTTTTCTTGTTCATCTGTGAGGAAATGCATCTCCATTTGTTTTGTGTGACTGAGGAGGATGATGCAGGTGAGTCAGTGCAGCCTTCGGTTAAAGCGGGACTCTAGCACAGCTGGTATGCCGCTCACCCATAATGAATGAACGTGACAAGATCTGAGAGTGAAATGTTTTTGTCATGTGCCAGACCCCGAGAGGCACTTTGAGGAAGGGGCAATTTAAAGATATCCATGTGCCTCTGTAATTGTTGAGGGATATTAAGAACACTTCAAATCACTGACAGTTACACAGTCAGCCCCCCACAACACTTACCCTCTGTCTTCCCTGTGTGAGTAATGTGAGATAGTGACTCACAGGTTATAATCAGAGATAGCTGGCACCCTCTTTCAGTGGACCAGAAGCAATCAGAAGTGTTGCCAAACTCTCTCTAAGAGGCCAAGAACTCAACTAATTTTGATCCTTTGCAAACAGCAGTAATGGGGCACAAAGCCTTTTACAGCAAAGGGCATATCTTCTTTCAGTAAGCAAAGAAGTAGGTGATAAACATAAGAGCAGTGGTGCCCATCTCAAGGAAGAGAACTTGACATGATAGATTCAGTGAGTAGAACTTTGGATCATTTCTTCAAGTACACAGAAGAGTTAAATGTACAATAAATGCTGTGGTAGCTTCCTCATTCTGTTAGCATTTAAAACTTCACAAGTGCCTGACCAGACATAATTTTTCATTATTGTTCCTAAAACATGTAAACACCAAACAATGCCACAACATTACAAAAATGATTGTCAGTCTCTCACATCATTGTGGAGGAATTTTGGCTTGCTCGTCTTTAAATTGTTGCTTCAGTTCATTGAGGTCTGCATGCATTTGTTTATGCATCATTATGAGGTCTGGACTTTGACTGTAGTCCAAATCATCAGCTCCACCACCACCATGCTTGACTGCTGGTATGAGGTGTTTGACCTCATATGTTATATTTGGTTATCTGCAGTGTTATGCATTAATACCAAACATCTCCCCTTGCTGTTAAAGTTGTTCTTAAAGTCTTTTTCATTTGTTCAGATGCATCTTTGCAATCCTAAGCTGTGCTGCAGAGCCTGAGATGTAGCTCTTGGGTTTTTGCTGTTTTTCTGAGCATCGCACAATTTCACTGTTGAGTGAATTTGCTAGGACCTCCACTGGTGAAACGATTGCCAAATGAGTTGAATGTTTTCCACTTGTGAATAATCTTTCCACTCATAATGGACTTTGAATTATTTGGAAATGGCCGCACAACTCTTCCGAGATTAATGGGTAGAAACAAATGTTTTTCTAAGGTCATTGCTGATATCATTCCTCTTTACTGTTACGGTCTTACATATCTGAATGCTCCAGACAAGCAAACTGCCAAAAACTTCTGGTTTTGTAGAGATGCTCACACTTGATGATCAAATAATCAGCTGGAGTTGTGTTACGGTGGGCTGTGTGGCAGACAAGGGTTGCAAAGAACAGAACCATGAATAATACTAAATCAAAGAACATAAATAAAACCAGAAAAGCATTCAAAGCAAATCCAACAAGACAAAAAAGAAAAAAATCAGGCCCGCCATGTGGCCAGCAACAGCGATGAAACAGTTCAGGTGGCCGACTAGGAGGTGGCTCCGCCAGGGCTGCCCATTGTCACCGATTCTGTTCATAATTTTTATGGACAGGATTTCTAGGTGCAGCCAAGTGGCGGAGGGCTTTCACTTACAGTGGGGCAAAAAAGTATTTAGTCAGCCACCGATTGTGCAAGTTCCCCCACTTAAAATGATGACAGAGGTCAGTAATTTGCACCAGAGGTACACTTCAACTGTGAGAGACAGAATGTGAAAAAAAAAATCCATGAATCCACATGGTAGGATTTGTAAAGAATTTATTCGTAAATCAGGGTGGAAAATAAGTATTTGGTCAATAACAAAAATACAACCCAATACTTTGTAACATAACCTTTGTTGGCAATAACAGAGGTCAAACGTTTACTATAGGTCTTTACCAGGTTTGCACACACAGTAGCTGGTATTTTGGCCCATTCCTCCATGCAGATCTTCTCGAGAGCAGTGATGTTTTGGGGCTGTCGCCGAGCAACACGGACTTTCAACTCCCGCCACAGATTTTCTATGGGGTTGAGGTCTGGAGACTGGCTAGGCCACTCCAGGACTTCCAAATGCTTCTTACGGAGCCACTCCTTTGTTGCCCGGGCGGTGTGTTTTGGATCATTGTCATGTTGGAAGACCCAGCCTCGTTTCATCTTCAAAGTTCTCACTGATGGAAGGAGGTTTTGGCTCAAAATCTCACGATACATGGCCCCATTCATTCTGTCCTTAACACGGATCAGTCGTCCTGTCCCCTTGGCAGAAAAACAGCCCCATAGCATGATGTTTCCACCCCCATGCTTCACAGTAGGTATGGTGTTCTTGGGATGCAACTCAGTATTCTTCTTCCTCCAAACACGACGAGTTGAGTTTATACCAAAAAGTTCTACTTTGGTTTCATCTGACCACATGACATTCTCCCAATCCTCTGCTGTATCATCCATGTGCTCTCTGGCCAGTGTTGGGAAGGTTACTTTTAAAATGTATTCCATTACAGATTACAGAATACATGCCCCAAAATGAATTTTGTAACGTATTCCGTTACGTTACTCGATGAGAGTAACGTATTCTGAATACTTTGGATTACTTAATATATGCTGTTTACAACTACGTGAATGTACTATTGCTGTGATTTATTACTGTTACTCACCGCGGCTCTGAACCGTAGTAAAGGGACCTCTGGCTACTACGGTGGGTTCCGTGTTGGGCTCGTAGCCGAAAAATAGCTTTACTTTGTTGTGTGGGTCAACTTTGTTAGCGAGAGACAGAGAGAGGCGTTGAAAGGCTGCTCCAACGGAACTTATTGTTTCGGAGGAAAACACGAACACGGCGTACAGTCGAGTCTTAATAGCTTATTACAACTGGGCTCGTCAGGCACTCTTCTTGGCTGCAGTGGTTATTATTATATTTACATGCTTCCAGCTCCCGTTTTTCCTCGATGACAGCTCGTACTTTTCCTTTTTCTCCCTCCTCGCGCTCACAGACCCATAATGTGTATGGCAGTCCATTCTCCCTGCAGCACGGACTACACTGCCCATGATGCTACATTCTTTAGAGCTATACCTATTCCGTTACTCCCCAACACTGTCTCTGGCAAACTTCAGACGGGCCTGGACATGCACTGGCTTCAGCAGCAGAACACGTCTGGCACTGCGGGATTTGATTCCCTGCCGTTGTAGTGTGTTACTGATGGTGACCTTTGTTACTTTGGTCCCAGCTCTCTGCAGGTCATTCACCAGGTCCCCCCGTGTGGTTCTGGGATCTTTGCTCGCTGTTCTCATGATCATTTTGACCCCACGGGATGAGATCTTGCGTGGAGCCCCAGATCGAGGGAGATTATCAGTGGTCTTGTATGTCTTCCATTTTCTGATGATTGCTCCCACAGTTGATTTTTTCACACCAAGCTGCTTGCCTATTGTAGATTCACTCTTCCCAGTCTGGTGCAGGTCTACAATACTTTTCCTGGTGTCCTTCGAAAGCTCTTTGGTCTTGGCCATGGCGGAGTTTGGAGTCTGACTGTTTGAGGCTGTGGACAGGTGTCTTTTATACAGATGATGAGTTCAAACAGGTGCCATTCATACAGGTAATTTTTTTTTTTTTTCACATTCTGTCTCTCACAGTTGAAGTGTACCTCTGGTGCAAATTACTGACCTCTGTCATTATTTTAAGTGGGGGAACTTGCACAATCGCTGGCTGACTAAATACTTTTTTGCCCCACTGTAGGTGGCCTCAGAATGTCATCGCTGCGTTTCGGGGATGATGTGGTTCTGTTGGCTTCATCGGGTGATGGCCTCCAGCTCGCACTGGAACGGTTCGCAGCAGAGTGTGAAGCAGCGGGAATGAAGATCAGCACCTCCAAATCTGAGGCCATGGTTCTCAGCCGGAAAAGGGTGGAGTGCGCACTCCGGGTTGGGGATGAGTTCCTGCCCCAAGTGGAGGAGTTTAAGTATCTCGGGGTCTTGTTCGCGAGTGATGGGAGAAGGGAGCCAGAGATCGACAGAGGGATTGGTGCTGCGGCCACAGTGATGCAAACGCAGTGATGCAAACGCAGTGATGCGGACGCTGCACCGGTCCGTCGTGGTGAAGAGAGAGCCGAGCGTAAAAGCAAAGCTCTCAATTTACCAGTCGATCTACCCCCCTACCCTCACCTATGGCCACCTATGGATGGAGTTCAGGAACAAAACCTCGGCTCTCTCCTCCTCTGGGGAGACATAATCAGCCGGCATGATCATGGATCAGGAGCTGGCTGGCTCAGAAACACAAAACTGACTGTTATTAAGTACCGGAGTTGTAGAGACGGTCAGCTCCTCATCCTCCAACTACATTCTGAGGCAGAGGAGGAGTAGTCTAAACATGGTGAGGTGGACATGCTCACCCGCTACTGCGGTGGTGGCGATGTCTACAACGTGAACATGCTTGCCCACTGCTGCGGTGGCGACTTGGACATGGACGTGCTGAAGGACATCATGAGAAGCGCCAGTTCCCGGGCCTGCAGCACCTCTTTTAACCTCTGTTACAGTGCTGATCACTGCAGATGAGTCTGGGAACTGGAGGAGGCGGGGATTCTTCCTCAGAAGAGCTATGGCCGTGTTGACCATAATTTCAATGCTCCCTAGATCGGGAGCCTTGAGAGCGTGTATGAAGATCTTGTGGAGTAATTTCCTTGCAACACTCGAGCAAGGCTGAGTCCGATGGGTCCATAACCTGGTCGCGTTTTTCTGTCATGGTGGGCTGTGTTGCAGGCAAGGGTAAGACCCAAATGCAGGGAACAGAGGGAGCAAGAGATACAACGGATTAAGAGATATTTAATATTTAATATGGGACTCTCCATCATTTGACCTTAGAACTGAAGAAGCTTCTCGGATGAGAGGTGAAACGTCTTCAAGCAACTTAAAGAAGTCCAGACGCTTTTCTTTCCAAGCTCCTTAGACTACAATGACCTGGATGACTGAGAACCTTCACAGACAGTAAGCATGCACACAACAGGACTAGAGTCCTGTGAAAACTTGTTCATGGTTTGAGTCAGGATTCTATGTCTGCAATAGGTGGACTGTGGCTCAAGCAAATCAGCTTTCTTTCTGACATGCTGTGAAATGTGTAGCAATCTACAGTGCCCCCTGCATACCTGGAAAGGTGGTTCTCAGCTTTGATAGCAGTCTGAGCCATAGCGCAGAGGGAAAAAAAACAAAACTACCAAATCCCCCCTGCAGTTTCTCAACTATCTGCTCTCTTCAGGCATCCAATATTTCACAAGACGGTGAAAGTAAATTGCTAAAGGTGGATACACTGGTACAGGCAACGGTGGCAAGAGGTGTGGACAGTATAGATATGCAACATGAGGTGAAAAGGTGGAAAATCCCCAAACGGCTCATAAAAAATTCCCCATCTGTATACTCTCAGCCCAGAATAAATCTCAGCAATTTCTGTCACTTTTATGACTTTTTCCCCCATACTTTTAAGTAATTTGCATTTTCATCTCTTGCAAGGATTCTGCATTGTGGGATCAAAGTCCCACTTTAACTCATTAGTGGTTAAGATGGAAAATAAAATTCCCAGCACTCCTATATGTAGCTATCCACAATAACCGCAATTAGCAAACGGTAAAAAGGCCAACACAGAAATAATTGCTCAGTTTGATTTATATATATACTCTTCTACTGAAATGTGAGTCAGAAGATGATAGAGTTCTATTTGTATTCAATTAATTCTGCATGTCTTGCACTCATTCCTATGCAGCCTCCACATAGCTGTCAAAACCCCGGTGCTCAAAATAGCACTCAAGCTATTTGCCTGTCACCCAACAGCTCACGTCTGTGAAACTATAAAATTAAAACTAAACACAAACTCTTCGCTGTCACGTGCTACACTTACTTTGTACCATAGCTCAACTTCATCCATTGTGTGCACGCTGGGATTCAGAACATGCATCTTTTTTCTTCTTCTGTTACCTACACTCAAAGGATCTTTGCTCCTAATATTTGTTTCTCTACTAGTAACAGCGCACTATGCTTCTCATTGGATGCAGATCAAATCACACATAAGCACATCCTGTTTATACCAATAAATATGCCATTGTGAGTTTTACCATTACAATTAAATCAGTTTTCAAATATCTCTGAGAGAATTTCATTTGAAAAACAGCATTGGTCTGTGTTCATATGACAGTCTCAGTTCGGCTGAGGCTCTTTCTCCATTAATCTCCAAGGATGAAAATCTCCTTGTGCAGCTGTCGCCTTCATGCAATGTATCAGTGTTGGTGTTTAGTCACGCTTTTAAGTATATCTCCTCAATCTCTCCTCAATATCTGAATTGTGTATTAGAAACCATTTGCATCAAATAGTAATCGGTAATTTGAATTTGAAATCCTTCTTACACACAGGGTCTTTAATAATCAGGCTCTATCTTTTTTAAAGACCTGCTGTTGTGATTTGGCACGATATAAATAAATAATGAGTTGAACTTACATTTAATGAGTTGCGCTTTCCAAGACAACTTAAATATTATAGGAAAAAAACTGTTTTGCTGAGCTAGACTACACTGAACCTGTGTCTATGCTGAAGCAGCCTCTCTGACAGTGTCCTTTGGTAGTATATAGTGTAAGCCTGAAGGCAGATTAATTTAAAAATCTGACCTGCTCTAACTTAATATTGTGAAATGAGAACCAGCAGGTCTCACCTGGCCTGCAGGTTCTACATCTCCACAAGCATCTAGGAACATTTCAGTGAAAGTATTAACTGACCTTGTATTTGAAATCTACATGATCATCTTTCTTGACAATATGCTGTTGGCTAGCTGGCTCAAGTTGAAGCAAATTATCTCGCCAAAAATGTTGAATAACTTAAAAGAAACATGTAGAGCAAGAGCAATTCTTGTACTTGACATCACAGAAACTGTACTTGGTCTTAAAGAACATCGCTCCAGTTTTAAAGTCGTTACTCTCACAGTGAAGAATAAACAGAAAGCCACTGCGGAAAGTGAAAATTACCTAAAGCTTTTGACTTACAATACCAGAATTATGAAGATTATACTGAGCAAAGGCATTACTTTTCTGCTTGTTTCTGTTTTTATGTGTGCTTTAGCATTTTGACAGTGGTTGCTGTCGTTTTCTCACATAAAAAAATGTATTTCTAACAGAACTTTATTTTCTATACTTCAGGAAAGTTTGTTAAGGAGGAAGAGTAGGAGTCAGAACTAAGCAGGAGTCAGTGATAACAGTTATGACATTGATTTATTCAGACACAACATGAAAGAAGAACCTGCGTTTGAGCTGGGTTGTAATGCGGCTTGCAGAGGCAACGCCAGCTAAAGGCAGGCTAAAGCTACCTAAAAATGAAGGCATGTTTGAGGTGTGCCAACTGAATGCATAGTAAGGTATCATATGAGCCTTTAGTTGATGTGGGCTGGCTAAGATTTGTTATTATCAGATCTCCCAGAATTGCAAGTTGAAGTTAATTACAGTAAGTTAAATTTATTTAATCTCAAAATTTTGTTTTTGGTTTTTTTCATCTATGTTGTTCAATGAGCAGCTGTTTTTTTTATAAGTTAGTTTGGCTCACTACTTACTAAAGCTCTGCAACACAGTGAGAACATAAAAGCACACTAATAATCTCTCTAATGATCTCAGCTGACCCTTCTCACCCTGGACACAGTCTGTTTGACCTGCTCCCCTCAGGCAGGAGGCTCCGGTCCATTTGCACCAGAACCTCTCGCCATAAGAACAGTTTCTTCCCCTCTGCTGTTGGACACATGAACAATAACCGTATGACTGTTCCCACCCCTAACACATGACCCTACGCTGTGTCACTGCATCATTCCATGTTTGGCACTGATCACCACCTGCACTCATGTATATATCTTTCTACGTAGCACTTTTAATTCTTATTACTACTTTTATTTTTTCATGTCTATTTAAGTGCTATTTATGACACTATGTTTGCACTGAAGCACCGCAGCAATTTCCTAATGTTGTAAACCTGCTCAACATTTGGCAATAAACCCCTTTCTGATTCTGATTCTGATTCTGATAAAAATGTGTCTACCAAAGTGATTTGTTTCAGTGATGATTGACTTTGCAAGTTGTATTAAATAAGCAGTTAAATTAATTTGCCATGTACACATGTATATGCGTTGTTTTCAAGCTAATTTATAGTGTTTGTAGATTATAATGTTTGTGTTTGAAATGTTATTTGTCTTCCGTTACTCACAGTTTCTGCCTACATATGAAAAAATAAGCATTAGAGGAGAATGGAGATAATGGTTGCTTCAGTGAGGATGCAAGAGTGCATTTCTCTGTTACCTAGGAAACTACAACACAGCTAACAGCACTTTTCATTCACAGAGTGGATAGGTGCTCATGTGGAGGTCAGTCATGATTATCACTTTATCTGATTTTAGTGTTACAGTAGTTACTTTACTTTTCACACATCTACACTATTAAGAGAAAAGAAGAGACTGTTGGAAATTTAAATATCCATCCTGTGTGGCGTTTGCAGCCTGGAGATAAAACATACAAGACAATGTCTCAGACCTCTAATGATGTTGCAGTTTCGAGTTAGATTAGAGCACAGCTAACACAATCACAAACTAAGACCGACAAACCTGCCTCTTCTTTTGGAAAATGACTTTCATATGATTTTTCTATATTGTTTAAAATGTTTTGGGCTTTTATATCTTTTAAAATTGAAGGACATAGGTAGTTTACCAAGGAAAATTAAAAGCTGTTTTTGCATTTCATTTACATCAAATATACAGGAGTATATTTTCACTTACTAATCCTGTTCTCATGCTGTCCTACCATGGAAGCACAGCATGAGTAGGGGTCTCTCTTTTTCCTCTTGTACTTTCCCATTGTAGTGTACATTTCAGTGTTTTTCTGTAACGCTACCGATCTCCGACTTGTATCCCCATGTAATGTCTGTGTTGTGTGTGTAAGGGTGGTGGTGGGGGGGGGTCCCATTTCACTGCAGGGCAACCTGCATGTGGCGAATAAAGCTTTGATTGATTGATTGATTGATTGATTGATTGATTGAAAATGAAACACGTCTAATTAAATATTTCATTACAACCAAATAACTTACAACATGGGACACAGTGAGTAGTTGACAGAGACACAGCAATGCAGAACTGACAGGCTACACGCTTCGCTTTAACAGACAAAAACCAAAACAAACAGCAACAGCATGTATTTATCATAGTAGTATTATATTCGTATATATTATATTAGTTCATATTAGTAGCATTTTTCAATAAATAGTACATTAAAGGAAACTGGAGGAAAAATAACCAATTAATATTCAACATAGCCATGTCATGATCCTGGGTTTTGTAACCTTGCATTTTCTGTTTGATATTTTCCATTTGAATTTGTTGTAATTTTTAAATAGTACATTTGCTTGGGTTAGGTTTTCATTCAGATTTTTTATTCATCATTTTCTTTGTTATTCTCAGGTTTTCTGGCCTTTGTATGTTCCCCAGGCCTAGTCTGTATTTCTGTCATATCTGTATCTCTTTCCCTGACTACCTCATGTCTATTGAAGTCCTCAGTTTCCTTCTGTCCTTTGTCACATCGTTGTCATTCCCTTCTCGTGTGTGCCCTGTTTTTGCTGCAAGCTCTAGTTTAAGTTCAGGCTGTGTTTCTTGTCGTTTTGTATTTTGTTTCCTGAGCTCCAGCAGCTTTTTAAGTTCTGTTAAGCCTGTCTGCCAATTCCTGCATTTTGGGTAAACTCTCTGCCAGCCACGCACCTTCCCATGACAAGCCAGGCTTTCTTTGCATTTGCTGGCTCAACAAAATCTTCTCACCTGTAGACAACTCACTATTTCACGTTGGTCCCTACTGTCCTCATGTGCATACCACACACTGGGCCTTATTCCTGTGCATGCACACTGTTTAGTATAAAGCCGAGCTTTTCAACAAGATACTGTCACAAAAGGTCTGCTATGATCGATCCAGCCAACTACTCCCACCTCTAATCGAAGGACAGGTTGTAAGATCTCAGACCCCACAGGGTTATGATTGCACAGGTGTTGTGAAAGAGCTGTGTAAAGAGCCTCGATCTTACTTCATTCATTCTGGTGGGAAGACGTACAGGAGAAATTGCAGACACATAGACCTACACAGACACAGCTGAGCCTGCTGCTGCTCAAAAAGTCACTGATCAAAAATACAGTGAGCTTGAATCTGTGGATCAAAGTAATGATATAGTCCAGTTTAAGATCATCACACTGAATTTTATTTCTTGTGCTGTGATTATTCTAAGTTTCTCTTGTGTATAAGGATCCACCAATTTTGTCAGTCACATGAAGCATTCACTGAAGAAAGGGGATGTAGACAACTCAATGTTTCATGCTGTTCCCTGTTGTCCTAATGTGCACACTGGTCCTTATTCCTGCGCATGCATATTACTGCTGGGTTTAACAGGTTCGACTTTATGCTAAAGACTCACATTCTGTATGTTACCTGGCAGTTAATAAACCACATTCAAGCAATGCTGTTTGTTCTTTTTTTTAATAATTGTGAACATCCAACAGCACCTCAGATCATGTGTTGTGTGTAATTCTAAAAATATGGATTTTTAATGCATTTTTGTCCGTGTGTTTGTTTGCCTAACAAGGACAGGGACGCTGTTTTATTTTTGCTTCATATTGATGATCAGTTCTTTTTGCCACAACTTTTTCCAAGTCATGTGCATGCTTAAATCTAAGCTCACCACTCCATAGAAACAGCAGATAAGATAGTCATTATATGTTTTGGGTTAATTTGTGTTTCAAATGTCTTTATTACGAAGACTGATCCTGCGTTTAGGGATCATTTGTAGCATAGGTGGGAGGACACAAGACTATTAGATCAGAAAGTGTTAATATTATAAATATAGTCTATGATATCATTAGAAAAACACTAAAATCATTCCACTACAGAAAGCAGAAAATCCCTTCTTCATCTCTCTTCACTGTTGAATCATATGGCCACAACTAAATGATCTCCTTTGAGAACTAGCAGACATCAATGCGACACGCATGTTAGTCAAGGTCAGCCTGGCCCCAGTCTTTATATTCTTTCAAGTGATAATTTGTGAAATTACTGCTAAGACGCACAGTAAAAGAACATGACATTAGCTATGACATTAGTGAAAAGAACTTTATTGAATTAGCATTTCGAAAGAGAGATATTCCATTTTCCCCTGTACTTTTGAACCAGTACTTAGATGAGCTGCATCTTAAGAATTAAAACCACTGGCTTGAAAATGTAGTTATACAGTGGAACCCCGACTAACGAATACCCCATTTAACGGAAAATTCAAGTTACAAAGGCACTTAACGGCAATATTTCTGCCCGTGTTACGGAAAAATGCCCAAGTAACGAAATCTGCTGGCTCTGATTGGCTGAGCCCAGAATGCCTGCAATGCCCACACTGCCATCCGAATCATATGACAACCCCCTTGGCGTTCGTACTTGCGCTTCGCTGTTCCACTTGAACGACGTATTGCTGTTGCAGTTAGCAGTTAGCCTATAGCCTATCGTTCGCTCAAAAGGCGCGATGGGTGCTTCGACTTACCCTCGGGAACGAAATAATTTCGTAAGTCGGGGTTCCACTGTACTCTTTAATTTTTGAGGTAAGTGACGTGTCCCTGTGGTTCTACAAAAACAAAAGTTAAAAACATGGCACATCAGAGCTGATGTTGGGTCATGATCTCGTTCTCATTCTTTACCACAGGTCAGGGTGGAACATAAATCAATAGCTTTGCTTTCATGCTCTGCTCTCTCTTTACTGCAACAGCGCCCACATTACTGCAGATGCTGCACCAGCCTGTTTATCAGTATCCTGTTCTACTTGCCCTAAACTTGTGAATATGACCCCAAAATACTTAAACTTTGCACCTTGGGACAGCAGCTTGTGCCTGACCTTTGAGTGCACTCTATCCCTCTCCAGCTGACAATCATGGCCTTAGAATTTAAGGTGCAGATTCTAATCTCATCCACCTCACACTGCCAGAAACTGCAACACTGCAAGCCGCAGGTCAAGTTTCAAATGAAGACAACAGCGCAACATCATCTGCAAAAAATTGAGGCCAGACCCTGAGAATATCAAACACTTCATCCTCCACACTTCGGATGCACCTGCAAATTCTGTCCATTATTATTGTAAAAATCAGTGAAAAGGGAAGCTCTGCAGGACACTCGCAACCACTGGGAGCTACTCTGACTTAATGTGATATGAGCCAAGCCCTCACTATGGCTGTAGAGGGACCAGATATGACTAAAAACAACTAAAGCTAAAGATGAGTATTTTGTAGTCAATCTTTGTGGCATCTGGCATCATGTTGTTAATGAGTCTAGCCTAAGTGTGGTCACATTCACTGCACACTGTGCTTCTCTTTTCCTGCTGTGTACACTCTGGAAGTGATGTGCACATCACTTTAAAACTAATGTTTGCCTCAATGTTATTCTCTACTCTCATTGATAGTGTATACCCATGGACCTATTAGTTATTCTACAGCTTTCCTTGATTTCATGCCCTTTTTGAGGCCTTTCTGAGGAAAAGTAGATTAGGAAAAAGAAAAAGTTGTTTTTTTTAGTATGCAAACATACTCATAGCAAGCTTCTGTGTTTTGCATCTAATTCTAGTTTTTCTTTCTGTCTTCTCTTCCGTTTTCTGATTGTCTCTGTGTTTAACGACTTTCATGTATGCCTCTTTCCCACCCAATATCTCACCCACAAAAATTACAGTTCATTTTTTTTCAGTATTTACCCTGTACCCAGTTTAATCCTATGGATTCCAGTTCCTTGTTTTGGGGATTTCTGACTTTTCTCCCTTTTTATATTTTGTTTTCAGTGACACTAAAAGTTCACTTTTGCTAAACATCCACCCTCCAGTCTCCAACATTTGGGTCGCCAAATGCATTCTGACATGCAAAATAAGTTGCTAATGTTGAGCTGCTTATATAAAATATAGGCATAAACTTAACGTAGAGAATTCCTTACAAAAACACTATACTTCTGACTCCAAAAGTTTCAGCATTGAATATTTTGTGCTTAAATTATTCCCTGTCATGCACATATGAATCACTGTTATAATTTTAGTGAAGGAGAAGCCAGAAGGAAGAGGACAGGGAGTCCGCCATTAGGACATGTTTTCTGAAGTCTGAAATTTGTGTAATTGCTAGTTTTCTAATCACAAAATAATGTTGCCTGTGCTCCTTCTTGAGTCAGACTCAGTAACATAGTTGAGATGAGCATGAGTCATTAGAATCATCCTGAACTGTGAAGTTTACAAGAATGTAGGAAATGAAGTGTTACATGCCTACAATAAACATTTCTTAACTTCTAGGAAAGTGACTGAAGCGCCTAGCAAAGAGATCGAAGAATAGTCTTGACATTTAACCTGGTAATAAATACATTAGAAAAGACATTCCCAAAGTCAAAAGTGCTGTGGCCCACTTTAAAAACAGGAGATCACATGAGGCCCATTCAATCTTAAATCCTCCCTTTAATCAAAATAGGAGCAAAATTTATGTATTTACTAGAAAATTGTATTATGAAAAAAAAAAAAAACAAGGCTGCTGGACTATAAAATGTAGGTCAGAGTAATGAGTAATATTAAAAACTAGCCATCTTCTATAACCAGTTTTAATTCACATTTTATGTAAATAAACAAATTTAGAGAGGTAGGGTGCACATTTTTGAGAATCACTGCATTAGAGGGTTACCTAGGCAACCAGAGCCTTGAATGCCTTCAAATCGATGAGCAAGTTGCTTTCAGTGTGGACAGAGCTTTAGCATAGTTCAAATGACCCAAACACAACAGCTAAACAGACATTTCTGCACAAACATCTCTATTTGCAACACATAAACTACAGTCTGCTATAGTCAGAAGAAGAAGAAAGCGTAAGCTGTTTTGAACTTTTCTAAGGTAGTTTAATTTACACCTACATGAACTGACTGCGCTGCAAGAGGCCTCTGAAGAACCCTGAGCTGAGTGGACCATGACAAAAAATCAGCTTGCTGAAAGAGAACCTATGTGCAGCAAGCTGGACGAGAACAAGGTGACAACGGACAAGCTTAACAAAGCAGGGGATGAGGAGAAAAAAAAAAGAAACTACAGGAGGAAGGAAGGAATTCAAAATGCAAAGAAGGTATCTAAAAATATAAAAAAGAAATTGGTGGAAGTCCCACAAGCACTAGAAGAAGTGAAAGGGAGAAAGAGGAAGCACAAAAGGAAACTACAAATGTGAAATTGTTCTAAGTCCAGAAAACCCAGTAAGAGGACAAGATCAAAGTTATGGAAATAAAGACAAAAAAGTACTTAAACAGCTGAAAAAAGCAAGCAAATAATGCAAATAAGATTCTGAAAAAGGAAGTAAACGAGGCAAAGACGGAGCTAAATGATGGTTCAGCTCAGGCTAAGCAATAGTTTCCTCCCCACTTGCTCCACTTTTTATCCATCTTCTCCACTCTACCTTTAGTCCACTTCTTCTTTCTCCCTCAAACTCATCCTCCCCATCCACCTTTCCTTCGTCGCCCCCCTACCTTTTACTTCATCTACTCCAACCTCATTCCACTTCTCTTTGTTTTTCTCCACCTCTATTTCTTCAGCTAACTTAATAAGTCAGTCAGTAATTCTGCATGTGCGACGATGCTATGATGCTTCCCATTGTGGTTGCTCTATAAAAACTGTTTGAGTCCAATACCAGAAAAAAAAAACACCCAACTTTAATGCCATTGATCAGTTCAGTTAAATAGGAATTTATCTATGTCATATATCTAAACAAGTCTTACTCTGACTGCACTGTACTCCCTAAACCTGACCATAATCTGATTTTGGTTGTGATATTCTTAAGGTAGCTGCATTAAAATTCACAAGTACATGAATTCAAGCACATTTTTTCCCTCTTTCCAAATAACAGTCACAGTCCTGTGCACAGACAGTTCAGATTTGAGTCGTATGAGTGCCAAGTCAGTGAAAGTTTTTCAGCCCTAAAGCCACTGAGCTGCTCTGTTTGCTCCAAAACCAATTTGTCCTAAAACTGTGGAGCTTCTGCTTTTAGTTGATGCCGATCCACAGGAAGCATTTCATACTCACCATGGATGTTTAATAAAAATGCCTCGCTATAAAGCAAGAGACACATTCACAACCAAAAAAAAGTGGGATTTAGAATAGGGATTTAAAAAAAAAGCAGGTTCATAAAACCGTATGATGAGCTGGCTAAAAACGTGATGGACAAGGTGCTTTCCTTAAATTTATTCCGGTTTGCCAGTAAAAGGTAACTTTTCCTAAGCTCGTTCAGTCACAAATGAAAGTAAAGGAGTGTGATCATCCATGTAGGGAGCCTTCCTCGCAGGAGCTGATGGAATCTTATCTTCAGTAGCTTCCTGACTGTTGCTGTTCGGATAACAGGACTCCTGGCAGTGCCCTTAGATAACTGCTGCCACAGAGCATGTGCTCTGCCAAATAACATAAAGCAGAATCAAAGCAGCTCACAACATTCGCACCACCGGCTGCATGTCTATACACATTAGTGACGGCTGAGGGAAGTAGATATAAAAGAGATAGCGGCATGCAGACGAAGACGGAGGAAGGAGGCAAAGTGTGAAAACAATAAGGGCTCTATTTTCAGAGGGTAACTGGGTCAGTAAAGTGGTGTTCTTATCAGTTATTTTCCTCTGCCTGTGCGTGAGACACTACAATGACTAGTAAAATATCGAATAATGATAATATTGCTATAATGATTGTAGCGTATGTATGTCTGTTCCCTAACTCCCCCCTAAATACGTTAATCTGGATGAAACAGGGTTATCAACATCTGTGTAGCTTTTGGGGAAGGGTCCTCACACATTATGTATTTTATGAGTAGTAGCTGTAGTAGCTCTCAAAACTAACGTAAACATTACCTGTATGTTCCTGTGCATTTTTAATTGTCCTTTTCATATATATTTTATGTGTAGTAGCTGAATTCAAATGGCAACATTACGTGTACGTTACTTTTAAAAGCGGAGCAGGACCTTTCGTGTACGCGATGCTGTCTTGTAGGAAAATTTCCCCTCGTAGTAAATAGACAAAGTGAGTAAAATGTTACTGTGTCATTGAGCTTCTTTCTCAGACGGATCATGTGTAATATGAACATCCAATGCTGTAACACTGTAGATATTACAGCAAATAACAAATAGTCTAATTAATTATTTCGTTATTTATTTCACAGATTTTTTTAAGGGTAGGTAATCATGAGAGCTCCCATCTGAATTAGTGACGAAGCCAATAGCAGGACGCTATCATCTTATTCAAAGTTAGTATTTTCACTGCAAATCTTGTTCTTTGTGTTTATACACATGTCGTTTCCTGGCTGAGTTGCAGCTGAGTTACAGGAAGACAAAAGGCTGTCCAGTGTAAAAGTTTTGAATCAGGTACTGATGTTATGAATTACATTCAGATGTGAAGTTATCTCTGTACACACATAAAGATCAGTTGCCTTGGAAGGAAAAAAGATATTCAATACATTTAGCAACTAACTTGAATCAGTCTAAATCAGCAGCATGACCACCTGTTCTGTTTGTCTGACCTTGTCCATTGTTTTGGCCGATCGTCTCTGCACAGGCAGAACTCCAAAGCTGCATCGTCATTTTATTACTAACAGAGCTGACAGTGATTGGCAGGCTTGTCCAATTACAGCTGCAACTGGCTGACACCAGTGCAGGTCAACAAGTTTTCATTTTTGGACAACAGTTGTCAAATAGTCCAAATGATTCATGACCATGATCAACAAGCTTACCATTGAAAGCTGTTACTGTCCAGGTCAACACGAGTCTGTAAATAATGCATCAGGGGGGACTGATATAATTTGTGTTATGAACCAATTTGTTTTTTTGCATATCAAAATAAAACCACAGAGATTTCCTCCCTGTGGTCAACACTAAGATACTGGGAGAGGAAGTGTGCGTGAACTGATTTGTAAGTCTTTGGGATACTGGCCTGAAAAAATTCTGACATTCAACCCAAGCATGGCAGAAGAGCGACAGTGATAAGTAGAGTTGCTTCTAACAATCAACAGCGACCGCCCTGTGACTGGTTTGCAGCTGAGACAGGTGTGTCTCATGCAGGTGCCTTTTTAATAGCAAAGGTACAAAGAAATGTATCTGAAGCTATAACACTGTGCAAAACTTCTTGACTAGCCCCTCATTTCTTTAGTTGAATCTATGGAAAACGTCATAAAATAATATTTTCTTATCTATTAGCTGAAGCATGGTGGGGATGTTAAAAACACAGAGGAAACTGGACAAGTGGAGGAGACTTAAAACACTATCAGTAAATCAAGTTATATCCTGAAATTCATGCCCTTGAAAATTAAAGAAAATTTCTAGCAAAGTCCTGACACAGGACCATCTACTGTTCACTTAAGTCTCATCAGAAATGGTCACAGTGGATCGGCAGCTGTCAAGAAGACAGAAAACGGCTGAAGTATCCCAAATTACACGGGAACTGAACTGAAAATCAATGCCAACGGGTCTGATAGAGTGATGAATCCAAATGTTGAATTTTTGGTTTCAATTTTTGGTTCAGCATGAACAGAGGAGGTCAGGAGAGGTACAACAGTGAGTGTCTACAGCATTCTGTAAAACAAGGTGGAGGCTCTGTTATAGTTTTAGACCTCATTTCTGTCCGTGGTCTTGGAGAGCTTGCTGATGCTAAATCATTTTGATCTAGGGGAAGTCTTTGATTGGTAACAGCTCCAATGATCCCAAACACACTGGCTGTGCAGAAGAAAGAAAAGCATAACTGGATAGAAAAACACATAGTTGAACACTATCAGTCATGGATTGGTCTCTTCAGAGCCTGGACCTCAACATTATTGAAGCAATGATGGATCATCTTGACGGAGAACAGAAGAAAAGGCAGAAACATCAGAAGAAGAGCTTTGAATGTCCTTTAAGAAGCCTGGAGAACTATTCCTGAAGACTACTTAAAGAAATTAGAAGAAATGGTTCATTAAGGTGCTCATACTAGTGATTTTCCAGCCTATTAGAATTATACAAACTCAGTTTTGAGTGTGTGTTCGTCTTATGTTAGTCACTCTCATCGTGGCTTTTTCTCACCTCCTAACAGAAGTGAAATGATTTTGATATTCTAATATTAATGTTTCAGTTCTTTTGATTTTGATTGAATTTCGACAAGAATAAATTAACAGTAAATTGTTGTGATGACCTTCAAAACCTCTCGTCTCATGTTAGTGACTGATATGAGCAAAAATCTTTTTTTGCATTTATTTCCTATTAGCTGCAGCCTCGTCACCCAAACAATTAGTCAGACACTGTGAAAACCACCGGTGCATCCTGTCTGTGTGTATGAGTCTGGGAACATCTGATTGTGTTCCTGCTCATGCACATGCGCTTATGGGATATTCCTTAATGAGAACGGTGTTTTTGTCCTTAACAGGTCAGCAAAGCCATGAATAGAATACAGAAGTGCGTCAGCTTCAAGCTTAATGGAGTAGAAATAAACAAACCAGTCTGATGCGTTCAGGTTAGCAGCATTTGGAGGCTCTTCAGTGCTGAGTAATAAGTGCAAAAAGGCTGGAAGACATAGAAAGACAACATTAATTAATATCTCACTAAAATGGCACCAGTATGGATTTCTAGCTGCACAGTTTCACTCTGAGTCATTGGTGAATATGTCCTCTATGCCAAAACATTCTGCAAAAGCCATTCATTAGTAAATTGGAAATCTATTTGCGACAAGTAATTAGTCGTGTTTCTTCACACTAAATCTCAATCATTCGAAATCTGTTGTGATCCTAATTCTGAAAGATGGCAATATTAATCTTGTAATAGCTTGCACCAGAAGTAAGCAGCAAATCACCAAAATACCCCAAACAAGTTCAACAATGCAGTCATTTCAAATTACAATGATACAGTGAAACAATGACAATGATAAGCAGCATCAGATGGACAAAGAAGCACTCAGAGGTGTTGAACGCTTGTGTTAGAGCCCAGTCTTCATTTCTAAATGAATCTGTAGCCTGAAAAAATAAGCTTTATAGTCCTGTTTTTGTTAAAAGCCCTGCAGCCTTATTTTGCACCAGACAGAAGAGCAAACTGACTGGGGTCTGAGTAAAACTGAGTAGCAGAGAAAATGAGTAGTGAGTACAAAATGAGTATTAATACTGCTATTAAAGCCTAAAGGACAAACAAGATTTAATTCGGAGACGTTCGTCAGCTGCAGATGAGAGAACTGAGCCCCTTTGGCCCTGATCAGTGAAACAGGTGTTACTTTGTCTTAGCCGTGTTTTAAATGGCTAACAAAGTCTGTCAGCCTTCAAAGATTATCCCGTGTTGTCATGCTAGAATTTGGATCTCACATAACAAAATCAGCTGCCTGTGTCTGTTGTTTATTTAGAATTATTCAGGAGAATTAGTCGTATTAGTTCACCGGCCAGAACTTATGTATTCGAGGGATTTAGGGGCTACTGTCAGCGAGGAATAATATCAGAGCACTTGCAACAGTTGCAAGTATTAAAAAACATCTGGTACAATTCACTTACATCAACAAATGAAAAAAGATCCCATCAGTTATTCACAAATTACAGACATTTGTATTCACAGGCTGAAAAGTAATGTACTGAGAAACTCTTGAGTTGCTATTGCAGAATGTTTTGGGTCATTATCCATGTACACTGTGAAGATTTGCAGTATTTGAGTAGAGTACAGCCCTGTGGACTTCAGAATTCATCCTGCTTTTTCTATCAGCAGTCACAATATAACTTTTTGATTATTCTTTTTGATACACCCTGTATTAAAGGCACTTTTATTGTCTTCTGTGGTCTTTCAGCCCTTTTGGTGTTGACCAGATTGTTGATTTGGTCAACCCTAAAGTTTTTGCTGTCTCTCTGGCAGGTTTATTTTGGTTCTTCAGCCTAATGATGGACTCCTTCACTTGCATCAACATCTGTTTGATTTCCATCTGCTTAATTTGTCATAAAATGAAGAGGGAACAAGTCTCACCTGGTCATTAAATGTACGTCAGTCACACCTCTAATTACATCTAAGCTTATAAAAATGGAGGATTATTCCTAAACAGTTTAAACCCCTTGAGTTAAAGCTGAAGTTTGCACTTCAATGAGACAAAGAATTCATATTGTTTTGTAAATGGAGCATAACAGAAAGGCATCATCACACAACTTTGAATCTTTCTGCTTAAGGCTGATGTAGTGGGTTACTTTATTGTAATAATGTTAGAAAATAATTAACAGACAGCTTGGTGAAGCAGTTTGTATGATTAGTATCAGCCAAATGGGCTTCTGCGCTTAATTATCTGTCTCTGTAAATAGGTATATGTTAAAATGTTAAAGTGTTACACAGATTTTAGAAACAAAGCTGCGATGGATTGTGGAGCCTGTGCATAAGCAAAGTAGTTATTTATCTAATGTGTTTAGAGCTGTATAGGGTTATCTATAGCATACTGGTATCATTTGCTCATGATTTAATGAAGGTAAACACTGTAGAGAGTTGTGTTTAATGACACTGCACTCTGACCTGGCTCTTCTCAAATTGGAGCTTGCAGATTTATCAGTGCAGCTGTCCAGCTATCTTCAGCTAGCTGCTGGAAATTAATGAACTTAGGGAAATACTTTTCATAAAGTAAGAAGCAGCTGTGGATAACGGATGCTATAAGAAGGAATTTATATTTATTTATTTGTGAATGCACACATTTTGCCTGAAGCACATAAAATATTTTAAAAATGTATTCAGATACATCTCATTACTGAGGTTTAATTAAAACTTCTTTACTTGCCGTTTATAAGTTAGGTTAGATGGTATATATTTTGTGGAAGATAAGTTCTTTTTAAATGTGCAAAACACTTCTTTTTCAGCACATCTAATAAAATAGGAATACCTTCAGACAGCTGTGTGTACTGTCAGGAAAATAACCATGGCCTACATCGGATTTGGTATCATATTTTTGTTGTTGAAGAAATTGATGCTTTGTTACTTTTGGTTTGACTTTAAGACCTACACTGTTCCACCTATTGCCAAATGCACTACTGCTTGGTCACTTGGTCTTTTTTAACTGTATGCTAGGTTTTACTTACAGATTTTCCATTTCTTGGTCACATAAATCTAACCAAAATCAACAAAAACTCGAAATTTCTTTCTTTTCTTTTTTTAAATCAGTGGTTCCCCAGCTATTTCATCTTTTAGGTCTCTACTATTTTGCTGTAACTTACTGACAGGCTAATTTCCCCTCTCTTCTCTCTGTTTCACAGTTCATACTGTGTATACACTGTATATGAAAATGTTTTGTATGCCGGCTCCAAACCTGGGGAAACATTGTTTTTGACAAAATGTTAAAACAATGATAAATATAATAAATATCGCCTCGTGTTTATTTTAGTAAATGAAGATGCAGGCGTTTAAAATTGCTACAATATATGTTTTCCAAAACCTGTAACAGATTCTACCCTTCTCGTGACCTCATTTTGTTAGTAATCTACCTTTTCATATCGTTGCGCTATGTGACTGTGTTTGTGTTTTCTCTTTTTTTTTTTTTTAAATCTTTCTCCGCTGGCTCTCCTTGATTTGAATGATGTCAAGTATTTTCACCACTTGACTTTGCTACCAAGAGTCAAGCAGTAACTAATCTCTGGAAACCGATATCTGCATGTGAAAATAAAGACTAAGCTTTCTGGTTTCTGCAAGCTTTGGTTACGTTAAAGTACAAAAATCACTTGAGTGTAAAAGAAGGGCCTAGGTTTAACATTTGTCACTCCCTGATTGGCCTTATATCACATGACCATATTCCCAGCCCGTCCCTGCTGGTGCTTTATTGGTGCACAAATATGTACAACTGGGTGTTTAAATTGTTCTATGGGGGTTTTTTTCTGTGCAGTCACAAAATTGAGTGCATTGGTGGTCAAGTTTACTGGACACACATTATTTGTTGATTTCTATTTTTACTTTTAGGATTTTTTTACTGCATGGAGTATAGTTCTTGATGACCCAGATGAAGTCCACAGGTCAAAACATGTTAGTAATACAGCTGTTTTTTATACCACAAATATAACTGCAGATGAAACTTCTTTAGTTGTAAAAAAATTGCCCATTGCAACATTAAAAATTCGACTCATCCAGCAATTTACCTTGATCCAGAACTCTCTGTCATCCAAAATGAGATTAGACGGAAATATGGTGTTGCTTCAATAATGTCTGTTTCTTTGAGTCTGTGAGCCACCAAGACGAGGAAAAGTTTGAACACAGCTCCTCAATGCTGACGGATGACTGCAATAAATAAGCTCATTTGAAATAATCACCATGCTCCCTCTTGTCGCCTCAAACACCTCGTTGGACAGATAAATTGCTTGCTTGTTTGTTCTGTTTACCACAGCTCCTTATTCTTCGCTAATAATGTCAGCTGTTTCTTTGATTTTCACGCTACTGTGGTGTCTAACAAAAACACGGGCAGCAATCACACCACTTCTCCTGCCCGGACAGTTGCTTGGACTCCCTTGGCTCGGTTGGACACTAAGTTCAAGACATTAAAGATTAAGACACTTGTGTTAGAAGACCTATTTCAGAGCTTTATGGAGTCTCCATGTGTCATGGTTCCGGGTTGGTGACCCACTGTTCTGTTGTTTGGACTTTTCAATCTTGTTAAATTCATTTTGAGTTTGAGAATTGAGCCTATTTCTGGATGTTATTATGTTGGGTTTTCTTGATCCCAGTCATGTCTCGGTTTTCTGTCTCCCTTAACTGTTCCCATGTTCTTCTTCATGTTCCATCCTTGTCTCCCCATGTTTGTTTATCCTGGTGATGTGCTTGCGTGTCCTTGTTTGAGTCTTGGTGTGCGTGCTACTTCCCGTTTTGTCAGTCCCTCGTCTCATGTGCATTGTTTTCAGTTTTGCGTCTCCTGTCTTGCTATTTGCAAATTTGTTCCTGCAGTGTTCCCATGTGTTTCCACTTTCCTGATCATTCCTCTGTATTTCTCCCTTTTACCCGGTCCTTTGGTTTCCCACTGTTTAGCTTCCCAGTTTAGGTTTGTCTATCGACCTAAATAAACAGCACATCGCCAGTTAACCCCTGTGTCCACACGTCTGCATTTAGGTCCCCTCCTCTGCTCTGCAGACTATGACAACCATGTACGAATGATTAAAATGATGGAGGTATTTTCCTAGTGTAGCTAGAAAAAAAGGCTTCCAGTTACTGCTTTATTTGGCAACTAAGAGCTGTATTTAATATTGATTGTTACTTATTTTTTGAGGGATATTCAACTTAGGAATATCCAAGTCAGTAGGATAGGAGATGCTGGGATCTGGGAAAGAGATCCAAAACAATGGTGCTTCACTATGTGCACTCCATATCTCCCTCTTGTGCAACTTTATAACCACAGCAGTAAAAGGCTCATTGTCCTGTTTTAATGGCGAAGCACACAATGGCCTTGCACTTCGATTTTCTAATAAGCAGACGTTTGTTCTTGTCCTTTTAGATTCACAGTTGACAATAACATTACCTGTTACTCGAGTAATGTTACTTGTTTCTCTGTGCACACTCTGCAGGGTGCAGCACAGAGCTTTTACCTAGCAGTCCTTTATTACGTCATGTAGATACAAAAAAAAAAGTTTATGAAAAATATTCTCTAGGGACACTGTGTCTCTAACTTTAAGTCTAATGAGGGCTGCAATTCCCTTGATAATTGTCAACACACAATTAAAGCTAATAAATTGATGTTCTTTTAACCTTTTGCAATTCTGCACTCATTTGCCCCCTATTAACAGTTTGAAGCAGGTTTGAAAGCAGGTTGCTAATTTAAAAGAATCAAGAGTGTGGATACTTACCCGTGACAGGTAAATACCAAGAATTTTTAACTTGCTTCAACCAATGGAAACGTAACAAACAATTACCGTGGTTGCAATAAAGGAAGGAATATGAGAGATCTAATGAAACTGCAAATCTTACATCATTAAATTCACTTCATGTAAATTACATATTGTTGGCCGTTTTAATTTTTGCTGTGAAACCTCAGAGCTGAAGACGCCACATCGAAACTTGTAAAACACAATATTGTAAAGGCAACTTCAATTTTTTTAACTTATTAGGTCTAAAACTGCTGTGTATCTATAATCCCAGTATCAAAAATTAGGATGCTGTTTAAAATGTAAAACAGAATATAATGATTAGCAAATCTTATAAACCCATACTCATATTTTTAATATAAGGGGAGGAAAAGAATCACTTCATGTCCGAATGATGTCTCATATGAAAGGAGAGAAATCACATTTGCTGTGGTACATTTTAACTGATATCTGGTTTTAGATTTTACTGGGAAAGCACTGCTTGCCTTGCTTGCTCTGACAGAACCTCAATGTTGAAATTACACCACATTTTAGAGATACTTTTTGCAGATTGGTGAACCCCTAAATTGCAGGTTTTATACCCAGTAATTTTACCAATTTACCAGTCTTCCTCAATTAGGTTTTTACAACTTAAATCAGTTTTTACCTGAAAGTACTGCAGAACGGCTCTGGTTACTATGGCTTTCATCTGTTTAGTCCTCCTTTTATTTCCAATTACATTTCACAGAGAAAGTCACAGCTTTCTGTCAGGCTGGTGGTGTAGTGACAATTGTGTATGGTGTAGCTGCATGACAGTAGCTGTTGAAGACTGGAGTTGGATAGTCTAGTTGACTTGCCACACGTATCCCCATTACTTTGCTCCACATTTGTAACTATTTCTGACCAGTATATCATATTTAACCATCTAAACCATGGTATATGTTGACTGCATTACTGGTAAGATTAGATATTGCAGTTGTTTCCTCATTTCTGTGAAAGAGGAGTGGATAACTTAGCTGGCTGGGTAAATCCTTTTGGAGGGTGAGTATAAATCCCCAGGTCTTCTCAGGCCCCCAGAGAAGAGGCGAAAGCAGAGACTTCAACGGTCAGATGCAGAGACAAGAGGCTAAGGATTAAAGTTGATATTTTCTCTCTTAGTCAGACTAAGTGGGTTTCTAGTAATTTGTTGTCTGCAGGTAACTAGGATTTTTAATATGCACGTAATAAAATACACTAAAGTATAGAAATACATTTAAGTATTGCACAATCTCACGATGAGTCACAAAATAATGCTAATAATCCACATTATGACAAGTGCTTTAAAAATAGCACTTAAACTGTTTACCCCTTTTACTTTTGTTGCTGTTCTGTTTGCTTTTCCATCTTCTAAATCAACCCCAAACTCCAGAATTTGCCTGTTACTCCTGTGAGATTGCAACAAGTTTACACAAAACAACTGTTCGTGTTAGCTTCATGATCTTTATTCCACGAGTCAGCATCAGGTCTGTTTGCCTCTCCAGGGCCTCCTCTCAGGGTCATAAATGAATATGATCAATGTGCTCACACAGCAAAAGGTTAACACTTCTCTAGAAGAAAACTTACTGAGGAATACAATCTAAAAGTTGGAGATGAACTTTTAGTCGGTCTAATGACATATCTGCCAAGTCCCAAAAGGCCATGAAACTTCCATCTTTATCCTTCACTACAGAGAGCTCTATTTACTATCCAAGTGATCCATGTCTATTGACCTATGCAGTCATTCAGTCTGAAAGAGGGCTGCATTGCTTCTTGATGCATGCATTTTTAAAGGTAAGTGATAAAAGTAATTGAATTGGAGCACTGTCGACCAGCACTGCTGCTATAATTGGCTTGCTATACCTCAGACCAAAAATGGCTTGTACAATACAGTGATGCAATTTAAAATCCATCTCAGTTTAGTCAGTGAGAAATCAAACCAGGTGAGGGTATTATGTTTGTGCATACAGCATCTGTTCTGTACAAAGTTTTGCTTCATATTGAATGAGATAACCGCTGATATAGCCCACGAAGGATCTTAGTCAGCATGCATTAAAAGGCACATTAAGTAGGTAAGTTAAGACAAAAGCAGTTGTGAGATTGAGAATTTCTTTCTGGAATATTCTCAAAGGATGATCTGCCCCTTAAAGGTTGCTTCTCATGACCTTTTTTAAACAGAAAGATTATTGACACTGAGAAAAACTTGTGAAACCATTTTTTTTTTTAGATTCAGCAGAAAGTTAGTATAATTAATTAATACCCTAAAAATTAAATACATTTTTGTTTTTTAAATTAAAAAGTTAACCTAAAAATATAAATTCTATCATGGATTGGAAAGATTAAATATATATAAAACTTTGCACTGCATTCTCTTAAAATCTGTTAAATGTTAAACATTTAAATGTTTAACATTTAAACGTTTAAATGTTAAACATTTAAATGTTAAACATTTAAATGACTGTCATGAATTTAATTATTCATGACAGTGAATAGAAATATTGTGACTCTTTCTTCGCTGTTCACTTGAATTAAAATTTTGCAGCAGCTCAGAACGTGTTAAACTCCTTTAATGTAGCTGTAAAACACTTTAAGAGGAGAGAGAGCTAATAGTTGGCAGAAATGTTACATTGGGGAAGTTTATAGACATGTTAAGTCAACATTAAATGAGGCTAACCACGTGCTGTTTAATATTTGTGCAGGGTTTGCCTGTTTTTACTTTTGCCTGGTTCTTTTTCTGAGTCTTGTTTTTTGTTTCTTTTTTACACAAAATAAATTTTCTTAAAATACCGAGCCAGTACTGCCAGGAGCTGCAGTTCTTCAAGTGGCCACTGGGGCAGCAAATTGGTCAAATGGTCATTAACACTGTCACGTTTTAATGTCCAGTTTTACAACAGAAAACGCATGCTTACAGTATAACTTGATATGTATATTGTTTGTTTGCTTATCAGGGAAATCTATTCATTAATATCAGTTATTAAAATTGTAGGTTTATACTGTTGTAAATACTTTTATAAATGAAATACTAATATCTTATCACCAGTCACATGGCATCAACATGGCAGACCTGCTAAACCTGTTTAAACTCAAGCTGAGCATCAGAAAGGTCATTTCAGTGACTTTGAAGGTGGGATGGTTGTTGGTTCCAGATGGGCTGGTCTGAATATTTCAGAGACTTCTGGTCTGCTGGGGTTTTCCCCACATAACCGTCTCTAGGCCTTGCAGAGAATGGTCTGGAAAAGAGAAAACATCCAGTGAGTGGTCGTTCTCTGGATAACAGAAGGCTGATGAGTCCTGATTTCTGGCTTGACATTCAAATGGTAAAGTCAGAATTTGACGTAAATGAAAATCTGTAAGGAATATTTTCATCATTCCTCTGTATTACAAAGAAATGAGGCAGTTCTTAAGGCAAAAGGCAGTCCAATTTTGTACTATCAAGGTGTAACTAATTAATTGGCAAGTGATTGCATGCTTGGCAGATTATTTGATATTTGATCTGACTGCTTATCAGTATACAATATTATCTGATACTGTAATCACTTTCACTACAATGAGCATCTACTTTAAGCTCTAATAAATTCTGAAAAGGCGTAAACAAATATACTGGCTATATAGTGTCTACAACTTCTAGCTGGACTCTTGTGCCTGCCAGTATAAATGCCACTCAAATATACATTGTATTTGCTGAAAGTGGTGATCCTGTCCTGTGACAAAATCCTAACCTTCACCTAAGGATGTCGCACAGTGCTGAAAATATAAAATTATTTTGTAAACACGATGAAGCACCACGGGACATTTGGGGATTTTATCCTGCTTTGCGTTTGCGCTGACCTTCAGTGTCCTTTGGTCAGGCTCACTGTTGTCCGTTAGCAGCCTCAGAGAACACACAGTGTGTCGCCGGAGAGAAACACTGATCTTCTGCATGAGCAGAGATGGTTATGCAATGGTCTCACCACAGCAGGTGCAACACACTGACAGTAGCGTGTTGTGAGAAGTGAGGAGGGAGAGGCGGACAGCCAGGGCTATTTTTAAAACCACTATCAGAGCCATCAATAAGGCTGAGTCGGAAGCAGCATTATTCTGCAAGACTGCTGACTTTTAGAGGGGCTCCTTGAGCTTCTCTTTGCCATGCTGTAGCTTCAAAAGCGAGCTTGTATGGTGGAAGTAAAAAATGCATATAGATGAATATTTGAAAAGAAGTGTACTTGGATTGAAAGAGACATGCGGAGCCAAGGCTATTTGCAATATTTTTAAGTTTCAAGTGGCACCTTGAAGAGAAGGATAAGATGATCTAGCTTTAATGCTGTGCTGCAGACATTGTTTTTTTCTTTTTAGATGCCACATAATAATATGCGTGGATCATTTGTTCCAGATGTAATGTCTCCCCAGAAGGATGATCTGGTATATTAACCCAATCAAGCGTCTGTATATGCTGCGCTAGATCCAACACTGCTGTAGCCAAAAGCAAATCCAGCATCCCACTGAGCTGCGAGTAAAACCTTTACTTTTGGACATCAGGGTAGTTTTTGCACTTGTGTGACATGACTAAACATCCAGCATCAAGTTTCATTATTAGTTAGTCAGTTGGGTGCATCTCTGCATCACTGGCTTCTCCATCTGAGCCTGGCTTTAGTTGATATAACCTCTGTTACCTTATGCACCACGAGCAGGCAGCTGTAGCTAAGCACCCACTATTTTGCATCCAGGGCTGAATTCAATTAACTGCCCAACTGTAAAATGAGCATTTGGGGAAATAAAGCATACAACAAGGAGACAAAGAACGAGGGGCATTACTGCGGATGATGTGTTTGTTATGATTTGCCGGAGCAAAGCAACAGGATGTGTTAAGGGTGAGATGTGAAAAACCAGAGAACCACATAATCAAGTCCAGATGAGAATAAAAATATCCCCCGCTCGAAAATGATGATGGGTCAGTGGGTCTTGGCAAGAGTGTTTGTAGCTTAATGAGAATTTTCTGTTTCACGAGGATATGCAGAAGAAATGCCAAAGAAAAAGAACAATGTTTTCCACCAAAATAAATTAATCTACAAAAAACAGAATTATGCACATTTCTAGTGATTATAAAACGTATGTCAAGTTTCCAACAGAAATTAGTACATGCCTTTGCAATGGCACTTCAGTGTTGTCCAAACTCACTAGATTGGATTACTTAAATAAATAAATTTTAAAAAGAGTTTGGAGTTATTATATGGAAAGTACAGGTCCCTCATTAGGTATGGCAGAGTCACCCAGAGTATTTTTCTGATCGGAAAGCTTAAGCCAATGTCGGAGTTGCTTAAACAGACGGTTACAAAAATACTTCCCATTCAATAGAGGTCCATGGGAAAACAAACTCTGCTGACACTTTCTGGATCAGTTTATGGCTGTGGCCTCAAGGACCAGTGTCCTGCAGGTTTAGATATCACCCTGGGTCAACACACCTGAATCAAATGATTAGTTCATTACCAGGTCTCTGGAGAACTTCAAGACATGCTGAGGAGGTAATTTAGCCATTTAAATCAGCTGTGTTGGATCAAGGACACATCTTGAGGCCTGGAGTTCCCCCACCCCTGGTTTATGGGCTTAGATGCTCATTTTGTGTCGTATTGAACAACAACAACAAAAAAATTAAATCTGTTTTTCTAATCTTGGTCATATTATGTTTCAAAAGGAAGGATTATCTGTAGTATGAAACTGGCTAACGAGTTCTCAATCAGAAGTGATTAGCCAATTAGCTACAACCACCCTAAATGGGTAGAGCAGGCCATCTAGTAATTGGAAGGTTGGTGGTTTGATCTCTGGCTGCTCCGGTCTACATGCCAAAGTATCCTTGGACAAAATACTCAACCCCCAGTTCTTCACGATATGTTCATCGAAGTGTGAATGTTAGATTGAAAGCACTTAGGTGTAGAAAAAGTACTTGTGTGAGTGGGTGAGTGAGGCACCCCGAATGAATGTTGGGTGAACGAATGCTCAGGCAGAGTAGAAACATGCTATATAAGGAGCAGTCTATTTACCAGTGAGCGCACGGTTAGACCCAGCCATCTTCAAATCCTTAAAACAGGAAAAACAGTCATGCCCATCCCGTCCGTGGTGTCACACAAATTTCTGGACATTTGCACTGCCAGTCTTCAGAGAGCATTTTTTAGCTGCTCTTTGCTGAAGTGCTTGTGTTGCTCTGTGTCTCTATACCCCAAAGGTGTTATAATGGATTCAACTCAGGCGTACTTTGCCAGGACACAGTTTTATTTATTTTTTTTCTTCTCTAAAAACCCCCGACGTTTTTTCCACCACGCTTTGCAAGACTTAACTTTGTCTTGTCTATAACGATGGCTTGTTGTAAACCTCAGATTCCCAGAGTGATTGATCTTTCAATATCTTTTTGAAAAACCAGTTATAGATTTTTCCTTTCCTCTGGAAATTCTTTTCCCCTTGGAGTCATGAGGCACACATGCAGACAGCCAGGACTCAAAGTCAGAAAGTTCTTGAGTCCACAATACAATTTATTGCCCTGTTCATGTAGTTAGACTGACTGGAAAACCACAGCTATACTTTAAGTCAGTGGTTCCCAAACTTTTTTTTGCTAGGCCCCCCTTTGTTTTACAAGAAAAATGTTCGCGCCCCCTCCCGCGAGCACACGCGCACGCACACACACACACACACACAAACACACCCTCCAACCACACACACCCATATTTTGCTCCATTGCAGTTTATTTCACTCCTCAAACATTTAGTAAACAATTAAGCAAATAGAAGTAATCTGCAATAAATTACAGGTAGTAATAAAATAAACTACTAACTCTGTTACGCTACGTGCACACCTACATGGGTATTTTTGAAAACGCAGCTGTTTCGTCCACACGTAAACGACGTTTCGAATCACCGAAAACTGAGATTTTTTGCGTTTACGTGTGGACGAGGAATACAGAGTTCGTCACGCAACATCAAAGGTATGTGCCTTTTTCCACGTCATGCTGTGCGCCACGTTATTGTTTACATGAGATGAATTGCAGAATGGCAGATAGAGACAAAATACTGTTAATCTGACTATCTTCAGTTTTTACACGCTTACATACACACGCAGTTGTCCTTCCATTTAGAAAGGCTGAGGCGTCACGATGTGATTATTTTACGTGTAGTTGTTTTTTTCCTGTGTAATAATATTCAAAATTGCTATCGCTGTAACTTTACTGTATAAAGAGCTAACATCTCCAAAATGTCAGGAGTAGTTAGTCATTACAAGAAGTGCTTGTGAACTAAAAATCAAGAATGTGGGATGCTGTTCATCCGTGATTTGAAAAGTCCAGCGCTGCTCCCAACGAAGGGAAAACCTCGGCACTGGTGCAGGTGAAGCCAAAGGGAAGATATGCTTCACCATATTTTCTAGTCTTTGGCTTAGAATGAAGTTGGTTTGGAAACATATTCAGCGATGCTTCATCTCCTGCTTTGCATTTTTGTGGGCGCCCCGTGCTAGCAGTGTCCAAGCGTTTGTTTTTTTTTCCCCTTTTCATACCCCTACCCCCCCCACCCCCCCAGGGGGCGGGCCCCACACTTTGGGAAGCTCTGCTTTAACTTAATATCAAAGGAGTTCTAACTTTTTTTGTCCGTGATTACAGACAAATTCACTTTTGCTGTCTTCATTTTCAAAGTGATCTCTACCTTTAATTTGCTCATAGGAGGAAATAGCATACATGTCAACTTGCAGTATTGAATTGTATGACATTTGCAACATGCCTTGAATGTATTCAGTTCTGTTGTATACCCTACACACAAAAAGACACAAGAAGGATCTTGACCTGATTTGCTGAAATGAAGTATTGATTACTTTTTTCTATATTTCATATTGTAAGTAACAACACTTTCACCAATTTGTATGAAGCTTACTTTTACCAATTGTTAGGCCTTCAGTGAGCGTGAAAGTGTCACAGTTAAGGTTCAAAAGTTTATTATTAATTAGCTTCATCATTTTCTATTAATTAATAAATGACCTGATAAGTCAGTAGAAAGTCAGACATTAATTTAAACAGACCTATCAGCATTTCCTAAAGTGTGTTTAATTAAAAAAAAATTAAATTTAGTTGTTTCTTGATCAATTAATCAACTAAACTTGCAGCTCTAACCTGTTTCCATCCCTGCTGCAGGGGTGGAGAGTCTTTTAATCCACGTTTATAATCCAACATCAGACAGTTTAAACACTCAGAGCAACCCCACAGCTATTAATTAAAGGACACACCTTGGAGACAGTAAATAAGCTCTGTACTGACAGTGCAAGTGAAGTGCATTACAACTGTAGGAAGCAGCTGACAGCATCTGTGGCTGCAGGTGCTTCTCTTCTTGTATCTTTCAGCAGGTTTCATCTTGTAAAGAAGTAATGAAACCGAGTGAAGTCATTTGGAGAAAAGCTGTTGATAGTAACACTGAGAGCAGCGACTGCAACATGATTCCTCTGAGGCTCCTGGTGACACAAGCTGGGGACACTTGTACAGGATGCTCATGAGAAAAAAATGCACTGAGAAATCGAAACTGTTTTTCTTTTCTTTTCTTTTTTTCTTGCTATCCAGACTTGTTTGCGTTTTCCTCTCCTAAACCTTAAGAGTTTTGGAAAGACAACCAACTATGGGCTTTTCATTGTAACCCCATGGGATGATAATACCTCTATTTTGTCTGAACACTTCAGAAAATCTAAAAATCTCCCTCCCTTTTACCCCTCTCGGTTCTCCCCACCTCTCTCTCTCCTCTCTTATCTGTCTTATTGCCCTCATGGTTGACCAAAAGAAAATCTCCCACTGCCAGAGGAACCATCCTAGCTTGTCCCAAAGCAATTACAAGCCTGGCTATTTCTTACCCTCAGCTAAACATATTGCAGACTGATATTGCATGACTTCCTTCTCCTACCTCTTCTACCCAAAGATAACAGAGGAAAGTACACTCATACTGCAGTGAAATTGTCTGGGGAACTTCTCAAAGACATCGCCTCTGAAGTTAAGCCTGTGGAAAAACCACCCTTTGATTGCAGTCTGAAATTAAGTTCCCTAACTGGCAGTCTTTGTGGAAAATGTGGGGAAAAAGCTGACAGTGTTAGCAATAGGAAAGTTAATAGTGTTGCATAAAACCCAAACATACACTTTATTACTGGTAGCTTTCCATTTTGCTTTCACATCTATAGTAACTGAGTCACTTTTGCATATGAGCTGGTAATTAGACCGGATTAGATTAATAAGTTTATGCCACTACTAGATCTCACAACAGTTTTCCTAATAACCTCATCAGAATTATCACGTCACTATGCACCATCAGCTGCAGGAACCATGTTCATTGTCCAGAAGTCAAAGTAGGCCAGGAAATACACATCTGCCTGGATTTAAAGAAGCGCTCAGCATCTTGGGTTATCGCCATTTCTTTTTTTTTTCACCCTGATTTTCTCCAAAAACTGTTATCTTTTTCAAGACCTGCACCTCCAGATCCCAGAATATTTGTTGAGAGAGCCAGAAACATGACTCTAACCCAAAAGCCTGCTCAATAGCAATTAGTGCCATGCTGGTGAGCACAGTGGACGTAGCACTTAGCTTTTAGCAGATTTAGCAGCTAAAGAGCCAGATATTTTTCAGGAGGAAGAAAAAATAATTTTTACAACAAGGATCTTGTGCTTACATTGATCAGCTGGCCAGAAATATAGCTAACTACTATAGACCTACTATAGACCTCATTAGCTTGACAATACAACATAGTTTAGGTTATATGCTAGTTTAAAATGTTAGCCACAGCAGTAAAATGACGTTTTGACTAAATTGCAAAACGTCATTCATGTCATTTTATTAACTTTCACACAAAAGAGTTAATAAACAACAAAATTCAGAAATTATTTTTTTCTAATGTAGATACCAGTTTGTATTTTTCTTTTTTTGTGTGCAGAGGACCATACTAGTGACACTCCTGTAAACTAAGAACAAGATAGTAAGATTCACCAAAACTAGATAGATGATTGGAAGATCATAATTGTCGTCGTCCCCCCCGCCAGGACTGTCCAAATTCAGTGGGCCGGGTCCTCTGAAAGCCGGGTAGGCCGTACATGAGCGACTATGACGGTCTAGCCTTCAGAATTACGACACAAGCTCTCTCGGTGGAGTGAAACTCTGCCATCTGCTCCTTGCTATCTAAATATAGCCAGATGCTGGCGTAAATTCTCGACCATCTCACACTTCTGTTTAATCAGTTTTCTGTTTGACGTTTATTCAGATGTGTGAAAACTATAACTTTAATCTCAGCCAAACCAATTTTTGAACAAATAAAACACTGAAAAAAAGTCAAACAATAACATTTTTAGGTTATCTAAGTGACTTATATATCATGTTTAACCTGAGTAGCTAAAGACCGTGGGGGATTGAAAACGATGTGCCGGGAGTTTGCTGTTCTCGCCGCCACAGCTACTTCCTCGCCTGAAAATATGTTAAAAGTTTATTTTGTGACTCAGAGTAATAAGAGTAATATTAAAACCAAGTAGCTGCCGCCATTGTTGGAAACTGGAATTGTCTGGGCCGCGCTATGAATTCTGGGATATGGTTTTTCATTTTTGTTGTCCGGGTGGAAAATCAGGAGAAATTCGGGAAAATGGTGGCTCCGGGAGATTTTCGGCACCGGCACTGAAATTCAGGTTTCTACCGGAAAAATCGGGAGGGTTGGCATGTATGCGGTCTCTTTAGTACCAATAGAGGATCATTTAAATTCCACAGTCTACCTGAGTATTGTTGCTGATCATGTCCATTCCTTTATGACGACACTGCACTGATCTTCTGATGGCTGCATCGAACAGGATGATGTGCCATGTCACAAAGCTCAAATCATCCTAAACATTCTTGAACATAACTGTGAACTTACTATACTCAAATAGTCTCTGTAGTCACCAGATCTCAGTCTAATAGAGCAACATTCGAGAAGTGGTGGAGCGTGAGATTTGCATCATCATCACCTGTGTGATGCTATCATGTCAACATGAAAGAAATCCTCTGAGGAATGTCTCCAGCACCTTGTTGAATCAATGCTATGAAGAAATGAGGTACTTCAAAAGGAAAACCCTGTACTAGTATCTATTAAACTGTCTGCTGTGTGTGTTTTCCTGCAGTGCTTTAATCTGTCCACACAGATTGAAGAAATGCTCCCAAGTAAATCACAGCAGTCATCATCTCCCTCTCAGCTTTAATTCATGCCAACTGCTTAAAGCATGAAGATCCAGCACAATCTTTGACATGTGAGCGTATGATACGAGTTACACCTGACAGCTTGTCATTTTTAACTATCCCTGCATGCAGAATGCATGGAATAGCAGCAGAAGTGTGTGCTAATAAATTATTATATTGATAATGAGTTGGCGAGTTAGGGTGAAACAGGCACGCCTTTTAATGATAAAGTTAAGATCTGGAGGTAAGCAGTTATTGTGATTTTGATTTGAGGACAGTGGTGCAGCTCGAGGGGAAACAGAAAACTGTTCTTCATGTCATATTCCCCTGAATGCCAGATACTGTGCCAAATTTGCAGCTCCTTACTTGATGATCTTGTCATGTTTAAATATTGCTATTAGGCAACCTTATATCAAAGCTTTGGCAGATGTGCCATGCCAGAGAAGTTCAATATCCCAAATTTAAAATGGTTTATTTCACAGTAACAGAGAAGTTGAGATATATTGGAAAGTGGAAAAACATGTTTCTGTCTGTCTTTCTCTCTGTATATTGCAAACTGCATATCAAATTCACATAAGGTCAGATGATGCCACCCTTTTTCATTCTCTCAGCGACTAAACAAAACCGCTGTTTTTCTCCTGTTTCTCGCTACTAGGTGCCGACTTATTGTTCAGGATGACAGTTTTTTCCCTGGAGGCGAGCAGGTCAGCCGCTGTGCCAAGCCCGAGAGTAAGAAAATGAAGGTGACAGGATGGTGATGAGGAGGCCCGAAGCATTACCTGCAAACGCTGTGCCCCGGAGTGCTCCACTCTGCCAGCCGGTAATGAACCTGTGAGACTCAGCTCCTCTCACCTGTCACCCAGTCATTCTTTACCCACTGCATTTTCACCCCAGAGAAAGACAGAAACAGGTGAAAAACACATACGCACACTGTTCAGTATTCAGCATTAACATCAGATGGGCTGTTTGTTTGCAGACAACATATTTTATATGCTCCCCAAGTCGGGCCGGCTGATTACGTGAAGCACACGGATTTAAGACATAAGCAGGAGAAATATGGAGAGAGTCAAAAGTACAAAACAGCCGGGTGGAAGAGAAGTGAAGTGAGAAAGCAGTGGAGGGAACAACAGAAATGGGAAAAAAAAATTTTTTTAAGTGCATGTGTGAGTAGACAGAGGTAGAGGAGATGTGTGTGTGTGCATACGAGGGAGAGTGTGTCCTCTACAATGCCGTGCAGAAGACCGGGTCTCTCTTTGTGTTCTTCCTCAATCCCTCAAACCCACTGATGGAGAACACAACCTCAATATGTAAGCTGAGAGAGGATTTTCGTTGCCACTCTATCGCTCCAGCTCAATATTCTCTCTCTCGCTCTCTCAGGTCACTTTTTGGGCAGCCATAAAAAAAAACTTTGAATAATTCTTCAGAGCAGCAAAGAAATGGGAGTTATTTCTGGTGTGCAGGCTTTTGGTAGAAAAGAAAAATATTCTCTTCATTTTCTTGCATAAATAATCTGAAGCGACTTACAGTTGGAGTTTTTCCAGGGCCTGTAAGGACATGAGGTCTCCCTGTTGAGTCATCAGTACTGAAAATGAGCATCTGTGCTAGAAAATATCTGCTTCTTTCATAAAAAGCCAAAGATACAAGCCTGTGCATACAGATATAAAGAGCTATGACTGCCAACCAGCATCTCTCTCTCCCCCAGTCTAATGGCCGAATGAAATAGGTTGGTAGTTGTTGCCTTCAAATCTGACCACTCTGAACTTTTTCTGATCCTGTGCACTTATTAGTGGTAGTGCAAAGTTTTAAATCGCTGTTATAAAATAATTAATATGACCTTGCACCTTTTTATTAGCGATAGCAAGTAGCACCATAGACTCCTGTCACAGAATGGAGAAAAATAGAGTTAAAATAAAGCAGATACGGCACAAAAATAATTACGATATGAATGAATGAATTATGATTGGGCTGCTGTTTTGTCGATATATCCACTTCATCTCAGCTAAATGATTAAAATTCCCATGCCCACGATGAGTGTTTGCAAAGCTCTGATCACAGCTGTATACGGGTCTTGACAAAATCTTGACACTAATGCAATCATGACACTGATGGCATTTTAACATAATTTCACTTATTTGTAAAATAATCCCATGTGGCCAGTTATAACTCTGCACTATAGCTAATCATTACATAGAGGTCCTGATCTAAAAAATTTCAAACCGAACTCTCAGCAAATTTTACTCTTTGCCAAAAAAAAGTTAAGGAGCAGCACAGAAAATGCCAAAAACAGTAAACAGGTGGCTAATAGAGATTGTGTTGGTGCTTCCCATAGCTAGAGTCGCTCCAATGGGCAGCGTGCCAGCAGCAGGTCTAAGCACCTGCCAGAAAGTTTAACACACAACCAAATATAAGAATAGAAGAGCCACAAATCCTGGTTTGATGATGATAGCTAGGCTGATTTGGCTGAAGGGAAACTAGTTAGTTATTACGATTATCCAGTATTAACAACTTTACAGTGTTATTTTTATGACTTTCAGATTGAACCAAATAAGAGCAGCAGGTGACTGTCCAGCACCTGCAGCAGTGTGATGAGGTTGAAATCCATCTTTGAAAAGTGTCTTTAATTAATCATTCCTACACTCATGACATTACATTTATGAATATCGATGACAAAACACATACATATCCATAACATACTAAAAAAAATTTCACATTCTTCTGGCAAATCTTGCAAAAAAGTGATCCGTTCATTTAATCACAAATCCAGACATACTAAACAGATTTGATGACATATGATTGTATAAATATGTTTTATATATTTATATGTTTTATCTATGTTTTCAGACTATGTCACTTTGTATTATGGGGCTTAACTGGTTAACTGCCTTAAATTCATTAAGTAAATCTCTTAAAAAATCTGGTAAACTTTTTAAAAAATTAAAGTAAGAGCATGTCAAGAGGTTTCTGCCTATTTGCATTTCTTTCCTTTTTTTTGTTCAGTGCTGTCCTGTTCCCTTCACCACAGCTTGCTGTGCTGCATGGGGATACTACAATCAGTCAAAGAAGCAGTATAAATGTATGATTTCCTCAAGTCATGCGCGGCTCAGCTGGCTGGAGTGTTCACGCACATCTTCAACCTTTCCCTCTCTCTGTCTGTAGTCCCAGCCTGCTTCAAAATGGCCACCATCGTCCCTGTACCCAAATCCTCCACCATCTCCTCATTGAACGACTGGCGACCTGTAGCCCTGACCCCCATCGTAAGCAAATGCTTCGAGAAGCTGGTCAGGGACTTCATCTGCTCTGCACTACCCGACTCACTGGACCCTCTACAGTTCGCATACCGCCACAACAGGTCCACTGATGATGCCATAGCCCTGACACTACACACTGCCCTGTCACACCTGGAGAAGAGAGACACGTATGTGAGAATGCTGTTTGTAGATTACAGCTCAGCATTCAATACCATCGTTCCCTCGAAGCTGGACAGGAAACTGCAGGATCTAGGACTGAGCAGCTCCCTCTGCAGCTGGATCCTTAGCTTCCTGTCTGACAGACGCCAGGTGGTCAGACTGGGCAGCATCACCTCATCCCCCATCACACTGAACACTGGTGCTCCACAGGGGTGTGTACTGAGCCCTCTCCTGTACTCACTCTACACCTACGACTGCACAGCCACTAACAACTCCAACATCATTGTGAAGTTTGCGGACGACACTACAGTGGTGGGTCTTATCACCAACAGTGATGAGACAGCTTACAGGGAGGAGGTCAGCGCCCTGACCCACTGGTGTCAAGACAACCATCTCACACTCAACGTCGCAAAGACAAAGGAGTTGATAGTGGACTTCTGGAGGTGCAGAGAAGTACACACCCCCATCACCATCAACGGCGCTGCTGTGGAGAGAGTGAGCAGCTTCCGGTTCCTTGGTGTACATCTGGCTGAGGATCTTACGTGGTCAGTACACACAAACAAAACAGTGAAGAAGGCGCAGCAGCGCCTCTTCTTTCTCAGGAGACTGAAAAGATTCGGCATGAGCCCCCGCATCCTCAGGACCTTCTATCACTGTGCCATTGAGAGCATCCTCACTGGATGCATCACCACCTGGTATGGCAACAGCACCGCCTACAACTGCAAAGCTCTCCAGCGAGTAGTGCGGTGCTCTGAACGGATAATTGGAGGTGAGCTTCCCTCCCTCCAAGATATCTACAGGAAGCGGTGCCTGAGGAAAGCGGGGAGGATCATCAAGGACTCCAGTCACCCCAGCCATAAACTGTTCAGACTACTTCCATCAGGAAGGAGGTTCTGCAGCATCCGGTCCCGTACCAGCAGACTGAGAGACAGCTTCTTCCACCAGGCCATCAGACTGCTGAACACGTCATAGACACCTCAGCTTCACTACTGGAACTTTAACATTATGCACTCCATACTGTACAGTAATGCCACTGTTTTGCACATGTCTCACTCTGTATATTTTATTTATATATTTTATTTATTGTTTACTCTATTTAATTTGTAAAATATGTGTACACACACACACACACACACGTAGAAAAATATTTAGTATACACATCCAGAAATGCATATACTATTATATATTGTACATATATTTATTAGTTTCAGATGTAGCCATTCTTGTATTTTGCTTGTTTACATTATTGTATTTTGCACAACAAATGTGTTTCAGGGAGGAGAAAAATGGCTGGCTCAAGTGAGCAATCTTACACTGATTTTTTTTTCTTTAAAAAAAGGTGAAGTAATCATATCAAAACACTACATTTGTGCTTTTCACAAAGATCATAGCAGTGGTAAGATTAATGTTTGATATACTGAAAAAAATGCACACGTAGGCTTGGATGAGAAATTGAGGTGCGGTCCTTCTTTCCCAAGTTGCACTGTGGAAGCTTCTACTGCTGTAAATGTTTATTGAATAGGCTCTAACGGTGGCTCGTACTCTGAATGGATAGCTTCATTTCACCACCGACTCTACAGTCACACTGTCCAGTGTTACATTTAACGCCCACCATGGAGCAAAAATTACCATTTAAAGCTTCTCTTCTCTCTGCAACACTGGATACGAGTGCTTTAAGAGAACTAAATGTAAAATCAATAGGCTATTTATGGTTATTGTTGTGTGCTGCTAATAATATCCCAGCCTAATCTGTTAAGCAATATCAGCTTTTAAATGTACTAAAGTCTTACCATTTAAAGCCATATATTCAGCTGAAACTATAGCACACTCTAGCACAGCAGTAGCCTAAATGACTAAATGCAGTCAATCCACAAATCGATCGATGATGTCGTTGGCTGTCACCATCTTTTATATATATGTTTTGGTTTATTGTCAGCGTCTGCACCAAAAGGACTTCACACACTTAGGATTTCAGCCTAAATTTCTCTTGTGTACAGCAAAACCAAATCTTAATAACTTTAAGATTTTGAGCCAGCTGTGTTTACATTGTAACTTTTTTGTAACATCTTATATATAATAATAATAATAATGCAGCTAACGCTCAAGAGACAGCAGCATATTGAGGAACACTGACTGTATTAAAAGAAAGCTATACTGTTTGCAGCTTGTTACTTCTTTTTCTTTTCTGTCCTTTTAACCTCGTCTTGTAAATGAGATCTCACCACCTATGAAATAAGTATGTAATAGAATAGAAACTACAGCGTCTGGACCAGATAATCTATTTTTCCACATTTTCCTTCCTTTCATCCTCTTGTATTTTAACACCAGACTCTCATATTTGTTGTTTTAGTATCAATGTCTGCTTGAAGCCACATTATTTTATCAGCATGGTTGCTCCCGGCAGCACTTTCACCCGCAGTGAAGCAATTGATGAAGAAGGACCGTGCACAGAAAGCAACTTTTGGCTCGGCTAGAAATACCCGCCTTTCCATAAAACATTTTGCCCAGACAAAGTAAAATGGAAAATAAATTAGCAAACGCTCTGAGATGCAAAATATGACTGGGGGGTGATTTAGTTTTGTCTGCAGAACAGTCCAGTTCACTGTTGGTGTGATTTAGCACAGCACTATATCTGATATTCCATCAACTCACGTAATTGAAACGTATTCTAATTAAAACATTAGTCATCAATCAAAGGCAATCCACCCAACTATAAGATTGATGAAATACTATGGTGGTATATTAGTGTCTTTCACTGAGGTTGGGTTTTGTAAATAACGCTACACTGTTATAATAATTTGGATAAAAATTTAATTTAAAGCGCTCAGTCTCTCCCTCGTCGACACTTATGCGTGCTCGTCTCTGCAATGCAAAGGTTCTGTTTATCTGTTGTGACCACTTTATTAACAGCAAACGCAGCATCCATAGCAGTGACATGAACCCCAGCTCAGGGCCTCAGTGTCTTCTCTTGGCATTATGTGGCACTAAAATGGAAAACAATACATGCATTGGGAGCTGGGCCAGGCAGCAGGCTCACTGGAACCAAAGGTCTTTGTCTTTCAATAAATCAGTGGAGGCAATAGCAGGGATGATTGTGTAGGCTGGCAGCCATAGAGGAGCTATTACTTATCCCCCTGTCAGGGTACTGGTTCCAGTCATTGTGCTCAGGCCAGCAGCGGGTCACACAGGACAAGCTTAGATATATATATAAAATATAAGATCCTCCAGCAAATGTGCAAGAGGATGTTATACATGCATCCTTCTACAGAATAAAACTGGCCAGTAACACTATGAACTGGTGTGTGTTTGCTTGAGTGTCACCAGTTTGCTGCAGTTCCTCCTGACCTTATAAGGCCACAGCTAATCTGCAGTCAGGCTTCAGTGTCATTAGTCCTTTCATTTGCCACTCTTCTTGCCGCTCATACGCTCGCTTATCCATCAGCGACTGTCGAACAAATCCGTAGTTGATTTGCAATCATGATGCCATTATGGGACTGTATTGGTGTGATTAAAATTTAATATTCCTCTGCTGCACAAGGCTGCAAGTAGTTTGTTCATTCCCTTGTGCGCTGACAGCAGAAAAGCCTGGAGACTGCGTAGTTGCACCCTTGGCTGAAAAGAAGTAAAGAAATCACAAGAGAGAGGAAATTAATGATGGGGCAGACTTGGGGAGAATATGGTGTATTAACCTATATGTAGGGCAATTACTTTGCAGTATCGTTGCCTCTTGTGCTCCCTCCATTTGGACTGCACTCAGTGAGAAGCTGCACTGTGAGACTTGGAAGTCAAGGTCATTTCTTCTGTATCACAGTGATTCAAGGCCAATAAATCCAAACACCCAGAGAGTATCAGCTCTGAACAAAGAAGCAGAACAGGATTTGTTTTTCTTCTTACTGATTTTCAAGACATACTCCACTAACATTAACAACTATACTTAAAGTATAGCACTCAGTGGTATTTTTTAAGTATAAGTGGTGTAATGTCAGTGTCTGAGTCACCAGTTAAGTATTATTTTATTCTGTACAAGCACAGCACTTGAATTTATAATTATTTCTGTAATGATGTGTGTAACAGTTATTTGCTAAACAAAATTCAAAGTACTTGTGAATGACTATTTGATTTTTTTAAATCAGTAGTCATCCATTTATTCAAGGTTTTGACATGCATCATGTGTTTATTATATTATTAGATAAGTGAATGGACAGAAATGACTCAGTTGCACTAGCGTAAGAACAAGACAGACACCTTAACCTCTGAGCAACCACTTGCCTACCACCACCACAACTGGTGGTAGGCAACTTGTTTCTAAACAGTCACAATCCAACTCAGACTGATTATGATCGTTCTCAGACAGCTTCACAAATAATAACTAACAGACAGATTGACTCAAACTCATCTTCAACGTGTCACTCTGCAAGTGGGGACTCAACTGGTTATATTCTAGTTATATTCTAATATATCAGCGAGGTTGCTGAGTGCTTATCATGTCATGTTGCAGGTAAATCACTGCCATGCAGCGACTCTGTCACAAACTGTGAAGGAATTTCTCTTTCAAATCTAGATTCATTGTAGTGAATGTGAGTAATTAATGTGAATTTCCATTGCACGTGAATGTCTGTGCAAGTACATTTGCAGCAAATGCTAACATTTAGCAATCAAGTTTTGCTAATTTATCATAGTTAATCGTCAAATTGCAGAAACATTGCACCTGTATCTGCCAACTTGACAGCAACCAACTGCAAGTGCTTGCAGACCTGGTTGCAAAGGTAAGACAATCACAATCATAATTCTGTCTCCATAACTATGGCACAAGAGAGACAGTCTGGGATCTTGTTATGATAAATTGAAAATAGAACAAATCAACAAGCAGACTGACTGAATTTATTCCCAATACATGGTGGTAAAAAAAAAAAAAAAAAAAAAAGCGATTTCAAGAACCCACAAGCACAACTGAACTTGTGGATTAGTGGATTTAAAGTAGAGCTGCAGGGTGCTGCAGAGTTATAAATATGCCAAACGCAGATCCAGTAACTCATTTGAAAACTGGGAGTAACTATCCATCATCCAGCAGAGTTACGGTCTTTCAGTTCTAATACTGAGACAACAAAATAAAGTGCAATAAAAAGTTCTTGCAAAGAGTCATCAGTTGCATTGAAGCACCACAATATTACTAAGTAAGAGAACTAAGAATAGGTTCCGTTATCGACTCTTATCATATCCATCAAAACAAAAACAACACTACTCTGGAGGATCTATAACACAATATATTACAAAATTGCTGATCCAGATCAAAATTCACCCTGAGGAGACAAAGTGGGATTTCCTGCAATTCCTCTTCATTACTTCTGGAGCTCAGTTTGTTTTTGTCTGTACTTCAAAAATCCCTGTGTCCCTATAAAAGGTATTAAAAAAAGAAAAAAAAGGAACTAATTCCTTAGTATTTTTAGATTTGTTTCTAAGGAGCCAAACGTATTTTTTTATGTTTAAAAAAAAAGTTGTTTTGTCTTTCTGTGGTTTTCTTTGGACAGTGGCACCTAAAAAGGATGAATCAGTGTTGTGACTATACATAACAGACAACTTGGAAAAAAAACTCATTTAAAATTGTATCTTTAGCCGCCTGTTACAAAAACACATTGTTTGTTATCTTTCAGCTAAAGAAATGGGAACAGAGTTTGACAGGCATAAAATAGTGTTTTTGCACCAAGGAGCTAGTAGCCAAAAACGTGGCATATCTCGCCACAGTGTGCAGGATTTCCTGAAATTTCTTTTAGGGAAATTGGACAAGTGGAGGATAAAAGAAGAAGTGGCAGGTGAACAGTATCTCAAAGTCATGAAGAAATAGAAAAAAAAATCACCAAAGACCTGACACAAAACCCGAGAGATGCACCTGGCACTTCAGTTGATCCATCTACTGTTCACTGAAGCCTCATCAGAAACGGTCCCAGTGTAAGGGTGGGTCTCAAGAAGCTATAAGGAAGAGGACAAAGGGAGAAAAGGCTGAGGTATACCAAATTACACACCGAAGATCCGTGGCAACAGATCTGATGGAGTGATGAATCGAAAAATGGGAAATTGTTTGTATGGAGGAGGTCAAGATAAAGGTAGAATAATGAATGTCTACAGACATCTGTAAAACACCGTGGAGGCTCTCTCGTGATTTAGGGCTGCATTTTAGCCAAGATGTGTTGGGAGTCTTGTCATGGATTGATGAAATTATAAAAACAGAAAAGTAGCATCAAGTTTTGATCCACCATGTAATAATATCTAGTTTTTCAGTATGACAGTGATCCTTAACATACTGCCAGTGCAGTAAAAGCATATCTGAATAGAAAACCACACAGTGAAACACTATCAGTCATGGATTGGCCTCCCCAGAGCCCGGACCTCAACATTATTAGAACAGTGTGAGATCATCTTGACCGAGAATGAAACAAAAAGCAGAAACATCCAAAGGAGAGTTTTGATTGTATTTCAGGAAGCCTGGAGAACTATTCCTGAAGACTGCTTAAAGAAATGAGAAGAAGCATACTGTGTTGAAGAATAATAAGGACCCCAAAGCACTTTACACTACATTCAGTCATCCACACATTCACACACTGGTGATGGCAAGCTACACTGTAGCCACAGCTGCCCTGGGGCGCACTGACAGAGACAAGGCTGCCGGACACTGGCGCCACCGGGCCCTCTGACCACCACCAGTGGTGGTCAGATGGTCAGTGGTGGTAACAATACCAAAAATTGTGAAAATGCTGGTGTGATGCAAAAGATGTTGGGGACTGCAGTGCATTTCTTCCATTTTGACCCCCCCCAACAAAAAAAAAAAAACCTAAACTGGGATCCAGTCACTGAAATATTATTCCCTGTTGTGCACTACTGATTGAAATAGCACAGGGTGGCATTAATAATGTAGAAGAGAAATTATGTTTTTATTTTTGTAGCAAACAATCTTTTTACCCTCCGAATAAGCTCCAAAATGTATAAAAACGCTCTTATGTGCAGAAAATTTTTAAATTCTATTTGTTATTAATTCCAATTCAAACTGTTTTCCTGCATCGAGTCTCCAGATATGTGATCAGCACAAAGTTATAAAAGCTTAGCAAGTGTGTCCTGGACACCTACAGTACATGATACCAAAATAAATCAATCAATTACAAACTCATACAGCCTTGACAGGTCTAATGACTACAAATTAGTCTGATCAGAGCAAATATATCCACATGATATGGATGAACTGAACAAGATTTTATCAGGAAGTTGGACAATATTTTAATTGACTAAATGACAATCACTTTAATCTATTAAGGGGGAAAAAAACATGTAAGAGATGATACAGTATTGCTGGAAAATCTGGAACACGGTCCTGTTTATCCCATAAACTACAGGCTGACTGTTTCACTTCTGAAATTAAGATTTCAGTAGTGGAAGGAAATTTAAAAACGGGGACAGTGCGACTTACTAACTGTGCTCAATGACATGCTCAGATCGCTTCTTTTCTTCTTCAGGTGTTGCATGAATCTTTCACTGCCTCCTCATACTTTCTCAGGGGAACCAGGATTGAAGTGTAAGCCGGCTTTGCTTTACCTCTGCCGTCTGTGGCAGTTTCGAGACGCAGCCTTCGTAATTTGTGGCGTGTTCTCCTCCCACACAACACGCCGAGACTTCACCTTGACTTTTAAAAGGGACGATCAGCTCGGCGAACTGACAGCAGACAGTCGGTCCTTGGCTGCAGTGAGGAGGGAGATCAATGGTGAGACTAATGATGCTGTGCGTTAACTAACTTTGGGAATCCAAGAAGGACTGAAGAAATAGATGATAAAAATAAAAGTGTCACGAAAAAGACACACAAAAAGTAAATAGAAAACATGTTACGTAATATAATATATGCACAGGCAGCCTAAATATGTAGACAAACTTACTGCAAGTACTGCTCTCTGTATTGAGGATGTTTTTAATGGTTGTTAAAGCCCAAATTAAGATACATTTTACTGCTGCAGCATACAGTATTTTTTGCTTTGTTTTGGCCGACAGTGTGCTTACAGCTTTGTTAAGGCAGTTTAGGGATAGCAGTAATGGAGGGCCATTTCAATGGGAACATGCTCGAAATAAGCCTCATGGTGTCCGCAGTCATTTTCTATCACGCTCCTGTGGCTGATTTGTACCTTATTTGTTCCAAAACCTTATGCAAAAGCTTCCCAGAAGAGTGAAGGTTGTTACAGAAACAGTACCACAGTTAGCTGTTGGAACAAAGCAAACAAAAATAAGCTTTAATGCTGAAGTCAATTTATAAAAAAAGAGAGAAAAAAGAGAGCCATTGCAGGGGGCGCGTATGAATAAAAAAAAAGAATGCTTGTAAAACTACGGGAGGCCTAGCAACAAAAGTTTGGTAACGACTGGGTTATGGTGAGACGTCTGGTGATCCTAGGTCAGAAACTGAGGGGGTGGTCAGGAGCAGCCCCAGTTGGAATGTCAAGTGGCTGTGGCCTCTCTGGCAGAGACTGCGCTGACCAGAGCTGTTAAGTGGTTTCAATTACTGGGCTAATTAGGAACAGTCTTGTACACTCTTACCTCATTTTTGAAGATTTGAATGGCAGCGTCTGCTGGTTGGTGTGAATTATTATTGGCACAAGAAACTCCCTAACATATAGGTGTGTCGTCAAACTGTAATGAATATATTAAGATAAAGTTCTTGTCAAATGAGAGTTTTTGGCTTTAATTTGCTTTATTTATTCATATGTAATTGAACAAGCACTTTAACCTACAATAGGCCTATAAAATGTATGATTAAAACAAGTTCAGTGAAAATATAACAAAACTGGTGTACTGATAAAACTAAAAATGAAAGACTGGTGAAACCCCTGTTATTGAATTGTCTACTGATGTCACTCGATTCAAGGAGCACGGATGAGGAGGTGAGGAATGACAAGCTTACTTGCTCATACTCACACACTCATAGACATTCATAGACGGCCCGACAGGTGACGGGTGAGATCAAAGCCTGAGCAGCTGGTGGTCTCCTTCCTCTGGAGACGGACAGATGGCGTGCCATTAATTAAACAGAAACCACTGTGGGCTCAGCCCACCTGAGATTAAATGTCTCCCTGCTGAACTTAAATAGAGATTTCTGTGGAGAAACTGAGGATCTCTCCCTCTCTTCTCTCTCTTTCTGTCACTTACACGTCATGTCTCCATCACTTCATATGAAATTGCATTTTCCAAAGTCTAGTACTTCACCCTAATCTTAACTGAATTTGACCCTTACTTTGAATCAATTATTCATTCCAAAATGTGATTATTTACTTTGCAGGAACTTGCTTTTTGCCCTCAAAATGGACTGGGTTCCTTATAGCATAAATATGTAACCATATACCTTCACAACATGAGTAAATAAAACTAATAAAAGGGCATTAAAGAGCACCAAAGATGTTAAGTGTTTTATCCAGTTGTGAAGCATATTAGCCTCTTGCCATTCAGGCAGCATGAGTGAAAAGCTAGAAAATTTAAACAGCTATGCCAAGAATGAATTAACTGATAGCCAAATAAATTAAATGATTTTGTTAATGCTGTATCGCAGTGTTAGTGTGAAATACTAAATACGCTTGAACGCAATCCAAGCCCCAAAGTAATGATTATTTTGGATTCCCAAGAGACATTTTAATATCTATCTTTGAAATTATGTGCTCTTAAAATTTTATAGTCAGCCCCCACAGTGTGTTTGATCATCTGTCTCAGCCAATGAGGTGTGCGTGTGTGCGTGTGGCTTTCAGCTACAAGTAGTAGAACCAATTTTGGGAATACAGGTAATATATTAAAGGGCACAATAAAAACATGCATACAAATGGCTTAGAGTAACATAATGTATGAGCATTCTGCTTTGTAAAGGCCAGGTTGTACTTCACTTTGCTTCTCCTTCATTTTTATTTGCAACAACATTAAAATAATTGGACAGGTAATTGTCTGACTTGACTTCAACGTTCATTAACTTATGAAGCAAAACTCTGCAGATATTCCCAGCACACTGTGCTCATACGTGACACACACACAGTGCATATGCAGGGGGGAGTAAAAGTAAAATGCTCTACACCCGTTACACTAAATCACATTATAGGAAATTCAAGCCCAAAATTCAAGTAATGATATTTAATATGAAGGTACCGGGATTCGCTAAAAAAAAAAGAGACAAAAAATAGATCCAACTGTGCTGTCCTTTATTACAGTTACAGATTCAAGCATGAACACTGATCACTTGTTTTCTGTTTTCTGTTTCTCCCTGTATCCCAGTAGAAGCACTTAGTGTGCTCAGGATGAAATATGTATCTCTTTAGCCAGCACTGCTGGTAAACTCTGCTGCATATCATGAGTCTCACATCTCCCCATAATCCACCTATAGACTATATTATAAAGGGTAATGCTTTGCAGAAGAACACATCAAGTAGGAATTTAAGGTTAGGCATGCAACAGTGTGCCTTGTTCTGGCCACAGCATTTTCTGTGAAGTGCTGTAACACTTTGTGAAAGGAGTCTGATATGGGTCAGTGAGTCAGGATATGCTGGATTTTACCGCCAGTAAGACTGGTGTTTTTGCCACTGTTACTCTCTGTTAGCCGCTGTTAGCCGCTGTTAGCAGCGGTGAATGAATAAGCATGTTTTTGCACATTTTCCTTGCGGGAAGAAGGGGGCATTGTCTCTTTCCTTTGCATTTTCATTTCTTTGGTCAAGGGGAGTCTTTCTCCTACGATAAAATTATCCTTCATAACTTGAGTCTGAAGGTCCAAGCACAAATTAAAATTTGCCCCCACAGCACACCTCCACAGGACTTCTTTTCTGCTCCATCTTGGGTGATGTGGCCTATCTTTTTTTTTTGTTAAAGAAATCCACACTGCAACTTCAAACAAAATGAAAAAAGAAGAAAAAACACAACAGAGGTGTTTCTGGGGAGACAATAACGTGACAGACCAGCTGCGAAAACAACAAGCTAATGGCAAACATGCATCTACATTGTTATATGAATCATATGAATCATGCATATACAAACTTTACATGAATTTCTCACTGTGATCCTGTTTTGGTTTCTGTCACTTCCAAAGCGTTGCAGCGTTTTTCTGGTTGCTGGTATTTTCTTAAGCTGCAGTGCGTTTGACCTCTCGGGGACGTCGTATTATCCTGCAAATCCCTGACAAATAAGAATTAAGACAAATAAGGTTTTCATGCTGTTAGATGGAGATAGTGTGGGTAAATAGAAAAAGGACGTATCAGGTTTAGTTACTTTCATTCATTAAATTAATGCTTTGCCACAAGAACCACAATTCTAGCATCTTCTGATATCCATAGGGCATTTTTAACAGGCTGTATATTTTATGTAATATTATAATGAGTTACTACGTTAAGTAAATAATTCACCGCCAGCATAGGAAGTTCTTTTAGTTTTATGTAATGGTATCTGAAAGTACCTTTTTAAACCTGGGTCATATTTGTTGAGTCACTGCTATAGTTAGCATCCTGTGACTACCACTTGCCACGCTGTTCTGTCGTGTCAGTAGATGCTACAAACTATCAGCAGCTGCCCTGCTGGAAGAGAAAGCTGCAGTAAGCCCCCACCACCACCACCACCACCTGCCCGGGAGCTCCTGCGGTGGATTCCCCACAGGCTGAGCCGGCTGACGTCGCCCTCGGTTACCTCACGGAGCCTGTCTCCTCGTGTCAGCTCAGAGCTGTGCATCCCGGCTTGAATACTTCACCCCTGGATTTCCAATAAGAGGAAGGCTGTGTGTGTCTGTGTGTGTGTCTGTGTGTCAGGTGTCTAGTCTCCTTTCAAGTAGTAAACAGTATTTCAAGTGGTTTTCTCAGTGTGATGTTTTTGTCATTACAAAGAATGTGCCAGGTATATTAATATTTGAAGACATTTATTATATAGCAAGGTAAGTCACTGCTTATATTGTAGCTCAGAGTGAGAAATAACTTTGGTATAATGTTTGAATGTCTGGATGGGTAACAGGGAAAGAATCATTTGTTATTTGCCCTAAAATCCCCTGTTGAATCCCATCAAGTCAGTCAGTCAGTGTTTTGAACTGCCTGGATCACGCTGAAAACACTTCAAAATAAAATCATCTCTTTCAGCTGAGCAAAGAGGGAAAGAAAGACAGGCAGAAAACGCACACCAGCAGCGAACCAGCAAGAAATTAACTTTTAAAATGCACAGTAATTAGTTCTGCTGATCTAGACTCCCCGTGGCCTCGGCTTGGCCAGCCGCACACGTCGATTTCTGTCAAAAGATGTGGCCAGAGCTCCCACAGGCTGCGTGGCTGAACGCTTCTGTTCTTGTCATTGCCATCACATCACAAGTGTCCCCTCAGTCCCTGTCCAATTAGAAGCCGCTGTGGACTCAAACTTTGCACAGTCATGTTGCAGAACCTGTGGCAGGACGAGGTGGGGAAGAAGAATGCAGCTTCATTTGTTACTGAATTAAAGTTTTCTGACAGATTTGACAGAAAATCCTCCAATGTTTGAGGATGATTATGAATTCTGCCAGCAGAATATTTTCTCTTTTAAAAAGTCACAAATTACCTAGCATAACAGGTATGTTTGAGCAAGCAGTGCACACCTCCTAAAGCTTTTCCAATTAAAATAAAATTTTACATGAATTATTTAAAATGTTTGTCCTGCAGTCTGACCAAATATTAACAAAGAAATCAAACCTAATTGGAGTTAACAGCATATGCTGCATTTACAATTAGTTGTCAGATAAAATAACAAGGTGCTTTTCTTTACTTTAAGCTTCAGTCACACAGTGACGTCCTGGCCTCCCTGCCACAAGGGAAAAATAACCTCTTTGTAATTGCTCTGGTCTCTCACAGATTGCTGCAGTCACCTGTAGTTTACAGTCACCTGCAAACTACAGGTGACTGCGGCAAATACCCCTAGTGGTAGTGAAACTTGTAATAGTTGCACCTTTTGAAACACCTTATCACTGAAACCAATGAAACCAACAAGATTCAAAAGGTGCAACTTTTGTTTTCATCACTCTCCACAGTTTCACGGCCGCTTAGCGTGTAGTTGGAAAGGGTTTGCAAACAAATCAGCATCTAGCAATTAAAGGAATGGCAAGAAGGCTTTTGGTGCAGCGCTTTATAACCCTTTTCAACCATTTTTACCTATCAACAGCCAGCAACTACTCACGACTGGTCCAGAAATACTCATGTCATGCCACAAAGGTCTGACAACGAGAGCAGTTATTGCTTCCAGCTACAGCTCTGTCCTCTCTCATGGTTATTTTATAGGGTTTTTCACGTGATCTCAGGATGGTGGTCCAGTCAGTGCTTTGTTGTGTTGACAACGTGGCGTTGCTAGCACTCCTATTGCCAGTTTTGGGTTTTTTCAGTCTAATTTTCCAGGACTGGTTAAGGATTCCGGGAGAAACTTGAATCCGACAGCCCATTCATGGTTGGTTCATAGTCTTCTTCTTCTTTTGTTTGTTTTAGCCGAGGCTCTCATCTCTTTCTGCTTCTGTCCGTCCTTTCTATATTTCCATTATTAAAAGCTTCTTGAATGGCAGGAGCAGTGTGGCATCTTATATGTTGGGTTTTTCTGAGTCATAAATTTAGGAACTGTAACATATGGTATTAAGTTTTACATTTAACGGTTCAATTTTAGAAGAATTTCAGAAGACCTTCCCATTTAAGAGAAATGATAAATGTGTATCTGGACAGATATTCTTCAGCTAAAAATGTGTATTTGTACAGTAATTGTATGCTTACTTAAATTTAGAACTATACAGACAAACTATGTGCTGACTTAAAATTGCCAGTTTATTAGATATATCAGCAGACACTAAGGAATAATCGTTTTTATCAGTTCCTTTCAAGATATTTTTTTGAAAACTATTGTGCTACTGTAGCCGTTGAAAATAGTGCAGCCACATAGCTACTAAAAGGGCAAAAATCAATCAGACAAGGCAGGAAAGATCTAAAATAATCCTACATTTTGTACATTTTGTGAATAAACACAGAACTGTAGACATAAGTCAGACCTAGAGGGCAAACTCCCTCCAATGGCATGACCTTTCGTGTTAAGACTCAGTCATTCACATTCCAGTGCTAAATGTCACCAAATGCCACATCAAGTATTCCAGCTCGTCAAGTCACAGGCTGAGATGTGAAATATGATTAAAGAGCAATAAAGGCCTGATGTGTTATTGCACAATCTTTTTGGGAGTCAGCCTACCTGCTGCAGTCAACGGCATTAAGAGCAAAATTGTCACGTTGCTTGAAACTAAAACTGTGGTTTAGCCAATTAGGGCCCCCGTGATGCTGAGAGCTGTGGGGAGATGTTTAAGGAATCAATAGCTAGTTAATTTCATGCAGGGCACAGAGCGTGGAGCCAAGCCTGGCGATTATGTTTGAGAACACTGAAGTAAATAAGAGTGTTTACCCGTGTATTTATACATCTCAAAAAAACAGATTCCTGGCTGGGAACATAGTGGCATTATACACGCTTAATTGAAAGACTTGACAAATAGGCTGTCCGCATTCACCGGCTTAGCATTGATTCAGAGCGAACGGGAACAGGACCGAAGCTTTACTGCAAAACAGACCATTTTCAAGAGAAAAGTCTTAAGTTGAGAGTGAGAGTCTTGCAGCCTATTCGCAGTCTCCTCAGGCTTGCTGTTGCAGTCTCTTGATGAGACCTTGGCTCAGATGAGCCTCAGATGTTTTCACACTCCGTGATCAGCCAAGAATCTCAAGTGGTCATGAAACACGTTTTGATTGACGTTGTTTTGTCACTCAATCACTTTGCATTTAAACCTCAAAACAAGGAGGAGAGGCTTGTTGGGTAAGCTGAAAAGAACCTGGGTGTTAAAAAGTAGGACGAGAGCATTTAAAGACTACAAATGCTAACCTAGAGTGATAGTGAGGTGGGGGAGTCCGTTTCTTTGTTCTTTGCCCACTTTGTGGCAACTTGTAAGTTTCTTATCAGTATTATTTGATTAGCACAGCTTCCTTCTGTTAATTTAGCTGGTTAGTCAAGGACACGAGCTTCGCTTAATCGTCTAGGAGTCGAATGAAGAAGAGAAAAAGAACTAAATCCCTCTCTAAATCCAGCTAACCAGCCAAATCATCAGCAAAGTTTTCCCCACAGCATTAAAAGTGTCTGCAAATCAAGTTTCAAATGCGAGTTTCTCAGAGAAACTAACACAGCTCCACAGAGACCAAATATGTGGAGTCTGAACTGCCAGAACATAGATTTCCACATCCTTCATCCATCAAGGAACAAGAAGTTTCAAACTTGAAAAATGTTTCCCCGCTGGAAATAGCTCAGGGGTTTCAAAGCATTATAAGCAGGCGTGTGAAGGTAAAATGTGGCCTTGGTCCTTAATGGGAAATTAAAACATTAAATTGTGTGTTACCTTGAGAGGTCACCCTGAGAGGTCATTTCACCAGATTTTTAGATGGCAAATGATAAAATGTCACAATGATAAAATGTGGCCAAATAAATAACCTTTAGTTCGATATTTTTTTTATTATTGCAATTAGGTTCAAGAAACAAACCAGCGTTACTCTTTGTGTCTGTCTGAAAATGTAAAACTTTCCTGAATTTAAGAAAAAGATTTATTTCCAAAAACAGCAGGATGCTAAAGTTTTAACAAATATTAGTGAAAGTGACTAAATGGGACTTTAAACATGAGGAAGAAGAAAAGCAGAAGAGCTTTAAAGCTGCACGGTGGCTAATGCCAGCATGGGGGTGAATCTAAAGTGCTAGAGTCTGAGGCGCCTGGACTTCTTTAAGGTCCGACTCCAACTATCAGCCACATATAATGGGGAATTTCAGTTCAGCTGTAGTAGTGCGTAGGCAGTCTGTGGGAGGCTTCAGACTGCTCGCAGTCAGTGTCAGAACTATGTGGTACAGCTGGTCTGTGGGCCACTCTTGCTTGTGCTGTTGCTGACCTGACAGCCAGCCGTGGAGAAGGTCAAAGTTCTAACATACAAAGAGCTAAAATGAAACAGAGACAAAAATAATGAAAACTGTCCACTGCAGTCTGTGCTTTTTATACTGCTGTCTGTTTTTTGATTGGGTTTTTTGTGCTTCTCCCATTCTAGGTGAACTCCATTGTCGCTCCCTTCCCTGTTTCAGTCAAATATCAACCAACCAGTGATCCACATGAAGCACCATACATTTGAGATTTATGGTGGTTGTAAACCCCTCTCCATAGGCAAATAGCTTCACAAATGGACACAACTGCACTATCATAAATTAAGCATAACATAGCCCTAGGTCGCAGTTTAACCACCATTCACACCTCAGCCCATGTGACCTGGACAACTTTGAAGATGGTAGGGTGGCGAAACAACTCACGAACACGTCTAAACATGGGATTAATGCATGATAGCAGCCCCTACAGCTAAACAGCTGGGAATCTTCATTAGCTTTTCAAACTAAAGAAACCTTTAGGAAGTGAGGTGGAAAGTTTTTTTTTCTGAATGCCTGAGAACCTTCACAGACTACTTTATACATGTGGATGATGTATTTAAAAGTGAATCGATCAGTTAAGCTGTAATGAAGTAACATGCCAAGTTTCTGGGCAAACTGAATCTGTAACATTCAGCCCATGGTCATAGTTCAACCTGGTTTCCAAACAGTTTGTGATTTAGTCCACAAATTTTCAAACATGTTTTTGTGTTCGTCAATAAATTTTCATCAGTCCGCTCTCATGCACTAATAAAAAGGAAAAGGTAAACATTTAAAGGCTGGAGGGGCGGCTTTGCACATGTTAATGCATACTTGGTGGCTTCACTGGTGGAGCCATCCACTGAATTGTTAACAAGGAAACAGTGTTTGTTCATACAGGACTGCTCACAGCTAGCAGTCGTAAAGTACTTTGGAGAAAATAACATTTCAAAATCAGATACAAGAATATAAACACACATTCTCTGGTTGACTGGTCCTCACTGGTGGTGTCATGCAGGATGGTTCGTTGGTATCATTTTATCTTTAAATCTATTTGTGGTTGACTCCTCTCTTATTTATCAGAGTACATGTTACACAAACAGTTTAGTCGTAGTCTACGGTCTCAGGATGTCATTACATTCACTGATCTATCGGTTCATACGGAAGCTCGGAAAGAAGGCGTTCTCCTTTTCTGCCCCATCTTTAAGCCCCTCAATTGATTTCACTTGCAGACTTTAAAAGAGCTACAAATTATTTTGTGAAATCATCACTGAGAACAATCCTAGATATTTAGGGATCATTTATAGTTGTAATTTTAATATATTTATCTGAAACAGGGTGTTCTTGTGAATGAGCCAGTGTATTTCAAGAGGAGTACCTGCATAGATAAAGGTTCTCCGAACTCCGTAACAATGCTTCTTGCACCAACCGCCCTCACAGAGCCTGTTGGTGTGTTCTGGGTCACTAACCAGTTAAAAAACTAATAATAGTCTCTTTAAGTCAGAAAGGAGACGTTGCATCACAGATTTAGGAATAACATTGTTGCACATCCTCCTCCATCCTTCTCCACACATGACTTTTCAGCTTTTGGAACCGAAAAAGTCAAGTTTAGACTTGTCAGGCCAAAGAACAGATTCTTGGTGGTGGGAAATGCCCCGAATGAGAAAGGATGGCGGCTGTGTTTGGCTCTGCCTCTGCTGGTATTGCTGTCTCTTTTGAGTTGCCCTCCTCCCTTTGTTTTATTGATTCAGAGGCGGCTTTTAAAAAACAGCTAAAGACCTCCTATTTAAACAGCCATTAAAGTAATTCTGTGTCTGACCTTGCGTTGTTCATGTTTTGTTGCATTTGTGTTTTTCTCTTGGTATCAGGCGCTTTGTGACCTTGTCTGTGAAAGCTGCTTTATAGATAATCTTTACCTGCCTACTTTTGTATTTCGTGCCACAAGCGTTTCACTTCTTCTCACTGGGAGCACTTTCTTTGCAGCAATTCCCGATGTGTTGACGATGAGAGGGAAGCACTGATTTGGAATGAACAGTTGATAACTCTAATGTATTCATCCCCTGCAGTAGAGGCAACTCTTGGTCTCTTCTTCCTTGAAAGAGTTTTATGGTTTTTACGACTGCTCTTGAAGAAACTTTCAAAGTTCAAAGGACTGACTCATCTCCAAGTCCTGAAGTAATGATGTTTCTCTACATTTATCCTAGCGATCTTTTGTATAAATGACTGCAGTAGTTAAGTAGAGGTCTTTGCTGTGTTTCCACTACCTCGACACAACAGATGATTATCTGAAGTATTCCAGGTTTCGAACTCATCAGACTTTTTGATGTGTAGAGAATAACTACTCATTCTACTAATTTCACTTTATTTTTTCCTATGTTCAAACTTTTGGATATAATGCAATATTTTTACCATTCAGAGAAGAAAAGGTCAGTCCACTAACATAGTTAAGTTATTAACAACAACTCTGGTGACTGGTTAATAATTTTAACTCATAATTTTCCAAATAAAAGTAGAAGAAGACAATAATCGCTGGGTTACGCTCGTCAAATATGAAAGTTTGCTGCTGTTCTTTGCCTTATATGATTTTATTAATGGTGCTCATTTTCTCTCAGGTTCTGTCCTCGGGTCCCTAATGGCTGTGTGTGCATGTGTGCATGCACGTGTGTTCAGAAATGTCAACCAGGAGGCTGTATGAAAATCATATCCGGCTGTAATTATGAAAAATGGCAGCGTGCTCATCCTGAAGTGAGGCATCATTACAGGCTCGAATCCGTGAGACAGAGCGAGATGAGAGACTAAGCAGAAAAGGGACAGACAGGAGGGGGTTGGGGCGGAGGGGGCGGGGGGACCGAGGTAAATGTGCATCCATTATGTGAAGAGCATGGTGTATTAGTCGCTGCGGCTTAGGTGCCGGTCATTATGTTTCCATCCACTCGGAAAATATAGGGCTAAACACTCGACGACCAAAGCGAAGCTGCATTAGACGCTGCAATACTCACAATACAAACTGGTGCAGAAAACAGAGAAACTGAATGAGAACATGTTACATTACTCGATGTGTTGATGTCGGGTCTGCTAACAGTGATGACAGGCGTGTGGGTTGCATAATGAAGGGCCGGTACCGTTGCCATTTAAGCCTGTCTTAAAAACAGCCGTGTGCCTGTGTGATCTTTGAAATAGGTCTTATTAGCTGTAATCGTTCATCCTGTTCATGTTGGCCTTTAAGAGGTCACCTTTTAAAAGTGTTGGGAGACAAGATCTACTATCCTCCATCTTTTTGAGGACAAAATAAAAGAGGATTTCAGTTTTTTGGGAAAAAATATAAAGCCTCATATTATCTCCAGCTTTTCAGATTAGTCAGTCAAATGGACATCTCCCAAAGTTGCAGCCATTCTGCTCTAAAATTCCCTCTTTGTGTTACAGATCCTCCACAGTAGCTCAGCAGGGACGCGCTATCTGTGGAAAAACAAAGAGGGCCTTTTTTTTTGTTATGTACAAGCGATGTTCTAAAAGTTTTCATAATGTTGAAATTTGCTTTGGGGATCTGTTGGGCGCAAAAGGCAGGCAGGTAGGTGGTTTATTCAGCCGAAGCAGCACAAAGCTTCTTTTTTTTTCGTTTTTTTTTTTTTCTGAAGGTTGAAGATGTGTCTCAGATTTTCAGCTGAGATTTATGTCTGCTTCCTTAAACCAAAGCAAACCACATACTCAGAGCAAATGTGCAGAAATGACATGGCAGTGCTTAAAATTTTAATTGAGCATTTTATATAATCACTCCTTCAGCTTCTTTATAATGTAAGAAAATATCATTTAGTTAAAGTTAAAACAGGACATGCTGATCTGAGTGCAGTGTCATTTTTGCAGGATTTTACTGCATTGTACTACAATCACTCAGAGCAAATATGTAACTTTGCTCGATATTATTTGATTTATAGAACTTTAACGTCAGATGAACTTTTCATTATGAATACATTTCTTAGAGGCAAAGAAACAGATTTTGCAGTTTCACTAGAAGCAAATAAAAGTATACAGTGATATTATACATATTATACAGTAAACTACAATACAATAACCCTCCACTATAATTTTGCCTTACAGTTTATGGTTAGTTGTTGAAGTACTGAAAATATGATAGCCTGTTATTTTGTTACTGTGTTGCCAACTCCCCATTCTTAAGCAAAACAAAGCTATAAGACAAACTAATCATATAGTATGAAGCTAAAGGCTGTAGCTAAATTTGGAGCTGAGAACCAGACTGTTTAATCCTCTCCTTACAGATGGACAGGCAGATGCATCAGTTAATATGTTAAATGTTTGTTCATAAGACGACAATGTTTAAAAGAAGACTGAAAAATTATGGCTTGTTTGAGGGGTTTTCAAATAGACAGCCTCTTCGCTCTATAAAAAACATGGTAGCACAGCTTAGGTTAAATAATACCTGAAACTACACGACTTCTGGAACAATGTCCTTTAGAGCTGTTTGTATGTTTCTATTAGAACTATTATTTTTAGATTTTCTAACTTTGTAATGTATTTTATTGTTTAATGTAGTTATTGTTCTTACAGTGTTTGTATGTGTTTTTACAGAGATTAATAAAGTATTCTGATCCTGATTTGGACGAAAAAAGACGGAGAAAAAAGTGGAGTTTGGTGTTTTATGTTTGGTCATAATGCACATAAACATAAAACACCACATCAAGTATCAAACACGGTGGCGGAGGAGTGAGGATTTTGGCTCGCTTTGCAGTTACAGGACGTGGTCCAGTCCAAGTCCAGACCTAAACCTGAGTGAAATCCTGGGACCTTAAATGAGCTGTGCAGAAATGGATGCCAGCAAATGAACTGAAGCAACATTGTAAAAAAGAGTTGACCAAAAGTCCTCCACAATGATCTGAGCTACTGATAAAGTCATCCCAAAAGTATTAGTTCTCTTATTGCTGCTAAAAGACAAGCTATTGAAACCGGGGGACTTACTTTCTCTTTCCACATAACTGTAGATAGAAAAAGAAAGAAATCCATCCCCGTCCATCAGAAACATCATTATCTCAAGGTCATTTTCCACTGTTGAAATAAATTGCTTTCATATTATTAGAACATCATCACTTTCTCTATTTGGAAAATTCTTCATAACATATTAATGATCATTTTTCAAATCGCCCATTATTTTCTTAATACCAAATTAGGTTTTATAACTCGCTATTAACTGCAGTGAATGAATTATCCTGGAGAGAACTGTCACATACAGCAAAATTTGTCAGCCAAGGAAAAAGCTCCAGAAAAAAACGAGATATTTTCTACCCAAAGTTTGAGATCTTATATGCACGAAAAGCTTGCTTGTACTCGGTGCCCTGGTAGATCTATTTGAATCACAAATAACATCATAAATTTGCAGAGCACAAGGAGCCAGGGATACACAATGAACCATTGACTGGGAGCTAAAATCCCTGAGACGACATTTGCATCTCAATAAAAAGCCCTTGCATAGCAGGTTAAGGCCTCCATCTATCTCAGCATGCAAAACATCAAATCATAGCAAATTGTTAACAAATAATGTGTTGACTGGGACAGTAATTATAGAGACATATGCTCATAAACAATACACAGCATGTAGCATATGTGCATTGATATGTGTTTATTTCCTTTCTATGAAATTTCTCACATCTCCGGTTTACAAAGAAAAGTTTTACTTGCCTAATTGACACTGAATAAATCTAAGAATGCTGAAATAGAAAACAATAAATGCAGTGATGTGAGAGCATGGATTGCTCTCTGCACACTGATAAAACTCTGGTGGAGGCATAAACATTAACAGGAGGTGTTATTCCTGTGTGTCTTCTGGTGTTATGAACACAGTTATATCATCATTGCAAGTTTTTTGGTTTGTGGCCAGTAAGGAGGACATACACGAGCAGCATTTAGTCCAAAACAGAGCTGCTAGATGTGTCTGCATCACATTAATACTGACAAAACGTAGCCACAAACCATCCTTGTTCCCTATCTAGACGAAAGCTCGTCCTTGATGGGGAACAAACATCCTCTCTGGTATCGCGGTATTATTTTTAGCCGAGCTTAGATGCAGCAGCCAGATAAAACAGAACTGTACTTGAAATGCTTCCATCACATTATTTGTAGACATTTACATTTACATGTCTTGTCATCCGTGTTGTGACTGGAGGTTTTTCATCAGCTCGGGTGCTTAAAAGCGGCAGAGCAGCTGCTAACGGACTTTTCCATTCAAGGTTAGGGATGGAGTTTAATTCAAAGTCCTCTTTCACTCACAAGGTTGTTGTTTCTCACTGAGTGGAATCGGTTACAAAGACATTGCTGCACTAAGAACTTCCTGATTGCTTTGCTTGAAAGCAGATTGCCGCACTTGTCTTTTTCATGTAGTTCTGCAAATACTTGCCAACTATTAGCGGAGCGTAAGTAAAGCTTGAAAAATGCGACCTTTTGAAAGATGCTGGCCACAACGCCGAGGCACAACACTGAAAACGGGATTTCTATACTTCTGGTTTGTCGAATAACCAAAACAGCAGACAACTTAACACCACATGGTAAGAGAAGTCCTGCGTCTGCAAAACCTCAGTAATGTCAAATGCTGTTGTCTGTTAATTTTTTTTGTTCAATGGCAAATTTCCTGAAAAAAACGAAGGATTTTCATGTTATTCTTTAGAAGTAAAATGATGGTAATTAATTACAATATTGCAGAACACAGGAGAAACATTTTAATTGACATTATTGTCTATTTCATTGGTTGTGTTGTCAAACACAATCAACCACATCTGTTGCATTATAAATTCTATCATCGACTTGTGGGATTTTAACGTGCCTGCGCACGTCTCAGCTTTGTTTTTCTGTGTTATAATTTGTTTGTTATTAGAGACATCTGCCAGACTAAGAACTTATGCAAACTACAGATTTTTACAACTTACGCTCAGAGACGGCCAGCTTTAGTCGACTGAGCTGGTTTCTGTTTAAGAGCACAAGAAGTTAAAAAGCGATGGCCAACTTTAATCTAGGTGTGCACAAAAGGATGGGATCAAACAGTTCAATTAGTGGCTGACAATGAAATCCACAAGTAAAAGAAAATATTGTGTTCTTGTCAATCTTATTTGCTGGGTGTCTTTTTCTTCTTGTTTAGGCCATTTTGACCGCCTTTTCAAAGACAAAACTTTTAACTGCATTTTCTCTCACAGCACCTTGTTTTTGGGCCACAAACATCTCTTTTTCCTCCTGACAGGGTGTTTTCTTCTCAGACAGCAGCCAGCGTTTAGTTTCCCTTCATACAAAAACAGCCTAGCTTTGACATCAAACCAGGTGTTGCACCTCTTGTGTTCTTACGCTTGGTTTTGTGTTCAGCTTTCTGGCAGGTCACTAGTGCTTACACCTGCTGCTGGCACACTGCCCACTGGAGCTACTCTCTCGCTATGGCAAGCACCAACACAATCACTATTAACCTGTTTACTGTTGTTGGCGCTTTCTATTCTGCTTCTTAACTTCTTTTTGGCAGAGAGAAGTAAAATTTGCTAAGAGTTTGGTTTGAGATTTTTTTAGCAGTATTTCTATTGAGCTTTTAGCTATAGTGCTATAGCATACATCTTTAATGACTTTAAAAACATGAGTTGGTTGCACAAGTTTGGATTTATTTTGGATTTTCTGTAAACCACAGGCTCAAATATATAGATTCACTCACATAAAGCAAGGCCTATTAACTTCTTGCTGCTGATCATTATGGACTACCGCTGTGACTTTCTCTTTGCCAACATTAAAAGGATTTATTTGACAGCACTCACTTGACCAATACTCAGAACAATGGGGAAAGTCCAAGGAAGATGGAAGAATACAAGCCGGAAAGGTCTCTTGGACTCATTTCTAAACAACTGCAAGATCAGTTTAAACAATTGTATGCAAGTACAAATTGTTTGGACGTATCACCACTTCGCCACCAGGGCTCAAGCCTTGAAACTGGAAACAGCTGGAACGCCAACGTCACTGTTCACAGTGAACCAAGTTTAACATTGCCATGCACTGAGAGGGTGCTGACCAAGAAATAAGACCCTGCACCAAAATCAAAACATTCAAGCTTAACTGAAATGTTCTGCTGCCCACGCAGACAAGCTAAATGCCTTCTGGAGAAAGTTTTATAGTCAGATGAGACAAAGATTGAGCTATTTGGCAACAATGACAAGAGGTGTGTTTAGAGGAGGTTTCCAAACCTGAGAACATTGTACCAGCTGTCAAACATGGTGGTGGTAACCTCATGCTGCGAGGCTGGTTTGCTGCTACATTTCACAAAGTCGATAATGAAGAACGAGGACTACCTCCAAATTCTTCGGCTTTACCTCAAATCAATAAGTCGACGGCTGAAATGTGAACATAGTTGGTTGTTTCAACAGGATGACAATCTGAAAGTCATATTAAAACTGATTTAGAAAGCAGGCTAATATTAAACTTCTGGAAGGGCCTTCCCACAGCTCCGACCTCCTGCTTTAAAGACGTTTCTCTGTCAGGAAACCAACCAGTTTAAATCTACCAGTTCTGCCCGAATGGTCAAATATGGCTACCAATAGTGTCTGCTCGAGGTGCAACTTGAGAAGGTATACTGAAACAAAAATTAGTGGAGGTGTGTGTATATATTTGAGCCTGTATGTACAATTTTGATCCTTTGTGAATTAGTGAAATCAAAATAAAATCAAACAAGTGATTGAAGATGTATGCTGTTCAATCCTTTCACCGTAGAAACAAACAAATTCAAAGAAATCATTAAGAGCACAAATTTACCATACCAGTCATGCTTGGCTAGTATAACACAGTGTATATTAACTTGTGATTCCAACTGTATTTAACATTATAAGGTTGTAAACAAAAGCGAAATAATGCTCGGTGCATATCAACCCAGGCACAGTAAGTCAGAGTCAGACAGGATAATCACAAAGTAGCAGTATCTCATCATATTCTCCTGAGTGGATGGCTGTGCAGCAATAAGATAATATGTGTGAAGACGTGTAGCCAGCTCCCTCTCTCAAAGGAAACAGTGAGCACATGCTGCAGGGGTTTCATTTCAATGCCTGCCACCAGCATTGATTTAAGGCCCGGCATCAGCAGAAGCCTCATTTAGGAAAGTCATCTGTCTCGCCTGCCTGGGCCTGCTAAAAGGTTATTTAGCTGCCCAGTGCTTAGAAGCAATGGGTAGAGGCTAAAGAAGAGCGCAGTTGTTGTGCGCTCGTTTTGGCTATTGATTGTTATGACCTGTTTGTGCTGACCTGTTTTACGGTGCGTCCACAGCTGGTGTCAGAAGAGAAGCAGGATTGACCCAGGGTGCGAAGGCTTACAGGGCTTAATTTGGACGGTCGCCGTTAAATGGTAAACAAGTTTACCAGCACAGCTAAAGCTCCCAAATGAACACATTATGTGTCATTGTTACAGCTGCTCTGTCCTGTACTTGTGTACATTACCTCTGGCCTCAGACCTGGTTGCAAAATACTGTTAGTGGGCACAGTTTGTGGGTCGGTGACAATGAAATCAAACCTGCCAAGCTCAATGTGATGGCATGTCTTTTGGGGCGTGATGCACTGTGTATTATTCATCACAAATTTTTCCAGCTTGTATATCCCCAAAATCAAAAAAGTGATGTTTTTACATATTAGAAATGTTAGTGAGCTTTGGAGGTTGTGGGATAATATTTTTCACTTTTTAGTGAGAGCTCAGACAGGAAACTTGGCATTATTGTCTTGAACGGTTTAAAACAAAGCAAGTCAGCATATTTCTGTAGCACAAATCCAAGTCCAAAATGTTGATTTAAGCAGTTACTGCAAGAACAAATTTAATAGAAGCTGATGACTTCATGTGATTACACTGTGAGTGGTATTCTCTTCTATTAGTGGAATAAAAATAATTTTGGTTAGTCACAATATAAAAATGAAGCTGCTTTTTACAGAATTGTCTGGCAGCACGTGTCATAAAGTGAATAATGATAATTGTAGATATGCAAAATAACTGAGGGAAGGCACAACTTTATCTTCAAAGGATACCTTTGCTGGGAGTGCTGGGAGTGTAGACACTTTAAGCTACAGTTTTTTGGAATAATTGGATAGTTTCAGGGGTTCTGATTTATGTTATGTTAAATGACTTGGTGTAGGAAATTCATTACGCATAAATAAAGTTAAAAAGCTTCCCACCTGACCAGCACAGAATCCTGAAAAGAAACATCAGGGAGAAAGATTCACCTTTATGTGAATTATGCAAAATTGACTCTGTCACAAGTTTTCTCAAAAACAGTATTTAAGGGGTATTTATAGACACTTTAAAACTGCTCGAGTTAGGCTCTTCAAATATTTTAGGGTAAAAATGTGTGGCTGTGACTCAGGTGATCTAGGTTGCTCCTGATGTAGCCATTACAGGGTAAGTGTGCGTGAAATGTTAGAAAACACTTAGGCATAGATTCAGTTCAGTTGATTAAAGGGGCGATTTATACTGTGAGGTGAAGACCCTACAATAATATAGAGAGAGAATTAGACGACACCCTATAAGCAAGCACTTGGCGACAGCGGGAAGGAAAAACTCCATTTTAACAGGAAGAAACCTCTGACAAAACCAGGCTGAGGGATGGAGACAGAACATAAGACATACTTTGGAAGAGAGCATAAATAAATGTACAATCCAGGTCTAAAATACATGAGAAGCTGAAAGGTTTGTTTTATTTTGTCAAATCATTATTGTGCAAAGTAAAAATTACAGTCGTCATTAAAATATGTTCAGAATTTGCAAATTGATGATGTTTCATCTCATAAATCATGACACAGTCCTCTCACATTCATAAGCTGCCTTTATAGGTTAAAAGTATCAGTATTGGCAATATTGGTCCTGTATTTACTTGGTATCAGATCAATACCAAAAATCACACAGCACTATCTGGTACTATGGCTGTATGAATATGAACTCTCAGGAGTGTTGCTCAAGTTCACATAAAATGATGGATAATTGAAAACATTTGGATGACATAATTTGTCACGTAGGGACTCATACTTTGTTTACCTTGTCTCATATAAAAAGCACATAAAATCATCTTCTCATCTTGATCAGAAAACCCAAAAAACCCTTCTTGCTGCGTCATGCGGTAGCATGAATCTAATTAAAATGTCTTCTGACTCGTACGTAAATGTGAGTTTCCGAAAGTTATATTGGCAAAATGAGAGTGAACGCCATCTAAATTTCAGATTTATTATTAACAGAAACTTTCTCTTTCCACAAAAGCTCATTTGGATTTGGTATATGGTGTCATATCTGGGGAATATCACTCTGAAGATAGATGAAAATGTGTTTTTTTCCCCCTTCATATTCATGCTTTAATATCTGTGAATCCAGGTGTCTGTGGTCAGGTGGCAAGCGTTTGATGAACTGACATGGGATGGCCCTTTCTAAATGAATCCTTAAATCAATATTTGAAAGAACGGTACAAAAATGAACCAGGTTATGTACACGGGTTTAACTCGGCATATCTTGGCACACAACATTACATAATTGTGCATAACAAATTTCCCATTAATCAATAAAACTTTGACCTACACATAGAAAACGCCTCACCAACACTAAACATTGACATTACATATCAATGAATATAAAAGAAATGCCAATAATTTGTCTATCTAATCTCTGAGAGGCCACTCACAGAGTACATCCCCCATGGCGACTGCCCTGCTGTGCGAATTCAGAGAGGTAAGTAAGTAAGTAAAATTTATTTATATAGCGCTTTTCACAGATAAAAATCACAAAGTGCTTTACAACACAGAAAATGGGAATATAAAAACAATATAACAGTAAATAAAACAATGTAAAACAATAAAACTATAAAAACAGCATAAGAAGAAATTAATCAAATGCTTTTCTAAATAAAAATGTCTTCAGCTGTTTCTTAAAAGAATCAATGGAGTCCGTGCAGCGAAGAGACAGTGGGAGAGAATTCCACAACCATGGTGCCACAGTCTGAAAGGCCCGATCACCACGAGTTTTAAAACGAGTGCGTGGTACCACCAGCAGTCTCCGATCTAATGACCTTAAAGCCCGAGAAGATGTATGTGATTTCAGCAGGTCAGATAAATATTGAGGAGCCTGACCATGCAGGGCCCTAAAGGTTAGAACTAAAATTTTAAACTGAAACCTAAAATTTACAGGCAACCAGTGAAGGGAGGCCAAGACTGGAGTGATATGCGATCTTCTCTTGGTGCCTGTTAAGAGACGTGCTGCAGCATTCTGCACAGTCTGAAGACGATTTAAGGCTGATTTGTTAAAACAAGTAACAACGCCATTACAATAGTCTAAACGAGAAGAAATAAAAGCATGAATAATCATCTCAAGTTCAAGCTTTGATACCATTAGTCTCAGTTTAGAAATATTCCGTAAATGATAAAAACAGTTTCGGACCAGCTGCTTAGAATGCTGCTCGAGCGACATCGAGCTGTCAAATATGACACCGAGATTTCTAAGGCTTGATTTTACATAAGGGTCTAAGAAGCTGATATGCTGTCTAATTTCTGGGACCATGTGGTCTGGAGCAATAATTAGAGTTTCTGTTTTATCAGAGTTTAGTTGGAGAAAATTGTCATATAACCATTTGTTGATTTCTGTCAGGCAATTACTTAAATTAGACAATTTATAAAACTCAGACATTTTGAAGGAACAGTATAGTTGGATGTCGTCAGCATAGAGATGATAGGAGATATATAGCGCTTAATAATTTGGCCTAGGGGAAATACATAAAGTAAAAAGAGAATTGGACCCAGGACAGATCCCTGAGGTACCCCACACGGCAAAACTGTTGATTCTGATGTGACATGATTCATGCAAACAGTAAAAGATCTCTCAGACAGATATGATATAAACCATTTTAAAACAACACTAGTAATCCCAAACAAGTTCTCGAGTCTGTTTATCATGATACTGTGATCTACAGTGTCAAAAGCAGAGCTGAGATCCAGCAGGACCAGCACTGTGTATTCTCCAGAGTCTGCTGCCATCAAGATATCACTAGATAGTCTAAGTAAGGCCGTTTCAGTGGAATGCAATTTACGAAAACCAGACTGGAAAGTGTCCATAACAGCATTTTTATCCAGGAAATAGTTAAGTTGTTCTAGTACTACTTTTTCTAAAATTTTCGATATAAAAGGCAATTTGGATATTGGCCTATAACTGTTAGGAAGAGAGGGTGATATGGTTCTGCACCAAGAATTAATGGGTTCTTCTTTTGTCTGCGCTCCTCCTTTCCAAGTTTTATGAAATCCAGCTCGGTAGTTTTTTGTTATCAGGCTGACAGACAAACAGAGAATCCCAGCTATCGTCTTGAAGGAGGAACAATTAGCATGCAGCTGAGTTACAGCTGCTCTCCTGGGATCGCTTGCCACCTCTTTGTGGAACTGAATGATGAGCTTCTGCATAGTTACAGTATTAAAATATTAGTCTGATTGCATTACAGTCAGAATTTGGAACAGGGCATTGTTTTTGGCATAGAAGCTGGCCTTGAAAGCTCCACCTGTTATTTAAGCTACCACAGAGTATTAAGAAGTAAAATGCAAGGCCCCTGTAGAGCTGGTGTGGTTTGTAATTCAAGCAGTTTGTGGTAACGACCCGCTACGCCTTGCCCGAACAGCGATAGATTCTAATCAAAATCTAATCCGTCCCCCAGCATCCTGAAGGAGCAGGTGTACATTAATCTGTTAGTAAAAATTAAGCCTCTTTTTAAAGCCGTGCTGTGTTTATCTTTTAATTAAAACCTGATAAATACTTTACTACATAAATATCACGCATGCAGGGCATATGTGCTTCAATTACTGAACCTGTGTGCCGTTGTTTATCGGGGATAAGAGGTGTCCTATTATGGTAAGATTCCTGCGAAGAATAGATTGAAGAGGCTTTTCTGATTTAAGAGGCTCTGTGTCTGCATGGGCACTGAATGTGTTTGCACATGCTCGGTGTTTTGATACAGTGGTTTCTTTGTGCTTCTTCTAGGCCAGCAAGTCCATCAATGATGCATGTATACAATGTCAATAGCTTGATGAATACAGTGCCTGTCTGACGATGGGAGGCTTCTTTCGAGCAGCTAATCACTTACTCTTCTGAATATAAAAAGGATAATATGATAGAATACCAAAATGCATGAAGCATACTAAAAGCACAGCAATATGCTAGTTTACTTTATTGAGTCTCCTGTTTAATCGTAGCATAGTATATTGATGAACCTGATGTACACATTATTTCATGTGCTTTATTTATTAAAACATCATTAAAGATAAAAATCTACTTTAAGTTAAATAAAGTACTATATAAGAGGAGAATGAGGTAAATGACATCGTTCAGTTTCCAGTTTTTGTGTAATAAAACACACCTCAGCCTTTTGTCTCTGTTTCCCCTCCTTAAAAATGGCTTTAAGGCAGCCACCCATCCACTGAGACCATTTCTGAGGAGGCTTTATTGAACAGTAGATGGATCAATTGAAGCGCCAGGTGCATCTCTCAGGTCCTGCGTCAGGTCTTTGCTGGATTTCTTTCCCTATTTCTTAAGGACATGACTTTCAGATAATGTCCATCTGTTGCAGATAATTTTTTCAGGTCTGTTGTTACTTCTTTTGTCTACCAACTGTCAAATTTCCTCACATTTTTGAAGGACACAATGCACACCATGTTGAGATATGCCAAGGTATTTGCTAATAGCTCTTTGGGAGCTTAAAAGAGCAAAAATACTATTGTATGCCTGTTAAACTGGGTAATCTTTTGCATTTTTGGTTGCTTCAGTTGCAGAAATGGGAATAAATGATGTGCTTTGTGTGATGGGTTGCTAGTAATAAAGTATCTAAATATACTTTAAAAACCTTGAAAATTTGATTTCTGAAGGTCTTTCAATCATCCATTCAAAATGAGCAATAGATTAGTCACGATTTGCAAAGGCAGATTGTGTGGAGATGAGAAAATGAGGACGCAAATGCAGACACAGATGCCAGGGAAGGTTTTAACTGAAAATGAGCCTTTATTTGGTGGCTGTATAAAAACACTTTAAAGCAACAAACAAAAGGAGGAACTGAAAACACCAACAAAACCTAAACTGGGGAAAAGCTAAACAAATAAGACGAGGAACATAGAAAACAACGCAAAACCTGACACTGGGAACGAGGAACCTGAGACATGGAAACACAGAGGAAACGCAGGGGATGATGAGGAGAGTAAACGCAGATGAACCAATGAGGAACAGTGGAAAACACACACTATATATACATACAAACAAACAGGCAGGCAACACAGCTGAACATAATCAGACCTGACGAGACAAAGGGGAAGCAAAACTCAAAACACTGAACATGGGATGCAAGACTCTCCAAAGTAAAACAGGGAACAACACGAACATCAAAACCAGGAACACTAGACACAACACAAGGAACACAAGGGAGGCACAGAGACAAAACGTAGGGGCTGGAAAATCACAAATACTAAAGAACAACTAAGGAAAGTAGAAATACAAAAGATAAAACCATGAAAAACCACTAAATCACAGAACAATAAGTAAACAAAACATAAACACGCAGTCAAAAGACTCCAGACCGTGACAAGATTTTTTTTTAAATTAAACTTTAAAAAAGTGGGTAAAAAAGTAAATAACTAATAACTACTAATCATACTTCTAGTTCTCTGAATTATTACCCTTCTTAAATCTCCACTGCAAATTCATCTTCAACTTGCAGAGTAGTTTCTTCACATTATCATCAAACACACATATACATTTAGCATTCATGGTTAAATCAGTGACTGTGCCCTGGCCAGTCCCCGAGGCAGTCAAACAACATCAAACCAAAACAGTCCCATCACCAAGCTCCACAGGTAGTATGACTTTCTTCTCACATGCAGAATATGTTTACTGTTACTGTGGCCAAACAACTCCATCTTTGATTTTTCTGTCCAGAGGACATTATTTCAAAAGGCCTCATCTTTACCTTTGTTTTCATGGCAAACTGCAGTTTGGCTGAAACGCTCTTCATCAGACAGCAAAGCCTTTTTCCTGGCATGCCATCAGATCATATTTGTGTAACCTGTGTTTTTACCCCTTGATGGAAATTTGGAAAGTATAACTTCATATCTGTTGCCACACTCAGAGGCATCCAAAACATTTTTTTTGTTTTTGATTTTTCCTGGAGGGTTTTAAAGCCTCTTTAGTTGAAGCATGCATTTCAATACTGGGAACAACGAGCACACATGTGAGAGGTTCCACCTGTCCCTCCCTAAAGAGACTGGGTGCCTGATATCAGACAGGACTGTCAACTCATTAAACTGTGTTTCCATCTTCTGTCTCACATTGATTTCTTTCTGGAAAGGGACTCGATTTCCTCCTAACCAGTCCCCGGAGACCGAAAATCTGGCATTATTTTTAGTTGACGCTGATAAAAATCCATGCAAGGAGGCTGGTTTTGTAGAGACAGTAAAGAAGGACAGACTAAAAATGTTTGCCTGTACATGCCTGTCCTCTACTTTCTTCGGCTTGACAGCACCGTTAGTCCAGCCCATTGCTGACTGGCTATTCATTAGCCCTCCGGCGGCACTCATCGGACTGAGAGCCTTTTCGCTTTAGAAGCCATTGTTTCATGTCAGGGTGAATGCAGTTTGTAAAGTGGGGAAATTCAAAGGTCTGTCTGTTGACAAAATCATCTGCATCTAATCTGGAAGCCCTTATTTCATGGATCTGACAGATGTGATAATTAAGGAGTTTCCATGTGACTGGTCTTTTTTCCTTTTAACTTCACCGAAATGTAAAAAAAAAAAACCCTTCAAAATCTTAATTATGCTCTATAAATACACATTCTTTGCAAGCTGTTAACCGGTCAGCAATTTCAAAGTGTCAGACGGAAATGCTTTGCGTGTCGTTTACATACCATTAACTGTAACCCTGTTTCATCCTGAAGCCAGCACTGCCGGTAGGGGCTGACTTTTTATTCTATCACAGCCCTGTTTTGGAGGCAGATGTGGTTTGTGGTGACTAAGCCGTAACCTGTGGCTGCCACTGATCGATCTTGGTTTAATGAGTTTAGCGTGGCAGTTGTGGGAGTCAGATGAGAAAAAAGAGGTTGTAACCAAACCTGTCCGTCTTTATTTGCAAAACTCTTGTTCCAGAAGCAAACTAAAAACAAAAGAGAAGGTCACTGAAAACAAGAGATAGATTTGTGCATGAAAACCAACAGGAACACTTTGAGTTTGGCTCATTAGCTCTTGTGAGACCAGTGTTTCCCAAACCAACGAACGTTTTATAGTTCCAGCACTTGCTCAGTAAGATAAAGTGTAAGTTGAACAGCCATCATTAAGGATATGTGAGAAAATACTTAGACGGCATGAAGTTTCGGACATTAAACCGTAAAAAGAATTGGAAGCACTCTAACGATATTAGATGGGAAATTTACAGTGGATCTGGAAGTAGTTCACAATTAAAGTACCGGGGGAATAAATGAATTGGGCATGAAATTGTTCTGCAGTATATTAAAAGAATTGCTTTCAACTTGGACGGCGCCTTGGGTTTTTTTTTTTTTTGATACACTCTAAGATATGAAGTAATGGTGTGTTACACTTTTGCTGCAGCAGAGAGGAAGTGGAAATGAGCGAGGGAGGAGTAACCGGAAACAAAGAAGGGAAAAATACATCATCTGCTGTGAGAAGGAAACTCATTAAGAAAGGAGGGACGTGTGTCAGGATTAGATGTCAATGGCTCTTATGATTTGTAGTGCTGATTTTCTGTTGCACCAACTCTGATGGAAAACGTTTAGCTTTTTTCTAACCTCAGTTTGGAGCCTTTGAAAAGACTAAGAATTATGTTTAGCATAATGCTTAGTTTTATTTACTTTATTATTTATTCTAAATCCAAATCATTCTTATCCTGTAAACATATAAACACTAAAAACACCAATTATAATGATATTCTGTGTAATAATAAGTGACTGCCATGAGAAGGAATAGGTCCAGGTGTGACCTAATAAACAAAGTACGTCTATATAATGATACAAGACATAAATGCTAACACTTCTGAGAACACATGAGGGCAGGTTAACAGACACTGAGACAAAGGTATTAGGGAAACTGGTGTTTAAAAAAGAAATGTATGAGGTAATCAATGAAAATGAAAACACCAGGGTAAGAAGGCACAGCTGAAACTAAGGCTACGTTCACACTGCAGGTCTTAATGCTCAATTTTTTTGATCAAATCCGATTTTTTTTTTGTCTGCTTGTTCACACTACAAATAAAATGTAACAGCAAAGGCGCTCTAGTGTGAACGCTCAAAGCGGCCCGCATGCGCAAAAGAAGACGTCACACACAACGCGCTCTGTTTAGACCCAGAGCAAACAGTATTGTTTGACTGATGGCCCTTAATATAAAGACTTCGGACTTTATGTTTCCCAATTTTTGCTTTAAGTTATAAAGTTATTTTGTTATTTACATGTGGTCTAATAATTATCCTTATTGCTGTTTTAGAGAGGAGCAGTGCTTCAAAGGATAGTTGCAGATTTCTGTCAGAATCTGCAGATTATGCAGTACAAATAAAATGTTAACGTTTCTCCAACGTTGTCTCCCCAACAGTTTCGCTAACATCAACACTGGATGTCCAGGAAGCGTTCATGATGTCTTCACGGGCGCTTCTTCAGCGCTGATAATTGGCGTCTGTCTTGTGTCGGTGATGTAAAAGACGGATTTAATGCGACCTGACCGTTCAAACAGCAGTCGCTTTCTAAAACATCAGATATGTATCAGATTCAGTACCACATACGAAAGTGACCCAGATCGGATTTGAAAATATCAGATTTATGCTGTTCACACTGTCATACCATGATCGGATATGGGTCGCATAGGGTCAAAAAAGTCAGATTTGATGCGTTTTCGCCTGCAGTGTGAACGTAGCCTAGGATTGGCATCTGTCATTTGTTTACTATTAACTTTATTTTGTGATGTGATGACATAACTCTGTTTTTCTTGTTTTCTTCATTCTTTGTCTTTGTTTATTCCTTCTTGTGCATCTGTCTTTATGTCGCGCTCTTTCTTTTCCACCTATTCAGCCTTTTCTACAGAAGTCAGGGGAGGTGGAGCGTAATGAGGGGTCTGTGGAGTTGCTCTTCCTCTAATCTGTGGAGGGAGGGTCTGCAGAGGAGTCTGCTCCACTGATGAGCGTTATTGACATGTACTGTGAAACTCAAAACCCTCTGCTGACAGGGGGTTTTGTCTTCCTGCTAGATATAAAACAAAGAGCATTTTTGTTATAAAAATTGTTAATGTCAAGAACATCCTAAAAATATTCTTTGTTGTTATTGCAGATGTTATAGTGACAAACTGAAATGTTGAGATTTCAATTAAACAAAGATATTGCAAGACTGTGCAAACGTCTTGAGGCACTCCTATTTTTTTTTCTAAGGAGTCTAAGGAGACTATTTTATTTTTTTAAATGGTCTTGAGTTCTCCAGACTTTCTTAAGGTCTTTGAGCATTTTTCTTTCGACACTGGCTGCTTTTTCACTCATTTTCAGTCTAGTCCTTGTAGGTGACTATTTTCAGAGGAATTCTTCCCCTTTTTCTTTGAGCCACTTAACACTGATGCAAAAATTTTTTTAAAAAAATGCACCTAACAATGAACGAAAGTGGTGTGTGCGGACTGCAAATTACAAAAACACCAGCAATAAGAAAAACGGTGCAAAAACACACAAAACAAAATGGAAATAGGAAAAACGGAAACATGAAAAAAGAAAACAGAAATAGAACAAACAAAAATGGAAATAGGAAAAAACAGATTTCCAAAAGCACAAGGGAAGTGTGTTTCTGAGTAGACAAAAACCCAATGGACCAGTTGCAGGAATGAAAATATGCTAAGAATTGTACTGGGAGACACTTAAAAGAAGTGGAGGATCTATTGATTTTGTGGGGAAAGAGAAGATGAGAGGTAAGTGTGTTAGCCTGACTATTAGCCTAAAAATCCATCACCAGTATTAAATGAATCATGAGATTAAAACACACTTACCTAGCATGTTTTGGTTCCTGCAACTGGTCCGTCGGGTTATAGTCTCCCCAGAAACACTTCCCTTGTGCTTTTGGAAATCAGTTTTTTTTCCTATTTCCCTTCTCTTTTCATAGAGTCGGCTTCTTTTTTATTATTCGTTTTTTAGCATGGCAATGCAACTGCTAACACACAGCAGAGCACCTACAGTCTGGGAGTGGACTCCTCAGAGTCTGAACTTCTACATTACTGAAAGGATCATCTTTGCAGAGAAGAGAACAAAAAGCAGCCAACATCCAGAGAAGAGCTTTGAATGTCTTTCAAGAAGCCTGGAGAACTATTCCTGAATGCTAACAAAAGAAATGACAAGCTGCCTAAGAGAGCTTAGTGTTGAATATTAAAGCTGGTCATACCAAATATTGACTTTCAAGCTTGTTAGAACTGCACAAACTCTGTTTTTCCCTTATAAACTATTTTCCATGTATGTTTGTTTCAATAAAATGCTGCATCTATTTCCTATTTTCTTAGAATAGAATATAAAGGGATGAGACTACCTCACAGTACTGTTTAATTAAAAGGAATAGGAAGAGTGTTAAAAAACAAAAACAATAATGTGCTATGTTTCTGGGGGCTAGTGTCCTTATCCTAGCTTTTCTGTTTTTGCTCCTCTAACTCTCTCGCTCTCTACCTCTAGTGCTCTGCTTTTCTCACCACCTACTCTTTCACAGGTCCAGTGGCTGGTTGGAGGTCTTGAGAGGTGTGCCTCCCAGCAGCTGCAGCGGGGGTGTTTGCCCACCTGTTTCCCAGCCTCTCATCACCACCACAGTATTCAGAGCAGGCTTTCCTTCTCCAATGTAGCTGGATTTTTTTTCAGTATGGCACCATGGTGGTCAGCACTGTTGCCTCACAGCGATAAGATCCTGGGTTCAAATCCACTGTCTGTGTCTTTCTGTGTGGATTCTGCATGTTATCCCCTAGTTAGGTTCTCTCCAGGTACTCCAGCTTCCTTCCACGGGTTAATTGGTCAACCTGTCCAGGGTGTATACAGCTTCTCACCTTTTGGTACCTGGAGCAGGCTCCAGTACCCCCTATTGAATTTGATAAGTAGATGGTTTGGAAAGCAAAACCTAATACCAATTCAATTGAGTTTTATTTATATAGCTCCAAATATATAAAACAACAGTCGCCTCAAGGCACTTTATATTGTAAGGTAGACTCTTCAATAATACATACAGAGAAGAACCCAACAATCATATGACCCCCTATGAGCAAGCACTTTGGCAACAGTGGGAAAGAAAAACTCCCTTCTAACAGGAAGAAACCTCTGGCAGAACAATTATCTGCTTAGTGATTCGTGGAAATAATAAGTTCAATAGACTGATCCAAATAGTCAGAGATCAGGGAAGTACTTTTTAAAAAGTAATTTAAAAAACATTTTGTGATGCAGCGGGGAGAATATTTTTCCACCCAAAGAGTTTGGGGCTTTTTTTTCTTCCTGCCTTTTCTAAACATATTTGTAAGTTTTTCTTTTTCTTCTTAGTTACATTTTTATCAGATAGTTCATCCTGCATATTGACCACTGATGACGCTCACTTCAAAATCTTTACTGAGGAAAGAAGGTTCAGAAAGAAGCAGAGGGTTTGGGCTCAGGCAAAGCCTAAAAACGAAGCAATCAAAACACTAAGAAACTGAGACAGAATTATCAACAATGTGGTTGAGAACTAACACTAAACACACGGCTTAATTACACAAGGGAGTCAAGTAGACGCACACTTTGGGTGGAGCAGGTAATCACACAGGAGGGAGACACAAGATGGTGGTTTTAAAACAGAGGAGAAGAGTAAGTAAAAAAATTACACAAGTGTCTGACGGACCAGAGATTGCTAGGATGGGCTTGGTGGAAGACTCGGATGACGGCTGGCTTCAGAATGTCTCTGTCCTCCCAGTATACAACCCTTCAACGTCAAACAGCCGGGAAACTCTTCGGGCCGCCATCAATAACCCAACCAGGCAGTAGGGGTTTGGAACCACTGGATTTTGAGTGGTTTTACCTCTCCACCTTTCCACATGGAAAGTAGGATGGAGGTGCGTGGAACTGAAGAGCTCAAGCATCACAGGAACAGGATGGATGACTTTGGAGATGGGAACGAGACCCACAAATCGAATCCACCTGAAAAGGCAGATCCTTTGTGCGAGCCAGATCCCGTGGCCACCTTTGTAGGCAGGTGCTTGAATGTACTGAAGGTTCCTTGTGTAGAGTTTCATAAGAAAGATCCCACCAGCATGCAGCCAAGTGCAGTGGCAATGACAAACCAATGCCTGCGTTGAAGGGACACTGACTTTTTCCTCTAGATCTAGGGAGACGGGAGCTTATCTGCTTCCCTGGAAACGTCAGGGGTCTCAATAATACCCTTTTTTTACTCGTCCTAGTTATTGTGAAGTAGAGATAACTTTGTAATACAGCGTGTTTTTCAAAGCTTTCCCTTTCCTGGAAATACAGGTGTTTGGCTTAGTGGCAGGGATGCAATCATAACAATAAGCAGCACAATTGTGGGCCAAGATTTAATCATCATCTGCTACAACAAATGCTTCCTTCTGCAAAACAACACACAGGTGTGTGTGCGGCGTGCAGACACTTGTGCTTTCTTAAACACACAATGAAATTAATGATGCCGGCCCTCTTACCGGGGCCTCATGTGTTTAAATTGACCATCAATGTGGAAGCGGGTTTCCCTCAACAGATGGCTCATGCAGAGGTTCAGACAGATTCATTTGTTCCCCTAAACAAAGTTGTCGCCATCAACCGCCAGACTGCTGACACCAGACCCCTATTAGTGTAGTTTAGTGGTCTGGGCGGGAGACTGAACGTGAACTGACGCAGCAAAACGAGGCGAAAGTACATCCATCTGTTCTGCCCCCCTTGCGCTACAGTGAGCGGCTCCATCTATCCTTTCATCCATCCACCATGCTTTCAATTACTTATGAGACATTAGCTCTGTATGTAATTAATTGGTGCTGTTAATAGTGGATGCATCAAGTTAATGATTGTTAATTAAGGAGATGTTTTGGTGTTGTTGATTAGGCCTACGGGGCACATATCTGTTGTGGTTTATGTAAACCGTCAAGGCCCCTTTTGTCTGCGTTTAATGAGCTAAGTCATGGTTCGGGCTGCCATACTGCAGGTAATACAGCACGAGGGGCTGTTTAATCTGGCAGCAACAGCTCCGATTGGTGTGTATGCTGGAAGTGTTCGATGACGACCAGGACAAAGGAGATAATTCCCTGTCATGCGGCTTCAAAACAAGTGGAACAGACGATTAATTTCATAAACATCTGACAAACCCTGTGATGTCTGCTCGCTGCGGTGTACGTCTCCATTCTTTTTTCTTTCTTTTTTTTTCACCCCAGTCAGCGTGATCGCTCTGAACTTTAGTAATGGACGGCCAAACAAAATATTCCACAAACACACAATGATCACTGTATTTCTCTTTCTTGTGTCTCCGGGGGCAAATTGTCATTCTCTTGCCACAGATCAAAGACTCCTGTCAAGTACAGTCACTTCCACAGAGGATCTCTTTAACCTTTCTAATCTCGTAGCACAGGGAAGCATAAATCAAGGACCGACTCGTATCCGAGAAGAGGCGAGGCATCAATTAAGCTGGTTTACATGAGATTAATGATTTCACATCCTCAGGTCTGTTTAGCTTAGAGTGTTCTGTTTTCCTTGGGCTCATCGGAGAAGCTGGATCATAGAGTAAGCTGTGGGCTTTTCATCTGTGTCTCTGTGCTGTAGCTCGGTGCTCGCCTGCCTTTTTTTTCTTATTTTTTTTCCATCCCAGTGCAGCAGCAGCAGTAGAAGTAGCAGCCTGTATGAGGACAGTTGGTGCATATCAATCAGGACGCAGGGCGCTTTCTGATGAAGACCCCATCCTTCTGTGTCTTGCTATTGTTACATGCAGATGCATCACGGGGCTAAATGAGAGAATTTAGAGGCTGGTGTTGCTTTTACAAATAGACCGTAGGGAAGGAAGTGTACTGTAATTTTAGATGATAATAGCACTGTCAGCATGTGTGGGAGTAAAGTATTAGGGTTAGCTGGTGCAAAAGGCACCATCTTGTTGGTAAATGATGGTTTTGGATGGCGGCGTGGTTGTGGCCGGGAACAGTCAGCAGTTTCCAAAATGTTCTGTGGTGTTGGTCTGTGGAAGTGGATGCCTCAACTTCCACCACACCCTCGCATGTGTGTGTCTGTGTCTGCTGGTCTGTGTGCCTTTTTAGCATCTGAGGAGCATCAATGTTTAACTCAAAGAGTGATGTTTTAAAAGCAAAAGCACATTTCTGTGAGCTCCGCTTTCATGCTTGAATATCTGCTTCTTGAATTATGCACCTGAGCCTCTAAAATGAGAGCTTATTTTGATCTACTTGCTGCGAGGGGACTCGAGGTGCCGTCTGTGCCAGCATGGCGGCGACTGTTTGTGCCCTAAGTGGTGGCCGTGGTGGGAAACCTTTCCACTGCTTTTGTGTCTGCGTGCGTCATTCTGAGCTCTGCATCATTCATGCTGCACCTCAAATGAGAGCCTTCTCTGGCTAAATAAAGGCTACTGAGTCTTATGCAACCAAAGTCCAAGTGTGCAATAACAGTACACTGAGTAGAAAGAAGAGACACAACTTGCTGCCGTCGCTCTGAAAATATCACAAGGGCGTCTTGCTGACAAGTTTCACGTAGTTACAGGGTGATTTAACTCTTGCTTGTTCACAGGCACAGCTGTTTCTAAGTATATATTCATAATGTTCAGAAACTAAAATTAAAATTTCCACACAAGGCCTTTGCTAAACAAGTCCTGAAGCTCTGCTCGTCTTTATCTACAGACGAAAGAGCAGTTTTGTTAGTTGGAATCATCGTCACCAAGCTGGTGCCAGTGTTACTGCTGAGAAGCTAATGCTAAATTAGCGGCTAATGGGTCGTTGAACAACAAATGTAGCTGCAGGATCCTGGTTTAATGTGTTAATTTAGTGAAAGAGATAAATGAGGGGTAGCGGGCAGCAAAACCTGACCAGATCACACAGACAACAATTATAGCGCTTAACAAGATAAAAAAGCCAAGAAACAGAAATTGAGTATAAACAGGCTGCCTGGTAAATCCATGACATTTTGTGTACACGCTGGGAAAATGGGCTTGAGGAAAGAAATGTTATGAGAGAATACCGCCTTGCATATTTTCCTTTTCACGTCAAACTCCATTTAGTTTTGATTCTTAACATTATTTTTGTGGTAAATGTATGGTGTTCTTTATGTGTGTTACATGACAGCTCTACTTAGCAAGGTTTTTATGTTAAATATTAAGCTCTCCAATTATTATTTTTTATTTCACAATAAACACCTCTTTTTTTTCTTTTTTGCTAATAAGCATAGAGCAGATGGATAAACTTAGCTACAAGCCGGAGAACACTGCGCAGGAGTTTCCATCAGAGCTAAAGAGAGGTTTAAAAGGAGTTACATTTATCAATTGCCCAGACAAGTCCACATCTAAGCTCTTTGTCTGCTGAATTTAATGATTTATACTTCTGCAGTGAATCTGCATAGAGCATGTAACGTGGTCAGCATTTGTATTTATGTGGGAAAAGTTTTTAAAGAACCTTTAGTTACATTTCTGGAGAGGGGATTACCGTATACGTTACAATGTAGATTACAGTTTAAGGTTGTGGTGTAGATTAGGGTGTTGGTTGCGAAGTAGGTGACAGCGTAGATTACAGTGTATGTTACAAAAATCACTGATGCAAAACCCCAGTTTAACGTGGCTGCGTTTGAATAGTGGATCGCCGTTAACGCGGGTCTCCCTGTGCGAGGGGCTGCACGACGTGAACCGCGTTAACTCGCTAATGGAGATTTGCCACGTTAATGCGGTTATGGCGTTAACGTCATTTTAACGAGTTTAACGCCGACAGCTCTAAATTAATCATATTCCTGTAGCCATGTTTATCCCTGCTGTAAACAGAGACTTTAGAACCAGTCTCAAGTGGCTAATCAGGAACCTGCAGGTTTGAGCACAATTCATTTTTTAGCCCCTGGAGTTTTTGCGTGAACGTGAACAAATGTATATGTAAATGTTATATTTACAGCTTGCTCAGCTGCCCCGAACAGGTTAAACTAGTAAAATAAATGCCCCTTGAATATAGTTTACAGTCAAGATTTTGACCAATAAAGTCAGCACAGATCTCACAGAATCGGCTTAGCTATATCACCAGTTAAGTTTTGTGTACTACTTCCAAGCTTTTTCAGTGTTTTTTTACAGTCCAACTACTTTTTGAGCTCCCTCCCTACAAGAAAGATCCCTTCAAAATACCAATTTACTGTGACTTTAAACTGTCACTTTAATCCACTATCTCGTTGTTGACAGACTTTTTCTCCAGGCTTTGTTTTCCTCCTGCTTTGCTTTTCCCTTTCCCTCATCCACTTACAGTATTTTTCGACATAACCTCACATGCACTTGAATCAGAGCAATTGCCCGCCTCCTCTGCTGTAATAACAATGGTTAAGACAGAAAACAAGCCCTTTCCCTCTTGCTGTCTTTCAGTTACGGGATCAAAGATAGCTCGAGAAGATGTGGATGGGAGCATATCTGACAACGCCATGCACATAAAGGCCGAACTAACAGCTCTGCATGGTTACCGCTCGCTGTTATCTCATGAGGGGAGAGCAGCTCTAAGAACTTTAGTAGGTCCAGGAAAACTCTGTGCACCAAAAAACAGCCTGATGACCTCTCAACTCTTGGAATGGGTTGCTGTCACCTGGGTAGTAATTACCTGCCAATCAGGGCAGTAGATGGACCTGCAAAGAAGATCGGGTCCAGTCACCGGGATAGAAAGAGGAAGAAAAAAAATAGGAGAAAGACAGAGAGGCTCATAATGAGGCCTGTGAAACAGACACAGCTGTCAGAAACAGAGACAGTCGGGCTAGAAACACATACCGTTGTTCCTCATCCATGGATGCCAATTTGGGGGCTTTTATCTGGGGACACCATTGTGTTCCATTTTAGGGCTCTGATACTGTACGTTTGCTATTGTATAAGGCAAACTGCAAAGGGATACAGCAGTCCTGCCTGCCATCGAGCAGATGATTAGAAAGAAAAGGGGAATACAGGAACAAAGACCGAAAAACTAGGCTATTTCTTGAAATAATGTTTTGCCACCAGAAGACTATTTTGGAAATATTGGAGGATATAATGAACAGCTATAGATAATTCATTGATTTCACAGTTTTATTTTTGCTGTATTTTCAGAAACATTTGCCGCTGCACATTTTGTTCTTCTTTTGAATTCATTATTTAGACCTGACCATCAATATTGCATCGGCCACAGTTCCTGAAGCGCTGATCTCGACTGCACATCAACTTTGACTTTCAGGCACTGTCGCTGAGGTTGTGTGGGCTCATGTAGAGCTTGGAAGCTCTCTCTAGTATATTTTAAAACCAAGTTTGGTGGTACAAATGGTGCATGTAAGTCAGAAAACAAAGGGTCTCAAACCACTTATCAGTGTTGCAAAGTAGTATAATTCATGCTATGTGTTACTTGTAACAAACAATAATTGGAGACTGATTTTTATGCCAGTAGTTATTGTTAACTTGTGCAGGGAACATGGGATCTTGTTGGCTTTGGAACAGAGGGGGGATCTGGACTGTTGGCGTCTTCAAAGCTACATCCAGGGGATAAAAAAACGCAATAAGGTGGAGTCAGTCTGCAGGGTCAAGTTGTTAACTACATAGAATCTACTAGTGATAATACAACAATGAACTATGAAAATCTGTTTCTCATACATAGAAATTCCCGTTAAGCATAAATCCTTACATTCAGACTCCAGCCAGAACTCCATAGATCTGAAAAAGAACTTCACAAATATTGATGTAGCCACTGCAGGAAGGGGATTTCACTGCAAAATGATGTAGGTCTTCAGCAACTTTGGTTTTACATAGGAATATAACCACAATAAAACCAGTTGTATTGACTCAACCAGCTAAGCCCAGTGGAGTTAACAATCCAGGATGCTCAGGATTTGAGAAACAGATCCATGACTGAACAGGATTAAGCAGGACTTTGAAAATGTCCCATTGACGGTTTCCTTAATCTTCTGTGTGCAATATTTTAAGGTCAACTGTGGAAAAAGTCATGCCGCACAACATCCATCAGCAAAAAGGTGCAATGCTGGGGCTGATCTGCCAGAAGTTGGCTCTTGAACAAGTTCGATTGGTGATTTTTGTTGATAATGGATTGCACAGAGGCAAAAGTTAAGCCAGGTTTAGCTGCTTTTTGCCAGAGTTTGCTGTATTTAGGCACATCACTCACTTTTGTTCTTCTTTTTTCTTTCCGCTTCTTCTTTTCTAATGGGCTTGTTTTCTTCTCCTTTATTTTTCTGATTTTTGCAAATGTCATCGTGAACTCAGATTCGGTCTACAAGGACTCAAAGCTGTGCCTCTGTGAATTCCCCTCGTGCTCCAGGGCCTGCTGGTTGACTTTTTGGGCCCTTTCACGACACATTCTGTAAGTCAGCGATTCTGCGGGCTTTCCTGTGGGAAGTACTCACAATTAACAGCGCTCTAAAACAGTGACATTTCACTCGGGCACTGATCATGAATGTCACATCAGATTCAGTCAGCGCTTAGGGCTTTGACTGGACACTGGAACGCCTTCACTGAGAATGGAATAAGGGGCGCCATTTTTTCCCCCCCATGACCTCTTATTGTGGTGGAAAGAACTGCCTCATCTCTGCAGCCTTGAAGGAGGGCTTGCAGGTAACAGGTGGAAGCGTGAGGATCAGTGGCCTGTGACGGACTGTGGCAGAAGCTGCAAGCAAAAGAGACCGAAAGGTTTTGGAGGCACCACACACATCAGACCGAATCCAAAAGAGGAGTAATGACACAAGGGGAACAGGAAGGCTGGAAGCATAAGCACTGATTAAATTTATTTCTGTGCTGCAAATGAATAATTTCTCACCAGTGTTACAATAGCTGAAGGCAATAACACTGGAGAAAATCAGCAACAGCGAGGCTCGTTTCACCTCCCAGTTAATCACTCATCATTGTAAAATCCCCAAGACCGGTGGCCACTAGTTTAAGCAAATATCACATAACAACACGTCAGCAATGTTTTTGATCCTCATCAAATATCCACCAGGGTGGTAAGAGGCCATGTTTAATTCATAGTTTTTGTGAAGTGAAGTGTTAGAACAGTGCTCCAAATTGCTCCAAACATGGGCAGGCAACATGAGACGATGAAAACCTCGCTAATTGTCATTTCCTTTGTTTAAAGTTTATGATTTTCTTGCAGAAGCCCGGCCTTGTGAGGGATGACAGCACTTCATTTCAGGCTGTTGGGGCTGTTTTGATCTTCTCACTCTGTCACTGCCATTTCTGTCCTCCGCTTTGTTATCGTCTATCTCATTATGACCGCTGTTCCTCCTTCCTTGTTCTGCTTGGCTTGCTGGCTGACAAGCTCAGCGTAATGGAGATGGGTAGGAAAGGCTCCAAACGTTGCCCCCGAGCACAGAGATATGAAAGAAAAAACTGAATGGCTGTTAGAGTTATGGTAATAGATTCATTTGGACTTATGATAGTTTGAGCTGGCTGCTTCCCTCTACTCTCTTTTTCTTGTAGTTTTTTTTTTTTCTTATTTCTCATCCTCTCTGGCAGGATGCCAACAGGATATTGGGGATGGAGATGAGCAATGACTCACCGTGATTTGGAAGATGTACAAGAAAACACTGTGAATCCATGTTGCCTCACTTTGGGATCTGTGTCGCTGCTTTTATAAGAAAGAAAAGGTCCAGCGAGCTGATGTGCACTGAAGCAGGAAATAATACTGTAACTATACGACTAAGCTGTGTTCACAGCAATGAGCCATTGAGTTTTTGAAGAGCTCATACACACAGGAGAGGATCCTGTGCATACAGCACAATGACTGGTGTGTCTCGTTAGGGCTTTAACATGTGAGTCGGCACCACCCTTGTCCAAGAAAGGTTGTTCTCAGTCAAAAAAAAGCCCACAGTAATCTCCTGCACTTCTTCCCCTTCTTTTCTTGCTTCCCTTCGCTCAACACACAGGGGTGATGATTTTTCGATGAGCTTTTGCTTGCTGCAGTCCGTCTCATACACACATGTGCAGCTGCTGCAAAGTGTTTACATTATAGATCGGCAGAGGGGGAAAAACAGCAGCGGTAGATACCTGGAGGTGATCATTGGGAAATTAATTTGAGGCGACACAGGCGAGTGGCAATTGATTGTTTACCTCCTGTGTTGCTGTGATGCCCGAAGGAAGGCAGCTCGCCTTCATCTGGAGCACCTCTACAATAAAAAGAAACACAGACACACATATACATACATATGTATGCACACACACACACACACCTCAAAGCTACAGCACCAGCATGAGACATGTGAAGAATACCAACAGAGCCTTGCTGGAGCTCGAGGGGAAAATAAAAGAATCCAGGCTGACATACTACTTTCATTACACTGAGGATTGTAGAACTCATGTTTCTGTGCAGGAAGACTAAGTAGACAGCAAAAGAAAAAAGAAAAAAAGAAGTGAACTCTGCCGTTTGTAGTGATTGGTAATTTAACAGGTATCTGGCCTCGGATCTTTCACCATTTTTCTAGGAGGACTGCATAAAATAGACTGCTCATTACATGTGTCCGCGGCTTTGAAAATAAGTGCTGAATTAACATTACGAGCCGTGTTTATGGATCTTTGATTAATGATGCTCCTCCCCGGCCGTCTGCTCCCTAATGCAATATGTATGCATTGTTTTTCCTGCGGTTTCCTCTGTGACTCTGAATGGACTCCAACTAATTACATGTGCAGCAAAATGAAAAACACAAACTGCTTTTGTGCTTTCAATTTGCATCAATTCAGGCTTTAATGTCACTTCATTTGAAGCCTGATAAAAATTAAAAAACCTCCTCATGAAGATCTGTTTCCACGGGGGGAGGTGTGCATGCGTGTGAAGATTCAAATGCCTGCGTCTTCGCTTTGTTCCGGGAGACGTGCTCGATGTGGAACCGGAGTCAAGCCGGAGTGCTGCAGCGGAGCTCGGCTGAACCTCATTATAACTTTTCAATTAGAGGCTGATTGAAGTCTGGGGCAACTACAGACTCAGAAACTCTCCAACCAATGGGAGCCTTTTTAATCATTCCCTTTGGTTCAAGGGGAAGCTATAAATGAGAGACAGTAATGAATGGTACTGCACTGCAACAGAAAAGGGGAGTGCTAAATTTGTGTTTTTGTTGAGGAAGTTAATGTTTTTGATCAATAGAAGCTGCCTCGGTTTGAAGCAACCGAAAATGTGAACAATGTCATTCATACGCACGTTAAAAAAAAGAATCTCTTACTGTACAAATGCGAAGATGTGATGAAACATCCTGCTTTTTATTCATTTGGGAGACACGAGCTGCAGCGGCAGCATCATCGTCTATCTATTCCCCTGATGCCATCTGCTCTGCGCCTGCCTCATAACTGTCAGAATAATTCGATAGAGCCTTTCAGAGACGAGGCAAAAAAAAAAAAGGGTGGCCGTGGGTATCACAGGCTCCTGTCCTAATCTGATTGGCCACCCCCTGGTGCTCCACCACCCATCCTCCTCCACCCAGCCAGCATTCCTTCCTTTCTGCTGCTTTGTACTGAAGTTATAAAACAAAAATGTTGAGAAACAGTATTTCTTGGATGGGAGGTCAATTTCAGCCATCTGTCAAAATGCCTTTGAAGAGCTGGAGTTCAGTCTGACTGAACTCTCTGCAGAGTGCCCAATTTAAACGAAATGGGGAGACTGTGGCCTATAGTCTGCAGGGCTGGCTGGTTGGTTTGTTAATATGTGCTCCTTCAGCCAATAGGATGGGGCACTCTCACTGATGGGACAATTGCCAGTTTGCTTTTGTATGAAATTTGGACTTAGTGGAGATTTCAGCTGTAGGGCTGTGCGATACTGCACACATTGACACCAAGTATCGACACGGGGCCAGTAATGCCAATACTGATATTTTTAACCGATAAAAGCAGCTCGTGTATGGGAGAGCAGTGTGTCATGAGATGAGTCATTTACAAATTCAGATTTTAATGACCTTTCAGCTTTTCATGTATTTTGAAACTTGTTTTTTTGGAAACCTGGAGTGTAAATGTGCCAGTCTCTAAAGCACTTTGGATCAGATTCTGTTGTTTAAATGTGCTACAGGCTATAAATAAAAAAAGATGTGACAGTCAACACAAAAAGATTCAGATATTTTTCACAGTGCATGTTTGGGGTATGTTTTTTTAATTAAACAAAGTATTTCATACAGTTCTGTGAGCTACATACTGAACTTAGAAGACAGAAACAAAGTATTGCTCCTATGGCACCAATATCATAATAAGTTATCAATATTTAAATTGATAACTTATTAACTGTCTACCATGGTTTCTCGATTAAAGAAGTTGCCTTTTATCTAATAAAAAAGCAGCAGCTGCAGTTATTTCTTCTTCTCTCATCGAAATGCAAAAATTATATCACTTTTTGTTTATCATTGCTCAGTTCCTGTGCTGAGTCACCATTTGATATGTTTCTGTCTTCCCATGAATATTGGCAAGTGCCCAGCCTGTGGAGCAGTTATGTTATTCCTTTATTTTTGTCTTTATTTGTTTTCACAAAAAAAAAAAAAATCATAAGAAGCCAATTCTGGGTCGTGTGCTAGACAGGAGCGAAGATTGTGTTTGTGCGACCAAAAGTGTTGGATGTTCTCCCTCAGATGCTTTGGGACATTAGAGAGGAGCTATGCAGTGAAAGTCTCAAGTTTTTTTTAAAAAAAAGGCGGAGCACGCTCCTGGTCTCGCTTCTCACCTGAGGCGCTGCCTGCAGGCTCGGAGTCGGTGTACTCTTCACCTGGAAGCTACTCTGCTGTTGCTCAAAGCTAAAACTCAGCTCTCACTTTCAACAGTGATCCTTGACACCAAATTTGGGTCAACCTCGAACAGAAGTTCATGTTCGCTCCCTGCATAGGTTCAAGGTCCGTGACGAAATAACTGAATTCACCCAGTGCAAGTGGTCATAATGGGAGCAATCTAAATGTTAGGGGCTGCACTGCACTGCTCTGTCATGGACATACCAGAGATGATGCTGAATGGTTTTCATAGGCTGATTCATCTTTAAAATGCCGAGGGCTCACATTAACCAAAGTAATGAGAGTATGAGCAACAAAAACTCATGTTTCATGCTGGTTTAAGTCTTGGTTTGACTAGTAGGAGTAGTAGGAGTAACCCTTGAAGCTCTTTTCTGAACCTAGTGGTTTCTGTCATATTTTAGGCCTTTTTGAGTCTTCATTGAGTACAGAGGAGGTCATCAGATGTCATCTTAATGAGGGAAAGAGTTAAACACTTAACTTTTTTTTCTACGTTTGGCTCTGCGTGATGTCAGTGAGAGGGGATATGCTTAATATGGTCATCTCAGGCACACAGAACCCCACCCACCTGCCATTGTGTTTGTAGGGGGCAGCCAATCAGAAGTAAGCAAGCCTAAAAGGAGACGTGGAGATGAGCTACAACAGTGGACTGAAAATCTGAGAAAATTAATTAAATAAGAATATTATAAACAATGACTCATGCGAGGCCACTGCAGTGGAGCGTCAGATGAGCATAATAGTTCCCTTTTAACATTTCAGTGTCAAATAACTAGGTTAAAAGATTTCATACGCTAGAAAGCATTTTACTTATAATTAATGTAAGGTATGTGACAGACTCAGGTGACCATGGCTGATTTAGGTCATCTAGAGATAACACTGACAGGTTTTTCCCTGCTATCATTGGGTACAGTTTCAATCAACTAGAATTTTCTTTTACTCACTACAGCCCTAGTGTCAAAGTTTGCAGTGAAGCGAGGGAACTCTTTTTTCGTTGTTGGAGGTAAAGAGACACAAAATTACCAAAAACCAGATAAACAAAACAACAAATTGTTAGCCACCAGATGTGAAATTGTTCCAGAGTGATGCACAACACTACAGTCCTGCACCGAAAAGCTTGTCTGCTTTTTGACAAAAAAACAAAACAAAATTCAAGTAAAACTTATGCGAAACAGCAAAACAGCCGAAATCAGGACACCGTTCTGCTGCTCCTCTGATTCTGACAAGATACAGTATGTTTGGTGATGTCAACTCATCTCGTGTGCTGGCAGATCGTCTCATCCCACTCACCGCCTGACTGACATCCCTCTGTACTGCTTCCTGTCTCTTAGGTAAGTGGCAGGCGACGCTGAGAGATCTAACACGTTTTAAGGACGAATGTTTTGCCATTAGTGTGGGTGTTTTTGTCTTTCCTGTTCCTTTCACACTAATGGGCCTCCTCTGCCTTCCTCCCCACCCTCCCCTCGTGTGAACGAGTCGTCCTCCGGTGCAGTTGGTGTAAGAGCCGGGCTCAGACAGCACAAGCCTGCCAACACTCTGCTGCAGATTCCACCAATCCCTCTTCACAGTCGTCTTATCCCGGGCCTCATTATCCCAAGGCTCTGGCAGTCACCAGCTGCACAGAAAACATCCACAGAATCTGCTCTGAACAGGCCCGCAGCATCTATATTGTGTGTTGAGCAAACCAGTCACATACATCTCAGTCCACTGGGGGGAGTCCCTTATGGACTCCTTCGTTCAGTGGGATTTGGAGGAGTCCTCCCTGAGAAAGAAGAGAGCCTATTTCTGTAAAACACCAGCCTCGCACTCATGCGCTCATTTGCAGTTTCTATGGTGAAGCCACTTTCTTTATTTCTCTCACCCTCATTTCAAACATTAATCTTCACATTTCATATTTAGGAGCTTTGATCAGTTTTGTGTGCTGCACATCATCATGCAAGTCGTTTCACACAGCCGGGGGCTACCATCATTATTATCAATCAAAGTACAGTGCATAGCATTACAAAACGCCAGCAACCAGCCGCACATTTTCTTAATTATACATCACATGCAGAGTCCTGCAGGCTTCAAAAGGTGAGAACGAGAGTTTGGACAGTGTACCGTGCGCTCTTTGTAAGTGGACTCGAGCACCAAGGTGTTTCCTTGAAAGTGTTTGAGGGCATCCGGCTTCCGATGAAGTCTTTATATTCTGCTCCCTCAGACGCCCTCGCCCAGCTCTCTGTTCTCACGCTTTACGCCCGCCTGTGTGTTTGCCGTCTCTCTCTTTTCTCATTCGCCCCTTTGAAGTCGGGCTTTCTCGACAGTCTGAGCTTTCCAGCACTTGTCATTAGGAGCAATGCTCCCCCTTCCTCCCCTTCGTGCACGTCTCATTTCACCCAGCGGTGGATGGGTGGGGGGGTTATAGTCTCACCTAGCGACAAGCTGGGGGTGGGGTGGTGGGGAAAAAAGTGAAAACAGCACAGTCGTCTTCTTCGTTAGTGCCTAATTACATTTCCTGCTTATAGACAGAGACTGCTCCTTTGATGTAAAACTAATTAATTGAGATTTCTAAAAAAAAAAAAAGAAAAGAAAGAAAATACAGTAGAGGGATTAGCAGAAGCACCGTAGTTATTAAGGTTGTGATTATCTGGTCTCTAAAATAGTATTTTAACAATTTAGGTGATTAGACAAAACCAGAACAATGAGAATCAATGGTGATTACAGAGCGTTTCGGGCGATGTCAGCCTCTGAACCTATATAACACTGCTTGAGAGATCCATCACATGCAACAGACTGACAGAAAACCATTTGGTAGCAGAACTAATGTAGCAGATCCCACAAGTACAATGACTGCAGGTCACAGCGAGGTCAGAGAGGGATGAGATAATTTACTGCCCTACCGGTGATCATAAAGTCATCATAACAAACTGTTAAGCTGAGCATTAAGGTTTGACCTTGACCAAATAATTTTTATTCCACGTACTACTGAAGTTTATTCTGGCTCTTTTCACCACATCTCGCCCACTTCAACAGCAGTTTCGAGTTTGACCTGAAGTTGGATTTATACAAGGGGGTTCTATAAGGGTTAACAGCAGAGCTTCAAAGCTTGACATCCAAATCACACCCTGTGGTGGCGCCAGTCCATCTTCTTCAGTATTACAGCGTTTCCTCCAATCACACTTTTTACTTTAAAAAATGCACTTTCAGGCTCCCTTTTTCAACTTCAATAAACTACTGTAGCTGACACCCCGCAGCAGTAATCATACATGTATATTCAGCCCGAAAGAGGGGTTGTGCAAGGGTTATGCATTTGGCATGGTGGTGGAAAATACTTTAAATATTTGAACATCCTGACGTATCGTTGTGATGTAATGGTTTTCTTGTTAATCTAAATGCTTTTCTCCTGCAAACGAGCATCTGCTGCACATAATTTTTTTTTTTTATGTAGTGAAATCATTGGGAGCAAAACAGCTGCACTCGGGAGTCCAGCATAACTGAAAATGTTGCTAAAATAATATTTTTCTCTGTAGATTAGATTCTTGGAAATAATCAGAAAGCAGGAATTTCAAAAATTCTGGCTATCTGATGATTTGCAGGAAAGACTACTATTATTTCCTGGCGTCCAGCGTACCGATTAGATGGGCTGTTTCATCCACTGGCCATTGTTTGTGGATACATTGTTTTAAAACAAATGGAAAGAGAGAGCCAATGCTTTCAAGACTGCATTTCATTAATCCCTCTTTTGCTCTTCTCAGGGACTGTTTTGCTACATGTTATCTGCCTGCTCAGGGCTGACTGGTCAATACTACACTGCACCATTCACTTCTGTTCAGTTTTATTTATGTAGCACCAGTTCACAACAACAGTCACAAGGTGTCACAAGGTACAGACCTTAAAAACTTTACCTTATTAGAGAGAAAACATCAACACAAACTTGGCTACAGTGGGAAAGAAGAACTCCCTTTTAACAGGAAGAAACCTTCAGCAGAAACATGATCAAGGAGGTACAGCCATCTGTTTGAACTAGTTGGGGGTAGAGAGCAAAAAGAAAGACAGAGAAAGAGAAAATAGAGCGACAAAGACAAAAAAAAAAGTACGGAAGAGAGAAGACAAAAAGTTAATGATAGGCAATAGTGGCAGTGAAAAGATGTGGGTGGAGAAGAAACACTTGGAAGTTCCTCAACTGCCTGAAACCTATAGGAGCACAACTAAGGCTACATCCACACTAGCCTGGATAGATTTGAAAACTGCGTTTTCGTCTAAAAAAAGCTCCGCGTCCACACTAGCGTTTTCAGTCGTTTTCACAGAGTTGAGTGTCCACATTGAAACGGCCGAAAACGCTTATGTTCCAGTACTGCGCATGCATGAAACGCAAAAATATTCGACCGACCTCATTTAGTCTGCCGCTTATTTACTTTCTGGCTCTTTGAAACATCGCAGCAAAATGTTGAGGAAAAGCACCGAGTTTTTTAAATGGACTAACAATGAGGTGGAGTTGTTGCTGCGAGTAACACAAAAGTACAAAGTTTCAAAAGAGAGTGAGAATTAAAAAATTTGAAGAAAAGCTACCTGGAACATGTACAGACTGATATTAATCTTTAATAGGGCCATCAAAATTCAGAGCAAACAAAATAAATGCTGTATAATGCCCTCGCTATTGTAGTTTAATTGGTCAAATGACTGCATCACATGACTAACATGCGCCATCGTTTTAGAAAGTCTGCGTTTTTGCTGTCCACACTGCGACACTTTTCCAAATGTATGAGTTTTCAAGAGCATTTTCAAAACGCTGCGTTTTCCATCAGCGAAAAACGCCGTCTAAGGCTATGTCCACACGTGCACGGGTATTTTTGAAAAAAGAGATTTTCCGTTTTTGTTTTTTTCAAAATCTGGTCCACACGTAAACGCAAAAACGAAGGAAAACACTGCTTGGAACATGCCAAAGCAAAAGGTGGTGATATATTCCTAACCGTGTAGAAATGTTGGCCAATCAGAAGTCTAGAAGCCTGGGTGGGAAAGAGTAAACAAAGATGGCGCATAGAAGCAGAACTGAGTCCTATGTGTGGAGGGACAGAAACTGTGTTGTATATGTAAGCAAGTGAACTGCAGAGAGTAAAATTAACAGTAACAGTATTTTTTCTAGGTCCGCCATTGTAGGAATCCATTTCACCGAAACAATAATGTGGCGCATAGTGTGACATCAAAAATGGCGCACACCTTTGACGCTGCATTTTCTCTGTTTTCCTCATCCTCGTCGAAAATCTCCACCCTGGCAGGAGTTTTTAAAAATCTCCGTTTTCAGTGACCGAAAATGCCATTTACGTGTGGGCGAAAGGTGCAAACACAGAGAAATCTGCGTTTTCAAAAATACCCGTGTATGTGTGGACGTAGTCTCAGTGTGGACGGGAGGCCAAAAGGGAGAGAAAACGATGCCTTTTCAAACAAAAACGCATTAGTGTGGACGTAGCCGATGGTTCCAGGTAATGTGATCCAGCACTACCTATCCGGTTGTTAAGTCTGACGTCACTAGACGTGTCTGGGCCTAAACTCCGCTGCAGGTCCATATATCAAACGATCACTATGGCATTACTGAGAGTTGAAAAACTGTCTAAAGTCTTTCATCTTTAATAAAATGATCAGTGTTCTGCTCTACCAGGTGTAACAATTCAGTTTAACATCCAGGCATCCATGAAAATGGAATTTATGACATTTAACAGAGTTAGAAGTTAGCAGGAAGTTAGCTCGCTAGCTTCTATCTAAATACAATATAGCATGTCCTGACTGCGGGGTTTTGGAAACAAATTCAAACGTACAGCTCTGCTATCACTTCCAGCATAAATGAAGACAGAAAACTAAACAGCAGTGACGTTTGTAGGGTTACTGAAGTTGGGCTAGCTGGTATATAATGATGTGCTACGTGACCGCTAGCGACACAGCTATGTTAGCATAATATAAACAAGCTAACCTTTTTTCCACTCGATAAAAGTTAACGTGAGTGTTCTCGGTGGTCAGGAACAAATGTAATCGCATGGCAGGATGCTGTAAAAGGACCAAACTTCAGCCAGGAGAACAACTGAGATAATCCATCCACAATACGAGGTTAGTCATTCATATACTGCTGCATGGGCTGGGCTGTAGTTACATCCTAAGGTTTTAAAAACTGAGCTTAAATAAATGATTAGCGGTAATAAAAGCCGAGGGAGGTCAACAGTGATCACTGACTGTTTTAGGAGCTTTTTGAGATTAAATAGAAGAAAATACATAACATTAAACATGTTAACAACACAAAAGCCATATTAAACGCAGACTACTTTAGGCCCGGAAGTAGGATTCGTCACGTCATCACTTAACAATCGGATAAGCTTTATTAAAAGGAGCACTTGAAGCCCTATCTTAAAGGAAAAGAGAGTTTCTTCCTCCTGAATTCAAACAAAGACCTTCTACCATGGTAGAGGGACCTGGAAACTGAAAGCTCTGCCTCCCTTTCTTCTTTTAGAAAGTCTAGGAACCACAAGTGCAGTCTAAGAGCAAAGAGCTCTGTTGGGATAATATGGTACAATGAGTGCTTTAGGATGTGACAGGGCCTGATTGTTCAAGACTTTGTATGTGAGGAGAAGGATTTTCAATTCAATTCTGGTATTTAACAGGGAGCCAATGAAGAGAAACTAATACAGGGGAAATATGATCTCTACTTCCATTCACTGGAGGCTTTTTAGGGAACATTCAGAACAACCTGATAATAATGAATTACTTTAGGTATCCTAGAAGACAGGATGTTTCTAATTTTAACAATATTGCGCAGTTGAGAGAAGGGATGTTAAGGACATATCAGTGGCAACCCGCCAGGACAAGCAAGGCAAGCAGTGCTTACTTCTCATAGTCCTCGCTGTCTCTGAAGGCGTGTCTATCCACCGTCTCCCCTCAACACTGACTGAAGCTGAGGGGCCAGTAGCTTGTTTTATGTGTCTTCTGGATAAGCCAGTGGTCTGAGACTGTAAACTCATGGGAGAACAATGTGTGAGATAAGCTGCCGCTGGTCTGCTTTCACTGTCTGACAAGCAAGTGAACAAGCTTCAGTGCTTTAGCATCATAAGAGATGAGTTTTGTGTTGTAGCCACCATGGGTCAACATGTGTGACGTGTAGGAGATGGAGTGAAAAAATAGTGGATAACTTACATTAGCAAGGAAACTGTAACCATGATGGCGAGGGGATAGCAGCTCTGATTATGTCCATAAAACAAGACAACAAATTAATATTGTAATTTTCTCCATAGATATTGACAGTAAATGTCACATGCTGATCAATCTTTTAAACTCAGCAAATTATTTGGTATTAATATTTTAATACACTGCAAAAATTCAAGATGTAGGCCTGCATTTCTGACCTTAAGAAGAACTGATTTTTTTTATTTTTCAAATATCCTAACAGGACAGCTGCTGCAAACATATACTTTACAGAATATGATGCTGGACATTAAGCAGTATATAAAGTTTTTAAAATGAGCTCAGTCTTAAGCATATGCAGCTATCTATTGCATCTATTTAACACTGATAGAGGATTTTTTTCAGCAGATGAATTATTTTTACTTTTGATACTTTATGCACAATTTTCCATTAATATATTTTTTGGAAACAATGATGATGTTTTCATGGTATTTTATTGGTTCTTTCCCTAAAGGTATAGTTTAAAAGTTCCTCCACCGCTAGTCATTTTCAATTAATTGTAAATAATTTTTGGTAATATTTTAATTTTTGAAAGATATTTATTTAACTATAGTAGTAGCAGTAAAATTTTACATAAGAAGATCACTGGTAACCTTCACTGGTGCTCTTTCTGTGCTATGATGAACTCTAAATCCTGATTGGTTTTCTGAATCCTGATTTATAACAACTTGTCCTTTCCGTTTGCTACCAGTAGAAGTGACTCAAAGATGCTGCTTCTGGTCCATGAATCTCTTAATTGCCTGGAGCCAGATTACATGTCTGACATGCTTTCAATTTATCAACCCAACAGCTTTCTCAGGTCACTAGACAGATGTCTCCTTCAAATTCCCAGACCTCATTCTAAATCTGGCGATAGAGATCAGTGTTTATGCACCCAAAGCACAGAACAGCCTGCGCGCTTGTTTGAACCTTGCAAAAACACTATCTTTACCTAATTGCCGTTTTACATATCTTTTTACTGGGAGTTGTCCATGTCTGTCTATTTATTTGGACACTTTTCATTGTTTTTCTGACACCTCTGAAAGCCCTTTGCACTACTTCTGTATATGATTGCATTTGTCAAATTAACACCAACGTGTGCACAGACTTACTCAAAGCTGCTGTGACCTCTAACGGGATAATTCTCATGTTATTACACTGCAACACCTAACAGCAGCCAAATGCAGGCTTGTATTGGTCCCAAGTTGGATGAAAGCATTTTCTCCTGAGGAAAAGTGTGATCACGATGAAAGCCTAACAACATGGCAGTCTCGGGAATCACTGCTGCGCGATATTTTGCAGATGGTGAGTATAATTAGTGTCCTGGTATTAAAGGCACTTCCAGTAATGGTTCCTTCCTGCTCTCACTTGCTCAGGGTAGCATTTAACCCAGATAAAAGTTTAATTTCTTTCAATTATTTCACTCATAGTTGCAAGATTTGTACATCTTGCTTGGGTACCGGGTGGCACTGTCCACTGAATAATCATGCTGATTTATTGAGACTGGATTTAAATAACTAATGGGCATGCCAGCTGTATCTAAAGTGTTCAGATGTGTGCACATGTGACAAAAACTTGATCGATCCCCTAGACACACAACAAGCAGCAGGGAAATAAAAACGCCTTGCCAAAGCTGCTTGTGGTTTGCTACTCAGAAGTCATCCAGCAGTAAAGAGCTGAGAAAGGTTCAGCTTAATGGCAGTTTCCTCTAACAATCTGGTGACACCCATTTGCACCTGTGCTTTAACTTTTCTGGAAAAGAGGCACAGATGTTTTCTGCTGCAGCTCAGCTTAGTTAGTTAAAAAGAAAACTAAAAAAAGACTTTAGGGAACGTAGTACGATCCAGTCTTCAGTCAGTGGTTTCATAATTCACCGATATGACTGTAGCATTAAGCACATGGACATTTGGAGACACTGATGTGGGCTGAAAGTTTGTCCTTTTGCAGTCTGCATGCCAGTGTGTATCTACTAAAGTAACTTTTCATTAGTGTTTGTGTTTTTAGGTCCTTTTTTTAGGCCTCCATGTACCAGCTTCTCCTGGACCTATTATCCACTGGGAACAGAGGTGCCTCTGCCTTGGTGACTCTTCAGATCCAGATCAAACTTCAACATGTTTGAAAGCCAAACAGTAGTAGTTTGAATAACAGTCGGGGTTATTTCCTTGGGAAAAGGCGCACATGGCCCTATCATCTGTAAATGTGTTGTGGTAATCAGCTTTGGTCCAGATGTTTATCACACTGGTGAAAGAGAAATTCTACAAATATTACAAAGCTGACAGGAGGTTGAGGATCACATGTGGTGTCAGAGCCCGACTGGTCAGTAACAGGATCCTTCAATCACATGACTTCACATGTCAGGCTTGTTTGGAAACTAATAATTATGACCCGAAGTGTCTGTCAACATGTCACAGTTTGCATGCTTCAAACAGTACTTCCTGTTCCTGACCTGAATTCTCACTGCAGATGTTCATGCATGTGTTCTGTACAATGAGCGAATTTTACCATAATTTCATGAGCTCATTTATTCCACCTACAAATATTTAGATACCCCGACATAGTAACAGCTGTGATGGACTGCAGTCCCACTTGATTAGCCTGAATGACTTCATACTCAGCACCGGCTCATGGACTGTTAAAAGAAACAGACTTATCTCTGTGGTCCAACTATCCTGCCACTCTGTTATACCTGGCAGCAACCTGTGTTCACTCCCAACTCTGCTGTTGCTTATTCACAAACCGCTCGCCTCACATTGTGATGCACTCCGTACCCTTTAGGTATTCTCCAACATGCCAGTCCAACAGAGTTCAACATGACATATACACAATGTGATTACAGTTAAAAGTGCTCCAGTGGTGGCCACTCTTGTGGAATGTGTAACTGAAGTAACCAAGGACACATTGGTCCAGTTTGACCAAGTCCACATTTGCTTAGGTTCCCTCAGAGACTGGGAACTGTTGGTCTTTGAAGGATCATGGGGGAAATCTCTAAACAGTGTAATAGTAAAATAGCATGGGAGTGATTGCGCATACACGATGAGAATGGGTGGGAGGGCAGGTGGGACAGTGGCCTCAGTTTTCTGATAAACGAGTGTGAATCCACCCACCCATTATTAACAATTTCTTCAATTACTGGAAATAAAGACTCAGTTCGTGGTAAACTGGACAGGTCCTTAAAACGGTTAAAAATGTTTTCAGCCCGGGACGCACGCATTTTCAGAATTGTGCAGGAGGTCAGGGCATCGGGGATTCGAGCTCTGTTGAGTCATAAGCGTGCTCCAGAAGGGTTTGTCATGCCTGAGCTCTGCCTGCGGCACTCTCCTGCTCAGGAGCTGTCAGCAGCAGCGTCTCCCTGCCAAGCCACAGCGGGCAGAGGCAGGCGCATGAAAGCACCCGCTCCAACCTCCACGCACACAAACAGACGCACATAAGTGCTTAAACCGGGAGGGGGAAAAAAGAGTGTAAATAAAACTATTCGTCTGACATCAAAATCCGCTAAATCCTTGAAACTTCTGTTCCATATTCATGCAAACATAATAAATCTATCTCGCCGATGCTCACGCACTCTGTCCTCTGTTGCAGAAAATTGACCATATAATTAGCACTTGGGGTGAATTTGCTTACTCATCTCCTCTGCAGATAAATGAGAGCACACACCGTTGCACACCTTGTGCTCATCAGTTACCCGAGTGAGACAGGTGGTGCTGGATAGTCAGCGTGTGTGCCCTCTCCATAGCAGTATGTGCTGGCATCCTCCCCTGCCACACTTTCGCCGCCTACGCACACGAGCGTTGCAGATGGGCCCTGGTGTAGCGTGAATGCTCCTTCGCAGTCCTCCGTGCAAGGAAAACACACAGTCACTTGCTCACCTTTAAATCTTACGAAGTCAAGGTCAGTAGCACAGAGGTCATTTGCAGAATCTACTGGTCAGTTAACCCATTAGTGAAATGACGCAAATGTGATTCATGTTTGCTGACCGTTAAGTAATTAAAGTCATTCATCAAATAAACATTTACAGCTTCCTAGATGAGAGGACTGGCAGGTTTTCCTTTGTATTATTTTGGTATTTTGGGTCCTAACCATTTTAAATATTTTATGAAAGATGCAAAAAATAAAATTTAATTGATTTTGACAGTAATCAGTGGCAGCTCTTCATTGTTTAAAAGCATCATTTTAACATGTGTAATTGAGCGATGGCTTGTACTCAAACTAGAGCTACCTGTTATTATAAGAGTGTAACACAAGCGTGTTAAATGTTGGTGACATGCCTCTCAAATTTCCCCTTTTAATAGTTTGGATAGGTTTAACTGCTTTTTTGCCGCAGTACATTTTTTTCAGCGTATTAACACAAATTGTGTTAAATGTTAATTTTTTTAAACAAATGTGATTCTCATTTACCTGTAAAGTACAAATGCAGATAGTGTGGATAAACCTTGTCAGGAATGGCCAAGGTATCTTCACGACTACTGTCGCAAAACGAGCCGTACGGCCATGACAGCTAGGGTCATGGATGTTGAGGCACATAGTGGGTCTGGAGTCCTGATCTCAACCTGACAAAACACCTTTGGGATAAATTAGAGTGCAATCTGTGAGCCAGGCCTTCTCATCCAAAATCAGTGTCTGACCTCACAATTGCTGGTCATAAATTCTCAGAGCAGCACGGTGGTTAGCACTGTTGCCGCACAGCAAGAAGGTCCTGAGTTCAATTTCACCATCAGGCCTTTCTGTGTGGAGTTTGCATGTTCTCTCCGTGTTTGCGTGGGTTCCCTCTGGGTACTCTGGCTTCCTCCCACCGTCCAAAGACATGCACTTTGTGGTGATTAGTCTAAATTGCCCATAGGTGTGAATGTGAGTGCGAATGATTGTCTGTCTCTGTGTGTTAGCGACAGACTGGCGACCTGTCCAGGGTGCACCTGGCCTCTCGCCCTATGACAGTTGGGATAGGCTCCAGCACCCCTCGTGACCCTGAAAACGATAAGCGGAAGCCAGTGGATGGAATATAGTGTAAGATCTGATGGGCCAGAATTGGCCGGGCGAAAACTACAGTCCAGTCCACTGGACAGCTCTGAAAAATGTGAACTGTAAGTATCTTTGTCATTCTCTGAATGATAAAGACCTCCTCCATGGTCTCTCATACTACACCAAAGTAACTAACTATTAGATAAGCAATTAAATAACAGAAAGATCCCAGTTTTTTCATTCTTGATTACAGAAAACCTTATTTTATAATTGCAGAATATTCTGGCCAATCAGCCACCAGAACTGTTTCTGTAATTTCAGAGTGGTGCTGAGAGATTTCTTCCATCTGCAACAGCATAATTTCTTTATGTAGAAAAGCTGAGATGTACTGTTGAAATTGCACCTTCTTTCTCTTATATGAAGAATAATGAATAGTGAGAATAATGAAAACAGAGGTAAACTAATGAGGACAAGGCAGACAAACAAAGGGAAAGATCAGAGGCCTGCACTACAAAACAGGCAACTTCACTAGACTTCTTCCAGTTTTTGATTGGTCAGAGGCCGCTAACGTTACCGCTGCACGGTAGCTTGATTGATGCACCCCAGGTTAACTTATTGACTTGATAACAACCTTTGCGTGACGGCTTATCCTGCCGTTGTGAGGGCAAATTAAGTCAGATAACTGAAATGTATCCTGGTGCTGAACCTGCTTCGAGCAAGACACACGAGAAAGTAACCTTCAAAGTAAAACTAATAACTAACACTGAGGAAGGAAAACTAAGACAAAACAAGATGACAGAGACAGCAGGACAAAGTAGAAAAGAGAAACTTGGAACAAACCTTAAAAAAAAAATCTAACAGGCAAAACAGAACAAATACATTACAAAATGCCGGGCCAGTGACACACCAAGGTGCCCCGAGGGGGTGGCCCTGAACTGCTCTGTGTAGGGGGCTAGAAAAGAAACACTGAATCACTGATAGTGTAATGACATCCTGACATCTCCTTCCTCAGGCAGTTTGCTACCAATTGACACAGTAACTCATGCGGCCTTGAACACTGATGTCTGCCATGCCCCTGCATGATTAACACATGACTAACACATGACCTCAGTGACCCTCAGGCAGGGATCAAAGGGGTGGTCGGATCCTTAAGTTAAGCATCAAAAGGAAAAAACACGAAAACATCAAAAGTTTAAAGCAGAATTAGGACTACAAATCAGACCACCGTCTATCCACCAGAGTATTTATTCGCTAATTTGTTTGGAGCTTTTTCTCAAGACAGTGCGAGGTTGCATAGGGTGGGCTTGATTAGAGCAAGACTTGCGTCCATTTTTATCTTCTATCAGTAGCCACAGATGTTAGAAAACACCACTGTGTAGAGCTTTTGACCTGTAATAATGGATTATAAAGTGGAAGTTGATCATTTGAGTGTGTAAAGACAAAGAAAATACTGACAAAGATCGTGTGTGTGTAACCTTTAACAATATACTGTTAACTGGCCAAGAACAAAGTTATGTAACAAGAAGTGTAATGCATTACTTTCTGCAGGGAATAAATAACGCCATGTTTTTTAAGCTAACAGTTATATGTTTGAGAGTAACAGGCCCAAAACTGGTGTGAAATAAGTGTTGCATGTGGTTTTGACTTTGTCATCGGATAAAACAGAAGTTTTTCCATAATTTGAAATAACAATATGTCGATACGAATGACGCCTGTAGTTTTGCCTCAGACTGACAGGGTCTTGATACTGAATTAGCGGCAGCCAGGCATGAAAACCATCAGGGCAATCAAAGAGCCGCAGCAGATCTGATCTGCCTCGTATTCACCTGGGTCTTATTAACCGTGCCGGATTTTAAAGAGAGAGGAGAAAGCCAAAAAAAGGTGAGTGAATATTTCTGCTTCTGTCTCTCTCAAACAGGATTTTTGTGCTCAAGAATGCCTCTGACACATCTCATTAAGAAACACAAGATGTGATTTGGTGCACTGCTGAGCTGTGATTAAACACAGGAATCCATTCAAATTGCCAATTTTGCCAATGACAAACCTGGCATTTCAATAGGGCTTTCAAGAACTTAACGCTTCCCCTTCAAAACCGCTAAGTTTTGAAGAAGGTCAGACGTGTCGAGCTCATACAAAAACCCACGCTTGGAGCCAGAGTAACAGGGAACGGGTGTACCTGCTGACCTCCCTGCCTTAAACGTACGTGCTAATCCAGAGGGCAAGCATCAAGATTAATGGCAGACATCAGCATCAGCTCCCTTAAGGAGATAAGGGTGTTACAGATCTACCTATAGGTTTATGGATCATTGGTGAGCTCAAGTACTGTAACTCCATTCAGCATCATCCGCTGACAACAGGTTATGGTGATTAAGTACTCCTTTATCAGTTCTCAGCCTACAACAAAGTTCGAAATAGGATTAAGTACAGAAGTGGAACGCTACCACTGCTCATGCTACGGCCCTTTGAGAATCTGCTGGCAATGAGGAGAGCCACGACGCTGCAGGGCAGGATTACCGAACAAAGAGATGGAGGGATATGGAATGAGGTGCGAGAGCCCCTCTCCACCTCTTCTATCGCAACATCCCGACCCTTAAACGCTCAGCAGGGGAGAATCCTTCGCTCGTTTCCATCTCTCATGTCGGCGGCATGTTGTTTGTCGCTGGATGAGTTAGTGCTGAGGGCAACGGCAGACGTGCTTCTTTTGAGTGGTGAGAGCACAGAGAGGGGTGTTCATTCATCAAGAGGAAGTGCAGTGCAATCGAGGCAGTAAGTGTAAAGCAGATAAATGGCTAATAACCTCAAGGAACGAGATGATTCATCACTTCCTAAAATTAAGTTCATTAAAGGACTGCCTGTGGAGATACATCAGCGTCTGCTCTTAAAGACAATCTTGTTTGTTACAGTATGTGAACCGTGAAACATTTTCTCCAAGAAAAATACGTTTTTGAAAAGACAGAAAAATCTGCATTGCAACACAGCTGCGACTAATGTTTTATTATTAAAATGTTAATTACTTTGGCAGTGATGTTCTTGACATTTTAGAAATAGATATATTAAATTATTGCCTTTAAAATGCAGCATGGAAATAAGAATCTTAAATAAAAGATGTCGCTGTGCTTTCTGCCAAAATACAAGCTGGATCAGGCTGAGATCAGGTGACTTGAGTCGACCATCGCAGAACATTTCCCCAAAGCTCCCGAGTTCTTTCACAGTGCGTCTCTGGTTCACCTGCCAGAGTCTGAGCGGAAAGTAACGATCTGTGCACTTCAGAGTTAACCTGACTTTCTCATCAGGATGCCCCAGTAACCTGCTGGCAACCAGACATGCCCATTACATCACGCTGCCTCCTCTGGCTGTTTCAACTGATGATCTGTGCTTTGGATCACGAACCATTACAAGCGTCCTTCATACCGTCTCTTTTAGTCTTCTCGCCTTTCCATTAATGAGATCATCATTTTCCATCTTGTGGTGAAACCTCTCTTTAGCCTAAAATGATGAGTGAGTGTCCTTCCTGGAGATTGTTCTTCACATAGCTGTTTGCTGGGAAGGGTTTTTCAGTAGCACTTTATAATAATGTCACACTACTAAGGTAGTAGTCAGTCATTTACAAATACAGTTGTGTTCATCTGTTGCGTTTATACCATGTGCAACTATCATCTCTACTGCATCACTGATAGTAATAATCATAATCATAATATCTGTTTTTTAAATGGCACAATAAGGTGGAGCAATGGTATAAATGATGAATTAAGGACTTACTAATACTTTAATAATGCTTAATAGTGTAACATAAAGTGCAGGATCCTGTGATCATGCACCAGTTTTTGTTTGATGTTTATGTTGCTGAGCTCATAAGCTACACTTGAAACCAGCTCTGGACTTTTACCTTCCTAAACTTTGAAGAAATAATTAAAGGGGAAAAAATCATCTCTGTTCAATTTCCTTTTGAAAAGTATGGTGCCAAATCTTCCTCAAGATTTCCTCAGATTTGATTTGGTCTTGTTCTATCCAACAAATTGAATATGTTTTGGTAAGTGACCAAAATAAAAATTTGAAATAGGATCATCTGTCTATAGAAACAGGATGATGTCTCTATTCAAGCAAACCCAGCAAGCCGCTCTTTGAGCCCCCCTCCTATTTCCTTTGCTATGTATTTCTTGATTGTCTCCCAGAAGGCAAACACAAGTATGATAGGCATACAGAAAGGGGCAGGTGCATCTCAGAGCCTCATATCTTCATACCGAGAGTTTTTAATATCATCTTGAAATTTGTGGATGTCAGGAAATAAAATGAATCTTACTGTTCCAGCCTTCATAAAAGAATCATTTTAAGGAGTCTGATAATCTCGTTTCCTCATTTATCTGGAGCAGAACTGTAGCTCGGAGAGACGGAGACAGAAAGAGACACAGCGAGGCAGACAGAAGGTTTTGCTTTAGATTATTTATGTACTTCTATTGGGCTGCTAATATTCAGAAAATAACTTACTGGGTGTTACGTTTAGGGGGTGGGAGGAGCTCTAATGCCAGGACTCCAGTCCTTTCACCTGACCAATTTCAGAGGAACATCTTAATGTTTGTTAAACCACTTAACACAGACTGATGAAGTATTCTAGCATTGGAAAAAAAGGCTCCTCAAGAGATTATCTAACGTATCATCAGAAATTGTCTCAGTGGAAGGGTTGTTGTCAAGAAGTAAACAGGAACTGGATTGAAAATCGGTGTCAATTTTGTGAATTTGTGAATTATGAACACAGAAAAGTATTCTCAGATTTTGATCCACCTTCTGAAGAGTGTCTGATTGGCAACGACTTCATTTTCAGCAATGATCCCAAATACACTGCCAACAGTCTAGTATATTGTTGGAAAATTATAAGAAAATCCATTAAAATAAAATGTGGATATGTGACGTTTTTAACAATTTGTTTGCATTTGGTGCAACCTTGACGAGGTTTTCACCAAAACTAAATGAGCTCGAGCTTTTATTGGCATCTACTGTTACATAAAATTTCAAAAATGATATCTGAAAACTCTGGACATTAGACTGCTAACAGACACAAACAGAACAGGTTCCTCCCTTTGGAGGGGGAGAATATTTTTTCTAGCAAAACTAAATAAATGAGGGGTGGCTCAAGACTTCTTCACAGTGCAATACCGTTTGAGATATAACAAAATGTAACTAAAGTCTAAAGTTCTCTTTCCTCTACCTGAAATGCCTGGATATAGACTCAATAGAAATGTCTACAGTATGACAAGAAATGGGAATGATTTGGTTTTGACTTGTTAAGGGAAGGAATTAAGGAGGGGGGGGATGCATGATTGGCATTCTGCCATTCATCAATACACTCCTACTTTTTGCATCTCACACCTTTGTAGGCGTGGACTCACTCCAGACTCCGTCACTGGCCCAGAACCATTCCTGAAAGTGTATCGTTTCCTAACTCAATACCAGCTGTAGCCTGTAGTGCAATAACAATCCTTAAATGGAAATCAACAGCATCCTCATCTCACACACAATGGATCACGGATGTCAGGTCTACCTCAAGCTGGGAAACTTACGCTCGAGTGAACATTGATCTGCCTTTGCTTTACACTGAAAATTTCTAAGATGCATCAACAAATTCTCCATTATTTTGAGAACTAATTTGCTTCAGATTAAATTTAGAAAGCAATCAAAGAGAACTTTAAGTTCATGATTAGTGTATCGACTCTTACAAATGTAATACAATATCTAGTTGGGGCATCTTGTCCTGTTTATTTGATTGTAAGTACACTCTGAACTCCTTAAAAAAAGGCTCAACTCAAAGTTGTAGCAGGACCGTTTTGTTTGTAATCCTTTCTTCAACCTTCAGATTCACAACATGCAATATTAAAGTCAGTTGGCTCTGCTGCGATGACCCTGATATTTCAAACACTTTTTGGTCAAAATGACCTGACTTTCATATCCAGGGTGATCACTGGTAGAGAGATCTGGATCTAAGCCCGGGTCCCAGGAACCAAACAGGAGGTTTCAGTGGAAGTTCAGGGTTTCAAAGCCTGAAAGCGGTGTATCTGGTCAGCTGGTTGAAGCAGAGTTCTCCCATGATTGCCATTTTCCACAAACACGGCACTGCATTGGTGTTTTCGGTCATCGCAACACAATAGTTACTCGCCACATCCCACCTCTGAAACTTTGTTCTCTTCCACAAAATCAAATTAGAATTGAAATGTTGCACATTTAGCAAAGTGGAAGAGATCCAGCATGCCTTGCAAATGCACAAGCGCACGGGACTCTAATGGGACAGACGAGAACTGCACAACCAGACGTCCCTAAAGGCGATCAAATTAAATGTACCCCACCCTGATCCTTTAGGGGTGGGGTGAAACTTGAAGCCCACTTCTCATATTTGGTGCCCTTCTGCAGGCTTGAAACCCAGCAGGAAGCTACTGGATTTCCTAACCATGTGCCGATTCTGTTGTTTGAAAATGCGTTTTCAGCAGCCGTTTAAAACATAGGTTACCTTCTCCTTTCAATCGTTATTCAGGCTGTGGTTCACCTTGCTGACTATATATATATACTCGACTGTGTGTGTATGTACACTTATCTACTGGATGTTTAACCCACACTGTGCATCACTTTGCAGCTGTGTGTTTCAGTTTCAGTTAAAACAAACCTGACAGACTGTTCTCAGTGTAAAGTGCACTCGCTCACTGATACATGAATAACAATAGGCAACAATGTGTCACTCAGGTTGTTTACTGTTCTCCAGAGCAGAGGGGCTGCTTGCACGCCACACAAGTGGATCCTGGAAACAAACTGCGCATAACGTAACCTTTTCAGTCGAAGTGGAAACGCCCCACATGTCCATTCATGTGAGGATGAACAGCCTTCACTGCTTCCTCACAATGCTGTTTATACTCCGAGTGGACACCGAGCTCTGAGGCCGGGCCAGACACGAACTATTGCTAGGCAACAGGCGGGAGGGAATCTGGAGCACAGCTAGACTGCAACTGCTGCCACACGAGCTGTACGGACTCATGACAGATAACGTTTTTTTTGGGGGGGTGGGCATCAAGTGGGTCACGTTTAAATCGCTCCCCAGCCGCCATTCACGGTCTCTTATATACAGGAGAGAGCAGAGCAGAATGAACGCAACATGCGAAGCTAAACTGCATGAATTATCTTCACAGGCTGAAAAATAATTAAAGACTAAACAGAAAACAAATAGCTCATTAGTATTTTTGAGTTGCAACACAACACTTTGATAAAATTACACTTAGTGGAAGTGTGAATAAGTGTTTTGTCTAACACTTCAGGCTATCTGGATTCAGTTCCTTTTGAATATGTTACATAAAAGGCTCCTAAAAAAAGGCGACATAACAAAAAGAAATCTGAGTAATCCTGCTGTTTAGAAATGCTCGACGTAAAACTGGATTTACAAGAAATTTAAGGCAGATAATCATGGGACACTTGGGCCACATTTCTACATTTGGGCCCATTGGGTGTTCGGTTGCAGGCTGCAAGCAAACTGCTGCCGATTCATTTTCTGTCAGCTGCTCACCACTGGGAACTGTAACCAGTGCATATAATACTGATGTACCAAAAGAACAGAACTGGCATTAGTCTTTATAACGCCTGTCAACAAATCCCCAGAGAAAAAAATGATTCTACTACCACTGAGGCCAAAGCCATACAGCTTCGTCCTCTGAGGAGATCCTTCACTGTCCAAAAACTATTTAAAAACACAACAAGAGTTGTCATGTTGTTAAGCTGGCAGGCACGTTGCTTCATCACAGTGAACTGGGTTTTTTTTCACCCTCCATATAGTCAAACCCTCTGAGATTTCGCTTCTGCTTGAGTGCTTCTGTCTGAGGAGAATTTCTGTTTTTAAAAATCAAACCATTTTCATTTTCTGTAGGAAAGAGTAGTGATGAGGTCAAGTAGCTCATGGTGCAGAGCTAAAAGGGTGAATGGTAGCACCAAGGGAGGGGGCACCAGCCACCTCTCAAAATTTGCTGCACCAGGCAACTAGGCATAGTTTTTTCTGTGTTGTGCCACCCCAGTATTTTTAGTGGCCCCAGTTTGAAAAAATTCTGCAGGCTCTCCTGGGTGAATGGCAAATAAAACATGACAGACAAAAAGTGGAAACGTGTTGGAAATGCAGAATTAAAAGTTTGACTAGTGAATTAAATTGAGGGGCTGTTAGTGCGTTCAGTCATTTCGTGGGATTTCTTGATAATGTGACTTCAACAATAAACAGGACAAATGGGAACTGCTGCTGAGCTGGAGATGCAATCTGATGAGCACCATGCACAATCAGGAAGTTTAGTGACTAAGGTCTAACTTTATATTACTTATTGATACTGCTAAAAATCCTTGAAGGTCATTTCATTGTCCAGTTCTTCTGGATGGCATGAAGATATCCTGATCGCCCTCTAGAAGTCCTTTTATGAACCTTGAGTGTTTATGATTTTAATACATACCTGAAAATCTTGCTTCACACTGAGAATTATTGCTGTTTGGTATAATAGCCAAACACAAAGTTGGGTGCCGAGGAGCAAGCTTGTTACACTGACATAACCTTATGGCTTAAACATGACTGTGCACTGGTCCTCTGGAGAGCCTGTGGATGATTTTGAAGACTGTCATCTACATGTCTGTAGCTTCTTACGATCAAACAACCAGTCGGTGGCCGCCTCCTGCCTCCGTTATTGAAAGAAAAGTACTGGCAGTGTCCTCAGCCTCCTAGGAGCTGCACCCGTGGTAAAAATGTAAAAACGCTAAGTGATTTTTCATTAAAGCTGAACACCGACCTTGACTTTGAATTCAAAGTCAGAGATTTAAACTCATCTGAGGTTTAGTAGATTCCCCTGTTGTTATCAATTTGAAAATAATGTTACTTTTCGTATTCACAAACATTGATCCACACCCCGCGCTCACCTGCCGGTGCGACAAATTATAATGGCGGCATGAAAAATGCCCTTAGCTGTTCTTTTCATCAGCAACTGGACATAAAGTCACTACTGTAAATCTCGCATTAGTCCACAGATTTGTCTCTCTGATACTTTGTCCCATTTCCCAGAAAATAAAATCAAATTGAAAAGTTATTGTTTGAAAACTGCGCAGGACGTCACATGCAAGTGTGCGTATTTTAAGTGGTCAGAACGGGACTTCCAGGGAGTACACAGGAAGTAGCAGGAGTGCTGGAAATGGTGCAGAGCGACATAAGAAGCCCATCTTGAAGGGGAGACTAAACTGAAGTCAGATATCTGTTTTTGTGAAGGTGCTCTGATCACACCGGCGACAAAGCTAGAAGACTAAGACTGCGCTGTGATTAATGTTGAAAATTATTCCCTTGTGGATGTAATTACCAAATAATTTGCTTTATTGAACACATAAGATGCCTTCATACAGGTAACAAAAACAGACAACTGTCAGCTTGAAATGAAAAAAGAAAAACCCACATTTTATTGCACTTAAGTTATAAGAAAATAAAATTCTAAGTGAATCAAACAAATACACAATCCCTTTAAGGTTTTTTCTGTCCGTTTTCTTTTTTGCCAGGCAGTTTACATGAACTGGAAAAAAACAAAGAAAAAAAAGAAATAAAAACACCTGCAACAAATCTGATTTCTCAAACCAGATCATAAATTAAAATCAGAGGGAGAAAACAACAAGAGGAGATAGAGCAAGATTGTTTTCTTTTTTTTTTTTTAATATACAGTGTTATACCACTTTCACAGTTCAGCTTGAGTTGTGACTCTTGGAGATTGGGACGGTTTTTGTTTGGCTACAATGTTTCTGTTCATGTTTTGTTGCCTTTGTGGGATTTTTTTGTTTTGTTAAAATTTCTCCCCCCATGACGACCCGCGAGGCCGCCTGGGTGATTTCGACTGTGACACATGTAACACTTAGACTCCCGGCAGCTCCGCCTGTCAGTCGATGCTTGTGATGGTCTCCTCTGTTGCTTCAGACATCTTTGAACGGAACAACAATCACACGCACGGATATGGACAGTTCTTTCATTCACCTGTTAAAAATCGATACATCTGCTAGGATTTTTTTTTTTTTTTTTATATTTTCGCTTTTTTTGTCTTTGCCAGTCTGAACAGCATTTGTACATTTCCCCAAAGAACAGGCCGAAAGAGCTTTGTCCCAAGGAATGTGTTTACAAGTTGCCCATTAACACGCTAAACACACGCACTCATGCACACGCACGCACGCACGCCAACAGTGTACATCCCCTTGTTTCCTCTCTGCGGGCGCTCCCCGCCGGTATCTGTCGGACACGCTCCCTCCTCTCGGCCTCGTAGAGGCACGTTTGGCTCAAGTTTCAGTGGCAAAAACAAAACAGAAAATAAAAAGCTGGATGTTACCTTTTTTTCTCATATTTTGTTTCTGTAAGTCCAAACATAGAGTTCAATTTGGAATTTTGCCTGGGACTAAAACGTCACAGCAAGTAAAAGTTCCATCTCTCTCTTTCTTTTTCCCCATTCATCTAGCAGCATAAATACAGTTTGGCCACTGGGGGGGGAAACGGTAGAGGGGAAGGGAGGGGGACGAGTGGGGTTCAGGGGGGCATTAATCCACAGCGCCTAGAGCAAAGGACCTTTTCTTCTTCTCGTCACAGCACTGGCATTGAGGAAACCACCCCAGCTAGACTCTGGAAAAATCTGGACAGCATTGATGTTCATGTGGAGACGGCGCTCCGAACCCAGGTATGTAGAAAACAGAAAGGAAGAACCAGGAAGAAAGGAAGAAAACAAATCAAAACAAAATAAACCCTTGTGACAAAGATGGCTAACCTAAACAGGGCAGGTTTCTAATACTGGGATTTGTTGCTGTTGGCAACAGTGAGAAGAGGCGGAAAAAACAAAACCTTTCATATGATAAACCAAAGAGGTGTTGAAATTCACAGTTGTGTTTGTGTGCGGTATTTTAAAGAAATCAGAATACAGAAGGGGAGAAACAAACAGGAACAGAAATGGAGTGACGAGAAACTAGCCTGAACAGGCTACACCGAGCAGCTCTTTAGGTGCGGCTGTGTGTGGAAAATCCACCTTTCTCAGCCTTAACCTACGGTCAACGTTTCCCACTTTCCGGTCAGCCTTTTGAGTGTATGTGTGTGTTTTTCTTTTTTTTTTGTTTTTTTTTTGGGGGGGGCGCACACTGATGGGAGGGGGTTACAGGGGGTGGGAGGGGCTTTTAAAAAATAATATATCTCTATACATGTCAAAATCTGTCAGGCTTGAGCGAAACTAAGTCTCTGAGTGAAGCTGCCCCCAAACTGAAAGGATTGAGAGTCACTTCAAAAGAGTTCAGTCATTTTCGGCCGTTCCTCTCTTTTTTTCCCCCTCTTCCTCTTCTTTCTCACAGCCAATCAAGGGACAGACCAGTCGTGCTCCGCCCTCCTGGCCTCGTTTCCAACCCGATCCCCCTTTTAGGCTCCACCTTGTGCTGGTGGAAGGGGCTCAAAAGCAGGGGCTGAACAGGTGAGGGTGTGTCTCTTTGTCAGTAACATTTGCCCAAAAAAGCAGGGGACGGGGACGGGGACGTGGGAAGATGATGGTAGAGGACAGGACAGCCCACTGTTGGTGGTTGTGGTTCTAGCATTTGGATGTTGGCTCTCCAGTTTCCAGGTTTCCTCGTCTCCCATTCCCTCTCTACTCCTTCCTGTGCGGTTCGCTCTCTTCGTCCTTCCCCACCGCGCTCCCTCTCACTTCATATCTACGTCAAAGTCCAGGACCAGCAGCTTGGTCTCCTCTGTGCCGTTGCGGCTACCAACCGCGCACACCAGCTTGGTGTTGGAGGCCCGGATGCGCCACACCACACCGCCGCTTCCGCCACTTTCCAGAGTCACCAGGTTACGGATGAACTCGCCAGTCTTCAAGTCCCACAGTTTGACCGTGCCATCGTCCGAGCTGGTGATGACAAAGTTCTTGTTGAACTGGAGGCACGTCACGGCGCTCTGGTGCTTGTGAGGACCTGAAGACACAAAGATAATTTTATTTAGTGGGACGAGGTAAAGAAAAGTCTTTTTTTTTCATGGCTTAAAACATTTACATTCAGGTTAAAGTTTCCAGTAAATGTGTGTGGATCAGTCAGGTCCTAAAACCTGTAACATAGGGGAATCCCTTTCTACCAAAGCTCCTGGAAAATGTTGGTCAAACGTGCTAGTCTACTGGCAAATAAAGAATGGGTGAATTTAAAAATAATGAAGAACCCAGATACAGGGAAAGATCTGAAAGCAAGATCTCTGTCAGCCTGTGAGGTGAAAGAAGAGCTCTTACTCCTGACGCTGCTGTGACAATGAGATCTTCGTACAGCTGGCAGGCTTTAGGACGAGCTGCCAGGGCTCATTCCTGTCTGTCACAGACGCTAAGCAGCTTCAGCTACACCTTTGTCTGGTCTGTTTGGTGCCAGTACATACCGGTTAAAGCGTGTAGTGGCTGAAGTAAGTTTATTTGTGACTGTATGCGTGACTCCTTCAGGCTTGAAAATCATACCTTAATTAAATCAATTAAAGCGAAAACAAAAACGAGTGCAGAGTCGAGTGCAGGCAAATGAACTGATTTTGACTGAATTGTGAGCTCAGATGCATTTAACTTGTTTCTGGATACACAACCTTTCACAGACGAAACCTGCTGAAATCTGTGAACAAGCGTTCACATCTTTTCTGTTTCCGTCTCTGATTAGTTCAAAGGCTGAGTTATTTACCCGGCTACACAATACTGCTCTGCACCAACCCCCAGCTTGCCTGTCTCTCTCCTCCCTCTGCTCTTCCCATTACCACAACAAAGCACTCTGCTCCGTCATTACCTATGCGCTCTCGAGCTGACAGTGACAGCCTTGTTGTTGGCCTATTGTCTTATCAAAACACACTAATGAATGGCAGAAATTGTCTGCTGACCTAATTATATGACCTACAAAGTTCCCGGGCCCTCAGTCTTTTACTGTAGTCACCTCTCTTCACCAGACAGACCCACAGTCTCCCTCCCTGCACGCCGTCCCTCCTGCTCTCTTAAGGCTCTTATACGACCATCCTTTGTTGGGCTGCTGTGTGCGCTGTGGACGCAGCACCCGCATGCGGGTTTGGAGTTTGCTAATGAGGGCGGTTAGGAGTGGGGCACTGCTGGTTGCCACTGCTATTCAGCCAAAGGATTTCCAACATCCTGTGAGGCACCAGTGCTGCTAATGGAGTTAGAACTATTCAGACACAAAGGAAATGAGACTGTAATCAGGACCAGCAGGCTTGCAAGGTGTTGGCTCAGTTCTGCTCCACTTACACACACAAACAGGTAATTTAGATGGATTTTTAATTGGACTGTCAGTATCAAACAGAGTCCCATCTAACGTGTTTTTTGTTGTTGTTATCCTCCAAGGCTAGCATTGCCACTTTTCTACACTTTAAGTCATTTATTCATGGATCTATAAGTCTACATTTCAGTCAAGTTGTTTTGCAGCCACCTTAGGTGTAGCTGCTTTGAGTACAACATAACCAAGTCTAGTGGTATGAAAACAGTGGCACATTAGGACAGGACAGAAAGTTAAGAGAGAAAGAAAACATAAGAGTTACATCCCCAAAATCTCTGATGTAGCCTGGCTGTCCTGTCACATGAGACCTTTGTACTGATTTTTTACTGTAAGGTCTGCGCATAAGACTCACATCTGAAATTATTTTATCAGAATAAAACAGCTAAGAGTCTGATCTCATGACTCCCAGCAAATAAACACAGAAATTTGGAAGTGATAAGCAAACATCCTCCAACAACACCCAAAAACATTGGAGCCACTAAGGTCAAGCTCTTCTGAGTTGGAGACAATGCACCAGCTGCTGTGTGAGTACTCAGCTGAATGCAGTACACAGAACACTTTTATTCTTTTAGGGTTTATCCAAACAGCAGTAAATGTGCAGCAGTTTCGTATGTATCCTACAACGTGTTTTGCCTGTGTGTGGTCCTGGAGACTTCCATTGCAGCAACAACTACCCGCAGCTTTGCCAACATGATGGACTCAGAAAAGTGTGAGATGTAGTCATGAAAAGTTAAACCTGTCATTAAAATGTAATTAGATTTCAATAACAGCTGAGACAGCCTCTGGTTTTCCAGAAGTTTTACAGTAACTCTCACACTGTTCATACTTCACTTTCCTCACCTTGCAGTGTTTGGAGGCACTGGCCAGTCTTGATATCCCAGATCTTGACAGTGGAGTCTGCATTGCCTGAGACCAGGATGTTGTCTTTGAGCTCCATGCCACTGGTGAGGGACTGGTGGCCCGTTAGCGTGTGGATGCAGTTGCCCGTCTCCACGTCCCAGACCCTTATAGACGTATCCAATGAGCCGCTCACGACGTGGATCCCATCGAACTACAGAAACAATGAATACGTTTAAATTGTCTGAAAATCAAACGGCCGCCTCTAGATAACCAAAATTGTCACTTGAAGTTGGAGTTGACGGCAAAAGCACCTTACATTTCAACACTGCGTACTTTGTTTCTATTAACCTTAGACTAAACCCATTTAAAATGGATGCACAGTATTGATCTGTTAAAGCTTTTTCTGCTGCTTCCCAAATCTAGTTGGAGAGAACCAACACTTTAAAAGTCTATCAAAGCAGCATGGCACAAAAACCAATCTATCAGTGCAGTAATCAGCCTCCTCTGTGAGGGTTATGGCACCAGCTAAAGTGCTCTGTCATCACACAGAGTGGATGAGAAGAGAGGACATATTAGAGGACAAACGGGTATAAACTTTTTCCCCCCCCTTCCTCCAAACGAACAAACATCACACATATATGCTGGGACATAATAAATTAAGAATATAGAATTGCACATGAATATAAGATAAAGGACTAAAAAATTCATGCAAAAAGAGAGATCTGTTGTTTTTGTGCACCACAGGTTTAAAGCAATTGCCTGAGCCTAACAAGCAATATTTCACTCCACAGAAGTCCTTGGAGGACACGCGGCAGTGAACTTCCTACAGTTTAGGACAGTTAAGAGGAAAAGTGTACAGTAAAAAGGCCCGTTTAGAAGCTCTTCATTTAAAATTAACCTGTGTACTCTTAATAGCACAAACTACTCTGGTGACACAAACATATGACAACTGCCATGAGCATGAAAGCATCTTTATGACCGTTTTCCCTTAAGTGTTACTTGAGTCACCTGTTGTTGCGTCACCAAAGTTTGGGGATCAAAAAAGGAAAAGTTCGAGGTAATCAGTTTGCTGCTAATTGCACTGTTATTTCAACATTTAAAGAACAGAAGGTCAAACCTAGATTTGCATTTGACATAACTAGTTTCAGGATTTTCTCCACTTGTTTTTAACACAAAAAGGTGTTAAAACATCCACTGTCAAGGCACGGTTCTTAATTTGCTGGTGTAAATCAAAGACAGCCTGCAACTATCAACTTAAAGAAATTATGCATGCCCACTGTGCCAAAATGTCTTTCAGCCCTTCAGTCTTTTGGCTTGTAGTTCTTTTCAAGAAGTTAAGCAGAGCTTTGAGAAACTTTTCCTTTAAAACAGCGGTCCCCAACCTTTTTTGCGCCACGGACCAGTTTATGCCCGACAATATTTCCACGGACCGGCCTTTAAGGTGTCGCGGATAAATACAACAAAATAAAACTAGTACCGGTACCGAAAAAAAGAAAATTTATTCATAACACACGTGAAAAGACCCAGGAAAGACGAGTAAACGATAAAAACGATAACAAAATAACGCTGACAACCGATAAAACCCTGAAAACCACACATTTCACACCTGAGCCTCAACTCTCGCGGCCCGGTACCAGACGACTCACGGACCGGTACCGGTCCGAGGCCCGGGGGTTGGGGACCGCTGCTTTAAAACACAGATGTAAGGTCAGTAGGTGTCATCCCTCATGACAAAAATCATGAAACTTTCAGCTTAATGGCAGATTTTTTCATGTCAGAACCACAGACATCGTTTCTGTGGTTCCTCCACTCAGACTGCTGTGGTCATTTTACGTTACCCTACACAGACACTTGATTAGTTACACCTGTTGAACTACTCACAAATATCTAACCAGCAAATCACATGACAGAAACTAGATATGATAAAGATGACCTGTTCAAACATAACATCAGAATGGGGATGAAACCATCCAGTGAGCAGAAGCTCTCTGGGTGAAAATGCCACCCACAGAACTTCCACCAATAGTGTAGGAGAGGTGTCACATGTGCAGAAAAGATTGGATATTGTAATTTTGAAATGTTTATTTAAATTTTCTCCCATTCCTCCAGTACATCATTATTTCTACCACAGAGAACTTCCACCGTCTCTGGCCTATGCTGCCGTGCTGAGAGAGAAATGCATGCATAAAACTAACGACTGTATTATGTTTGACAAATTGTAAGCAACAAGCTGTGTTTTTAGTAGATCACTCAAACCCACATGTGTTTGCTTGCCACCTTAATCTGTCCTACTCTCGTTAAGGCTGAGATGAACTGGTTGCTCATAAATTCTGGTAGAAAGTCACGCACACAACCGGCTTGCTTTATGCTGATTGAAGCCTTGTGCTATTTCTTTTAGATTAGCAAATCCGGCCCTTTGACAATAGTCAAACATGGTTAAAGCCTCTTTTATGCTCACATCAGTCTTACAGACAGCCCTTACAATAATGTAGTTAGATGAGTTCTTACATATATGGACCTAAAAACTACCAACTGCATCTGATTCATTGCGTCATAAACGAGAATGTTTTTATACGAGTTCTCAAAGACTCTACACTTTCTACTGTGTGCAGATAAAACAAAGTAACTCGTACATTTCATTTGGCTCCAAGGTTGATTGGTATACACCAGTCTTTTCTTTAATGCTGTGGGAGGCCTCACCTGTAATGAGTACACTCTGTTTGTGTGGCCTTGCAGCGTGTGGAGGCAGGTCTCCATCTCGGGGTCCCAAACTTTCACCATGAAGTCGTAGGCACCGCTGACCACCCGTCGCCCGTCATACTGGACGCAGCGCACTGCCGCCACGTGGCCCATGAGGACGTGTAAACACTGACCTGAATCAATGTCCCAGACGCGCAGCGTGGCATCACGAGATCCACTGACCACCCTGCATGACACAAACGCAGACAGTGAGAAAGGTAACCGTAGCACAACACAGAGATTCAGGAATGAATGTTGATGAGTACGGGTGCAGTAATCAGTTCAAACCACCGTGAATTCAATAGCTGCCTTTATGCTGAGCTGCTTTCCCACAGATGTAACGTGCATTTAAAGTCATCCATTCTCCAAGATTAAATTCAATACTCCACACAACTGCTCATTCATAATATGGTAAATGCACTGACAGAATAATGAGGCACGTATGCACGGATCCTCACTACTCTGACAATGAGTAATCCACAGCATCACATTCATGTTCATACATGAATGCAGAAATAAACCCCCACACCTGTCTTTAACAGCCGCCCTGATCTGTGAATTCACCCTGAATGGAAAGATATATTACCGGTTACAGGAAGAGAAACTCCTTTTAGAGTGACAGTTACTCAACTTGAACATTTTTCAGATTATCACACTTAAGGTCAATACTTTCATCAACTTCCATCAGCTTCAAGACACTTCAGCAAGGACTAAGACGGGCATCTCTCCGCATTTGACCTTAAATTTTCTACGGGCTATTTCAATTTAGCCAAAAATAAATAAATACATAAAATAAAATAAAACAAAACAAAACATGCTGTAGCCCATTCTCTATTTATTAAACGCCTCACGGTGCTACACAGATAGAAATCACCAACATGTTATTCACCATCTACCAGCAGCTCACAGCATTTCCACTGAGTGAGTAATCAAATGCTACACAAAAACCTTGGTGGGCCCTAAGGCGAAAAGAGCACTTCGAGTCTCCAGAGTGTGATACTGAGTGAATAAGTGAGCAGCAGTTCACTTAAGTCGCCTCACAGGGTCCATTTAATCACTATGAAACCACATGCTCTCTTTCATAGATGCTGTCCTCTTTTACCGTTGTACAGTTGCTCTTATTTACCAGATGGGATGGCTGTAAATGTGGGTGTGATGAATCATAAGGAACATTCAAGGATTAATCTATCCTGTGTTTCTTATTTCTGAAAGTTATATGGTTAAGCTTTTTTTTATTTTTTTTAATTTTTTTTTTATACACCAATTAAAACGAATATTTATCCCATAGAGTACAGTAGAGCCAAAAAAAAACATGTGAAACATGAGTTTGTGAGCTTTGGAGATGCTGCTGGACTGCTGTAAATGTTTGAGACAGACAGATTCACTGTTTCTGCCAAGCTATGCTAACTAGATGCTCCCTGTAGCCTTACATCTAATAAACAGACAAAAGAGGCACTGGTGCCTAATATGCTGTACACATGTGCAAAAAAAAAAAAAAAAAGCTTGTTCCTACCAAGAACTTTCAAAACAAAAGCTTAGACTGTAGTAGATGGACTCTTATGGTTAAGAAAAAAAAATGGGGGAAAAAAAAAAGACTGAAGTAAAATCTTATCCCTAGTTATACAAATTATGAAGAAAAAAAAAAAGGTTTCATTTAATTCTTATTAGCACTTGAAGCCAATTTAGAAATCCATGAACAAGGTCAGGCAACATGTTTGGACCTTTTTCTACAAAAGGATAAAAAAAAATGTAAAGTCTATACTCCTGTATAAAACTGAACGACACACACAGACATGACATGAGGTAACCGGTACTCATTTCAGCACTTTGCTCATGTGTGGATCAACTTTGATTTCAGGCACAGATCAGGCAGAGCCAGCGTTCCTACCAGCAAGAAAACAAGAGTATTAACCCTTGGATGCACAACCTACCAATACCTACACTCTTCCACGAGTGGGGTCAAAAATGACCCCAAATAAAATCAATGCATTTTGCTATAAACTCTGTTGTTATTCTTCAAAATCTTTAAAACGAAGAGTTATATTTTCATATTTGAGGTATTCCTCATAAAACATGTTTGTGACATGAGGCCCTTCGCATTTTTATTTATTTTTTCATTAATTTTAAGAAATTGGAGTTTTTGTATCACTCGTATCACTTTTGTATGCTTGCTCGGCATATACTGCAGAAGCTGGGTCTTGCCTCTGAAAGGCACAAGTTATTCATCCACTGTAACACAATCACTGAGGATGAATTTCTGCCTGCAGTTGACCAGGAACAGGCCCCATATGTAGCGGAAAGCTGCCATGTGGTTTGTTTTCAGTCGGTAGGCTCTGGTCCTCTTGTCATCAAAGTGCAAGAAACGGCGAATATCTTTAAATCTTTGAATTGACATAGTGGCCTTGTACCATGGGTTATGCAGAGGACTCTCAAAAAGCACACCTACTGGTACATCCCAGTTCTTCTCACTTCCTGCAAGAATGGTCAATCAAATGAAGGCCAGGAGCTTATGTTTGATTACATTTTTTCAAACCTTTCCCCTGTTTGTGGCTACTCTTCACGGCTCCATGTTTGTGCATGTCAGCACCTCTTCTATTATATTATCAGACATGAACATCTTCCATGCATCTATTGGGGAGACAGTACTAAACCCAGGTGCAAGCCCTGGCCGACTAATTCATCTAATTCATTCTGTTAGACTCAATATCCATTTCCCCTTCAGAGAACTCATCAGAGGACTCCTCTGTGTCTGACTAGCCTTGTTCAGTGGGGGGGGGGGGAATAGTCTGGGTCCTCCATCTGAGTCAATGCCTCCGATGGCCTTTTCATCCCATCCGTCCTGGATCATTTTTAGGGCCACAGGGATTCTAGCTGGCCTCATAGCTGCCATGTTACTTTAGATATTTAAAAAAACAAAAAAAACAAAAAACAAACAAAAAAAAACAGAAGGTACAATGTTTGAAATGCACAGAAAACTATAAACAGGGCTGCACATAAATGGTCCGCAGGTGCGCATTCGCTGTCAAAATAAAAGACACGCACCAGATAACAAGTTGCAACGCGCGTTTGCGTACATAAGATAATCTGGAGGAGGACAGACATTTGTTCAGAACTCTTAAAGATGTCGAAGAAGCAAGCTCTGTAAGCAATTACTTTGGTGTTCCTCCACCGCAAAAGAAGCGCATATTCTCGGAATTTCTTGGAATACTTTTATTTTGACACCGAATGCGCACCTGCGGACCACTTATGTGCAGCCCTGACTATAAATCATGTATGTTACTGTGTAAAAATGAATTCTTGATCCATCAGAAGTGTAAGTGGGACAGTCAGAGTTGCTAAGAATGAAAGTTTCATAGAAGATTCCAGAGGAACTGCTTGGGGTCATTTTTGACCCCACTTGTGGAAGAGTGGGGTAGTGATACAAAAACTGCATTTTTTTTAAATTAATGAAAAAATAAATAAAAATAGAAATGGCCTCATGTTACAAACATTTTATGAGGAATATCTGGAAAATGAATATATTACAACTTTTAAAGATTTTGAAGAAAAACAACATCTAAGGGTTAAACAAAACATGACAATTTCTTAAACAGGAAGGTGCACAGTTTCACACAGCAGTACACAATTGGCAAAGCTCACTACAATAATAAAATCGACCCATTTAAGGATGCCACTAACAAAACTATTATTTTCAGAGATTGCTATATCAATAGCACAAAACGCTTTTCTGTTTATCTAAAACGCAAAGAAAATCAATTTAATTTATTTAATTTAATATCACACACGAGCGATGAAAGCAACAATTAGTGGAACCTGATAGTATTTGATAAGTTTAGCCTGAAAAAAAAGGCTTAAACTAAATTTATTATGAAAAACATTTTCTACTCATTTCAGCTCAAGACTGATCGGGCAAATCTTCATCTCATCGAAAGCATCATAGAGCCTTCAAGCTTGGGCTTAAAGCACAGCAGTGAGCTGCTCCGTACCTTTTCTCATGTAGGTGCATGCAGCGCACTGTTGAGGTATGCCCATAGAGGGTGTGGATACATTCTCCCGTCTCTGCGTTCCAGACCTTGAGTGTGCGATCAGTCGAGCCGCTGATGATAATGTTGTCTCGCATCTGGGATGACCACACGCCCCCTGTGTGGCCCACCAATGTCCGCAGACACTGAAGAGGAGAAGAAGGAGAGTCTTGATCAGGATTCCTGATGGACAGTACAGACTTCTGATGTTAGAAAAGTTCATTTGAAAGGCATTTGGGGTGATGGCATTCATACATATCAAAGCTCAGTTTAAGAATTCATAAAATCTCATTTGGGATTTTCTCTTCCTGCATGCCCTCTCGCTGCCTTCAGGGGGAAAAAAGGGAAAATTTAATTTGACATTTTACAGTAAGGAAAAACTGAGTCCACACTTGCTGCTGCCGTGCTGGGACAAAACCTCCCAGAGCTCTGCACAAGATTTAACGTAACTTTCAGAAAGTGACCAAATCATTTGCAGGAAGGGTTGATGACAGTCTTCACTAAAATGTCTCCATTCATCCTCATTAGGGACAGGAGATTAGTTATTGATTACAGCACTTATGGAAATCTTTCTGATCAACTCAATCTGTGTCCAAGCAGTTTGTCCCATTCGAGCCTCCCAAACGCATTCAATTTAAATTCTTTTAGGGAGGAAAAAACTGTAGAAGTTGCAGTTGCTGTGCTCATGTCAGGTTTAGAGTGGAGTCTGCCACTGAAATGTAACCCCCCAGAAAACTGCGTTGTATCCTGAGGATTACTTTCAGTGTTTGTGCACACATTTTAATTTCCATTAGTGATGAATGAGCGATACTGCTGCGTAACACTCAACTACAGGCCTGCAGTTTATTACATCACGCTGGGGATACAATAATGCAGGATTTTTCCCATAAATCAAAGCCTCCAAGAACGAGAGTGTGATTAAAGCCTACTCAAACACTACGTGGGAAGAGAGAATATCTGAAATGAAGGGCTTAGGCATCTTTATCTGTCTGTGAAACAAACATAAAATAAGCCGGTTCCAAAGAATGAAAGAAGATTAGCGCTCGTTTAATGAATGTGTGAAGGCCTGCCTTTTTCCCCCCGTTTTAAACACATGAGGGTTTTCATACAATGCTTTACATTTGCTTCAGATCTCGTCTTGGTTTAAAAACTGGCGGGGGAGTATCCGCTTTAGCAACCTGAGAGCTGGCCTCATTGAAAGACAAATGCAGGAGATTTCCCTTTGTATTGAACAGCCCACCTTTCAAGACCTCAAATATGAGAAAATGTGGGCCACATGTAGGGCTCAATGTGGGTTCAACTAATGCTTAGCAAAGGTTAAAATAAACTGGCTCAGGTGAAGCCATCAGATAATTATAGCCTGATACCAGATGATTAAGAGATTACTGCGGCTATAGTTTCATTTCCATACTTGACTGTTTGACAGTAGAGGAACGAGAGGTTACAAATGTCTCAAGATAGACTATGAAACGCATAACCAAAGCGGCAGGCGAACAGAGTCTTACTAATGTGTTCTTCCCCTCTCTTATTTGCCTTTTCCTTGTGTTGATGATTTGATGACATGGTTTTGATCTACTGTTTGTCTCCAAGTACTAAGTGGATAATACAGACGTGTCACATAAGTATGGGTAATCGCACGGTGCTTCCTCCACAGAAAGAGTGAGAGAGAAAAAAAAGAGGCTTCATTATGAATGCACAATATTCAATCAGCTGAGGATAAGAATCTTGATACAGGTTGATCTACATGGAGAAATAATCCATACTTTCATTTAATGAATGATTTCAGATGCTCGCTAATCAGTCTGTTAACAGTTCCAAAAGCCACCTCTAATCTGTGGATCTCCCCTTGTTTCCAGTTAAAAACAGGGGACGCGTGTCAATGCGGCTAAAGTGTCTCGCAGAGGACACCTCTCCCTGAATACGACGGTAGTCCGCAGCTCTGCCATCTTAAATCTGCCTGACAGCTGAGGCTGCCTCTGACAGGCACCACCAAGGACACACTCTGCTCTGTTAAGCACAAGGTAGCCACCTTTGAAGCAGCAAGATGTGTTTGTTTGTGTGCTTGGATGGAAGATTGACGTCCCTGGCTGAAGCTGGAGACAAGCAAAGACAAAGGTCCATCCAGCCAAAGACGGAGCCTTCAAGAACCGTCTACGCAACAGTTTCTTCAGCAGGAAAAAGAAGCTTTGAAGATCTGCCAGACCACACGTCTCCAAGATCCAGCAGATAATGTTATATTGTTTCAAATTTAAGCACTGCTTGCTTCTTGCAGTACTTCCACCATAAATAAAACCCACTGTCTAACCTGATTACTAGCTAGCAACCCAGTTTTGTTCCAGGTGCGGAAGTCTTTATATAAAATATTCTCATATAATAATTCCCTGATTACCTCACAGAACGGGTTCAAGTCGCCGTGTTTTACATAACAAGATGAATCGAGGGGCAGGACAAAACTAGCTGCAAAGATGAAAAGGCAAATGCTGGTTGTGGTGTTTGTTAAAGCTCTATTTTTGCTGGAGTAACTGCATCTGATGAATATTTGTTGAGCAATTAAAAATTTAGGCCATGCTCATGCAAATGAGGCTTATTAATATAATGCACACTTTCTATGCTAAAAAATACCTAATGAGTTTGAAAAATACACAATTCACAAACAAATCTGGGAGAGAAGAGGGTATTGTCAACAGATTCATTAAACAGCCGATGGAAACATCTGATCGGATGCAGTATTTGGTGTAAAGACAACACAGAACATTTTGAATGCGGCAGCCTTTGAGTCACCCCACAGTATCCCATCACAGGGGAACTGTACCGATGCCTCTAAAGTGGAGGCAATGTTTCTGAGGCAGAGGAGCACAAACAGGAGGGAAGCATTAATAGTGGTCTCTCTTTGGCACAAATTGTCTACGCAGTGACCAATTTCTTTTCCCATCCTGACTTTTTAAATCACCCACCTGCAAAGCATGCTGCTGCAGGTGGATCTCTGCACTCTCCTGGAGAAAAGGTAACCACGCTGATCTCTGAGCCAATTTACCTTTGTAATCTATAATCAGTCACCAAAGTCATTACTGATTTGAGGGACTACTTCTGACCCGAATCAAACATACCGTCCTTTCAGAGCATGATTTATAAAAAAAAAAAGAAAGAAAGTATAACACAATCACAGTTTCTCATCTCAGCTGATCACCATGCTGCAGTCTCTTATTGAGCCAGGTCTCAGTAAGAGTTAAGTGGCAGGGCTGTAGAAGTAGAGACTGGGTGACTGTGCTTTGCTGAAGTTGAAAGATTTGTTTACAAAAAGGTGCAGGAAATTAAAATAAATCACTACAAAAAAAAAATTACAGAGAAAAGATAATGGCTACAATCTTGGGAGACGTGCAATATGACAAACCCCCCCACCCCACCAAAAAGTACAAGAGAAATGATATTGATATGAACACTGGTAGTTACAGCAGCCATTGTAAGCTGTGTAACACTTCAAGATCACTGACAGCCACTTTACAGACCTGCATCTCAGAGACGGACTAAGAAAAAGTAGCAATCAAGTCTTCAAATAAGCTGGCAAAGACTATAAAGAATTCTGACAGCAGGGAGAAAAAACAAATCCAGGGGCCGGTAATCTCATTGTATTTTTACTTTACAGTTTTACTGGCATCGACAGCCACTTCACCGAAATGGTCGATTCGGCTTAACTGGCCATTCCTCTCCAGTGAGGGATTCACTCTCTGTGGTGCTGAGAGCTAAGGAGGCAAAGAGATGAAATCCACAGAGGGAATGTGTGCTCTGAATACAGCAACCAAACACGGATTTAGGCTCATCTCGCCTTCATGACTAATGTAAACAAACAATCCTGAGGCAGATTAGCATTGTAGAAAGCGCATACAATAACCTCTGTCTGTGATGTCATTCTGAATGCAGGGTGGGTTGGGGGGGGGGGGGGGGGGCTTTAGAGCCTGCTGGTGATGTGACTCATCACAGGCTTCCACCACCAATATGGAGCTACTGCAGCTATAATTCAGCAACCTGTCATCCAGATATTAGTCTTTGGGTGTAGGAGAGCCAAACTGTGCTCCATGCCTATCGGATGACCTTGGCGAGATCTGTTCAGATCAGCAAATGTGACTGTGACTGATATGCATGTAATCACCAGTTGGGAGAGAGCCAACTTTACTTTATGTGTTCAGCCGAATCTCCGCAGCAATGAAAAGCAAACTCAACTCTTTTACATGTGAAAGTGAGGCCGAAACGCCCCACTGTGATCATGCAGAACATCTTTTTTTTTCCCCCCCTTTGAGAGGTTTTGCTTTTAAAGTTTTCATTTTTAAAGACCAAGTTCAAGCCCAGCCTTATGTCATTTATCTGAGTAAAAAAAGCAAAAGGGATAGACTGGGAAGAGAAATAATGAAGGACTTTTTGTGGAAACTTCTTTTGAGAAAGGAATCCAGCATTGAGGCATGAAAGTGTTGTGATTTACCACGATCTGTAAAGCGCTCTCCAATATCACAGAGCAACCACTGCCTTTCTTTTTAATACACAGCGTAAAGCTGCAGCACAACGCCTGTGTGTCTGCACCAGCTTCAGCTATGAATACTAACACCGCGTGTGGACATGGGCTGTGTTACAAGTCTGCAAAATAGATAAATATAAGAGAGGAGAGACTGGGACAGAAAGCAGTCTTCCCAGGAAGATTTTTATGTGGTAGTGTAACGCAAAATTATATCAGTGGGAGCACTAAAGATACAGTATTTAAATCAATTCAACACAGTTGTTTCCTTCACTTCTAATCAATGAGTGTAAAAAGTAGTATGATTAAGCAAACAGCCCATTATTCATATTAGTGCCTGCCTCCCTTCTCTTCTGCGTACATCCAAAATATAACAGTATTCAACTCTTACCTTTCCTGTGATAGCTGACCAGACTTTCAGCGTGTTGTCGTCAGAGCCGCTGACGATGCGATTGCCACAGAACTGGAGGCAGGTGATCACATGGTCATCGTGGCCTTTGAGCACCTTTAAATGGGACACATGAAAAGAGATGAAGCGGGAAGGGCACGGAGGAAGATTTGATGTGGAATGACAACGCAAATAATGATGCTGACAGTAACACTTCTTATGCATCAAAGTGAAAATGTCATCAAGCGCTGCAGGTGTACACAGCGCTTTAAGCAGTGCTGCATACATTCAGTCTCAGCTAGTGGGTCACAGGACTGCGAGCTCAGCAACTGACAGGGCACACTGCATATGCAAAGGACTATAACGAGCGTGGGGAACTAATTTATGCCAGTCGCGGCCTAAAATGACCTGCAGCCGTTTCACAAACAGCTACAGCGTACAAGGTCCATTAAGGATGAGCTTCAGCATGCTGGTCATGCTCTATGAGAAGCTTCTGAACAGGTAAAAGAGACGGCGAGTCTTTAATGTGAAGGAGAATAAGATTTTCCTGTGCTCCAGCTCAATTAATATTCCAAACAAATACCTGGGAGCACAAACCTGACTGTTCACTAACTTTCCATCGGTTTAACACTTCAGACTCTTATTGAACCATCTTTCTGTGCCTCAAGGCCATTTGATCAGATCTGTAAAACTCCTCTAACCTGTGGGGAATTTAAGTTCGAAAGAAAAGCTACCTTAGGTGATTTGAGGTCCCCTCTCCTCCAGTTAGTGTCTATTCTGTGCTGCCTGATGTAGGCACTCTTCCAGGGGCTGTGAGTGAAGCCAGGCTTGACAATTTTTCTCTTCTTCAGGGTAAGGGGCTCATCGATACCTGTGAGAAGGGAGAAAAGAAGCCAGTTGGACTAAAATGTCCTTGTTTTTCAATAAAAGTGCAGTTTTCCAAACAGGAATAACCACAATTTTAAGCACAGCAGTCGCTTCAGACTGCTCCCGCTGGGCGACCGCATAGTGTCTGTCTGCCTGCATCTGTTGCAAACAGTTAGGGCTCACCTTCTTCCCTGCATTTCTCCCTCCACAGCAGGTTGTCTTCTGCAAGGATGCGCCAGTAGCGACACGTCTGTGCTGCTTGGAGGAGGTCCTTCGGTTCCAGGAATGACAGCACGTATAAAGCCAGCTGTTGAAAGACAAGGACGAGCAATGTGAAAGGTGTAAAGCAGTAATGGGGGGAGGAAAAAGAAGCTATAACTTTCTACAGTTGATGTAAACAACAGTTTAAGGTGACATACATAACATATATTTTCAATAACCTAATGGTCAATATATGATGTACATTTACAATGTACATCATATATTGACCAAGAAGAATAGACTAACAGTTTACAGCTTGACCAGGAGAGACAGGATTAGAAATGAGTACATTAGAGAGACAGCTCAGGTTCAGCTGTTTGGAGACAAAGAGAGAGGCAAAGCTGAGACGGTTTGGACATGTGCAGAGGAGGGATAGTGAACATACTGGACAAAGGATGTGGAAGACTGCCAGGTAGGAAGATAAGAGAAAGATCGCAAAAAAGGTTCATGGATGTAGTGAAGAACATGCAGGAGGTGGTGTGAGAGAAGAGGATGCTAGGGATAGGGTGAGATTGAAGCTAATGGGATTAGCCAAAAGCAGAAGATGACAGGTCTACTTTTTTAGTCTTGTGAGATGAAAACCTGGATGATTGTTTCCAGAAGTCCCGTTTCTGTCCATCCAAACTCACATTAATGACTTTTCAAACTAAAACTATCCCCCAAAAGTCCACTTCAGGGTTTAAAGTTGTGACATGGTGTGGGTTCTAGGCATAAACGCAGCACACATGATAAAATTAAAGTGTTTTAGTGTGGATGTGCTGAACAAATATAGGAGAAAAAAAAGGAATATTGGGGGGGGGGGGGGAATTCTAAGAAAACAAATGCAGGATAATTAGTGTAGCTTGTACAACAGTCGTTGAGATGAGTCGACATGTCTGTAAAAAATTTTACATTGAGCTTCTCAGCGCAGGTATAATGCTACAGCTCATTGAACCAAATGAGCATAAACCAGAAAGACAATCACCTGCTTTTTTGTTCCACTAACAATCAAATTCAAATACATATATATTTGCACAAAAGCAATGAGCTGGATCACCTGTTAGGTCAAGAGATTGTTGTGCATCTGCATAAAAAAGGATTACGGGTTCATTTGACAGTATGAGGCGTAAGCTGCTGTGTAAATATTGTTCTTTCATTATCCGACAACAATATGAGATGACAGCGACCCCACGACAGAGTAACAAATTCAGGTGTGTTGCCACGAACATCAGCATGGAGTCAAATTACTTAGGATGGTCTCCAGCTGTCAATTATTATTGATCTGAAAAGTTTAGAGAAAAATGTAAAGTCGTCATCATATATAATTTCTGACAGCTCAAAGTGATGTGCTCGTATTGCTGTTCCATCACAGCCAATTAATCAGTTGTCTTCTCCATTTTAATTAATGATGGATCCATAATAGTGACTGAGAATCTGTCTATACTCTATTCAGCTATAGTGAATTAATATGCTAGATTCATCCACACAAAATTAATCAGTCAAAAGTAAGTCTTAATTTGTTCAATCATCTCTTCTCCTTGGTTTAAATGTGTTACACTACACAGTTAGGTCTACTTCAAGTCACCGTTATACCTGAATCACCCCAAAGCCCATCTAAGCCGGCCATCATTACAGGCCGGAGGATATTTTAATAGTTTTACAAATCAATCTCAAATTGCTTTTAAAGTCTGACACTCAGCCTTCTGCAGAATCTGTTCATAGTTTCAATTTCAACTGTATCTCAAGTGTAACCCACAGGGACCGTCCTGCTAAAATTACTTGACAGCCACACCTAATAATTTTTCCTGGAGCTGGATCTAAGAGGAGAGGTGGGATTATCAAAAGAAGTCAAAGCCGCTTGTTGTTGTTTGGTTTCTTTGCTCATTTTTCTTTTAAGGAGAAACAGAATGAAAGGAGAGGTCTCATGTACCGGTGCAAACACACATAAAGCTGTTTGTATATTTGGCTTTAGAGCAAGTGACACCAACACCTTGAAATGTTGCATCCTATTGCCTCACTCTCCACGCTACCCCCACCCACCCTCAATCCTGACACCTGCCAGACAAGGTGTGAAGTCTCTGATCTGCTACACAAGCTTCAGCAAATTGAGGCCGATTTGTTAAGAATCCCCTATGTCACATTATCAGCGTGCCACTTTACATTGTTTGTTTTGTCAGTTATGATGTAGAGCAAAAAACAAGACACCCACTATGGATGCCCTAAAATGATGCGAGGGAAGACCGCGACGGACGATCAAGGCTGAGACGACTGCCTTGTGTCTTTTTCAGGTGCGTTCATTCGAGAACAAATATAAAAGCTTCTTGTGGGAGTTCAGGTCAGAATACACAGGAAGCCGAGGCAGAAGGGACGAGGTGCGTGAGGGGAACTCACTTCTTTGGGCAGCAGGGAGATGAAGTCTCGCTGAAACTGCGGCTCGATCACCTGCATCATATGCTTCACTTGTGTGGGCTCACAGCTGTCAATCAACTCATCCAGCGCCAGCAGCTTCTCTGGGCCAGTCCAGCTCTGGAAGACACACACACACACACACACACACACACACACACACACACACACACACACACACACACACAGAAAATTGAAATTATTCAAATGACTTTACTTTGAAGAGGGGAACCACTAAATGTGGCTGTTTCAAAGTCGAAGCCTGGGTCAATGGGAAAAAAAGGCCAATTTAATAGAAAACACCAGAGGTGCAATGGTGTCAGTCATATACAGAACATCACAGCAAAATGCAATGTTATTTTAGATCAAAACTTTCTCCCTCGCCGCTACATTATGTATTATGCTTGGGAAAAAAATGTATGACAAGAAGTTAATTTTAAATCTAGGGTTTACAGAGCTTCTAGCAGGATTTGATGACTTTGCAGCAACATAAAAAAAGAGGAGCTTTATGGAGTTTTCTTGTAATTTACCTTGAAGCCTAATGAATGTGTTGAATGCATTTGGTTTCCCATAAAACAGATGCAAAGCTTTTTCTTCCTTCAATTTAAATATAGGATTGTGTGCATGAGGAGAGGAAAGAAAACAGTGACCCACTTGTAAAAACATTTCTTTGCAGCCAAAGCTATGAGGCAAGTTAAAAGATTACTCAGAGGAACCGAAGGTTTATGTTAAAATAATATGACTTTAAAGTGATTTTATGAACTTTGCTTTTATTTATCCAACCACAATAACTGTCCCTGCTACTTTTACAAAGATTACAGGTACCTTCCCTGCTTTTATTTCGGTCTGTTCCTCTGAATTGTGTGCCTTTTTCTTTGTCTGGTTGCTCTAAACCACCTGGCAGTGGACTAATTTAACACCATCAGCAGCATATTTCGTATACATCCACAAGTAGCACAAATTGAAAACAGCATTGGGGCATTGTGGGAACAGAATGACGCCTACGTGTTCTTGTGTAAGTTTTTCTTCCAAGTCTGAACTTGGATTGGAGCGCCTTGGAAGCATCCTTCCTTGTGCAGGATGCCTGACACCTTAATGTTCCCTACGTGCCCTCCACTGCAGCACCGGATTGCTCGAGGCACCTGCATATTTCCAGCAGTGGAAAATGTGAATACGGGGAACTAGACTCCATCAAGACCATTATTAGTAGTCAGCATGCTTATTTCTTCTGCTTGAACATTCAGTTACTGCTGAGCAGCTCTCTAACCGTATGTTGGACCCCACAGTCATAGTTGTTTTCCCCTCTGTGGAGCACTGAAATCCAGACAATGATTACAGGCTACGAGGCAAGGTGGAAAATCTGGCATACGCAAACCACCTGTAATTTGGCAGCTAAAAGCTTTAGCCAGAGGTGTTGGTTCTAAAGCTAATCAGGCAGTTAAGAGACCCCCTCCCTGACAGAGGGAGGGAGGGGGCTGTGCAACAGCTACTTATGTGTTTTCACAACTGATAATTTGCACTCCCACAGAAACCTGAACACCAGAGCTCCACAGTTCCCAACCAGTGCTGAGAACCTTTTTGTTCAGTAAACTTTCAAACTACAGCCTGCAGTGTTTTTCAAAGATGCTTTTTTCTAATTTAAGCTTGACGAAGTGTTTTTTTCTTAAAAAGAAAAACAGTCCATAGACCAGACCTGGGCAACACAAACCCCCGGACAACTCAAAAAACAGTCCAAGCTTCTCATACAGCCCCTCAAACTAAACTTTCTTTAAAAAACAACAACTGTGAACAAAACAGATTACAACAAGGAGGATTTCTACAAGCTATATAGACTAAAGAGGCAATCATGTGATCTTTTACACCAGTTCTAATGACAATAACAATTAAGACTGAGGCCCATTGTTTTTACACTTCTGCTCGAGTACAAATTAAACAACGGAGATATGCTAATGAATAAGCTTTAGACATTAGGTGGATTTTGTTACCTTTAACACAGTCATCTTAAGAGTTTCCCTTTGTTGCCACTCTTTCTGCAAAGCTAATGTAAGTAGCCACTTGTTGTATCTTTACATTTCATCTAAAGACACGAGTGGCAGCAGATTCCTCATTTAACTCGACAAAAATGAGAAATAAGCCCATTTCTAAAAATCTCCAACTAATCCTGGGATGTGATATGCGTGGTGTCGGTGATGGTGCACGTATGTAAGAGGTGTTTCTCACTAACGGGAGCTACATGCAGGCTTGGACTGGACTGGGGAATGTACAGAATGTGAACTTGAGGTTTATCTCCCTGTAGCTTCAGCTGTACGATTAAAGAGAGCAGACTGATGTTCTGGCCTGAGGACTAATATATGTAAAACAAACACCAAGGTGTCACGGGTTCACCCTGCTGTTCAAAGATAATAGGTTTAAACTCTCTTAGGTAATGAAATCCATGGCAACCCATTATATAGAAAATCAGAGAGGCCCAATCCAGGCTAATGTTTAAATGACATCCTATTTCCTTGAAGTCATTAGCGCTTAAGTTTAACATGAAAGAAATGACTCTATTAGGTTGTATCCATCAGACAATGATAACTAAGGAAATTTACCATAAATAGGGGGTAAACTATAATATTACATTATGTCTTTGCTAGTCTCTAGAGTAAATGACAGTTAATTACTTAAGTGGCTAAAAAGAGGACAAAAGTTTTTATGCCAACTTTGCTCATGGAAGACATTCACACTGAAGTAACGTCTCCATTTCAGAGGATCGCAGAGGGAAAAAAAGAAGAAGAAGAAAAGCACAGGCCATGACTTCCTTTAAAAGGATTTTAATCCCAGCGGGAGTTCCTGGTTAAATAAAGGTTAAATAAAAAGTCTAGAGTAGACTAATGTGATCTTATAACTCTGCTTTTCAGTCTGAACAGGTACGGCTAATCCCAATTCCACGCTACAGTGCCTATGGTAATGTGCTGGGCCACAACAACAAGGCAGCAATTATCTCGGAGACTAAGTGAACATTGATTGGACGCAACATCTGCTTTGTGATGAGCTTTTCCTCGAGGGTTCAGAATCGCCCAAAAAAGAAAGAAAAAGAAAAAGACTCCAGAGCGCTCACCTGAAATGTTCGGAGCCATTCCTGGAGACCCGTGGGTGGCTGGATTGAGGTGATACGTCGTCTCTGTTGCCCCTGACCATTGGCTGTTCTGATGTGGCCAAATGTGGTGGGTGTGGCCGGACATGGGACAATTCCCGTCGGGCTGTAATTTTAAAAGGGAGGAAACAAAGCATCTTGAAGACCAATGCTGATATGAGACCTTTAAAGACAAATAGCGTAACTAAATTGCAGTCTAAGTAGGGGTGTGGAGGCTGTAAAAGCACTGCTGTCACTGCAATTAAGAAAAACACATGTAAATATGACACATCCCAGCATATTCTTAATGAGAATAACAGGAAGCACATTATGAAGGGGCTTTTTAAATAAGCTTTGCTGCAAACTCTGCTAAATCAAATCAGGCATGGACAAAAAAACAAAAAAAACAAACCTTTTTACATTCAACTTTCATCTTTTGTGTTATCTCTGACAATTATGACAGCAATCAAGCCCAAGCTTTTATTTTGCAGGCAAATTTTAATTTTTAATTTTTTTTACTTTAGTGCAATTTTCTTAATTAAATCCATTCTTAGTTATTATTGGCAAGTCATAGGTTAAATCAATTAAACTGACATTTACTTTAAAAATGATTATTATTTTCAAGCTAAACAACAACTCTACAAGTACATCTTTATCACATCGTAATTACTTTCAGAAAAAAATAATTATTTGCAGTAAGAAAAAGTTACTCTTCACAAAAGCATTGCAATTAAAAAAATAAAATAAAATAAATGTCCACCTTGTCTGAGTGAATTAGTGCCGACTGATTAACACAAGGCCTCTCTGTATAATGCAATGCAATTCATCACCATTCAGCAGCACAAGCTACAACCTCCAGAATGTGCATTACAATGAATCAACACCTCTTTAAAACCATTTCAACAAAAACTGATCAATACAACCTTCACAGAGACGGGATTTATTGCAGAGGAGCATTTGTTCTCGCTATGTATACTTAATAAAATGGCAAGTGTTATTTCTAACTCAGACTTCAAAGTGTGCACAGTCCCACATATTTCTATTCAGGCCCAGAGTCTCCTGCTGTATCTGGATGCGGAAGGCAGCACAGGACTTCAAAGTGTACCCATGTAGCCTTGTAATGTAAGGGCAGCAGCAGAAGCCATCCACTGGGCACCCTCGATGCCTCACATTCTGCTTGCTGACAGCAAAATGGGAAGCTGGGGGTCGATTTCATTATTGATTCATTTTTAATGGGAGAGGAAGCTGAGACGGAGCGAGTTACATAGCAACATTTACAGTTAAGTGGCTGTGTTCAGTTTGAATTTTAATGGAGCTACATGTGAACACGGGCATTAAATATTCAGGGTAAGAGAAACATCTGGGACCACTGGCTGGCTGGATGGTGCAGACAGAATGGAAGAGGGAGCATCCCTCTGTTTACACATATACAATGCAAACCTTTGTTTATGCCTCCTGGCATTTTTTACTGCTTGCCTTGGTAGTCCCAATTATAACATGTTCAGCATTAAAACAATGGAGGAAGAATTTTTACTTTATTATTTTCTACCATAATCTTTTTGATCCTAAGGTGATAAACAAAAATACAAGGGGAAATGAGTCTCTGTGGATAGCTAGGGTGCCTTATGAGAGAAAAAGCTCTCTTACCTCGGATACTCTGGACCTTTGCAGGGCTTTTTTCCTGAAGGGAAAGATCGGACCTCGGGACCATGGTCCAACTTTCTCTTCATCTGAGGAAGAACAAGGGGAGAAACAAAAACCTTAGTAACAGTGAAAGCACAAAAGTGGGAAATTTTGTATTTAAAAGCTAGAGGCAACCTTTTGGACATAAATTCAACTCCATTCTGGTAACTTTCTTTTAGAAACAAAATCTAAACCAATTTAGTTCTAAGACATTAGCCCTTGAAAAGAAAATCAAGAAGGGACACGGGTCAGGGAGCTATTTTTTTTTAAACTGTGCTGGAAGCAGAAAATTATTCCTGCAAGTTACAGACTTTGTTAGCATAACGTCTGAATTTTTGCATATTAAAATACAGACAGCAAAGTCTTGCAAAAGCTTTATGCAAATGGAAAAATTAAACTTTTATGCATGGGCTGGAGATTCAATAATTAACATGTGCCATAACAAAGCACAGAGACATGACCAATCTGTCCGTGACCCAGCTCAGCATACACTCTGAGATGGCACATCACAGAAAAGGTGTTTTTCAGTGCTGTGTTTAATTTTGATTGAGAGAACTGAGCAACCAGAAATCCAATAATATGCAATAATAGGTAACCGCACTCACACCCAAACTCAAAGGATAAAGCATGCCTGTACGCACAAAATAACCACAAAGTATAACAAGTTCCTCAAGCAGGTATTAGGGTTTATTCTTTGAAATGCGCCAATAATTCAGAAGGAAAAGAAAAAAACAAGCAAGTCAGTTCTTTATTATTCTCCATCACCTCCACGTACGCAACACCACCCAGTCCCTGTTACCACCTACCCTACCGTGCGAACAAAGGAGCCTGTGTAGAGGCCCGGGCAAGCCAATTTTCCTCATCCCATGCCTGCCACTTTCTTTGGCAAGGCTTCTCAACACACATGCAAGTGATCACCATCTCATCTCCAGTCCCTCATGAATAAACAATCTAGCTGAATAAATGAACACTGATTTTTAGTGTCTGGCCAAAACAATATACAATCTAACAGCCTGGCCTTGTTCTTTTTAATATTTAAATATATTTCATATTTCAGTGAAGGCTTTTGTAGATTTAAAAGTAAACCCATGGATTCAAAACCAAATCCTTTTCCGATCCTTATCCTTGTAGCCCAGCTCCTTTGTAATATCAGCAAAAGTATGACGTAAAAAAAATTATATATATATCAAAATACACTTTAATTATGCATCAAGTCTGCAAGAAACAAGTATTTTCATTATCAGTTTATAAGCTTATTATTTTCTCGCCCCGTTGTCATCAGTATGGCTTTCAAATATATTATTGGTGCAAAAGTTATGTTATAAATTTTACCTGACCAGTTGCATTGCTGACTAAGACTTGATGCAGTTCTACTAGCTCCCATGCAGAAGAGGGTTCTCTGTAACTTCCTGAGAGCCTGCACGCAAAGAGTGGGTGCAGCTCCGTCTCACCCATCCATACACAGACCCTGATCTTTGTGAGGAAGGTGGGGAGAATCAAACACTCAAAAGTGTGGCCGCACTTTGCTGATGGTGCTTGTTGCCACAAATGCAGCAGAACTTTTTCTTGTAAAGGCAGAAACACAAACAGCCTGTCGAAACATTTAGTGAAAATCCATCACATTCAGGCGAGGGGATTCAGTTGGAGGTTAGTGATGTGATCTCTGCCTATACAGCCTACTAGAGCTACCCTTGGAAAACATGTAACACATTGTAATGGTTGTCAAACTACATCTATATTGATATTAACTGGGGCGTCAACTCATCGTTGTTATGGGGGAAAATAATTATATTATATACTAATGCACAATATCTTGTTCTTAATTTGAGTCATCTCCAATAAAGTATTGACAATTGAAGCACCAGAAAGATAAGTGGAGCAGCTAAGAGTTATAGTACTGTTAAACTCTCAAGGTACAGCTCAGGGTTAGGGGTCATGTTAGGTCAACACTGGCGAATGGTAATGCTTAAAAAAGGAAGGGAAAAAAAAAAAAACTAAACAAAAAACTGCAAGGCCAAGCACAAGAGACTTCATTTAAAAGGTCATAAATTCTAACTTCTGAAAAGGTATTTGTTCAGCATGTGGCTGAAACACATCCAAAACCCATCCCTGAATATTTGTCAGGGATCTGATGGGTGTAAAGATGTTGGAGCCAAATGCTAATGTGTGTTTTGTTCACTCAGCCATCCAAAAGTATTAAAAAACAAAAAAAAAACAAACCCTGAAATTGAAACAAATGACAGGTGTGGGGTGATTGTTTTCTTATGAAGTAAAAACGGCAATCCATCTCCTAACCCTACTATTGAACTCATCACTGCAGTTCTAACATCAATGATTTTCTCACAAGATTATAGTACTCGTGGCGCAGCAGTTTAGGGTCAAAGGTATTTAGCAACAGTTCGTTTACAGTTACAGTCCAGCCTGTTGTGCTCCAAACACACAACCTGAAAGTTTGCTCCTTGAACGCTTCTGCGACTGTATAATCGGATGATTATGCGTAGAAGCCAGAAACCAAATGTAAATTTAACTTTTTTCCCCTTTTGACACAAACAATGCATTTTTTTTGGTGTATTATTGTAGTTCATATGCGACACAGGAAAACACCACTGGACATTTGACTCCATACTGTCTGGCGCTACAGTGGAATGATTACATGCTTCTCTTCAAAGATGTGTGTTTTTTTGTTTATCACTATAATTTGGTGTGTGTGTGTGTGTGTGTGTGTGTGTGTTCACTGTGTTTTAAATGTGAGGGTTGCTCATGTGAATGTTGAGAACAGTGACACACACACAAAAAAAAAAAAGAATGTGGAAACAACATTTGCCCACGACTAGAGAAATGCTGAATAATGAGCAGCACATCTGCACTGGCAGCCATGGACTTCTGATCGATACGGATTCCTACCTTAGTTTTTAATCTTTACAGACTCTGTGCCTTGAAACTTCCGACAGGCAACCAAAGTCTGAGCTTATACAACACATGCGCATGATTAGCACATCAATGTGCACTGCAGGTAAAGTGCCTGCTGGACACCACACTGTGATCTGACCAATGATTTGTGATTCTTTCCTCACAACTCAGCTCATGCGTGAAGCCGCTGAAAGCTCATAGGGAGGAACCATAAAAACCTGAAGTAATTCATGAGGGGGAGGTACAGAAAAGAAACTCGAAAATTTGGCAACAAGAATGCAAATGTAGTCCAAGCTAGGCAGGTACATAGCTTGAGTTTCATTTGTCTACATTTATAGTTTGTGTGATTGCTGAATAGTATAAAAAGGGGTTTATAAGATATTCAGGATTGTTAAGACTGGGCTCTTAAACCTGGCTGCCTTGTTCCTAAAGTGGTGATCTCACTGCAATGGCAGTTCAGTAGCCAAGGAGAGCCTGGGTGTGTGAATGCATGCAGAGGGTGTGTATGTGTATGTGTGTGTGCGCGCGTATGTTTTTTGTGTGTGTGATTCTGAGTGTGAGAGAAGAGAGGGGAGTGCAGGCTGGCTTTGAGTGTGTGTACACACATGTAAGAAAACCTCAAACTAAATGCGGGCATGAAAAAATAATGTGTAACCAGCCTGTTCTGCAGCTTCAGCCTGGGAAAAGGTAACCAGAGAACACAGTGTTTGTAAATCACCACCAATCAGCCGTCCCCCTCCTTCCTCTGGCTTCCCCCCCACCCCCACTTCCCTATCTGGCCAAAAGCACGACAGATGGATATGCAGAGAGTTAATGATATTTTAAAGACGGCGATCATTCTTACATAATGTGTTGATTCATTTTAACGGCGACTACATCCTGCAGCATCAGTCACAAGAAAAGGCTTTTCTCATTTTTCAAATTGTGTTTTCAAGCACTCGTCAAAGAGTTTCTCCTCATTTCAATCAGCATTGTTTGAGGCACAGAAACGCTTGGGATCTGAGAGCTAGTTGAAGGAGTTTTTCCAGGACCAAAACTGCAATCAAATCAGAAACACGGGTTTGAATTCATCCTCAAAAATGAGAGTCTGCTACTACGAGCCCCGCAAGCAGCACTAATATATTTGCGCTCTGCAGGATGACTTGAAAATCCTGATACGTCTGAGAATGAGTACATCCTTAAAATGGATGGAGAATACAAATGAGCATGAACATTCAAATCAATGAAGCGCTATTCATCTATTAACAACACTCTCGCGCAATTATTAGGATTAACTGGATAAAAATCCCCCACCCCAAGGGATATTTTGAACCACGTTTTAAAATTATACACGATTAACGAATTTGTTTACATTGTCTGAATTATAAATTCTCTTTCATGCTTTTTTTTTTTGTTGTTTTCCCGCGTTTGTTTGTACTCTGCATTTTCCAGCTAAGGGAGGACGATTTTTATGGCTGCAATCCAGCATAATACACCCAACATCCTTGAGGATATTCTACCTCACGCTGTCTGACACAGTGACCCATTATCTGTAGTTGGAGCCTGAGGCAAGCGCACAGTGTCAGGGAATTGGCTACTCCAACAGGCAAATGCAGGCAGACTGATGCATGCATGCATCTCAAGCAGTTACTTTGGTCAGTGGGAGATAGCCACTGCTGCATAATGTACAATCATAACAACCCTGCAAACTGGGCAGGACTGCAGGGGAACCTGGGCGTCTTTGAGCTTGAAGCCCTTATTTCTGAATGTACCTAAGCATACATGGTGCTCCATCAGCGCTGTATTACGTAAAATGTGTAATTGCTCAAGCACCTACTAGGGTCTGTGAAAGGGAGGACCCACAGTTGATGTACAGGTGCAGAGCATCTTACCAACACTGATGGGAGGTAAGGGGGGAAATACATTAAAAAAAAATAAATAAAATGGGGGCTTCGTTCCATTCAGGAGTGTATAAAGCCTAATTAGAAGCACATTTTTATCGGGGATTGCAGAATTAAGCACCCCCAAAGCAACAACAAATTCACCAACGCGATGAATGTCACCCGGAACCGCGGCGGTGGCGGCGTTTATTTACACAGCCGAAGTTACTATGACGGAAAGGACGTCAAACGGCTTAGTAGCATATTAAAAGATTTTAACGCAACGCTAACACAACATTACGGCCTGGGCAATTAAAGAGGCATCTCTGGGGGTCTGCTACAATGCTGTCCATCCTCCGCAGTGGTCGTGCGATCTGCCGCGAGAGGCGCGTCAAAGATAATGTGGGCGACAGAGCGAGCCAAACACACGGAGAGAAGATGAGGATGTGCCGGAGGTGACACGGCGGATAATACGAGAAGAAATCCTACTCACTTTGTAGAAAATCATCTTTAAAGTGCCGTAGAACCCCATCCTTGTAATCCGGTGTGTTTCCCCCCTTTTTCCTTTGCTTCTCAGTGACAATCGGTGAAGTCCAAATCTGCTTGCGCGGCGGCGAGATCGCTCTGACAGTGTGAGGGCAGTGTACTCTCAGGTAAATCCGACGCTGGCTCTGATGTGAACATGCTCGGGCACGTCACCGGACTGGCGTGCATGCAGTAGATTCCACCGGTAAAGACATTAGCAGGGGAAAAGAAAAAAAAGAAGTAGTAGAAGAAAGAAAGAGGGGGGAAAGCTCCGTCGTATCACGTCGACTTAAAGGGGCTAGGTCGATGGGTGAACAATGCACTGCGACGATTCCGGAGGCTTGTGCGCCGCCGAGCAGGGAGTGAACAGATGAGGGGGAGAAAGAGGGTGATACTCGGCAGAAAGGGGGAGGAGTGCAGGAAGAGAAGCGTCAGAGCACAGAGCAGTGCCCTCTTCCTCTTCGCAGGCTGCACGACGGCTCCTACGAACGGGATCTGATTACAGCCTCCCCGCTGGAGACGACAGGAATGGTGCAGTCCAGCATTCAACACTGTGCGCAGCGCATCTCTCCGCGAGCGGAGCACCCGGGGACATATGCGTAGCAGGCGACAGGCAGCACACACACAGAGACCAGGTGGGATACGGACTTGTCTTCACTCGTCGCATCAAAGGCGGAACCCCCCGCCAAACGCACACACACTTGTTGCAAGCTCCAAAAAACACACAGGAGCCATGCTCTGCGTCAAATTATACTGAAGATTACATTTATTACGCACTGATGGAAAGTCAAAGTCCTCTCACTACACAGCTCACTTCTCATCACTAAAAATGGGGATTTTTTTTTATTTATTTTATTTTTAATTTTAAATTAAACGTAACAAAATATCTGTTTATTAAATATTAGCGCTGTAAATGATCTGGCTATTTTTAGGTTATTCTAATATTTTAAAATATCAGAAAGTGCAAAAGCTGGCCCGTGACAATTTGCCTTGCTTCCTTTAATCTATCGTTTTATTCCACTCCCAGCACAAATCCAACATGTATTTCACTGTCATGTGAGAAAACCTAAACGTTGAGCGCTTAATTGGCTATTTCTGCCTAGAAAAAGTGACCCAAGTGATTGATATATTAGTAATACCCAAAGGTATACATTATAAAAGACAAACAAATTAGCTAAATATTGGCCAGCAACAGTTCAATTCTCACTAGGCACTCAGACCGCACACCTCTGCCAAAGCCGATGCCCAGTATTGCCATTGAGTAATTTGGATTTTTACAGGAATTTAACATATTCTTTCCACATGCTTTGGCTCTATCAAGGCTTCTGCACCGGACTGCTGCATTAAAATGACTGTCAACAGATCACATGACAGAAAACAGTCAGCCATTAAAACCAATCAGGCAATATGTGAATGGATCTATATCTGCTGCACCTGCTTCCTGCAGGACAGTATTTGCATTTCAGGATGGCAGATAATAGCCAACTGCACCTGTCCAGTTACAAACACTGTACTGCTGATAGCTTTACAACTATGATTAGAGATGGGAAAATCCACAACCTCGAAATGGGAGCTTTAGTTTGAGCAGGTAAAGATAATCGGTCAAAACACATTCAATGTTCCAGTGAGATTTCTGCTCACTGGAACACCGAACCAAGTAAACAAACCAATGATGCTCCTCTGCTTAGCCGTTCACGATAAACACATTCAAATGCATTTGTTTGAGTAATTTGGACAACATGACTGGTCATACACGACAATCCTTTCTGATTTCTCAACATTTTCTCCTACAAAAAGGTTTTTGACACTCGGTGCAGAGTTTGTACTACACCATTCGTTTCAAGTGGTATCCAACATTTGCAACACTTGACCTCATACGACATCAGCTTCAGATCATCGAAACTGTGGAGACAATGAAGGGTCATGGGATGGGCTCTATTCACAGGTGACTGAGCACTGAGATCTGGCAGCCTTTCAGACTCTCCTGGCTTACACCTGTAATTACAGAGTGACCTAGCACAGGTGGGAATTTTAAAGCTGGCAAAGAAGAGATGCCTGGTAAAAATCTAGCACAATCCGAGTTACATCTTGAGGCTTATTTTGCATTGTAATGTGCCTAAAGGGTACTGTACGATACATGATTTATTGTTTTATACAAGGTATACTGGGACTTGGCTAATCTAAGCATTACAGACACTAGGACACCACAGCAATACCAACACAAAAGATTTCAAATCAGTGGACGTCAGGGTGCATGAGACAAAGCGGTTAGGAGCTTTGTGTGTGTGTGTGTTTAAGGTGGCTCTCATGAGAAAGGCTCTCTCGATGCTATCGGCCGGCCCAACCTTTACACAGCACATTGGAATGCTTGGTATGCGAGCGGGGTTGCACGGTGGCCTTTGAATGGTCCGTGGCCTCCTTTGTCACTCTCCTTCTGCCAGTTGGTAAAGCATTAACAGGCCCCCTCCCTGCTGATACCAGTCCCCTGCTTATCAAAACCAAAATCCTGCACAAAGCAGGTGTCGTCTTCTCAAAGCAAACTGCATTTTAAAAATCTTGTTCATTATAATCAACAAATGACAAACAGGTTACAGCCCTCCCATCAGCCAGTTGCTGATGGGAGGGCTGGAATATTTAAACAGAGGAAGATGTACAAAAATAGTAATTTCGTTTTAGCACAGCATGCTTGTGGATAAATGCAAATGCTGTGTTATTCGACTGTGCATAAACAGACAACTTCGGTGCCAAGCTTTTAGCATATTGCCTCAGATATTGTACAAGTCTGCAGGTAAGATGAGCATCCTCGGATTGGCTACCTAGTCTGATCTTCCCATCTATCTAGTTTTTGATAATCTTTGGATTAGTATATACTTAATATATGCATTAAAATATACAGATTTTAGAAGCAAGGCCATAATACTGACATTTAAAATGATGTCAGACATTGCCTTAAGTCTGAAACAATTACTAGATTAATCATAAAGTACAGAATTAAGGAACAGCCATGAAAGCCCTCTAGCTGTGGCCTCTCAAATACAAAGTTTTGTACATATGTAAATATCTCTGGCTGTTAGGCTGCTGGTCACTCAAACTAAACTTTTCAAACTATCTGTACAACTTGGGCTTAAAAAGGAAATGGAAAATGTACACCAGAAACCAAACAATTAAGCAGAAAATTTGAGAAAAATAATCCTTAATTAGGAAGCTGTCACAATAATTTAATTGCTGCACTTTGTGATAAGTGAAACACTGACTAATTAGAGGAGTAATAAGTAAAGCCTCACAGCTGTTTTGCAGGATTGGTGACTGGAACGATTTCCAATCAACAGATGTTGGTGGGAAAAAAGCTGAACTACAGGAGAAAGGGGCTTTCTTGAGAAAATGTTTAATGTGAGGTGGTGAACTTGAAGGAGGAAAATACTTCTTGGGCAGTGATGCATCACTAAATGGGGTCATGTCATTGTGCGATTGTCTTCTCTGGACAAAAAAAAAAAAAAAAAAAAAAAAAGAAGCAGGGGGTCTGCATTCAGTAGATTTTCCTCAAATGGGTTAAGTGTGATCCCCATGCCAGACTGGACAGATGCAATCCGTGTGGGGGAGGTTTAATGAATAAGGAAATCATGGATCATGGCATTCTGTGGTGGATAATAATGGCATCATCTGCATGGAGTTGAATTAACATATCCTACAGCCACCCACGCGACTGAGACATTCAAGTTTGAAGGGTTCAGGTCAAAAAGAAAAAAAGAAAGAAATTAAAGCAAGAGGCTGAGGCATCTCCCCTGTGACATCAATAGGCTTAAATAAAAATAAATGGAGAACAGAGGTCAGTATTTGCAGTTATCGGCAATTATTTAGAAAGTGGAAGTGGACGCAGATGCAGCATTTTATAATGTATAAAAGTAGAGGAGCCCTGAGAAAATAACAGGCAAAGGTCATCACAATGAACATGAAGACAAATATATATTACAGCTCCAACACTAAAGTGAGAGTGATTACAGTCAAAGAGACAGTATCCAGTGTTTGTCCCTCAGAGGCACATGTGTATGCACTATAAAGGCTGAAGACATAGGAGCAAATACTGGCCATAAATAACACTGCATTTTATTTGGGATTCACAAATGAACAGAACCAAAAGAGGAGTTTCTCCCTTGTTGATGAAGTTAGCATAACCTGGTCAGCAGAAGACATGTAAAAGTTTCATATTTTTGTACAAAAAGGAAAATAGTTTTCTATGGTGTTTGCAGTAAAAAGAGATCAAGCATGCACCACAAAGGAAGGCTTCCTGAATACAGCGGCCATTCTTTTATTCAATAGAAGTTCAGACTTCCTGTGCACTTCTGCTCTCGTTAGGTAACTACAAAGATATACCTGTAATGGTGCTACATCTCATACAGAACTGGGATGTCCAGATCTCTGTTCAGCCTCCCTGTTTTGTCATAAAACAATATTACTGGAAACAACAGCCATAATGTCTCCTCCCTTTGTGTACAACTGACACTGACCACAGAAACAATCGCAGGGAAATAGCAGACGCAGCTAATTTCCCCATAGAAAACACTGTGGTCTAGTGTGGGTGCTTAGGTAAAATGACAATGTGGCCTAAACACATACCCAGAATAGATGGAAATCTGCAGACTGAAAGCCAAAATGGGTAACAATTGTTCACACTTTATAAATGAGTTGACCAGTAGCCTTTCTTAATTCACAGCTCTGCAAATCTCTGAAAGAATGGCAACATAACCCAAAATCTGGGGCATAATGACATCTGATAAGAAATAATAAATCTACACATACTGCTTTTCTATTTTTCCTCTAAATCCCCCATTCAAACTTCTAAAATTTAGACTTGGCACATTTTAACTATGTGTAAACTGTGGTAATTTTAGTGCCAGAAAAAGCATTATCAGCTAATCTCTTTCATGTATAAAATAAAGCAAAAGTACAGTTCTGAAGTTTGAAAATGACAGACGCAGAAAAATGCACGTCCTGGCAAACTACAGCTTCTATAACTTTAGATGGACTCAGTTTCATTGGTTCTCCCAAAGGGTTCATTTTATAGGAGCACAGGCAATGAAGACAAAGTAATCAATGACTGAAATTGTGTCGCTTTGCCACTTAATGATGCTCTCAGTCATTATGTTGTCCGATCAAAGGCATCATAGCTAAACCCTGAGGCCATCATCAGAGTGCCCAAAGCACGTCAGTACCAATCAGTGAATATCCCAAGCTTCAGCCAGCGGGTGGAGGAATTGGTGATTGCTGACATGGTTTGAGTAGGACACGAGTCTTTCAGCTTAATTAGAGGCATTTATTTTTAATGATCCTGATTTTTATTACCTCGTTTTGTTGTCTGAAAAATATTATACTCATACTCCATGTTACAGACTATGGCAGAGACTATGGAAAATCCCTGCAAGAGAATAGGGTGACAGAGTCTCTTACACGGCACAGTCTCCTCCAACAACCACCAAAACACTGCACATGTGCCGACAGCTCATTCACAGGTGATACTGCCCGTTTCTCTGCCACTCCCTGTACAGAGTGCTGCAGAGAGAAAATGTCTGAGGCAGGAGAGCAAAATCTTGTGGAGTTGTTGCTAGGCAAGTTTTGTTAAAAAAAAAAAAAAGTTATTAAAGGGATATGAACAGTCGGTAAATCTAGCTACAAAGTTAACAAGGCAACAGTGAGATGAACTGAAGTATATTGAGCAAGATGTCCAGCACCAAAGGTGAGATTGTTTACATTTAGAGTTTAAAAAACACAAAAACAAAAACCTGAATCCCAAAATTAAAAACTAAATGTTAAACCGAAAGACCTGAAAATATGGGTATATCTCTAGATGATAATGGTAGCTGGTAAGTGTCAACATTTATTTAGGGATGCTTTGAAAGCTTTAAAGTAGCTTTTGGCTCCATTCATTTGAAGTAATTAAACTTATCCGTCCAATAACTTAATAAATGTGCCCTTAAGTGTGTGTGTGCATACCTGTGAAGGCAAACTGTACAGGAAAAAGGTCAACGTTACTGTTGCCCTCTCTTTTTAAATCCTCTTCCCATGATAGGCCTATGTGGGTTTTGCATGTGGATACAGCCTGGACTGTCCTATCTCATTGAGAAATGAAAGAATGTTATGGAAATGTGAGAGATGAGCCAGGTGAAACTTGGCCAGGGCTGGCATCAACATTTACACAGAGTGAATAAACCTCTTTAATCGTCCAGAATTATCACTCTCCTATCCTAGATGAATCAGAGAGTGCCAATTTGTGCCGCCTGTCATCTGAGGATCCCCAAATATGCTTGAGAAGGTGGCGGCAAACTGTGTGGGGGACATTCTCACAGTGGCTCGGTTGCTTGCCTTGACCTGAACTTGCTACACAAACTCGCTCGTCAAGCTGGCTTTGGTACTTCCCCTCTTCTGATACTGATCTCATCTGGAACACCGTCTACACATACTACTCTTTATCTCTTCAACAAAGCAGTAATTTGCTTCTTTGCTGTTCCAAATAAAAGGTTTCAAAAGGAAATGTGCATGAGAAACATCTGAAGTGAGATTTAACCTTTATCTAAGCGGATCAGAGATTAGAGGATGCTATTGAACCGTCTGGTATAACCAGTGAATTAAGCACAAATAATGAACATTTACCCTTCTTTTAAGCTTTAGCATCAAGATTTAGTAGGCAAGGTAGCAGCGTGGCTCTCTGGATGGCAATGCTGATTTTAACAAAATATGGATGGTTACGAGAAGATGAACTTTTCTTCTAGCACATCTAGAATGTAACATGTTACCTTAAAAGGTCAAAAGTACCAAATGGATTGAAATTACATTTAGCACATCACATGCACACCAACTCACTGTGGCTCCATAAACATGCCTTTTATTCAGCCACACTGTGTATATTACAGGTGGGCAATATGGCCTCGGAGTTATATGATTTATGATGACATTAAAAGAAAACGACTGAACAATGTTTCATCAGTGGTTACAGTAATAAATACTGCTGCCTGCCAGATGCAAACAAAATGAAGGGCACTTTCCATCCTCCTTTTACAAGGAGCTACTGTCATTGATGACAGGCTACCTATTCGAATGTGAATGTACTGCTACCAGGTGCCAGCAGCATTACAATGCAATAGCAGTGACACAGCACAAGTAAAATATAAGCAAAACAGTAGCCTAGGCTGCACTCTCTTGGGAAATTCTAAAGAAAAGAAATAATACAACTGTTTAACACTTTAGCAAAAACTACTGTAACTTCAGTAACTGCAGGAGCTGCACATTAGTGAGACAAACAAATACATTTTCTACCTGGCATGTCAAGTCGTTTAACCAGCTTTTAAATCACTCCTTTATCACCATGTTAATGACATCAACTGCTGCAGAACTCGCAACTATGGTGCAGCGATGCTAACCCTAACCCCAAATCATCATCAAAAGCACCTGTTCTCGCACTTTATTTTGTATATTTTTATATATAATATATTTATATTATTTGCATTCATATTTAAAAATATAAAATTAAAAGCTTTTTTACAATCCATTTAAAAACAACAACAACCCCAAAACAAAACAAAGATTGGCCAGCAAAATGCTAAGCCACTGACCTGAAGGTTGTTAGGTTGGACACAGAGTTATCACTATTAATTAACGTCTGCACCATCATAACGTCTTGTTTTCAGCAGCACAAAGACTTTGCATCAAAGCACAGGGCAGTCTTCAGAATGCTGATATGCTCACTTCTCTTCACTGCCGCCACCACATTCTCCAATGCCTTCGAGGAAGACCGTAAACCTACTTTTTTCTTTTTTGCTTTAGTTTAGACTGCATATATATCTTATGTTATTTGACTTTGACCTTTACTTCAGTGTATTTACATAGTTTTGCACTTAAGGAAATACTTTGTGTAAAAAATACATACATTAAAAGTACACTTTTATCAGGTAAATACAATACGTTTGGTTGACAGATGAACACACTGCAGTTTCTAAAATGGAAACCTATGAACAGTTCATTTTGAAAGACATGTTTTCACTTTTGAATATTAGTTATTGCTGATTCATGAGACAGTTATTTCTTATCCAATTAATTTATGGAATAACTGATAGATTGCGCGATTACTAAAATAATTAAAAGCTGCAGCTCTATTACAGACTGTAACATCTTCATTGTAACAATCAGATAAAAGAACAAAGATTGCATGGCAGCTTTCTCGCACTGCCGAGACACTGTGCGAGTGTCTAAACTTGCTAAATAATGAAGCGCAACAAAGAGTAAACAAATCATCAGAGTAAGCAATTTCGTCTTGAGGACAAGGTGTAGCTCCAGCCTCTGCCTTTTCTGAGAATCAAACTAAGGCGAGTCCTTCTGGCAGGTGAGCCTGACTGACGAGCTAATCTGGAAAAAATGCAGGCCGAACATCTTTCAAGTTTGCTCAGCTGAAAGTTTCAAACACAGCCTTTGTTTGGTCAGTCTTATTCAGCTAGCCGAGGTTAGTGGAGAGGTGAACAAAATAAACACTTGATAGCAGTGAAATACGTGACTCGCATTTTGATGCGCAATACAGTTTGTGATAAGTACATTTGATCTTGTTTAGACGTGTCCACCGGCCATGTTGCGAAAGCCAAGGCTCTTGTCTAAAGTGTCTGTTCGGGATTACCGTTATCTGTGGTGGCCCACTAGCAGAGTGGGTGATAGCAACCTTTTTAGTACTAGACTTGACTGCTATCAACTCTCATGTCTGATGCCACAAAGTGAGATTCAAACGACTTTATTTGGAAAGAGAGAGATCAAACAGGCAGCACATGAACATTTAGACGTTCATGGGCCTCTGTTGGTTAATAAGAATGATGCAACATAAAAGCAATGCAGCTGCATGCAGAGTGTGGAGTGGACATGGCCTCAAATATCAATGACTAAAGTAAGCATGTTTTTGCGATTGCTATATTGCTGTAAAAGCAGGTTTTTACAGCACTGGCATGCTAAATGACAAGCATATTACTTTAATTCATGCACAATTTTTAATAAATCTGTTTAAATGTACCCTACCTACCTACCTAATCTAGAATAGTTCCACAGAAATTTATTCCCTCTCCTATTCTATGTCCTACAAATTATAAACAGGAAAATCGATGAATGATTGAGATCAATTCCTTTAAGGGAATTATTTTCCTCTGTATTAACCTGCTATTGTTTCTGTCAAATTCTACCAAGGGTGTACCGCAACTGGAAATGGTAGTGAAATGTTTCCTGTAATGCTTCACATTAACAAAAACCCACACAAGTGATTGCAAAGGACATGGGACTATTACTTAACAAAACAGCTTGAGGCAAACTAAAAAAGTGCTTGAGGATAAAGAATGCACGACTAGACAATCACAAGGAAAGCAATGGTTCAGGAAGCATACGAACTATGGGATCATATTCACCATTTAATTTGCCGTACTGGTAGGACTGAGGATTGAGTGACCTTTTTGGCTCAGGCAATGCAAGTTAAGAAAAGAAATGTTGGCTAGATATTTTATACACTAGGGAAACACTGGACCTTACTGTTTTCAAATAGATCTGGTTATGCTATAATGCATTAAAAGAGGAAACTGATGAATTTTTTTTTGAGCAAGATGGATAGATGGATGGATGATAGCAAAACAGAGATGTCTCCCAAGATTTGAAAGGCTATACAGAATGACAAGGATCAAGGATCATAAATGTTTCATTTCAGGAAAGGAAGAGGAGCTGTGAACCATGAAGGGCTTTGCAAGCCTATTTGTATCCCCTTCCCCTATCATGCAAAAGCAGACATATATCAAACTATTGTAGTACCTTTAAACAAGAGATGCAATGATTACTGACATATGCATTCAGTCAATCCAACAAATAAAGATCACAGGTAGAAAATTATGGTATCTAAACTACTGCAACAAAAAAAAGACAGAAAACAAACAATTAACACAAACTTGAAGCTTACTGTAAGAGACAAATGTGACAGTTTTAAAACCTGTTGGGGAACAGGCACGCAAATTTTTTAGTTTGTTATTAGAAATACTGAATACAATTTTAGGGCCATTGCTAGAGGTTTTGCCATATACCCAGTAAATGCTGGGATGGAAAGGACTTTTTATACACGACTGGGGCTCTGAGGAGTTTGAGCACGTGCTGAACAACACGAAGACAAAGGTGATGAAGAACCGAGCAGCGGATCTTGAGTTGATGGACACGTGTTTCATATTTCTATTGGTTAGGGATTTGTGCTAAAAGATTACATTTTGCCACATCAGTCGGCAAAACACTGGCCAAACTAATTACTGATATTAATGTAAAGCACCTGCTGTAAACACATTACACAACACCAGCTGTACAATAATAACATGTACAGCAGCACCCCTGTCTCTGCGTAACAGGATGTTGTGAACAAGAAAAGTGGCACGACAAAAGAGGGAGAGAGCGGACAGCCCTGTGAGCCAGCGTGATTCTGCAGTATTTTGATCTAGAGAATGAACAGCACCGTCAGAGTAATCTAGCATATAACCAGCTGATCAATATGAAACCACATTTCCCAAAGGCATGCAGACATTAAACGGCAAGAGAACAAGGGTGACGTTAGCCACACTTGGCAGAGTAATCTGAGATTATGTCTGAGAATTCCTTTAATCGTCATTGACATTTGAAACCTCTGAAGAATCTGAGTAACTATTTGCTATATTGCAATATTTGTATGGACACTCACTAGAATGTGCATAATCTTGAGTGTTTTCTCACTTCTAGAAGTTCAGTTGTTCCCTTTAATTTAGTCTCTTTCAAGCAGCTAGGAAATTAAATGTATGGAACATCCTTAGTATTTTTACTGTATTTGAAAATGCTGAAGCTTGGTATACTTAGTGCTTATCAAACGTGTTTACGTTAAATCCACTATTAAAATGTCCATTTTAATGATGATGTCCTGAGTTACTGGATCTGCCAGCCACATGAGCTGCTATCCAGAAAACACATTTAGCACATTTTCATATGTATATTAGGGCTGCGTTAATCGCGTTAAAGTGACGTTAACGCGGCATTTCTCCGTTAACGAGTTAACGCGGATCACCCTTTGCGTGGGGCTGGACGGCGTCAACACGATAGCGCGGTTAGCTCGATTAATGTGTTAGCGCCGTCCAGCCCCCACGCAAAGGGTGATCCGCGTTAACTCGTTAACGGAGAAATGCCGCGTTAACGTCACTTTAACGCGATTAACGCTGACAGCCATATATATATATATTTTTTTTTTCTTTCCACATTTCATCTGCACAAATTTCAACAATATAGCTCCAAAGTAAGAGTCCAGATGCTTAACTGTCCTTCCTTTGGCACTTTATGACACAAAATAAAACTAAGGTGACCCCTAGACTGAAATCCTTTACCAAGTAAATATTTTGCTTTCAAAATTACAAAAAGGTTGGACACTGGACGTGGTTAAAGCTCACCGATTCGGTTCAGCCTTTGTTGCAGTCTTTTCCCACTGCCGCCTCCAACTCAAACAGCTTCTGACATTTCTTCTAATACTTGTAGATCCCGCCTACACACCAAAACTACACAAGCAACACCACTTTACTTCCTAGTTTGCACAGAATAAATAGGAAAAATGCTGTACAGGTCATCTGGAAAGGCACCTCAAGCAGCTGTAGTACGTGTGGGGTTTTTTTTTTTTGCTGATTTATGTGCTCATGTGTGATGTTCATGCCATACATAATCTTTGAATATCATCAAAGTCCCCAAGAACACCTACAACAGGAAAATATAATGCATACACGCATACGTCAGGCAGCGCAGTGCAAGTTCCAGGTTTGGGTTGATTTAGAAGAGAAAAAAAAAAAAAAAAGATGCACAGTGACTAAACTACAACACATTTATTATTTATATAGCATTCATTCAGGATTAAACATGTTTCACTTTTTGACTTCACCAGCCATATACTTTGTAGGCACTTCTTAATATTAACACAGTACATGTTATTAGCATTTTGATAGAATTATATTTGCTGTTCTGAAATATTTGGGCCTAGATTATATGCCTAAACCTTTTGTTGATGAATTCTGTGTAGAGATGCAGATGGCCTGGATTATCAATAGACAACCATCCTGTTAGTAACTGCACTGTAAACACAAGTTGTTAGATTAACTTGAATACTTGAGGTCAAACTACAAACATGCAAAATTTAACCTGCCATGATGGATGTGTATCGTTCATTCAAGCTGTCCCACACACTCAAATGTATATGAGATGATATAAAATCATCGTCTCACCTGAGAGAAGCAAGTGAAAGCAAAGCAGAATCTGCAGAGCTACTGCAGACACAGAGGCAACAGATGGCATGACAAAAGTAAATATGGCTTCCTGTTTTAATAGTGCAAGCACTCCCGAAGCCAAGAAGCAAGCACAAACAGTTTACATTTTAAAATATTGTTTTTAATTTTGCTATTCATGTCAGGATTGTTAAAACACAGCTAAAAAGCTTGTTTATATCGAAATGGCATAGCAGCAGGCGACCATAATGTGCTTTAGAGACACAATCAGGGGACTTTGGTCTCTGTTGAAGGGGCTTACTCATTACAGATTTCCAGCTGCCATCATTACCACACAATCTTCTACCTCTTATGTTGGGTAGACAGTTGTCACTTCTTTATTTTAGAGGTTAACTTGACATGTCACGCTGTCACTTCTTTTCCTCTACTTTTCCCCACAAAGAGCCGACACTGCCAACGGCCCAGTCAATGAAATGAGCACGAAAGTGGAAACTGGAAGTGAGGTTGGAACAATTTCCCAAAAATAGACTTCTCTGCGCGCACAGCATCATACTCGCACACCGCAAATAGCATGGGTGGCTTTCTTTTTTTCTTTTTTCTCCTCTGCTAAGAAACCACCAACATCCCTTCTTTAAGGGATGTTGCCCTGCATTTCAAAAATAGAGGCACACAACTGGGGGTTGGGGGGGTCAGTACCACACAGAGAAAAAGTGGAGTAAACTGAACTAGCACAACTAACAGAGTTGGTTATCCAAGCCTCTCAGTCTACATGGTGCCTGAATGTTTCCCAGGACTTAAAAATGAATACAAGATTGCGATCTGAAGTTCATGAACCCTCAGCTAAACTGAGCATCCTAAGCAAAGGATGTTCCAGTCAAAGGGCATTACTATTCCAGTCAATTTCTATTCTGTCTTCCATGTTTCATGACCTTTAAGTAAAATTCAACCTGAAACTCATGACTTCAAATGTCAAGGTAAGAGAGCAGCTGCTTAGAAAATGGTTGCTAAGAAGTGACGGTTGAGCATTTGTTGTGATCCGTGTTACGGCAGTATTTTGTTTGAAACCAAGCAGTCGGGGATATATGAGGCTGAAACGAATGTCTTATTCAGAATGTAGACGACAATTTATTTTACATTTTCACTGATGACAACACATTATGCAAAGAGTGCCTTCAAGGTAAACTGACATTTTAGTTCTGAAATAATGCATCTCCTTTATCAGTCATTTAATATTACGTTGCCTGCACATTTGTTCTTACCAACTCACTCAAGCTCCATCAACTATAAAACAAACCTTAGAGGGTTTTAATGACTTTTCCCTTATTGTCAAAACCTCAACTCTCTGTACTTTCCGTCACGTCCAACCTTTCTAATCCTACAGTCAGGCTGGGAAAACAGTGGTTGGAGACCACAGGACGACCAACATTACTGCGACTGTGTGCAATGAACGTGCAACGAACTTTGGCTCCGTCAAAGATGGAGGGACTAGCTCTGCAACCACTCTCATCTTCAACTTTGATGCATCAAGATGTCAATAAAAGAGCAATAAGATGGAGTCTGTCTGCTACGACACAAGTTGGCAGTGACATGCAATTCATTTGTGATGATACTGATAAATTGGCGAAAATCACGAATCTGTTGCCATCTGCATATACACAAATTCACTTCAACTACTTTCAGATGGCAGAAAGAACCTGAGACATTAAACAGAAAGCCAGAAATTCCTCCACAAATAGTGATAAAGCACCATCCTACAGAAACTGTAACTGCAAAGTGATATAAGCACTTGGAAACCTTGCTTTCATATAACCAGAATACAACAAAAATTGGTCCCCTATTGCAAAGAGACAACGCGGGTGAGTTGTACTCGTTGGCGTAGATCACAACCTGTTGACTGCAGTTATTTGCGAGCCTTTGACATACACGTTGCCTCCCAAAAGATGGCCTGTACAATCGCCTTGCAAATGAAAGTATTTGCTGCAACTATTATAATTGAAAAAATAAATTCAATGCAACCACCGCACAGCCATCTATTTTTCTGAGTCGCATGAAGTTTGTTGTCCTACGGTTTACTTAAGTGTGACTGTGCCACAAATACTCCTGTTCATACTTTTCTTTTTAAGGCTGAAATCCTTACAGATCACAAAAATACAGCTTCATTAAATAACACCTCACTAATTTTTTAAAATACACACCCGGCTAGAATATAGAACTCAGGATAAATCCACAGCTGTTTCAGTAAACTTCAGCGCGAGTTTTTCAAAGAAACATTCAAGCCACTGCAGATGTCTACAGACGAATTAGAAAAATGTCACACTCGGTAAGGATAACAAGTATATATTTATTTTTAAATTATTCATTTTTTAAATGCATTTTTATCATTTTAGTTATTTATAGTATTAAGTAGTTGTACAATGTAGCTGATGGAGAAAACTAAACCCACTCCTCCTGTGTGTTACCGACACTCTTGCATCCCATCAGCAAGCAGCACTGATCAATGTTCCTGACAAGCCAAAAAGCGATCATTAGCAAAACCTTCATCAATACAGTTCATTTATAACAGGCGGGGCTCATCACAGCCATTCAGCCTTGACCCTATAGACGACCTTTAACTTTCACAATAGGCAGCTCACAATAGCTGCCATGTGCCGATTGGTTTAATCTCCCCAGCCCATCTGCTGCTGCTGCTGGCTGTGACTTGAATCGGGGGAGAGGAGAGGGAGTGCCCAACTTCCCTCTGAAGCTCCTGGGTGTCTCTCTCACTACATCCTGTGGGACAGCTGTATGTTAATGTGCACAAGAGGCCGGGGACAGCAGCAGTCACTGGGATTGCCAGGCAGACACAGAACAAGGAACCCCTTCTCAGTGGGCAGCCAAAGGCATGAACTTGGCAGATTAGACATTCAGGAAACAAATAAGGCTCCATCACAGAAGGACACCTCAAACAGCCACCACCAAACACACAAGACTACAGACAGCCACCCACTCCTCCCCCCTCCCCCAAAAAAAAAAAAAGAAAATCTAAAGTGAGTGATGAGACTGAATACGTCTTCCTGCTGCTTTGTTGTGTTTTCCTTTTGAAAACTAAATACATGCAGTAATTGGCACACAACAGAAATCCCAGTCCCCTTATCCCTTCATGGTATAAGAATACTAAAGTAAGCAAAAATAAGAATCTGTTTTTTAAGCCAATAAAACTATGGTAAAGTATTTTCCTCTCTAGTGGACTGTGTTTCTGAAAAAGAAGCAGACAGTGACAGGAGACAGGAGTGTTCAGGTTGGACCAGCACAGTAAAACGTTGATGCCTGGGCGGAATCGAATCAATAATTCAAGGCCAGGCAAGTTGCAGACCCAAACCTGACGTGACGATGACGCAGGGGTTTGAGCAGCCATGGAGGACCCCGGTAATAGCTCCCCCCCCCTTTGCCTGTAAACTGTTGCCTGGCAACAGGATTCGCTCTGGCTGGCCTTCAGGCTGCAGTGTGCTGCCTCTGGCCTTGTCCAGGAATAAGGCTCTTGTTTGCTATTACAGTCAACCAATTCTGGCAAAGGGCGCAGGGCTCGCTACTCATTTTTGAATTCAGCAGAGGTTCATAATGAGGTTGACAATAAAAGCTTCAATTTCTAAAGAACAAGGTCAGCTTTACAACTCTTATGACAGAAATTTATGAAAGAGCTCAGTAAGCAAGTTTCTTGCATAGATGTGATGACTGTCAGCTAACAATGCCATGACGCACAAGACGTCGCAAACAATCTTTAAAAAGGAAACGGCCCAACTTCCAGAGTTTCATTTCTTTTATCGGCCATGCCATACGTCTCTGATGTAATTACCGACAGCATTGCTTCCAACAAAATGGATTGATACTAAGCAGCCAGTCTCTCAAACAGCCATCAGTCATTGTTTTCCCCCCTGTACTATGCTTTAAGGCTTAAAATGTGCATCATGATTAAGATAATGTCACAAAATGGTAAAATGCTTTCAAAAAAATTGATACAAAGATAAAAGTTACTGGAAGATGAGGCAGAAAGAAGGTGGTGTTTAGCAGTATCAGGGAAGACTGCGTGCTCACTGGGGCAGAAAAAGGGAAAAAGAGTTTGAACTTTGGGCCTCGCAGCCTCACGTAAGATGCACCTGAAATAAACCATGTGCGCTTCACCTGCCGGCAAAATACTTTCCGTAAGTAAAAGTAAGTGAACAAGTAAAAGTCATACAGTTTTCCCAAAGCAAAAGCATTCCTGAAGGGTCTTTGAAAATTAGTAAATGTCACATAAATCCCTGTCAGTTAATGGATTCATGCACCAAATTGCACTCTAGAGCCCCATATACAGTCTTTAATATAGTGCAAGTCAACTTATGAGCTTGATTCACCTCATCTTTGAGAGTGAAATCCTTTTTTTTTTTTTTTTTTTTTTTTTTTTTTTATAAAAAGTAACAAATGGGGAAATCTGTACAATTATAAAAAATTTGAAGATATCTACTTAAAATCTGTCACAATTACTGGTTTTCCTCCTTTCTCCATAAACAAGGACTGGATTCATCTTACAGTTCACATGGGTACTTGACTAATGCAAAATTACTAAAGACAGATTCTGAACCTTTGACCCTGTAGCGATGGGACCCAGGCCCTTTTGTTGTCATGGTTTTAGTCATCTTGTCCCCATTGAGGTAACGGTCACTGCGAGTGAACATCTTTATCTTAATGAAACATTTTCATTCGGAGTGTGGTGAGCTCTTCCAAGAAACAGATGCCCCCATACATAACACAAGGATTCACTCAGTGGTTCTATGACTATAAAAAGGATGTGAATTATGGACTTCAGCTTCAGAGACTTTGGACCAAAGTGTTTAGGCTCCCTCATTACCAAATATAAGAATATGTTTTAGAATAAGAGTGATCGATTACTTTGTAGAATCAATACCAAAGTGCACTGAAGCAGTTCTGGCAGCATGACACACCGTGCTTACCCACTTTATTGCATCCTAAATGACTTAATTCTTGTTTTCACGTCATCTACATAAGAAAACACAACATTTTGGGGCTTTTAGTATTTTTTAAAATGCTAAAACAACTCCAGGGACAAGAAGAAAGACAATTTCCTCATAATTATAAACAGTAAAACAAACAGACGCACGCACACTAAAATCTGAAAGATAATATGGCAGTATGTGTGTGCATATGCCTCTTGTGTTTAAAACTTTATCTGAGTATTTATGTTTTTTGGAAGAATTGAATTTTGTATGTGTTCAATAACCTCTTTGATTTTCAGTTATTAGAATATCACTGACTTTGTGATCTTGCCCTCAACTTTCTGCAATCTCTGCAAACTTTTGTAACTCTTTAAAATTTAGGATGGAACTGAAAGGTAAGACCATCTGGACTCTTCTGCCTTCAGTCTGCCATCTTCACGTAATCTTCAGTGATACAAGACAATTCTCCACATTACTGGATGTTAGCTTTAATGTTTGCTTATGAAAGAAAAATGAGAATTTAAGAAGTACTGAAGACAAACATTGTACTTTGTAACTGCCACTGCACAAAAACAAATACTGTGAAATTAAATGTCTTTTGTGATTACCTTGAACAAACCCCAAGGTTTTACAACATAGTTTCCTGTTTCACGGTTTGTTAAAGGGCCATAAATGACAAAATGCTATAAAAGCCTGGCAGCTCTAAAGGTTGTAAAAGCTTGAACTGTAAAACTTAAATTTGTACACTGGCACAAGTTGGGAGCTCAGCTTAAAAGATGAAAAGACAAAGTAATATAGCCTAATAGTAAATAAAGGTCAGCTGATCTGCATTCCCTTCACATTAAAGGCTGATTTTACCGGCAGCGCCCAATGAAAGCGTCATTTTCATATCTCTATCACACATAAAAAGGCAAATTCTATTCAAACTGTGCTTCTCTTAGTGGTGGTGAGAACTTGGTAGCTGGCGCTGACTTGGCAGATGCACCTACAGCTGGCTAGGGGGATGGAGTGGCAGCACAACCTGGCCACAAGGAGCTCTGGGCTCCCGGTGGGGTCCTACTCTCCCACACTCATCACAAATTAAAGAGGCCAGTCTGACCAAATCAGCACTTTCTGAGATCCACTGTAGCATGCTGATCTGAGGAGGTGTGGAGAGAGGCCCTGGGAAGATCAGGGGAGATGAAGCGTGAAGCACACAATGTGGGTAGCGAGAGCCTTAAGCGACTCCACTATATCAAACTTCATCTCCACTGACTTTTATATGCATGAAAACTTTGTGGATTTAATATTGTGCATTTTCTGGCTGAAGAATTCAACCTGACATTTTGCATCCTGAATGTTCAGAAAAATGCTCCAGTAGGATTATAATGTAGATGGCCTAATTTCTCAGCTCTAAATACACTTTTCCCCACATTTTGATTGACTACATGTGCCAATGGCAACAGAAATGATCAGCATGTCGTGCAAATGCTGGTTCCTATATCCATCAGCCTGAGGCGCAGTTCTCCTTCTTGTCTTACGGTTTTAAGAGAGTAATCAGGTTTAATTGTTTTGTTTAATTGTGTTCAGGCTGATCCGTTCATGAGAGGGATAATTCCAACCAAGGAATATTTCAGTTTGGGCCTATTTATTCTGATTAAGGTGTAGGTGAATTTAATATTACTCAATCAAGCTTTTTGGGGCGCTATTAGGTATAAATTTCAAAGGACCCTGGGGGGATTAAAAGTAGCCCAATCAACAATAAGAAATTTTAGCTATTAAAAACATGATTAAGGTTTTTGTTATGGCTTTGTTATGGCCTTTGCAAATGTCTTATGAGGGACAGAAAAGAATTCAGTGAGTTTGCAGGATCAAAAGAATCACATTTAAAAATACAGCGTTGTACTCATTTTTATGTCGTGATGCATTCTCAATCATCCAGGAAAGTAAATCTCCAAAAATTGATTCTGTTCATCTGGACGTAGCGTTTTGTGGGAGAAACCAAAGCAGCTAATAAAGCACAATGGAATACAATTTTGCGTCTTTCTTGTATGATTCTATAATAGAATGAAACAATAGTGCCAGGAATAAATAAAGACAATAAATTGAATGAATTACGAAACACTCATTTTATTTCTATTAGATCTGAAAATGTTGTGTAATACTACAACCTGAAAAGACAAATAGATTGCGTTGGCCTGTACAGGAGATAAAGAAATAAATTAACAACAGCTGTTAAATGGAATAGCCCAAATCACCAAAGTAAACTGGACCTGGGCTTGTTGCAGGGATCTGAAGTTACTAAACATTTTGTGAGTGTATGCACTAAAACTTAGGACCATATAATAAATATGTGCGTGATGAAAGTTGGGCAGCACGCTAACGTCCTTACGCCACTCTGTATGCTCGTATGGGTCTGACCCTTTCACTCCTTTGATTTTTTCCTCGTACTTTTTTTTTTCTCCTTTTCGTCACGTCTGTCTTTGTACGGACCTGCCGTGTTCTCCGTCGTTTTGTACATAACTGTTTTGAGGCAAATAAAATGCAAGTAGGGATTAAAACCGCAGAATTAATGCTTACCGCTGCTGGAAATGCTAGCGCTTGATGCAGTGTAGAATGAACCAAGTGTAGATGTGCAGAAAGCACTTTGGTGTACAATGAGGCATGTTATACAAAATACTTTCAGTGCTCAAGTAGACTACAAAAGCACTACATAAGAACCAGTCCAGCTACCATTTACCATAATATAATGCTGTAAATTCCCAATTCTTTTTTGTTTAACTTCAGAGTAACATAAATTTGGATAACCTGGAAGACGGCTGTGTTTTTCCATTTTGTTAATGGTAAACAAAGTGGGAGGGGTAAGAAACAGTAATGACGCAGCACTAATTACATCAGATCTGTTTAAATGAAAGGCCACGGATGTTGCTGCCCAGTTAGGAAACACAGTTGGAAAATCTAATGTAACCATAGAATCCCCTTCACTGCCATCCATCACAATAATATAGCAGACCGCTAACACAGCTCCAGAGGGTCAGCGCTGTGTGCATTTCTGCATGCGAGGAACCCATCATTGATTTTCCATTTTGTATTAGTAAATTAATCTCTACAACGTGCTCCCTCTATTCTCATCAGAGGAGAGAATATTGATTGGTTTGTTATACTGCCTTAAGGAGGTCTTTAATTGCTAATCAAAATTTACATTCAGCAGGGAACTGTATCGGGGTAAATATTCAATTCCTGGCCATGCAAACAAACAAACAAACTAACAAACTGAGCTAAACTGTTGGGAGACCGAGAAACACAGTACAGTCACAAGTTGTGACCTTGTGTAATTAGTTTTCATTCATTTGAAAAGCCTGTCATGGCAAAGTGTTCTTTTGCAGTTGTAATGTAAACTTTCAAACAAAAGAAAACTTGAACAAACATGAGCACTTAAGATCAAAATAGGCTGTATGTGGACCACGATGTAAAATGCATTTGACATCTCTGTCCTAGGGGAACAACCACTGATTACTAGCATGAATTTATAATTTTCAGGATAACACTCCTTTAATTGCTGTTTGTCTAATAAACACTCCAAACCTTTAATCTACTCACTCACTGGCCACTTGTTTGGCCTTTACAGGTCATCTTGACCTAAATACATTTAGTTGCTGCCATGTGATTGGCTGAGACACTTGAGAAGCATTTGAACAGGTAAATGTAGCAAAGCAGCTGTTGCGTTTATATTTTGTTGTCCATTATACAAGACCAAATCAAGAAAACAGCAACTCCTCGTAAGAGACGAAGAAAGGGGAAATATTAAATCAGTTTAAAAGTTTAACTCACCTGCAAAAACTAAGTAAGTTCAAAGGTTTGGTAATACTGCAGCTCATATATCAAGAAAGAGGTTTTGCAGTGTTGGTTCAAACAACATGTGCAATAGTTTAGGTTTTCAGTGGCTGAGAATTCTCAATTAAAACTAAACTTAAAAAAAACAAACAAACACTTTACAGAACTGTTACGGTCACTGGAAATCTAAACTGTGCTGTAAAATGGGCGAGAAATTCTAATTATAAAAAGAAACTGAACACCATCTTGGTGGAAGAATACATAAAATAATTAATTGTGACATGCTTTTTGGGTCTATGGTCTAATGTCTGAGCAATATGAGAGGGTGATAACATCCGAGAGAATAGTGGAGGGTTTCAAGTAGTGCTTTTACACACCATCATTGTGCCACAGCAGCAAAATAATTTTCCTTCATGCCAAGATAAAGTGTGTATACTCTGGCATATGCCCTCAGGCAGCTGGGTGAATATAAGAATCGATATGAGAAGCTGAAATGAGATTCTTACTCTTTTCTACATGGACAATGCTTTTATTAAACGTGTGGTGAAAGCAGTCCTGAGCAGTAAGAATATGTATGGGGGGGGATTGGATTAAGTTTTTGTGTTTCTCACCTTGTTTAATCATAAATCTCACACTCACACACACACTCACACACAGGGCATTCATGATTTGAGTATTTTTGGTGGTTATGAATATAGAGCTGCATCAAGCGTCAGATGAGGCTATACGGTGCTGTGCAAAAGTCTTGAGCCCTCATATATTGTTAGTAAAATTCGAAAGTAAAATTTCAACAACAACCCCAGTTGTTGTAGTTGTTGGTTACAGTATGTAAGGGGAAACGTTTGTACAACTAAGTCACCTTTCTTTTTCAACACAGCCTGAACTCTGTCAGGCAAATTTTCTTCTTATTTCTTTAAGTCGTCTTCAGGAATAATTCTCCAGGTTTCTTCAAGGACACTCAAAGCTTTTCTTTGGATGTTGGCTGCCTTTCTTCTGTTCTCGGTCAAGGTGATCCCACACAGCTTCAATAATGTTGAAGTCTGGCCTCTGGGGAGTCAAATCCATGACCAATGGTGTTCTGTTGTGTGTTTTTCTATCCAGGTATGCTTTTACTGTAGTGGCAATGTGTCTGAGGTCATTCCTATACTTTGGTACTTCATGGTGGCTCAACATGTGATTGGACCTTTTTGCATTTATTTATTGAGTCTGGTCTGGGAGAGAGTCCTGTAACTCTGTCTGCAAAATACAGTATATAATGACCAATGCTGGGCAATTAATTATATAGTTACTTCTTCAAAAAAGTAACTGAGTTTTGCAAACATTAACGTTTTTTGCAGCTGTTTACCTAAAAATGCAGCCAAGGCATTTTTTTTAAATAAACATTTCATTTTATTTACAGAACAATCAGCTGTTCTGCATCAAATTTGATGCAGAACAAATTATTTGTGCCACTCCAAAAAATTATTTGTCCACTATGAGATAAAGGAGAACAACAGCCTGATAACCTGCAGGCCTGACAGCAGGAGATGTATCACTCCTGTAACACCTGTAACATTCAGCAGTCGCCTCATTGTTCTGACACACACAACAAAACTAGTGACTAGGGCTGCACGATTTTGCATAAAATGAGAATCACGATTTTTTGGCTTAGAATTGAGATCACGATTCTCTCACGATTTTCTTTTCCAGTATAAATATTTATTGCACTTATTAACTGCACATCAACTTCGTAACAGTTGAGACTGAACATAAAAACAATAAATAAACATAAAAACAACAAATGTCTCACGTTTTGTTGTTGCCGCAAAATGTTGTACTGCTTGAAATTCCGTCTCCACCGTTGCTCGACACTGTGTGTATAGAGCAGGTAGTGCAACAATAGAAAAATAGTTGTGGGACGGCACTGTGTAGCGTTTGTCTAGGGTGTTGATCATTTTCCTAAATCCCTCGTTTTGCACAGTGTTGATGGGAGCCATATCTTTGGTCAGGTGATAAGTAATAGCCTCCGTAATTTCTTTGTGCCTGCGGGAGTTCGACGGGTATAGGGAAGCGCTGTATAAGGTTCCCGTTATTGATGTTTGGGTGGGTGACCGGGACGGATTTTCTCCTGTCACTTTCTCGTCATCCCTGACGTGCTCTCCGTTGTTTTTTCCCTGCTAATTTTAGCATCACACGGCACAGCTTCTGTATCACGTGGTATAAGGCTCCGCCCTTGTCATTTGTTGAGCAGGAAGAGTGAGCGCTTGTTTTCATGCAGATTATGTCCCGGATCAAAATGCAGTACAATCGTCGTCGTCTTTTTATTTATTTATTTATTTATTTATTTTTAATCGTTGTCATTTGGAAATGAGATCGCACATAAGTATGAATCGAGATCGCGACTTTCTAACGATTAATCGTGCAGCCCTACTAGTGACTACACAAGATTTGCGCTAAACGTGGCAAATCTCTCACATCTCAAAACACCGCCGTCACTCCTAAAACTTCCCCCCTTCCTAAACAACTAAATGCCATGTTGTCATATCATTTTTTGATTGGTCGACATGGTGGTGGAGGGGGGTGTTATTGCTCACAGGCTGAGAGTGCTTTCAAGCATTTTCCTTATAAAACGCTGGTTTTACCGTTTCTTCGCGCAGTAAATATAAACAACGATAGTATTCAGGAAGAAAACCAAACATTGCAGATATTTTTATCGTAACTCTGGTTTTACGTATCAACACAATTTAAAAACTGGTATAAAGTCCACACTTTTTCCCTCAATTGTTCCGTCTGTTCTGCTCACATCTCCAATGGTTGTACACGTTGTCATTAACGTGGCTTCACTCCACATCAGCCGCTTTGCTAGCTAAAACACCGGTGTCAGCACATAAGGACGCTGTCGTAGCCTGTCAACGACGTTGATTAGCTGCACACATACGAATGTGAATCACATCAGTGGCTGGCCTATGGGATAAGGTGGCATCGTTCCAATCCCATACTGGAGCAGCCAGTCACTTACTGACTAACACTGCAAAACAGAATTGTTAAAGTATTCATTTTAATTTCAATTCAGGTAGATTTTTTTTGTGTGTGCAACGCAGATTTTCTGTGCAGAGACCGTGCCAGCAGTGCGCAATTGCGCACGCGCGCAGCTTAGAGCAAACATTGGGCAGCAGCGCCCATGAGCTTAAATGAACCAGTCATTGCTAACAAGATCTAAAATTTAGATAAGCTGTAGTCATGAAAGTGTAGGAATCCTGCATTTTTCCCAGATTAGTCTGAACTATTAACAGAACTATTTGAATAGATTGTTGGCATTTTACCTTTTATTTTGCTGTCAAATGTAAGTCGTTTCTCAAACCAAAACTCTAATGAACACAAATCAACCTTTTAGTACCGACCTTGCTGGGAAACATTTCCCAAGAAATGTTCTGAGGTTTTTTTTGGCCGAATAACCACTGAATTACAGCTACAGAGATGTGCAACACTCAGAACAAGAGCTTCTTTAAACCGTTAATGCAGTATTGAGTGTTGCACTCATAGTCATCATAAAAACCTGAACATTTATTGAAGCCCTTAGCCGGTAATGTCTGCCTGTGGAAAATGAGTGAAGAAGAGAGAGAGAATTGGTGCTTGAAAGACAGCGGACGCTACCTTGTGAGGCACATGCACTGCTTCTGCATATTAATTCTCATAAAAGATATGGGTGTAGAAACCAGTCATACAATATTAATGCACAACAGAGGTGACTGACAAGTGCCCATGATTTCACAACTAAACCATAACCACAGAGAGCCACTAAGATACAAAACCAACTGCAGAAACAACACAGAGGACTCAGAGTTTGCTGCACTCTTTCCACAAAGCACAACCAATACACTCACCAAAGCAAGACAAGGTTAATCCAACAGATGCTAATTAAGCTGCAGCTTTAATGCACAAATTGTCTTAGCGATGTCTGGACATGGGACAGAACTCCTAAAGCTGCCACAGCAACCATTTAACATTTAGTTGATGCTGCCCCCTAGAGGCAGCAGAGCAGCATTCTGAGTTGCTTCAGAACAAAAGCACATTGGGATACTATTACTTAATTTCAGTTGCATGAGATGGAAATAGCAGCACTAATAACCAGACAGAAATGAATAAAGAATTTTATTTTATTTTTTTAAAAAAAGGACTTTTGTCTTACCTGAAAGTTAACAGCAAATAGTGAGGAGGAAGGCACACATGGAAGAAAAGAAAAAACACAGAACTGTATTAGTGAAAGTGCTTTTTTTTTTTTTTTTTTTTTTTTTTTTAAACAAACAGGCACACAAAATACACATTTTTAGTTTTTAGAGTGTAAAGCCACTGCAGAGAAAACAAAATGGGGGGGAGAGAGACACCATACTTCTCAAACTCCTTCTCCAACTCCTGCTACAAATACATTAAGTATCTTCTATCTAATAAATGAAAATCAACCCGGCAGCTGTTTGGGCAGGATGTTTGATGTTAACCTAAAAGAGTCCGCTGAGGGGCAGGCAACCTGTCCTGTAACCAACAGGACAGATGAAAATCCGACAGCAGTGACCAAATTAAGTTTCTAGGGACTCATTAGTGAAATAAATTGCTATGAGGAGTTTTTGGTTAAACTACTTTGTACCGATGCTTTAAAACAAGATAAAATTTGCATCAAAACTTGTGTATCTGCAGCACAGAGTCTTAGTTCAACCAGTTCTTAGCACAAGCAGGACCCTTTAAGAAAGTATCTTGGTATTGGTCCAGAAATAAGTCTATTCTGATTTGAGCTGATGAATGCACCAGCAGCCACAATTAAAGTGAAAAAGTGGATAAAATGTTAGGCTTGTGAACAACATTAAAAAAATATTTAAAAATATATATATAAAAACACAGATTAATGAAGTCCAGGCCTTATTTAGCCCATAGACAATAAAGAAAATGCCAAAATCTTTACTTTTACACCAACCACTGGTTGGAAATAACATCACATCGGAGTTCTTGTTAGCGTTGTGGATACTGAAGAAGGCAGTTACCCTCAGGTCAGATTTATACTAGTTTGCCGATGCAAATCTTTTTGGAGTCATTCTGAAGGATGCAGGGTTAGTTCGAGCATTGCATTTTAGTGTCACAACATATGCTCAGAGCCTCGTGCTCATCCTTTGATGACAACATTAAACCACATAGACCTTGCCACACTCCTGGATGCAGAAAGTACCAACACCCACGTCAGAGAGTCCCCAGAGCTGTTCAATCTGAAAGCCCCATCAACTCAGAGCCAAGAGCAAGTGAGGCCACAAACAGTTGCATTTCTAGATAAGACCGCATGTAATTCAGAATAATTTTTTGTGGGTGGACTGAGACTTATATAGAGTAGGGTTGTTACTAAGATAATTACTACATTACGACATAATTACACAAGTTTTGAGTACAAAAGCTTCTGATCACAGCCATCTAACTGTTTATGGTTTGATCTCAACCACACTAAGGTTTTTGGATTGTATGATGTCCACAAATACCCACACAAACGCCTCCCAATGCAATCAAAGACTCCTTTATTATAATAATATGTTACAGACCTAAGGAAATGTTTGTGTGGGTATAAAAAATAAAATAAAAAAGGCCTGCCTGGCCTTTGTGAGGCTGTATTGCAAATACTACAAAATAGTGGGTTTCACACCTCGATTATAAAAGGTGTGTGTAGTGGGTGCCTGATGCAACATTGTGAAGGTGATGAAGCAATCCTCTTTTGGCTCATCGCAATCGATTTTGGTTTCTCAGTTTCTTCACCAATTGTTCAGAACAGCATCGACAGAAATGCACTCGGCACTGAGCCTTTACTGCACCGACCGCTGAAAGGTAAAAGCAATTTCTGTGTTTGGCTTAAAAGCAACAAACCAGAGCTGAAACAATCAAGAACAGTGCTACTGTGGAGTAGTCTGAAAGCAAGCCGTGCAAACTACAACTCCCACGCAGAAGTCATAGAGGTCTGCATGCTGTGAGAAGACCAAGGCATCTAGTCACAGAAATGAAATTGCAATTATTTTTCACTTTCTCCCCCCACACTCAGTTTACATTTAAATCATTATTTATCTTTTACTTTTGTCACCCCACTGATTCTGTTTAAAGCTCAACTTCTATACTTCGGAAACATTCAAGCTGAAAGATAATATCATAATTACCAAAATACTTTCAATCCAAACACTTTCTCAAAAGCAAATCAAGACTTTTTAATTAACAGAATTCAGACCAAATACTTCACCAACAACTCAGTTTCACTATGACTCAGCCACTCCCTGCTTCGTTAGCGGGTTGCTAATGCTTAATATTTTGTTCAGTGGCTTTACAGTTTTAGCAACTGAGGTCTTATCTGTATTGTAGGCACATGCTGCATGCTATGTCAGCATTGAAACAACTCCATTTTTAATGCAGTGTAGGTATCCCTCAATCAGAAGCAGAATGAAGTTTTGCTGATGTGTTCTATTAAACACAATTTTTTAATAATTAAGCAGATGCTGAACAATCCAACTTTTTGAAACCAAGATTTGCAATAACAATTTTATTCAAAATGACGCAAAACAACTACAAGCTCATCAGTAAGCTCATGTTTACAGGGACGAGAAGCCAACCACAACTATCACCATCTGGTGGCCTTCAGACAAAATGCAACTTCGCTTTTCCGACCTGGAAGCAACATCCATATTTAAAACCATCTATGGAATGAGAAATCAAGGATACTGCACAGTCATAGGGTAGCAACTTGTCAGACACAAAGCATACCCTGTTTTCATGTCTTGTAGTCTAATGGGTGTGTAATTTACAAAACAACCATTAAGGTTAAAATTTTTAAAAAAAAGGAGGGGGAATAACAAATGTAACAACAAAAAAAAAAAAATTTAAAAAGTGATTTTTTGGGGGGGTTCACATCACTGTTTGATTACTGTGTGTTTACTACATGCGGGACTATAGAACAACTCCAACAGATTTAGTCCCTAATGTAATGGCAAGCTGACAATTTCAATCTGCTTAACTGATAAAAATAAACAAAAGTAGTGATTCTGGGCAGTTGCACCTCTGCGTTTCTAATCTACTATTTATCTATAATAGGTAGGTCACCAAACTTTAATATCAGTTATCAATAGCCAAACGTATAGAAGATAAAGTTAAATATCCCCCCCCCAAAAAAAAAAAAAAAAAAAAAAAAAAAAAAGGTATGAAGCTACATCAAACCTCCCAGGAATCTCTCTCCTTCCCCATCTTAAACAGAGGATCTTTGGCGTGTTAAGCGAATGTGTCAACCACTACCTCAAAATGTTCAATATTTATATGCCCGTCTGTACAAGGCTTACACTTGTTGCAATGACACTCCTTGGGGAAATTCTCACTTATAAGAAACTACTTGTAGTGAAATGCCATGACTTCATTTATTTAGAACAATAAGAAGCCCATCCAGTGTAAAGAGTGACGGTCTAGGCTCTGCTGCTCAGAGATAAGGCCAGGCTTCACCTGTCCTGATGGAAGAATAACTGAATGAATGAGAGGGGGGAAAAAAGACTGCAGCAAGAGAATTATGAAAGTGATATAAGGTAGGCAGAGCGTGAGTAGATGTTTTATGAAGAGCGAAATCAGTACTCTGCCAGGCATGCACTCATCCTCCTTCTGTTCTGTGCCCACAGAGGGCAAACTGAAAAAGGTGCAGTAATTTCCACTTTGCTATAGTGTTAATGACATAAAGGAGAGCTATGTCCTTGGAAGAGTAGAGATGCTTCTCTATAGCACAGGAAGGATTCATATTATCCTCAGTCATGAACATGAAAGTCAAATTAAAGTATGAATGCCACAGTAAGAAGGCCATAAAAATCAAACAAGCCTGATTATGACTGACAGCAACAAGTCATAAACAAACTAAGGTCCTCTGCTACAACAGGCTATATTTGTCAGGCCAATACAGACAAGTGCGCTCCTGTGAACTTACTATGTAACGTCAACTGTGTTAATTCTATTGTTTACCTCGTGAACATTGTGACTGAAGATCAAACGACGACCATCGTGATCACACCGGAGATAGACAATCCTTCCCTGGTGCGGCATTTAGGGATGTGATAAGCCTTCAAACTCACTGATGTTCTCCTGAAACTAAACCTCTTAGATCATATTTCATTTTCTCACTGGTACCTGTAGCAATGTGGCCCCTTGTGGTTTTTACAGAATGCTATTTTTGGCCTGAACTTGGCCTTACATGTCAGACCTGAAGGTACAATACATCACAGCGAAGGTCATTTATAAACTGAGCAAATTATAAACATGGATGTCATGGCCGAAACCTGGCAGTCATCCATCATCGCTCACGCTGTACATACTGCTAATCAATGTCAGATGAGGAATCAAGTCACATGGGCTTAATATGGACACTGCCACAGGCAGCTATTGTATGTCTCAGAGGGTATTGTGTTCATTTCAATTCTGGTGTTATACCTGAACATCACAAAGCATTGTACAGAGATTAGTGCTGCACGGTGTATTAGAGAAAGATTAGGCGTTCTTTTAGGCTCGGAGAAAATTCTACTTCTTTAAGAGGGCTACGAAAAAGAACATCATCTTCACTTTAGTATAAAATGCAGGATCTTTTATGGATTTATAGTTTGGTTAAAATAAAAAGTTGTTTATTTATTGTTGTTTTTAACAAGATGTTCACCAGTGTTAGTTTCTGAATTATCTGAAAAAGTAAAAAAAAAAAAAAAAAAAAAATCAAACCAGGGTGTTGTGAAAATTGACTTCAGCTGAACTGCTCCACTACAGTACCACAAGTTTTATTCATCCGTCTTTCTATCCTATCTTATAAAGGCCGACTGCTCGCCTTGCCCTGCTAGAGACCTTGCATTCCTCAGAGAGCGTAATCCTCTTGTTGCTGAGCAAATATTCAAATCTCTTCTCAATCTCTGAACAACAGACCCCTCTGGCACCTGGTAAGGTATGGACATGCATACCTCACCTTACCTACAATACCATGCCTGCAATTATAAAAGTTGGATCTGATTTATCAACTGTAGGTTAATTTATTTAATAATAATAATAAATTAAAAAAAAAAGACCCAAGTTCAGTGTTATTTGCCCTTACAAATACTCCATATGAAACTCTTCAGGGTGTAAAACAGACCCGACTTTCACTGTCCTTTCTTTGAGTTTTAAAAACCTCTCAAAGAACCTCACAAAGTAAATGTCAGATTACAGATAACGCTTTACACAGCGTAGCAAAAATAAGGAAAAGCCCACAAAGCTGACATTAGACACTGACATTTTTGCAGCGGTTTAACAGTACAGGGAGTCACGGTCTGTAATGTCCAGACTGCACTGCAGCACATCACAAGTGCACATTAAAGCAGGGAGACCACACACTGACTCAGACAGCAGGGTTCATACACCGATTAGATAAACTATGCAGACGGTCGCATCAGTTACTGCCAGTCAGTTATCCGTTCACAGTCTGTCTTCACTGATGTCCAGATTACAGCGAGCAGGTCGCTGTGAAAGGCACAGCAGCGGCTCGCTGAAGGTCAGTGATGAGAAATGCCGATACTCAGACAGGGGTAAGACACCAGACAGCTAAGGCTCTGTCATTTCAAAACACTGTTTTAAAATTAAAATTGGGGTTAACACCACTGACGCCAAAAACAAAACACAGTCAGCATGGTTACAACAATCATCTGAATTCTATACCTTATACTTTGCCCACTGAAGTCCGACACTGTTATGTAGACAGTAAGACGGGAAGTCTGTACAGAAAATGTAAGACCAGTTCAATGGCACAAAATAATGTGCACTTATTTATACATCATCAATGATGCAACACTGCAGCAAACATGCCACTGCACACTTGACATGAAATTCAACATGAGCATTAAAAAATACTTTCAATATTTTTTTGCCACTGTACAATTTTTTAATTAAATGTAGGGTTCAACTGATCTGCAAACCACTGTACAGTGCAATGTCAAAGTCTTGAGTCACCCCTCGTTTCTCTGTGTTTCAATTTCAAGGAGAAAAACACTAATTTTTAAGTGGTCTTGAGCAACAGTTCTCCAAGCTTCCTGAAGGTTGTTCAAAGCTTTTCAGTGGACATTGGCTGCTTTTTCACTCAGTTTCAGTCCTCATACTTTACAAGAACATTTTTGTTTAATGATACTTTAATACAGTAAAGCATACCTGGATAGAAAAACACACTGGAACAGTATCAGTCATGGATTGGCCTCCCCAGAGACCAGACTTCAACATTATTGTAGTGTGGAATCATCTTGACAGAACAGAACAAAAGACAGCCAACATCCAAAAAAGACCTTTGAATGTCCTTCACAAACCCTGGACAACTTTCCTGAAGACTGCTTAAAGAAAACAAAAAGAAAGGTGCCTGAGAAAATTCTGATGAAGAAGAGGTGGTCATAACAAAAACTGACTTTGTTTTTACCTTATATACATTGTATTTAAAATGAGGTTTTTCTGTTCAATAACTTGGACTTATTTCTCATCTTCCTAGCCAAATATAGTGGAATGGGTAGTGACTAAAGACTTTTGCACAACACTGTATATTTCTTAACATTTTCCAGAGTTACATTTGTAGTGAAAATGTTTGAAAATCAATTAGTATATTTCTGTATTTGTATTGAACCTTTATTTTGAACATGTTAAAGTAGTACCATTTATTATATTCACCCAACCTACCAAAGCAGATTCAATTAGCAATTGTAACAATCCAGGGATTTATAACTTGCTGTTATTCTGATAGTCTTATCGAAGACTACTGCAGAAAGATATTAAAACATGGTGCTCTGAAAAATGATTTAATTCATTTATGTTTCATTTTTTCTCCAATTTAATCCAAACTACACTTCAAAAGGATCAGTGTGAGACGAGTAAACCACTCCGTAGACCACAAAAAATGTTTGACAAGCTCAACACTGGGTAATTGACTAGATAAATGGTTGGGGTGATAAAGAACTTGGTGCAGGGGTTAAAAACAAACTAGAGGCGGGTGGGGTGCCCTCGGCCTGTGGGCCTGGGGCTCGGTCACTCTGGCGCAGCTGGCTGTCGGTAGAGCTCATGGGCACGTCACTGCAACCCCCCCTGGCTTCTGCTCCGCGGCTGCTGAGTGACCTCTCATCTGGGACTCTCCTCAGCTCTTTCCCGGAGAGTGGCACGGTTGCCCCTCCGTTGGTCTTCCTTGGTCTCTTGTGCTCTGAGGGTCCCTGATGTCTGGAGCCTGGATCTCCTCCATACCCGCTTCATGCCCTGGAGGACGGGGCTGTGGCTCCCTACACCCTCTAGCAGATCATTACATGAAGGAACCTTTTAAATACATGCGCACTCATGCTCACAAATGTACACACAGGTGCTCCATTTGGTAAAGTAAATCCGTTGGGCATCTTTCTTGGCCTTTAGACAATAATTTTGATGGCAAAAGAACCAAACGGGACAGGCGGGGGAAAACAAACAAACAAACTAGAGTTGGCTCCGATTTAAGGCTATGGAGCATCCAATTGTGCTGAATTATGAAAGAAGAATGTGTTCCATACACCACAACTCAGATGAATTATTTAACCAGTAAAGAGACGTGGGTGTGCATTTGTGTGAAAGAAAGTGTTTGAGGTTTTATTTTGCTTCATGTTTTCAGTTTTAAAAGGCGATGTTTAGGAGCTGGGACACTAAAAGGCAGTTTATCTTTTCTCGGCTCCTGTCTAACAGCGTGGGAAATGTCAGAGCCTTCAGGCAGCCCTGTGGCAGGTGGAGGCACATTGCTATGCAGCATGCTCTGTATGTAAAGCACCACAACACTACAACACTGTACACCAGCAGCTTGAACTCGAGAGGTATTTAGTTCAGGCTCAAGTTAACTGATCAGCTAGGGCAACTTGACATTGGAAATTACATGCAAAATAAAATTAAGAACAACAACATTTTCCTTTTCATTTCATGTTTCCCCCACAAAGTCATAATATTTAAAAAAGCCCAAGCAGACTTAATTTAGTCACAAGCAAACCACATAGGCAGTTTTCTGCCGCAGTGTTGAGTCTGCTTCACACGGGTAAACAAAAGTGTTTGGCTGATGTGAGTAGTGGGTAGCTATCCGACTGGATCTGTATACTCCCTGGAATGGGACTCCTTCTCAGAATAGCCAATGGCAGATGCCTTCCCTCTGTTATTTGCAGCGAAGGGCAATAGAATCCACTCTCTTGCAATGCACTGTGGTTTGGACCTTAGTTCAGCAGAGAGCGCTTGAAATTTGGAGCAGAAAAATCAGTCAACTTTCAATTATAACTTCATGTGAGAACTCAGTTTTAAAAAAGTTTTAAAGAAGTCCGACAACTGTGCAGCAAGCAGACTTTAGACATTAACACAGAACAGCAACATGTGCAAATGCATGCTACTGCACAACAGACCATTTAAATTTAGATTGTTAATAGTCTAAATTAACAAATTAATTAACTAAAATTAGTTTAGTTAAAATTTGTTTGTTTGTTTTTTTAAACAGCACTTAAACTGAAAACCTAAGACCAGACTGTTTGCATCTTTGGTTGCAGAATGACTAAGTCAACATAATAAACAAGATCTCTTGAACATAGCCTTGGTTTTAGAAGAAATGCACAGTTCAGTTTTTTTCTGCTTTTCGGGGTTACTGCTGTAAGATGCAAACAAAAAACTCAAATACCTAACATGCCATGAAGTACATATCCATGTAAGTTTGTAAGTGCTCGAGCACTTTCATCAACCAGTTCAATAGCAACACCAAACAAAGAGAGGGCTCTCTCTGGAGCTTCATGCCAACCTCCCTCCAGTATGTTACAACGCATTGCATCAGTAATAGAAAGGAAAGAAGAAGGAACAAAAATAAGGGATGCAAACTTCAAAAGATTAATTAGCTTCTTATCCTGTCAAACACAATATTCTGTATTTGGCTATCTGCAAACAGGACAAAAATGGTTAAGATGCCGGACTGATGCCGTTTGTAGAACTGAATGATGCTGTCAGGAGGGCTTTAGTTTATTTAAAATGCTTAACCCGTTTCTTGCGGGCAGGCAGTGATAAGATGATACACGAGTCCCGCTGAACAAAGAAGAAGTCTGGTAGAACTTTTAAGGTGAAAAAAGAAAGTTTAAAATTAAATTATTCCAAATATGCTGGGCACTCAGAATAATTTACCTTACTTAAAGTGGACAGTGCATAATAAAGATCAATTAAATGGTCTTGCTGATCTTGTTAACAGAGTCCATATTTTTAAATCAGGCAATTTCAGTGTTGCTGTAGTCGTGTTTTTGCTGTGGCCATTTCTCATTATAAAGCAGCAGAGAACTGCATTTTGCTCCTGTTACACAGTCTTGTAAATAGTGCATCTAGTGTGTACCGTCAAACATTTAATTGGGAAGCCAAGTTCTGTCCTCCTCTGCTAAAAATAAGCAAGCACAGTCAAAACACTGCAGTAAACTGAGGTGAAATCAAGGTTTTCAGAACAGAAAACAGTTGACCAAAGACAAATAACACTTGAGCCTCCATCAAATCATCTGACCTCCAAGGAGCAGGATCCGGTGTGTATATCATGTCACCCTAGTTGTCACGTACCGGTCAGGGACACACGACTCGAATCGAAAGTGAGCGCGGCTTCAGTGTCTCCAGGCACATGTTCTCAAAAATAGACAGGAAACCAGATTTACCGACCTGCGCATGTATGCCATCACCAACTAGTCAAGCGAGAGTTTACTTCTATGCATGTCCGCAGTCATAATACACACAGTGAAGAATCTTGTTTAATTTGACCAATTCTTTGACTACATATAAAATATGACTACAATCGCACCCGATGTTCCTAAACTATATGCATCATCATAAAACTGATGACACATATAATCTTAAAGTGCCCAAGGGAACTAGGAGAGAAGGCTGTAGAGATACAACCTGAAAAACAAGCATCAGATCTTTGCTGCCATAACCACCATAAAAGGTTTTCATAACAGTAGCAGGTTTGTAGTTTTTCTAGAAGAGAGCAGTTAAAATGGCAACAACTGTATCTGACTGGAAAAGTCTCAGCCCAATTAACCACTGGTATAATTAAAATTCACAATCCTAATGAACAGTCTAAAGCAGGCCAATATATAGATCTGTATCACTATTGAACTTACTCATGGACAAACCTACAGGAGACTGAGGTGTGAGAAACTTGCTAAAGAAAGTTGTAGCATGCCCGGAGCACCTGCTCAAACCACAGATGCTTCTTGCTGATAGCCGTTGATGCAGGCATAGCTGCTATGGGCAAGAATAGATTGCCTTACTCAACAGCCCTGCAGTGCAGGGTGTGGTGGCTGAGAAAATTAATACCCCAACTAAAATGTCCTGCTGTTAATGTTCTATATCATGACTGTGTTTCCGGCAGCCAGAATAGATATCAAGCTGTTGGAGGAGATGGCAGTGCGGATTCCCCTGGTCACCTTAATACTGGAGTAATTCAAGACTATTTTAATCAGCACAGCAGTAGCTCCAAAGTTTAGTGGTTTATATGTTTGCCTCACAAGTGAAAGATCTCAGGTTTGATCCCACGAGGAGACAAAACCCTTTGGGGTGTGTCAGAAAGGGAATCTGGTGTTTTAAAAAAACAAAACCAACATGTGGAGCTACCCGCTGTGGAGACCTCTTCTTAATAAGGGAGCAACTAAAAGTAGTTTCATTTTTAATCAGCAGAGTATGAGAAGGTTTAGAGCCTGGGTGCAACCCTCTGAGATACTCAGCAGACACATAGATGCAAGAAATAACCTCTTAGTAAAACCTCTTTAACAATTGAAAAAAAAAATAATTGTAAGAAAACATTTTGTGAGCAACAAAGCAGAAAGTCCAAGCCTAAAATGCGTTCATACTCCCAGGTTATACTAAACCACAGAGACCATAAGAAACCCCTGCTATGCCATTCACTGACAGCTGTCACATATGCAGCATAGTCCACGTGGCATGTGCTCTACATGCGGCAGTGTAAGCAAGAACCGGCCTTGTGGGACCTTTCCATTTAGTTCTTACTCCAAAGTAAACAACATGGAAGCTCAAGATTCTTTTCAGACATACGTGTGTATGTTAAACCAACGAAATAGTAAAACAAAAGCATTCTTAAACAAAGCACATATGCTTTGGTATTTCCATTGCAGAGTCTGCTGCATAAACAGTGATGAAGATAGAAGTAGGGCTGTTCGATATAACGATATATATCGGATAACGATATAAAAACGTCTATCGTTTCATTTTTTACGCTAACGTTTGTTTTGTGGTGTCGTAAAGTAAACTGTTTAGGGCAATATTTTTTCATGGTTTTGATGGTCACTGTAATGGCTATATTCATTTCGTAAAGTTCTCTCTTTGTCTTATTTTTAATATAACCACACTACAGATGGACAAGCGCCTGTTTTTATGCATTGTCGTTAGCAACAACGACGGCAAAACCATCGTATGTCCGCTGGTTTAGTTTCCACATTAACCTTTCACAATAAAGTTCAAGATCCTGTTGAGACTTTTCAAAATAAACTGAATCAAATGAAAGAGTATGCAGAGTGTTTACGGATGAGAAGCAAAAAAGAGCTGTCAGGTGCTAACAAATAAACCTTAGACTCAAACGTTAGAACAGGCTTTTCCCCGCAGCACGCCGTGTAATAAATACTCACAAAGAAAACGGCGGCTGTTACAACTTATGTCTAAAAATGTATAGTGGTTCATGCATCGGTTAAAACACTCGACTCCAGGTACATGACGCGTAGCTGGAAACACTTCACCAAGTCGAGCTGCCCGAGATTCACAGAATTTACAGAAAATGTTACATTCTTGTGATTTATATCGTTATCAGGACGATAGATGTCTTAACATCGGGATATGAGATTTTGGTCATATCGCACAGCCCTAGATAGAAGAGTTTCATCCTTTGACTTTACCTCTTCGATCATTTTTGCAGTTTTCTTGCTTAATGCTTGAAAGCCAAGTGTACCATATTTGCTACACGAGTTCTAGACTTCTACATCTTTGTTATTTTGTTTCTCCTGAAAAACCTAAATAAAACTGCACAATACAATTTTAAACAATAAACTGCAAATAAATAAATGATGATGTGGCAGGTATAATTCAGATTTGGAAAAATGGCTAATCAACTTTTCTTTATCTTTATTCTTTATTTATTTTTTTAGCAGCTTTATTGTATTTTATTTTGTTGCATTTAATTTGCTGAGCTATTTAAAAAAAATTTACACGCTGCTACTATATTACATTCACCATAGAATGGATTTTATTGTATTGACATTTTTAGTCAGCATGAAAACTACAGGCTATATTCATACATAGTAATTAGAGATAATAAAACACTTTGCTGTAAAACAAAGTGCAATGAAGGTTTGAACTCTGTTAGAACACACTGCTTTATTTACCCATCCTGTTCCTGTTTAAACTGAAGAAACTGCCTGTTGTGACGTACCACAGTTTATCCCTTTAACGTATGATACAGGCCATTACATAAAAGCCACAAATCTTAACAGACATTTCGTTTTAAAAAAAATCGAATCAACAAAGCAGCTTGCTTTGTTCTGGAAGAAAACCCAAGAAGAAGAAAAGGACAAGCCGACCCTCCCCAGTGACTGTCACATCTATTCTCATTTCTATTTCAGTCCAGATTTCACAACCTCTCTCCTCACCATCAGAGTCCTCTTCAGACTTTTGTGGCAGATCCAGTGGTGACATTTTTGACTAGTCTATCTATAACTCCAATCACAGCACCCAGATAATTGGCGAAAGGTCACCAGGACAATTATGGCTCTATAAAAACATCTGCTGTCGCTGCTCTAAGATATTACAGTAGGTAATATTTAAGTTCCCCACCAAATCAGATTCTTTAAATGTTGCTGAGTACAATAAGAAAGCTTTCCAGCTATTGAAGTTGATTTTAAGTAACATTTTAAGGGAAAAAAACAAAACTAACAAAAAAAACCCTACCAAACCACACATTCCTTCTTACCGACAATTTAAAAAAAAAAAAAGTTTGACAAAATACAATGACTACGTTAATGCCTGTATTAGTCGCTTCATTGCAAAATTGTGAAAACGAAACCAACCCTCAACCGTGTTATAGACTTTGAATTGTACTTTTGTGCATTTAATCTGACAATAAGGTGGTCTTAAAGTTTTTTTTGTTTTCAGTTGGGAAGCTGATTTCTGGCAATCTGATTTCATTAATTTCCAATCACATTAAATTATCACACTGATTCCAGTGAGCACATGTGTCAAAGTAAAGTTTCAACACGAGCAGTGTTACCATTACAGGCAACTTAACTAATGTCGTAATTAAGTAGTAACGTAATTTTATGGCTTCAACCAACAATACTGATTTCTACATTAAAATAAAAAAAACAAAAACAAACAAACAAATGCAAACGTATTTGCCAATTAACAAAAAAGAAGAAAAAAAAAGTCCAACAAAACAAATGTCATAGAAGGCAGGATCAGTTGCTCTATAGCCTATCATAAGTCAACAGCTGAAGACACTTTTGTTTTAAGGTTTTCCATTTAATCAATACTTTATCCAAAAACTTCCCCTAAAAATAGGCTCGTAGTTTACGGCCTTTTTAAGGCTATAAGCTGGTGTCCGTCCCCTGCCATGGGTGGAGCTGGGGCACGCGAAGCTTGTATCAGTGCATAGTGAGATGACAAAAGGACAAATTTGTATTTACATTTGCCATTTTTAACTAGTCATATCACTACCAATCAACGTACTGTGGAAAAAGAAAGAAGAAATGTAAAAAAAAAAAAAGGGGAAAAATGAGTGGGGGGTTAGGTCAAGATTTTTAATTTATCTGTAGCATGTAACAAAAACAAGTCTATTACGTTTAAAATTTGTCAGAAAAACATTCGCTTAACTCAGTTATGTCAATGTAAACTATTACTAGAGTAGTAACGAACGAACGAAAGCAACAAAGCAGCTTAATTTTTTTGATTTGCCGTTTTCTATAAACAGGCAGCTATAAAAGCAACACCAACCAAGGTGAAAAGGGGTAAGCGTGTTCGATGACCTCTGGCATTTCCGGATCGGCCAAACCCAAACTCTGCGACTGGCTGAATTTGTACAACACTCACCCGTCTACGATAGAAAGGCAAACCCTGAGCAATGATGTTGATGCTGAATATCTTGAGTACTTTCTGAGGAGGTAGTGATTCCGTGGCGATGTCTTTAGAATCAGCCGGGTTGAGTGCCTGGCTCTCTGGCGGGACGTGTAGAGTCTTGTCTTTGTTACAGGAAACATTCGGCATCTTTCTCTGAGCGCCGGATGACGAGAAACGGGGAATAGGGCAATGCCGCAGCATTGCAAGAAACAAGAAACAAGAAACAGAAAAGGAAAGAAAGAGCTGTCTAACGGATCATTTCCCACTAAGGGGCTCTGAAAACCGACCAACTTGCAAGTAGATACTTTTTCTTACACCACTGCTGGATCTCCCTCGGATCTCTCGAACATTGTGCAGCAGATGTGTTAAAACTGCACTTGTCGAGCTCCTACCTACTCAGAGCTCATGCTGACTGGCACCCTTTAAAATATCTCCGGGGTGTGAGGTCACTGTTGCGCCCAAGCCAGGCAGAGCAGCTGCTGTCGGGGCCTGAAAAGAGGATGGACCCAGCAGCCTCTCCCCCCTCAGACAGGCACCGTGGAATCTGCTCTCATGACCCCTCTGTGGTGGAATGTGTACCAAGAGTCGTCTGTTGCAGCACGTGTATCCAGGGAACTTCCTCATTGTAGTCATTCTGAGCCCCTCCTGATCCTCCCACCTCTGTGGCCTACATCATCATTTAGCCCATTTAACTTGAACACACAAAAATTGTCAGCATACAACAACAAAAAAAAAAAAAAAAAACAGATATCTTTATTGGAATCAGATGTCAACATGCCTGTGGAAGGAAGGATTTGTTTTACACCAACCTTCTCTGGTTCATCCCTGAACCGCGATGTTAGGGAATGTCAGTAACTTTGTCAGCAAAGAGGCTGAGGATATTTCAGGAGGCGACACAGCTGTCCAACGTCAGTATGTGTGACACATGCATTTAAACAAGAATTCACTTAATCAGTGAGGGATGCACTTTGAAGTCTAGTGCATGTGTTTTCACATGAAGCTATGAAAGAGAAGCAGCAGCAGGATGCGATGGTTTTTAATTAAACCGTGCACCACACGAACACAGTGTCAGAGATGTAAAGGAATAGTGATGTGAAGGTCCAAATGGCAGAACGAGAGAAGGGGCAGAGAAAATGAATATGTACATTCTCTACGCACGCTTTTATGCCAACTTACAAAAAAGAAAATTAATATGCAGCAGAAAAAACCTTTCATAATTGGTAGCGAATACAAATGAATCTCCAGTTCGAGTGAGTGGCAAAACACAACTATCCCTCTGTGCATTTAAATGCCCGAGCACATGGTAACAAAAGACCTACAGGGCTTAACCTCCCTTCTATTCTCACATCCACTATTGTTTGAGGAGGATTACAGGGCCTGAGCATCCGACAGTACGCCGAGGACCCCGACACACCACTCTGACAGTCAGCCGCTGGACGCCATTGAGTGTTGTAGGCAGACCAACACCCATGGCTTTTAACAGTATGTTTAGCACAGTTGGAACAAGCAACTGAACCTGCTGGACTAACAATGGCGACCACATTCAATAGATTCAAGGTATCATTAATAAATTAAAAAATAAATTTAAAAAACGCTATTTTTTTTTTTTTTTTCCCTATAGGTCAACTGATCACGACTAGGAACCCCAGGAATAAGACCGACCACCACCCTCCAGTTGGTGCATCATCCTCCAGCCTGTCACTCACTCCCTAAACACTTGAGGCAAGAAATGGTGCCTGTTGTCAACCAAAAACCATGGTCATCCAACACAAACTTGCATTTCTAGGTGGCGTCAGCTCTGGAGCTACAGCCAAATAGATGTTGGAGAAGGTCTGGACGTCAAGAAAAACAAAGCAAGCACTCTATAAAGCTGTGGTGCTTCCTATACACCTCTGACAGTGAGATCTGGGCAAGCCTAGAGGACTGAGGTCTTCCACTAACAATCACTCAGGCTGATCATGATCATCAGATGATTGCAACAAGTTTCCAATCAAGAGGTCCTGTCCAGAGGATGTATCATCACAGTGGAAACAGGAAATTGTCTAAGCTCTTCGGAACAACTGGTTTTCAGCGAAAAGTATAATGGCTAACAAGGCAGATGAATGACAACCTCCAACACGTCAACAACTGAAAGTACCAGTAGACTGCAAATGGAGACAAATCCCAATAAAATCTGTCTCTTCAGTTATGCAGGTTGCAGCCCGTGCAGAGAAACAAAGACTTGTTTTTTTATGTTGTTCTCAAAAGTCAAAGAGAGACTAGGTGAATACTCAAATTGAGGAAATGTGATGTAAAATAAACAACAAAATAAAAATGTAAAAAAAACAAAAACAAAAAAAAATCTGCTATACTCCAAAACAACTAATGTTGCCTGTTAAAAGCTCAGTCAATTGTTTGTTGGCACAAGGCATCCAAGTTCAGCTTGGTGTGCCAAGACACGGGCGCACCAATCCTCTGAGACAAGAGATGCAGAGTGTCGCCTTACACATATGCACAAAATAAAATTGTCTGATGACTATTGACTACTCTGAAAAGATGGATGCCCCATTCCTCCACTTATCCGAAACGATGAACGGGACCATTTAGTTTTCCCATAGAGAAAATAACCACTACTATTAGTCCACATCCAATGTGTCCTAACCAGTGAGGCACCAGTGAGCGGCCGCTTTTTTCTGATATGGTTCAGGCCTTGTGGAGGTTACTTGAGCTTTCAGACTAATCTTAGGTCAACAAGCTATGTGAAAGACACGCTATTCCAGTCTGCTACAACATGATCACCCCAAAGTAAGTTGCTAAACTGCAAGTCATGCAGGTGCTGTTTTTTGCTTGTTCTTCTTTCATTATAGAACAATTTCACATAATCCAAAAACCCTGAACCTTATCAATAAATATCAATTTGCTTTGTCCACGACCAAGAAACCTAAAGATTATCCTTCCAGTGAAAAATGCATTTTAAGTTCCCACAGTTTGCTATGGGGTGGAAAGTGGCCTGGGGTTATGCACCATCATAAAAGGGCAAAAAATATCCCTGGCACAAAGTAGACAGGAACATGCATCCCACAAGCTTAAAAATAATCAAGAGTTAGCCAAACAGGAACAATTAAAAGAAACCTCATACCATTCTAATAGATACCGACAATATGTCATGGCCTATTACAAACATTTATCTCTCCTTTTTTTTTTTTTTAAATTACTTTGCCTCACTGTTACTAATGGGTCAGAGGGGTTGCAATCCCTGAAAAGACTACTGGAGGCCAGAGGCCAAGAATGTTTGGCTTGGAGTAACTCAACATCATTACACGGGTCACTCCCAGCTTTTCAAAGTGACTGATGTGATGGGATAAAAACGCGGGTTGTGTGTGAGGGGCAAAGAGTGGGAGTGCCAGGTCATTATTTTCTTTATTTTCAACTGCTCCTGGAAAAGGAGCCAAGCAATGACATGGTCCGAGGAACCCCTTCAGATTCATGAGTAGTACTCATTGGTCCGGCTATTAAACTGGTTCGGGCCGAGCATAAATTCTGCTTAAATGCTGCCAAACTACCTTCATAGCCCATCACAGCAGTTTTGGAGAACTTGAGGTGATTGTGAAAAGTAAATCTCTACAGACTCAGATGAAATATAGATGAAATATATTTATACTGTGTGATAATGACAGAAAACCCATCAGCCTTAAATTAGTTAAACGATAATAATATCAAGGTATTCCAAAACTATAATATATAATGAAGTGGATAAAGGCAGCACTCTGCTATTATCTTTAAACACCTCCATGGTACATATAAATGATTAAAGTGAAAGTTTCTGGAGGGGGGACTACATCAACCTTTCTGCTCCTCTGCATCGGCAATCTGAGCTGAGCCACCGAAAGCCAACCACCACCTATGGGTCATGGATTGTGTATGAACATGACCCCTCACACCACTGCCTCCCTCTGGTGTGAAGGTCTGGGACAAATATGCTGCACTGAAAAAGCTACATCTAAAATCTTTTGTGATACAACGCACTGCTTACATGATCTTCAACTAAGAACTGGGTTTTGTAGGTGCTTGTTTCAACCCTGCAGTACACTAGTACATCAGTACACTATACTATACATCATCTGATATTTGCTATGCTGTTTGTACTGCACTGAGTAAGCCACTTCATATTCTGTTTTTCCTTTCTTGATTTTTGATTATTTTATTTTGTTGTTTATTAAGAATTTCCATTACTAGTGATTTTAATATCAGATATTCATTGTTTTTTTATTTTATTGAGCTACACAGCATTATATATATTTAAGTTAAGCCGGTTACTTAATATTTGTTTTGTTACTTGAACTTTCAGGAATACCCTTGACTTTGGGATAAACCGTATAAACACCCCTCAATAAGAGAGGGGTGAATAAAAATGAAAGTTAAATTCTCTTATTGAGCGGCAAGAATGCAAGTGTTAGTTAATAGGAAGCAACAGAGTTTTATATTGCTGAAACAGTGACTTGCTGTGGTAGGTTTGGGTATGTTCAAATAGGGGCTCAAGAAAGCCCAGGTTAAAAAAAACAAAAAAAACAAAAACAAAACAGAAGTCCAGCTCGCAAAAAGACCTGCATGAAGAAAATGAGAATATATAACCTGGAAGTTATATGCAGAGTAACCCCAAAACAAGAATCAGCTCAGGGTGGCTGTAATGAATGCCAGGAATGCTTCAGAAAGGCGCAACGTGAGAATTGGTTAATTATCAGAGCAGGAGTTAACTACCTTAATTAGCCAAACTAAACTATTTTTGAAATAGAGTTATCTGTGTTATTTGTGTAGCCCCACACACACACACACACACACACACACACACAAAGAACAATTCAGCAGGCCAGTGGAGGTGTATTAGTTTATAATGAGGGCCTCTGTGAAAGTAAATCGTCATCAATATATATCGGTAATGACTCAAACTAGTTGCTTTCATGTGGGAGGCTGAGAACACTGGTCCTTTGTGGCTCATTCCTGCCTGTGTGATAAGGCCAGTGTGTGGGAGATGCCACCTACATCTGCCTTCTCTTTGGAAATATATTTAATTGGTGGCAGTGAATAGGTGTGTGTGTGTGTGTGTGTGTGTGTGTGTGTGTGTGTGTGTGTGTGTGTGTGTGTGTGTGTGTGTGTGTGTGTGTGTGTGTTATAAATTGTGTCCAAGTTTGCTAAGAAGTTATTAGTCATTCCATCTAAAACAATATAAAAACTTTGCTTGTGTACAGAGCCGACTGCAGTTTAATGCACATTATGAATTTAAGCATTCGTCATCGTGTTATTCATAAATACAGATTTAAATACGTTCTTATGGAAACGAGGATACCGTGAGAAATATTTCGACCTGACTGGAGTCAATGCCAACAAAGTCATGAGCAGACGCAGCTCCTAACATGTCCTTTTGTAATTACTCACAAAGATAAAGAAAATCCAATTATGGGGTTTCTGAAAGAGTTTGCTCGACTTTGATTAATCTCTGCATCATCCATTGTAGCTGAGATATTATTCCTTTTTTTCTTCTGATAGCTTCTCAGATTTTCAAACAAGTTCCCCACCCACCTTTATCCTCAGATGTAAATTTATGCAGATTTCATCCAACTTATTACCCAGACAGCTGGACTGTGGTCGGGATAACGTACAGTAGTTTCTTTTTTCTTCCCCCCCCCTTTTTTTTTTTTTAAGTTAAGGCAAAATTATTTAACGGACCTGCACATAACGGCACTGACAGTTTATTTCCATCTTCTTTGAATCCAAATAATTCAATACTTTATTCTATCACAGTGGAGGTCGGTACCCTCTCCCCTTATTGCACCTTCCTGTTTTGCCTTATTGTGGCTCTGCAGATCCACTTGCCACCAAAGGTCTCTGATGAGTCATTATGAGACATCTAATCCTGTAAGATCACATAATGCCTTATTCATGAGTGATATATTAAAATTAATTCTAAGACGGACAGGCAGCAGTGTACTGTAGTGAGAACAAAATGGGTATATTATGTTCCTGCTTATTTAAAAACTGTTTAAAAGTGTAATTAAGATGCAATTTAACTGGATTTTGCTTTCAGATTTTGGCGATGCGCTTTCCCATTTGAATTGTACTCTTAAAATACCGTAAAACATTTAATGTTTGTTTTTGTGATGCTGATTTGCATCAAAGGGTTTCAAATTCAAGAGTTACAGTAGTAGATATAATAGATCATTCTGCAGAGAAAGGAAACAGTAAAACAAACCATTTTTATTTGCACCTTGACCTTTTACCTGTTAAAAACTATTGTAATAAACCTGTGGTGCCAAATTAAAATATCCTTAAACATTTATTTTTATAAACCACCTTCCCATCGACTAATTTATATGAGACATTGTACTGAGATACACCTGCTACAGCCAAGCGGGATCATGTTACCCCAACACCATATATTCATTTAAGTTATTTAATACATGAACATATGTTCTGCATGCCCTTTTAGTTCACATACCTTTGAACAGGAAGGAGTGTGTTTAAAATGTAAATCTGAGTTACGTTTTCAGTTGAATCCAGACCATCTTTGCTCTTTAGACCTTCAGCAATCTTAATGCGCAGCCAGTATGTAGGGCTCTTAATGTATTTAGAAGGTCAACTGATGAGCATGACCCGAAGTCTCACCTCGTTCGCACAAGATCACAAGATGGGAGTGTTGAGTAAGAGGAGAGGGTGAAGATTCTCATTTGGGCGACTTGAGCCTACGGCACCTGGAACCTGGGAACACAATCTGTGCACACAGGACATGCCGGGACATGCAGAGTGCGGAATACTTTTCAAGTTTAGAATTTTACAGAGCTGCTTGAACTTTCATACATCTATATATATTATAGATTTTTAAGTTTGCAAACTTTAGCAACATGACCCAACCACACACGTGCTGATCTTCCACTGTTGACACACATGTATCCTGAAGCAGTCAAAATGCACATCAGAACTGCACATTTTCTATCCTAACTACAGGAACAAACCATGCTGTCATGTAATATCAGGTTCTCAAGCTCTAATCAAGCACATTAACTCTGGTTCTCCAACGTGGTAAAATATTTTTAAGCTTTAAATGAACGAACATCACAGATTGCAAATATATATTCTCCTGTAGTTCGCAAATAGTCCAAATTAGCAGATTTATATTTCAAGTGAAATATTTGGCTTCATGGAGTCTTTAAAACCAACCTGAATTATTTTAAGAATGAATGACTCAGTAAATAGACACGGACGGGCTGCTGGTCACTTTAAATAAGAGAATAAATTCAAATATAGCTCAAGCAGCAATGAGGGGGCCGAGTAGTGCATCAGCACAAAGTCACCATGGTAACTTGATGTGATCAACTTCAAAAAGCGTGGGTGTGAAGACTGAGACGGAAGGAAACATTTTTGCTCGTAGGTGCACCTGCAGCTCTCGAATTTTTGGAGACTAACCCAGAAAGGGGTGAAGCAGTGAGGCAGTTGATGAGAGATAGTATCACTTTGTGTTTGCTGGCTCTACAGCAGAGAGATGGAGAAATGAACACCTAAAAAGCATCTGGTAGATTTGGTCTTTATATCCTAACTTTGGTGACTATTAGGGTAACGTGTAAATTAGCTGCAGTACCCATAGAGATCAAAAGTTCAAGTCAAGATCCAATGCCTTTTGTCTACTGACTGCTCAACTGCTATCCATCCTCTTTCTCAGCTCCTCATCATATTTAAAGGTTTACAGCTTACCCACATGGCTCAAAATTGTGCTCATGTTTACAACTAATGCCAATCACCAGTTAACTTAGTATGCATGTAAGTGGGACTGCAGGAACCCCCCCCCCAGCCTTTTCGTGCGCAATCTCTACACAAAAAGACCAGGGTTTGAAAACATGGACCTCCTTCCTGTATGGAAACAGTGGACCACACCAGACGCATAAATTCTGTCTGTGGTTTCTACTCACCTAATCTTAATGCAGTTGTACATAGCAGCTGTGCAATTTCTTAGGCATTTATTTTTCTTCTTTGCTAAACTATGCTCCATTTTACAGCTGCATATAAATGTAATCTAATATAAATACAGTGCCATCGTAGCTCAAACCGCGCTGCAGTACTGACTACATAAATGATAAGTACCATTTTTTCAGCTTTCTGAAATTGTTACTCTGCCTCCTCAGATGTGGTCCTAACTCTGCACCTCTGACATCCTGAATTATGCTCTAGAACAGCTGTGACACAGCTTCAGCTCCTGGATCAAACCATGAAACCACCTGCTGCTAACTTCTCATGCTGCTAACTCTCCAGAATCTCAGTCTTCCTATTGTAGTTTAGTTCATCATCGCTTTATGTTTGAGTATCATCACAATTGATGGGAGCAGGAGACAGATGGGCTGGGGCTGCGGCTGTAGTGACGCTGCATCAGTCTACTGCCGTAAACAAAGCCAAGTATAAAAGTGAAGCTCTAGATTTACTGGTCAATATACGTCCCTATCCTCACCTATGGTCCCGACTTCTTTTGTCAGTGTCTAAAAGAACGAGGTCGATACAAGTGGAGGAGGAAATGAGCTTTCTCTAAAGCAGGGGTGGGGAAGTCCAGGCCTCAAGGACCAGTGTCCTGCATGTTTTAGATATCACCCTGGGTCAACACACCTGAATTAAATGATTAGTTCATAGGCGCTAGGAGCTTCAAGGAGCTTATTTAGCCATTTAAATCAGCTGTGTTGGATCAAAGACGCATCTAAAACCTGCAGGACACCAGCCCTTGAGGCCTGTAAGTCCCCCAGCCCTGCTCTAAAGGGTTGCTGCCTTCTCCCTCAAGAGACAGAGTGAGGAGCTCAGCCATCCGGGCATAGAGTAGTACTGCTGCTACTGCACAATGAAAGAAAGCAAGAATGGCTCCTGGGTAAGGTGTTTAGGGCATATCCCACCGCAGACCCAGGATATGCTGGAGAGATTACATCTCTGGGAATGCCTCTGTGTTCCCCTGGATAAGCTGGAGGAGGCAGGAGGTCTGGGCATCCTTGCTTAGCCTGTTGCCTGCCCCTGCAACCCATGCCCTGGAAAGCAAAATAAATTTTCTGCAGAATCGCAACCCGGGCAATGAGCATTTACATTACACAACAAGTTCACATCTTTTCACAATGTGCTCAGTGCGAAACAAAGGTGAATGGACTGGTAGGAATAGTCTTAAAGCACCGGAACCAGTTCTATCCCTGTATCACAGTCGCTCTGCTTTCAAACCTAAGCTAATGTGGTTATTTTTACAACCCAGCTCCTTTCTTTGTGTTCTGCATTTACATCTTTGTTCCTCCTACCCACCTTTGTTATTTTACCACATATATCATGACGTGTTTCTATTTTACTCCTCTGATCACATCAGTTTTTTAATATTGTATCCACAGAGTTCTGAAATTAAGTTTTCAAGGTTTTTTTTGAGGGTGGGGGGTTGCTCCTCGGGTATCAAATAAAACTCAATTCAGCTCCGTAACAATACATGTGTGACTGTGATGAATGACTTACACAAGCTTCTTCTTCTGAGCTTCACCTTCTCACTTGAACTAATGATAAATGTCAAAGCAGTCCTCCTGCACCACCTCCTAATTCCAAGCATACAGCATCCACAGCTGAAATAAATGTGTTCATCAACATCAAAGCCAGCTGGCCCACTACACTGACTGAGACCCTGAAAAACATATCTGACAGCTGTGTCAGATAGTGAGAGGCACAGGGGGAGCAAATTCAGGCTAATGGCTATATTTAAGATAATATAAGCAAGGACAATATCAGCATCAAAGCCTCTCACACTAAACCTCACACTACACAGACTCTCTGGTATGACACACAGGAAACAATGCCACATGCTCTTCAACACCTATACTAAAACTTCTTGAAAGTATTGCTCAAAGAGATTTTAGAGAACAAAACAGCAAAGACTGCAGAGCTATTGAAAAATCCATAACTTCAGTCACTGCTGAGATGAGAGTTTTCCTCTTAAGTCCTCCACATTGCTCCAAGAGTATATTAAAAAAAGGAAGGAATAATCTGACAAAATAGTATCAAAGGTTGGACAGCCAATGGAAATTATAAGTCAAAGTTAAAACAAACATAAGGGAGATTTGTGGTAGAAGTTTCATTTCCGGGGTGGGGGGATATGTATTTTCATGACCCAGGATATTAAAGTTAAATTAGATAATGCCTAAAATAAGTGGCCAATGAAGTCTCAGGATGTCTGCCAAAACGGGACTAAGAACTAGACAAATATTGGATTAAGATGCTCAAAATTTAAATATACACAACAAATATGTGCAAAGTGAAAATATGGTGTTAGTATCTGCCATGTACAGAGACTGTTAAACAATGACATTTGGATGGAGACCTAAACACTTACTAAGCCTTTGGTACTAAAAGTTGTCAGCCACAGATTTACTACTTTGCTCGTTCCATCCAAATTGCTAAACAAAAATATGATTGTCACGCTGAGCCTCTCGAAAACTTCCCAACCAGCTCGATTTCTGGTTTTTAAATATAGGTGCTGTGAAGGCCACACTGAAACACTCATCACTGAAACAAGACACCAGCGTTACTGTTGAAGCACTGGTGCATCAGAGCCTTTTGAATTAGTTTTAGAACATCAAGCGCTGCCTCGCTTCCAGCTACAATCATTACACATCATGTCAGACATCAATCAGTGAGGCATGAAGGTGCTTTTACCAGCTCCTAAAACAGCGCCTGGATATTGCACATATGAATGAAATACTGTCTCCGGGAGCAGGCTGTGGGCGTGTGTAGTACGCGGTTATTATTTTACTGCAAAAGCCAGTACAAAATGTTCCTGGAGTAGAGCTAAAGCGGAGAAAGGAAATGGTGCTTTCTTTTAATATTTATGCTCAGGATTAACCTGTCATGACAAAATTAGTATGCATGTGTGACACAGGGGAGAAAAAAAATACCATGAAAAGTCTCAGTAAAGTATCAAACTGTATCAAGCAAAGACTAGTACACTAGTAAATACGCATCTCCAGTATGAGCATTTTATCTAAGTCACAACAGAAAGAATCAGCGACTTTGATGTGAAGACTCTCCTGAAATATGTGGAGAAGAACTGTTTAAAAAGAGCAGTTTCCTCAAGTCGCAACAAGCTTCACAAGTATTAGCAGCCACCTTTACATTGATTGTAATCATGCAGTTCAAGGCAGGACTTGTCACTCAAACTTGCAAGCGCGGAGTAGCCGGAAACTAAATTCGTTATGAGCTGTTGTGACGAGCATGTCGCCACATGATCTCGCTCTAGTGTTCAGTTGATTTGAACACTGAAGATTCACATCACTTCCAAATATATGGTGAGCTCTGCCACCCTCGAAGAAACAACTTCCAACAGGGCGACAATGTTTGAGAGGCACAAAGCCGTATTCTTTGCAGTAACCTTTAATTTGCACCTGCAGGTACTGACGTGTCAGGATTTTCATAAAAGTTCAGCAATTGATATGAGTGAGCAGTCACTATAAGGAAAACTCTCAGCACTCTATCATTACTCCGCCAGCACTGAGTGGCAAGGAGGGTCCACTCTACTGTCGGGGATGGCAAAGTTTATGTCATGGGCCACATACAGCTCCCTGTGACCTTATGTGGGCTGGGCCAGTGAAACTTCCTTATGTTTGTGTGTTTACCTTATGTTTGACACCCCTGGTCTATGCTATAGCAAAAGGTGGGGCTATCTGGTGTACTTATGAGTACGGGGAAAAAGTGCCTTCAAGTCTTCCAGACACATCAGACCATGAACAGATTTAAACCCAAATCCCAGCTGTTTTCTCTTCTGAATCAACTCAGTCTTGAGCCAAAACTGCCATTAACAAGTGCAATTTCAGCACTTACTTAAAACAATGCTTTTATACTTTTCATCTCAGCCATTCAGGTTCATCTTTATAATTTTTCAACAATGTTTACTTGTCCTTCCAAATATATAATGCAGTTCCAGTATCCAATTATTTCCAAGCAGATGGTTCAGCTCCTGCAATAACAAGCGTTTTCCACAAGAGGGTGCTACCATCTTAAATATGGACCACGTAGGCGCAAGTGCAACACATTCAACAGTTTCACACAGAGATGTATAAATGATATAAACAATAAGTTTTTCTGGAGTTGCAGCGAAATCCTTAATGGTGATGCTCACAGCACCGAAAAATATCCTGCACACACTTAAACAGTTTACACTGGAACTACTTTCGTCACTGGAAAGTAGTTCCAGTGTAAACTGTTCAATACAAATAGCTTTGCTTACCTTTTTGTTGGAAGAGCTTTGGCGTGTACATCCCGAGTCCTCATTATTATTGGGGGCAGACACACTGTTCCTGAGAGAGAGAGAGCCTTCCTCCTCTTCCTCCTCCCTCCCGCTCTCCGCTGAATGTTCAAAGTCATCACTGTCTTGGTCCATCTCTTCCTCATCCTCATCCTCCTCTTCCTCCTCCTCACCCTCTTCCCGCTCCTCCTCTTCCCTCCCCTGCTCCTCCCCTCCCGCTGTCCTCTCCTCTGCCTCCTCCTCCTCTTGGTGGGTGCTGCTATTGTTGTTCTCCTCCTCTTCCTCTTCCTCCTCTTCAGCAGCAAGCGGCTGCCCTCGCAGTCGTCGCTGCTCTGCCCCCCACATCCATCGGGCTCCTTTGTCACCTCCGTTCACGCCGTTTGGCAGGCCCTCTTCGTCTTCCTCCCCTTCCCCGTCCTCCCGAGGGCCGTCGCTGGCTCCGGACTCGCTCGGCGCCCATGGTTGTTCTCGCTCGCCATCAACCTGCGACGCCTCGGGCTGTGAAGAGCCAGAAAAACAAAATACAATATCAGTGAGGAATGATCTCGTGAGAAACTCAATCTGTTGCATGTGATCTTGCACAGAGACTCTTGCCTGGTCACCAAACTGTGAATCTAACGCAAACTTCGATGTTTAGGTTACATAAATTAGGTCTTCTTACGCAAGTTCATATTTCCACAGACATTTTCTCTGTAATCAACTTTGAAATCACAAATTTCTTAAATGTCAGTTTGCCTCACCCTCTGCGGCAGCTGCTCTTCCTCCTCAACCACCCGGTTCATGTGTTCATCCTCATCGCCCTCCTCTGCCGCCTGCTGGGGTGCCCGAGCCGTGGAGGAGGCGTTACCTCGCACTGCCGGGCCCCCAGGCCCCCGACTCCGCCCGCCGCTGCTGCTGCTGCCCCCCGACAGCAGTTCCTGGTTCATTTCCAAAAGCCAGCTTGCTACCTCCTGGACCTTCGCTAGGCTGTCTGAGGAGGAGAAGGGTTTGACATTCTGCAAAGACAGACACAAAAATATATGTGAGCATTAACCCAGATAATAAACTGATAAACATTTAGTGATCGTTTTCTACTGTCTTCAGACAGTCAGGCAAAATGCTCATCAGGAGGGAACATGTCTGTGTTATACATGTCCCTTTGTTTTCTCTGAATTAAAATAACTGTTATTAGACATTCGCTCGTTGAGATGCACTGATGCTGCTCAGCAGCAGACAAGGAAAAATGTGGGAGTGATTGTACTTGGCTTCAGATCACACAGCAGTGGATGCTCAAATGCAGATGGATGGGCAGAACAGCCTTGAGTGCTACTAGTGTTCTTACTTTCAACAAAGCCAATGTGAACAAGAAAAGAAAATCTAATCCACTGAGCACAAAAGCCACACCGCATTAATGTTCCTGAAGTCTTTAAAAAACGCTCTTCAGTCTACAGAAAAGACAGTTGTGTGTTCCTACAAAGAATTTACTGGTATGTGTCAAAATAAACAAGTTGCATTGCTTGCTTTTGAAATATCTGAAAATATATGGAACTGAAGGACAGTCAGAGTTTTGTCACCACCTCACTCTTCGAGTGACAGAGGCAGCAATACAAAAAGCTGAGCGCAGATCAATACTAAAATGTGCAAAATATACATCACCGTACAATAGTTGTATTCATTTAAGTGCAGTGTGTTTATTCTTATTTGTAAATAAAATTAAAGTCAGGCTGTTTGAAATTTGAAAATATAGGACACCATCAATGCAAGGAAAAGTTTATCCAAGAACTGCACAGTTTTCTCAGACTGAGCTGAGTTCAAAGCAACATGAGTAAGAAATCACTGAACGAATAAAGCAGTATGTGTAAATTCATAAAGCTCAGCAGCTGTTACAGGTACAGGAAAAGACATATTACCAGTGACAAACTCCTCAATTCACTGTTTACAAAATCTCGCTTTGAAAAGCATTACTGAGTCACTGAACTATTATCTATGAATACTGGTGTGTCGGTGATGACGAGGAACGTTGGATGAGGTCAGCTTTTACAGACTGTGTTCAAAAAGAACAACAAACAGAAAAAAGAAAAAAAATGCAACTTTAAGCTTGACAGGAACGAATCAAGAAGTCTGAAGACCATCAGCACCACTTTCTTTGAGCAAATGAAATAAAAATGCATTTGTTTGGATCGTACAGGGTAAAACTGGCCAGAACTACTATTGCGCTTGATGCCTAGAAGTGGGACAAGCCATCAGCATTACAATATGTCATAATGCTTTCTGCTATGATGGGACTATTGACAGGCTGGCTCCATGTATTGATAATTTTATTAAAACATGCAAGGACTTAATGCATTTCCCTGCTAGTCTGACCTACCAGAGTCACTACCTCATGATACTTCTTGATTGATCCCATCAAATGAAAGATGATAAAGTGACTAAAGTTATTAAAGATGACGTAAGGAAGAAATGCACAGTGGGGAAACAGACTAATAAATTGAACGTTCATGTTAAAACTGAACAATTATAGGACACTGACAAACTGACAGCACCATGAAATTATCACATTCATCATATCTGTATTTTTATACCTTTTTACAGCCATCATTATCTTATCACAGTGTTTCAACTTTTTCCTGTCGTGTCTACACTTTTACTGATCATCCTTCTATGTACTTTCTTCTATTGAGGGCTTGAGGTTCATCTTTGTTCATCTTAGACAACCATTCACCCTCACATTCAAACCCATGTCCAATTTAATAAAAACAAAAGCAAACAAACAAATAATCTAACCCCACTAACTGCATGTCTTCAGACTGTGGGAGTACCCGATCTGAAACCACCCACGTGCACACAGAGAGAAGGCATATATGCCGTACAGAAAGGTCCCAGGCAGATAGATAGTGGATTCACACCCACTGCACTGCCCTTTTTACTTGATTAACCATTTCAAAAAATAAAAATGGAAAAAAGTCAGTTCAACAACATCACCAAACCTGGTTGTTCATTTTTTTTTTTTTTTTTTAAATAGAAAATATTATTTAAGTTAGTTTCACTTTGTATTTGGTTATCCTTACCAAATACAAAAGTGGCTACTTGCCCTGCCAGTGGGGACTGTTGTGCAGTTTATCTAATACTGCTGAATCATTGCATGAAGAACCATCACAGGCATCGTATCCATTTGTTTACATCTGGTAATGACTGTGAGAAATAGAGTATAAGTGCAATGTGCATGTTGTGGTAAAAGTGGTGTATGCTACCAGCCAAGGCTTCCCCTTTAAAATGACGTCCTTCTGGGACCTTGTTCTCTCCCCCTGTTGCAAGAGTCTGAGAACCATGAAGCTGCTGTGAAGCACATGCCAGTGACCCTGATCGAATTCCAGGAAGATGTGTAGACAGGTCCAAGATGACAGGACAGTTTAAATTTAAGACAAGATCTGCTTTTTGGCGATATTATACTGACAAAGTCATTAAATAAAAGTTCTGCTATGCGAGTCATTTAAAGGATGACTGATTAAAACAGTTAAAGCAATCGCACATGGCCCTGTGGTAGCCAGTCCCGAAGCTATCCCACCTCTTACCCAGTGACAACGGTGATAGTCTTCAAATCCTGAACTGGATAAGAGGTTAGGAGGATGTGTAGATAGATAATATACAATTAGGACAACAATTACTGGAAACAATGACTGTGTATTGTGAATGAATAACTTGGTAAACTTGGTAAATGAACAATGAAGAACAGAAAAGGAAGTGCAAAAAAAAGGCTCTTGAGATAAACCATTAGTCACTCCGAGCTTTCAAAATTAAACAAAAACAAGATGCAGTAATGGGTGAAATGAGCTTTTAGTGCTTAAACCGAGGTGACAAACCTTCTGCATGGGCCACCAAATGAACACCCACAGCAGAGCCAAATTAAAATTAGATTGTGGATCATGATTACACTCCAAAAGATTAACAACCTTTTGACCAGATTCACCCTACATCATTTCAAAACTTTCAAAACAATGACTGCCTTTTTATTTTGATAAGAACTCCGAGCACTTACATTCAAGTATTCAAGGTAAACTAACCCAACAAACACATTTTACTGTGACCAAGTGTGTGGTAAGAAAGGATTATACAAGTAAAGGTAAGTGGGACGTGCGACTTGTGGATTTGCCTCATCCAAGTGGTAGTAGGTTGAGTATGTAGCATGCAAATCAGCCTCCATCTTTAGACCTTAGTATCAGTGACACATGTGCAGCTCTGAGACAAACTGCAAGTTTATTCTTGCAAACATACAAACTGTGCATGCATTAAAAGGTGGGCGTGAACAAGAAAGCAAAAACAAAGGCAAGTACAAGGCACTCGCAAGTGTATCATGAAACAGTTAAAATATCATAGCTAAACAAAGCTACTTTCCTGCTACCAATACAGTAGAGTTACAGATACGATGCACAACCACAGAGGGAAAACAGGTCAGTTACAAGCTGTGCAGCAGTTTGCTGTCTGACATATGAGGTCCTCTGTTCCCTACTGACACTACACAGTCTAAAGGGAAGTTTTTATTTATAAGCTTTGTTAATGTAGCTTAAACCGTCCTTCTATATGCCCACGAGGCCTCTAGCTAATCTTAAGTGTGACAAATTAAGAATCAGCGATGCATACTGCACTTCCAAATCTTCTCAATGCGCAAAACGAGTGATGAGAAGTATTTTGGGGACGCTCACATGCTTTATCTGCTTCAGTTCATACCAACTGCTTTGACCTTGAGTAAAAAGTCACTGGTCCCTTTGTAAGGCTCGTCTTCCTCTTTGCTGCATAGTCCCAACGCTGTGGTGGGAAGCATTAGACCTATCTCAGATTGCACAGCCCACCCCACACACACACACCCCATGGGACTGCCAGTTCATTTCTGTGAGCTCAGAAGAGGAAGGCTATGAATAGCTGAAGTTGTTCCTGCCTTTTACCGGAATGGCCAAGATTCAGCAATTAGTGTCTAACTTGAAATTGGTTATGGAGGTGACAAAGGCTGACAGGAAGACGAGGGAGGGAAATAAAGATGAGATGTGGTAAATATATGTTTTGTTTTTAACCCTGAAGTTTCAGTTCTTGTTCAAAAGCTTAAATATAGGTAGAAGACATGATCAGACCTGCAGCTTGTACAGTTAAAGTGGGTGAAGTGGTGTTTCAATGCAGGTAACAAAGCAGAGAAAGCAGTAACACTTGTAGTGAGCAAAGACTTGCCAAATGGCCTTTCGTATTCACACACAAGTTTCATTCATCAGTTGCTATTCTTAGTCCCGCAAAAGCTGTGAAGTGGACAAAAATAGCTCTGGAAAACTAGTGAGGGCAGGTGTGAATTTGTGGCTCCTGATAGAAAGCCTGAGAGCAAACGCACAGAATTGTATCAAGTAGGGCTGGGCCATATCATACCGTTCACGGTAATACCGGTATAATGAAACGGATGAACCAGAATTGGTTTGTAAAAATGCTGCAACTTCAGTGGTGTGGAACTGGTTTAGCTTTCGTCCGTCTGATACACAACAAAGCACTATTTTTGGTAGCGCATGCTAGCGGGCCGTTGTTATTACCGTGTTTTTTTGGAAAATACGGCACACTTAAAATCAATCCTTTGATTTTTCTGAAAATCGACAGTGCCCCTTATAATCCCGTGTGCCTTATGTATGAATTCTGGTTGTGTTTACTGACCTCAAAACGATTTTATGTACACGGCGCTCGAAAATCTGTCAAATGTTTGAGTACGACTTTGCTAAGCTACGAACCCGCACCGCTTGGATTGTCAGAGCATTACGGCTATTGTAGGCAGGAGCCTCGCGGAGTGATACGTACGGTTCTTCAACATAATATTACCTATTGTTTTTAAGTTTTGTGGATATTATACATGGTTATGCTGAGGATATGTTGTCCAATTTCCACTAGAAATGCCTTTTGGTTAAACTGTCAGCAAGGAATTTGCATTTTCGCTGTTAATTTTTTATATAACTTTAATGCACATAAAAAACAGCTGCTTGTTTAAGTGAAAATACATTGATGGGGTTTTTTGCACTAATAAAGTTGTGGAGTTGTAAAGTATTTTGTCTAGTGTCAATTATATTGTCAGTTATATCGTTATCGCAAATTTTCAAATGTATATCATGATAAATATTTTTGGTCATATCGCCCTGCTCTAGTATCAAGATTGTTATGAGATTCTGATCACAAAAAACACACACTTGGTTTAGAGAGAGATGAACAGCTTTGTTCATGATTTAAAAGCCACCTAACAAGCCCCAAACTTTCCTAGAATGAAACATCATTTGATGCATCAGTCTTATGACATCTCAGACCAAAGAGATAATTAAAGATAATCTTAGGAGTCCCTCTTTCACACAACTCCTTTGAGCTTTAGCCGCAATGATGCAGTTCTATGAGATGCTATGGACCATTTTAGCATCATTTAGTTCACAGTTTGTCCTCCAGCTTTCAAACTTCACTAATCTGACACAGCAGCTAGTTTGTGCAACAACAAAAAAAAGAGAGGGGGGGGAGCAAAGATAAGCACACCACTGGCAGATGAACATTTTCCATCCCTCTCTTAATCTGTTAAGACCCAAAAGACAGGTAAGAAGTCAGTATTGTCTGCTGGTGTTATTTTGCTACGACTGGAAGTGAACTGTCTGATTACACATAATATGTAGGAAAACAACAACGTTATCTGATGCCCTCAAGTGGAAGAATATCCTGTCTGTATTTACTGCTATTGCCATCTATAGTGTGGTGTGCCACTTAAGACCGCATCTATTTAATTGGGCCCTAAAGCACGTTACTTTAGAGACTGATATTCTTGCATCATTTCCTATTTCAGCCTTACAGATATAAATTACTGTAAATCGTGATGCATTTAAGAAACTTACAGAAGAAAGTTTTAGGGGCCATTTCCTGAGCTAAGATAAATGCTCCGACTGAGACTTTGTAGTCTGACAGACCTTTTGGCCTCATTTTATTTATCTTGTTCCATATTCATGTGAGACTGAGAAACAGTATTGCATTAAAACTTAAACAAGCAAAGAAACAAATAGTTTTCAGTGTGGTTAGTAAAAGTCCACAAGTATACAGTGAGATATTAAAAAGGAAGTCAAAAAATAAAATAAAACAATTCCATGTAGACTTATGAAATAGGCACTTTACTATTGCCAACCGTGTGTTTCTATTTGTTGTATGACATTATAGGCAATCTCAAGAGTGATGAAATGTACTTTGACATAAACAAGATGTATAAAACATCTAAAACTTATTAGTCCAATTTGTTTGAAAAGATGATTATTCCATTTCATGTACACATTTCATAATTTCTCTCTGACTGCGGTGCAAATAAAGTGAATTACTAAATTTAATTTCAATCCTACTTTTATGGAAAATGATTCCTCCATTTGTTATAAGGCTCACAATGTGTGCTCAGCAGTTTGCAGTTCCTTTAAAGGAAAATGTTTATTTGATCACCTGCTGAATTTATAACTTTGGTCACTTTCAAAGAAATTGAGGGTCTAATTTTTATGGTAGTTTCATTTTAATAGAGATAGAATAAACAGAAATGTTTAATAAAAATCCAGAAATGAAAAAAAGTTCAAATTTGATTTGCATTTCATTGAGTAAATTAAATATTTGATCTCCAAGCAAATCATGACTTAGTACTTGGAGAAACCCTTGTTGGCAATCACAGCAGTAAGATGTTTCTTGTAGTTGGTCACCAGGTTTGCACACCTCGCAGGATGTATTCTGGTCCACTCTTCTTTCCAGAAACTCAATCTTTCAGGTTTCTTGGCTGCCACTTAACTCAAAGCTTCACCTCCATCCACAAATTTTCTACAGGACTGAGGTCAGGAGACTGGCACGACCACTCCATGGCCTTAATGTGCTTCTTTAGACACACCTTTGTTGACTTTCTGGTATGTTTTGGGTCATTGTCATGCTGGAGATCTGTCCACCGACTAATCTCCAGTGAGTCGGTGCAGTAAAAATCACCATGTACCCTTAGCAGACAAACAGCCCTGAAGCAAAATGGTTCTACCTCTGTGCTTAACTGTGGGGATGGTGTGTTTTCCTTCCTCCAAACACAGGAGGTCAAGTTACAAGTAGGACTAGGCAATATGACCCAAAATTCATATCTCGATATTCTTTAGCTGGATGGCGATATACGATATACATCTCGATATTTCTTTAAAGCCATAAAGTAAGAACAAAAAGAGTTCTTAGTCAAAGCTGTGTCCCAAATCTCACATGGGCACTTTTATTAACATACAGCGTAGATATACAAAAAAAAAAAAAAAAAAAAAAAATTACTCAGAAATAAATTATCAGCATTTATTAAATAATAATGCTCCATAAATAAAATAAAAATGTTGTTATTGTGCATAACAAAAAGCTCACAATTGTGCAGTCAAAATGTAAACTAAAAGACGCTGAGCATAATAACAAAGACAGATTTCACAGCTGCTCTGTTCCCAAGTTCTACTGCGTGACTGGCAGCCTTGAGTTTGAAATAGTCTTTTTAACAGTGTCTCTTATCAGGTGCCATTTGTGGTCCTTATACACACACAGTACAGTAATATTACGCTGAAGCAGAGTACGCATTACTCCGCGAGGCTCCTCGGTAGCCGTAATGCTCCAACAATCCTTTAAGCGGTGCAGCTCCGTAGCTTACCAAAGTCGTACCAAAACATTTTTTGAAAGCGCTGAGCGCTGTGTACCACATAAAATCGGTTCGTGGTCAGTAAGCACAACCAGAATTCATACATAAGGCACACTGTCGATTTTTGGGAAAATGAAAGGATTTTAGGCGTCAACGCGTTAGCGCGGTTAGCTCGTTAACGCGCTGACGCCGTCCAGCCCCACGCACGGGGTGATCCGCGGTAACTCGTTAATAGAGATTTGCCCTGTTAATGCAGTTATGGCGTTAACATCACGGTGACAGCACTTAAATAGTAATCTCCAATTGTTTTCTTTTTACCGACCAGCTCCTCTCTGATAGCTGCCGTGTCCATCTTGTCGTTGCCTGCAGGTGAAGTGATGGGGGAGGGGGAGTTGTGTTCAGTGAAGGAGAGGCGAGGCAGAGTAACGCAGCGTAGAGACAGAAGTGGACGAAAGAGGCAAACTTGCGGCTCCGCAAGTATAGTTATAACGTAATGTAGACTATATTGATATAAACTGTATTGTCACATCTCATATAAAAATATATCAATATATTTAAAAACTCAATATATCGCCCAGTCCTAGTTACAAGACTTCACTCCATTACATAGGCATAATCCCAATGGTGTTCTTGGTGACTGCGGGCCCAACTCCCTTCAGATCATTAACAATCCTGTGCAGCTTTGGGCCAATCCACCACCACTCTCATAATCATCCTCATCCCATGAGGTAAGATCTTGCTTGGAACTTCAGACCAAAGGTGATTGATGATCATTTTATATTTTTCCTAGTACCAAATAATCGAACCAGCAGTTGTCACCTTCTCACCAAGCTTCTTGCTGATGGTCTTGTAACACATTAAAGCCTTGTGCAGGTCTACAATCTTGCCCCTGACATCCTTTGACAGCCCTTTTTGTCTCACCCATGGTGGTGGAGAGGTTTGAATAGAAGAAACTGATTGTGGACAGGTGTGTTTCATACACATAAATTGATTGTAATTTGTGTGCCACATGAGCATGGACATCCCTGGTCTCAATCTGTGGGAGCCCAAATTGTGTTTAGGCTGTAGTGAATGTCGCTCAATAACATGCAAATCATTCAAATTAAAACGATTTAATTTTTTTTGTTTGTTTTAATGGGATTTGATCTGTATAGACATCCAGGCAGTCACTGAGTACAGCTACTGGTTGGGGAGGGGTTAGGGATTTTTATTCTGTATGCTGTTCCAAGTTGACACCACATAGATGAAGCTTCAGCTGTGGTACACACAGACATTACTTGAGTCTCAGTGCACAAACTCAACATTTAGACTCAACAGCAAAGGCATGCCATCTTCTCTTGGATGGATTTGGACCATTCTCTAGCTCCTGTGACGGGGTGGACAGGTATGCATTAACTTTGTCAGTGTAGCCAGCCAACACTCCTGCCGCACCACACAGCCTGCATCTAAACTCGTTTCCTCCGGCTATAGAAATAAACCAAGAACACACTGAAACCTTGTGTTTGAGCTACACTATAACAGCCGAGTGTTGTGTGTTAAAACAGCTACAGCATTCAAATGACTGCCGAATCAAACTAAAAACCCCAAAGCAGACTGAGCTGCAGTCCAGTCACAGTTCTATAATATGTGGGTGCCAGAAGTAGGAAATTTGAAATTGGCAGGAAATTTGAAATTGGCTGTAAATGTATTTTCTCAATAATTTCTAGGGTAGTCCCAGGCCAATATGCAATGTAAGTTCAATAAATGCATGTTAATTGTTCATCACTACTCATTAGGCCTGAATGCCCTTTGGGCAGTTTTTATTTATTTATTTTTTTTTTAAATAAAGTAAAAAGAAATGGTGTAGGTCTTAAATCATCTTGTCCAGTGTTAAAGAAACATACATTAAATTTCAAAAATACAGTTCATGGTCTTTAAAACTAAAGAAATATTATGAGTTGATATATCCTTAGCAGGTATTTAAACTACAAATAGCAGGGTAAGCCTCAAAATGCTACTTAAGCTGTAGAAAAGTCTATTTTGTTCTGCAGTCTTTACAAATGTAATGCGTTGAATTTTCAATAACAATGACATAATTCATGTTAACTTGCACAGAGTATATCTGTGTTTGATAAAGGTTTTGAAAACTAAAAAACAGTGAATTATTTCCAGTTTTGATAAAGTGAAAAATCTGTCCTAAGCTGGGGGGTGGGGGGAATCATTTCAACGCCAGTGGATTTATCTACGAGACAAACCATGTTGGGAATAAGGAAACAAAATTAGAAGACTGAGCTCAACTTCAAATTGGAGCAATAAATCACACTGAACTGACTTGAACAGTTACAGTGTCAGGGAAATATTGGTTGTTCAGACAACATCGCAGATACAGCTGAAGATCTAGCAAAATGTGACACTGCATAGTGACTTTGCCCAAATTAAACTGCATTAACAGAAGGAGATTAGCAAAGATGGACCAGACCAATATTATAAAAGCTGAAGGACACATTCTGCCTCTAGACTGCAACATGTAACACAAAACCTTGTGAGCCTTAAAAGAGTGACGTTTCCAATTATTAATCCTTTGAGATAAGAAACGCAATATTTGGGATGGTTTCTTGTAATCCTATAAATACACAGCGTTTGTTGAAACATCTTTCCCTTCAGTTCGATGCAGAAGCAATTAATCAATGTCTCTATTTTGAGCTGGTGCCCTGTGATGTCTGAGGAAAAAGTGAAACTCAAGTCCTTGAGCTGCTAGATAGGAGGGATATCATCTCCCCACATTCATTTCCACAGCAAAATGTTTCATTTTATGTCAGTGCCTTCCTCTGGAAAACAATGACTTCTGTTCAACATAAGGGATATTAAGGCTTTGTCTATAAGCACTGCACGTACTCTAAAACCGTCACTCATTACCTCTCTTTCATTTGAATTGTTGCCATGCAACAGCTCAATAATACCACAACATTTTCCTTTGTGGATTTTTTTTTCTTAAATCATTACTCATGAGAGCATAAATCTTCTTGGAAACCAAGAGAATCAATCTCCTCTGCTTGTGAGAATGGCCAACTGCCAGGAAGACTCTGGAAGGGGCTAAAAATCCCATTCAGTGCCAGCTTACTACTAAAACAATCGTGTGCACAACAAGCAGGGAAGCAGAGGGAACCCTAGAAGCTACAGCCATGCGACAGAAACCTGCATTAAAGTAAAGTCAAACACTCGTCACACACAGCTGAATGTGAAAGGGCACTCAGACGTGTGCACAGTCTTGTTTGGCTTTTATTTGTTCCATTAGAAAAAGCTTTTTCTCCAACAGGGAGGGGGGTAGCAGCAATCACTGTAAACCACATGCAGACTGAAGGCATCCATTTAAATGACTGTGCACCCTGCTAGCAAGTCTACTGTTGTCAAGGCAGCGAGACATCCATTAAATCACCTGGTTCCATTAGAGAATCAATTACTGTGCCGCTCTCCTTGGTTGCACAGTTCTTATACCTGAAAAATCATTTCAGACAACCAAAGCAGATACACAAGGACACTACGCTTCACCACCCTCATATGCTGCCAGGACCTATATGGTTCTTGAATTGCTCACAAAGAGCACAATTCCAGTGTCTCCGGACACATGACGTGGCTGTGTCAATGGAAGCTGGCACACTATTACCTTTGGTCGAGGTGGGCAGGCAGTGGCCAGTCGCTGCAGCTGTTCTGAAGTGTGGCTGCAGGAGAGGAGATCTGAGCAGCAAGCTGTGCGGCCCAGTCTCTTCATCAGAGAGGAGATGATGCTGCAGCCACAGCCACACATCGACTTGCTCATTAGTAGCCTGGCTGTTCTGGGGTGTGGAGAAAAGAGACTAGCTGTGAGCCGCAGCCACTTCCTGGTCCTTTCTGAATCCCCTCAGTTGTCCTCAAAGCTGATGCCTTTGCTGTACTGTGTTCCACATGGTGCTAATCCACAGGTACTCCCGCCAGAGATAAGGCTGGTTTTAGTAAAAATACAGATGCTGCGGCTCACCTTAATCCACAGTGAAGGTACTTGAGTTGGGAAGTACAGTTTGTCGGTCCATTTCCCTTGTGATTGCTTCCCACTTACTCCACTCCCTCTGCTGTACTTCTATCTCTGAACAACACGCCTCCTGCTCTAGTCTCCCTCCCCCTTTTTCTTTTTTTTTTTGGCCAAACTCACTTCCATCCACAGAACACCTTCTTTTGGCTGCAAATAATACACCGGACGCAGTGTCTGACACTACTCCCCTCTGTCTCTCACAATTTCCATCCGTTTCTTTCCATTCCCTTCACTGCCTTCGACTGCTGTGCAATGAGGATGCTATCCCCGACAAGGCTGTTGCCACCACTGTGCACCCCACCACCACCTCCTCCTCCAGCGGTAAGCCACTCAGACTGAGCTCCTCCAACTTGCCGATTAAAATGTTTTTCCTCATATGACATTCGAGCTCCGAGTTGCTCCATTAATTGAGGAAGCAGTGGACTGAATATTATAAGAAATCCAAGCCACTCAGCAAGCACCAGGAGGACTGATAAGCAGGATACAGTCAGGATGCGGTGGGGGAGGGGTCCAGCGTTTAGGAGACAATAACGGTGGAGGCAGGATTATTATGGTGATAAACTGTAACTGTGGTCAGCTTGCTGCTGATGATCACTGTAACAATCAAGGAAATAAAGAGCTGAAAAAGTAACTGTCACACTGAAGATTAACTGATGAAGAAAAACTAAAGAGGAACTCTGCAATCTGTTGTTATTTTGCTCCACTGCAGTAATTTACAGTTATTAAGCTTGTAATGGAGCAACTAATAGAGCACAGTTTTACATGGCACATGCCACCTGCACATGTGCTAGTTTAAACACCTGCAGCATATTCAATATACATCCTTTTTAATTCCCTTGTGTCTCATGTCCCAGCTTTGTTGAACCCACACATTCCCCGCTCACCTCATCACAGATGCTCAACCTGTGGAATCTGTGCTCAGGGACAACCTGCACATTATTCAGCACTCAAGCTAATAGTTATCAGAGCTCATAAAGCCTGAGCTCCTTGAAAGTGGGAAAAACAACGAATGGGAGGGGCGGGATGAACAGCAAGACAAAGACAGATGCACAATAAAATGAGACTGGGCCCCTTTTGAAGGACCAACAATAGCTTTCTATTAATGGCACACACCGTGTTATACAACTAGAAATCACCAACATCAAAGACAGTGAAAGAGGGAGAAATTCGTCAAGACAAGAATATGCTAATAATGACCACCAAGAGTAGTTATGCTTAATTAAGTGCCAACATATGTCAACACAGGCTGCTGCAGCCCATAGCTGTCCAAGCTTCACATCAGCTAATTAGAGGAACTGAACTGGACCTCTCAAACGTTTATATATTGGTGGGGATTTTTGAATCTGAATATTTGATGAATCTCAGGAGTAAACAGCTTTGCTACATAAGATAGGAAGTTTCAAAATTTAAAAAAAAGAAGAAAAGAAAAAAAGAAAAGAAAGAAAGACAGAAAAACATTTAAGTTGTCAAACATGTTAGGGATGGACCAGACCATGCCCTTGGCATATGACTCAGCACATGAAGTACTTCCCGATATTCAAAGCTTTCCAACACCACCACCAGAGAATCAAGCTCTACACCCACCATGTTACAGGTGATCCTGATGAGTTTGTAAAGCAGGTTTCTCTTTGCTACTCTCAGTCTACTGCCCCATAACACTACACCGTAGAGCAGGGGTGTCGAACTCCAGGCCTCGAAGGCCGGTGTCCTGCAGGTTTTAGATCTCACCCTGGGTCAACACACCTGAGACAAATGATCAGTTCATTACCAGGCTTCTGGAGAACTTCAAGATATGTTGAAGAGGTAATTTAGTCAGTTAAATCAGCTGTGTTGGATCAAGGACTCATCTAAAACCTGCAGGACACCGGCCCTCGAGGCCTGGAGTTCAACACCTGTGCCATAGAGGATGGCACTGATGCCCAGCACAGACTCAGAACAGATATTAAAGGGCCTCAGCCATGTCCGAAAACAGAGAGAACTGTGACCCTTGTTGTAGGATGGCTTCTGTGTTTTTAGCTTAGTAAAAGCAAAAAGAGACAGTCATTGTTCATATTTACCAGCAGATCTCAGCTCTGTCTCATAACCAACACCTAACATTTGGTACAATCACTAGCAGGAAACTGTAATGAAAGAAAGTGAAAAAATATGTAGCCATAAAAATTACATTTCATATTCAGTAACGACAAATAATATGCAAAGGCTGCACTCTTGGAAGAAATGGGAATGGGTTTTATGAGTTTCATATTAAAACCCAGCAGGAAGAAAATACAAATTCATGACACTCGATCTCCCCAGCTAACCTCAGTTATAACCAATGACTACTAATGCTTTTGTTGAGTTTGGTGTCATTTCAATTTTAATCCGATGTAAATGTGCTTGTGTGGTCAATATCCTCAAGTGGAAGTTTCCTTCTCTCAAATAATCATCGTCATCATTAACACAACCAGCAAAGCTGTAACCAAAAGATTGCTCCATTTTTGGTGCCTCGGTCAAAGCAGTCACACATGTATTACATCACCATAAGCATGCTGTGGACCATTCCTGTATTCATTCCTCTACCTGCCTTCTTGTGGTTGATTAGTGAAATCAAAACAAGTATGGCAGCATCAGCAGACTCTCGTTTGTTATATAAAACGCACACAGCTACGAGCTGAACAGTCTTGACTTCAATATTTAGCAGGAGGTGACGCTTCGCCTTCGTGTCCAATGTCAACTCTCAGTTTGTGCACTGAGCAGTTTTATTTTCCATGTAAGCAGAACAATTCTGTCCTTCACTTTGTATTGCATTTCAACACACCTTGAAGTAGTACAAACTAGACTTCACCACAGAGCCCTTAATTTAGCGAAGTACAGATCCACTCTACAAATGACTGTTAGTCTCATTTCGTGGGAATACTGCAAAAATGTAAAAACTGTTCCATCTGTTTATTCAATGAGGTGCATCACATTTGATGTACAGCTGTGACCAAGTACGAGCTGTGCCTAACATAAAAAGTTGCTGCAAAGAGAAATGATGAAGCACTTAAAGCTGTTATCAGTGCTCACTGGCACATCTCTGGGCTGTTGATGGGAATGATACTACATAAGACAGCTCACTGTGATTCAATGGCGCAGCTTTCCTCAATCACCGGGTTGCCATCTATCCAAAAACAAACGGCCCATCAGGAGAGAAATGAAACACTCCAAACACAAAAGGCTTTATCTGCAATCATCAGAGACAATCTGTACAGAAAGGTATAACACCATCAGCCCGGAACAAGGAAGCAGGCAAGCGTGCCAACACGTAATGCAGTCACCAACACTGAGGCAGTGTCTGGCAAAATGTAAGCTAAATACATGTGTTTATACTTTTGTTCTCTTCTTGCCCAGAAGTGACAGACAGGGCAGGGTGAAAGGGTGCTCTGTTCATTATTTATGAATATTGCTTTTCACTGTGTCAGCTCACTGCCTCAGTATTGATCTATAAAAGGAGGGTGGCTGCACCACAGCCCAGAATCTCAGACGAAGAAATAACGACAAAGCTTACACACTGCAGCTTTATAGAGCATCTAACTGGCACGTCGGCAGCTCACGGAGCTTTGCATATAACATAGCATGCATGTCATGGTTATATTTTTCCTAAGAATAAGTGAATACAGTAATTACCAAACAAAGTCTATATTGTACAGAGTTCCATCACGTCCTGCATTGGTGAATCTCCATTCATTTATCTCAATCCAAACCAATCTGCACTCTTTAAAAAGTCCCATACAATGAAGTGGTATGAGTTTTTTATACTTTGAGGTAGGGCTGTGCGATATGACCAAAAGCTAATATCCCGATATAAGACATCTATCGTCGTTATCGTCCCGATAACGATATAAATCACGAAAATTTAACATTTTCTGTAAATTCTGTGAATCTCGGACAGCTCGACTTGCGTGAAGTGTTTCCAGCTGGGCGTCGAGTACCTGGAGTCGAATGTTTTAACCGATGCATGAAACATGATTACACAGCGTGCTGCGGGTGAAGCTTGTTCTAACGTTTGAATCTAAGATTACTGTGAAAGGTTTATGTGGAAAATAAACAAGCAGACACACAGTGGTTTTAACGTTGTTTTTGCTAACAACAACGCATAAAAACAGGCACTTGTCTGTCCATAGTGTGGTTATATTAACTATAAGAGAAAGAGAGAGAGAACTTTAATTAATATAGCCACTACAGTGACCATCAAAATGATGAAAAAAAAATATTGCCGTAAACAGTTTATTTTGCGACACCACAAAACAAACGATAGCGTAAAATGAAACTATAGACGTTTTTATATTGTCATCCGATATATATCGTTATTTGAGCAGCCCCACTTTGAGGTGTGAAGCATGAGCTACGAAAATCTGAAGTAGCTTACAGCCAGCAGTCTTCCAACCCATGGCAACAAGGTCGCTTCCCCACTTGACAAACCCATTACAGCTCCTCTCTCTTTTCCAAAAAGAAACTGGGCAACCAGCAGGAGTTGCACCTGAACTATGCTTCAGTGGGAAATCTACATTGTAACCTGATGTGCCCCTTCCATTGAAATGCAACTACAAGCCAGTCAACACAACAACTGGCCTGTTCAGCACCACCACAGCACTTCCTCTGCATTCCCGGCTACTTTTTTTGGACACATCTTTTAAATTTATCAGACACATCTTATTACATTTATTGTTTAAAGAAGTGGAAAAATTAGAGGGACAAACGCTTGCAGTCACCAGTGCTACCTCTCAGCTTCCCAGTAGATAAACGTATGATATCAATTTGAAAATCTTAAATGCCAGGTCAGCCAGGAATGCTGTAGGTCTTTTTAAAAAAAAAAAAAAAGGGGGGGGGGGGGGGGTGATAAATCTACCTTTCTAGGGAGACGCATGTTAGGTTACGGTGTAGACTAAGGTGTAGGGTTTCAGGGTGGTAGCTAAAGTAACTACACATTGCATCAACACAGTTCGCAATTACTGTGGTCTGATCGTCTCATAATTCACATTTGTCAAATACAACAACTGTGCTGAGAATTTGGCATTTGAAAGTAAAGTGAGAGCTCAAAGAGAAGGATAGCTGCTCCCACTCTTGCTGTAACTCACAGACCTCTACCTGAAAGTAACGGGTCTGAATTAAAACTCCAAACTCTGAAAGAGTCGATTAGAAGTGTTGCATAAAACCAAGGGTATGCAGACAGGTCCAAAAACAAAAACAAAAACAAGTGATGTGATGTTTTTGTTGAAACTCAGCTGTTCATGGAGCGTAGGTAAGAGACATTATGTATGTAAACTAAAGTCTTTTAAAAGCCAATTAATGTATTCTTTTTTCTCCAATTCAGCTTCAACATTTTTACAAAATGCTGTGAGGTCAAGCACACTAATGCAGTCTGACCGTCAAATGTAAACACTCTAATGTGGTGTAGACGTTAATGAAGAAACCTAAAGGGCAAAACAAAGACTCCAAAATAACAAAAAACTGAACATTACTCAAGCATTCATGCAACATTATTCATAATACTCAGTGACCAGTCTGAATGATTTAAATCTCTAGGAGTGTACACACACACGCCCTTTAAAAGATCAAATTTGTTGACTAATTATTTCAGTGGTTAATCAAGTGGCAAATATGTGATAATTAACATGCTGCCATTAATCTCTTCAAACCAATTAGTGAAACATTTAAGTGGGCTTGCAAATGATGTCCTTAATTATCCTGCAGTATCCAAATGTTGGCACGCTGAGAAAAAAAAAATTACACTGATGAAGTCAATCTGTACAATGTAGAACCGACGCTCATGCTGAGTTTAGACAGCCACACATCTGTGTGTGTCTCTATAGGTAATGTGATAATACCATACAACAAGCATATCTGACTAAGGATGCAGGCAGTCCTTTTTCCTCTGAGTAGGCTGCACTCTAGTGGGCAAAACCGAAAATATCCAACAGCTGCTGTTAAAAAGGCTGATTTAGGATCATTTCTCACTACTTGAGGCTGTGCAAACGCAAACACACAAACCCACACCCCATTAATAACATTCATTCACTCTAGGACAAAGAAAACAGACACAGAAAAGTTACAACTTCCTGTCTCCAACACAGGGACATAGGACTTCCTGTTTTGAACAAGGAGTCAAAAGCATGAATAACTGATCAAGAGTTAACCACGCCCTTCAACAGTTAACAGACCCTTACATCAACACCTACTGGTGTTACACGTTTCTACACAGCTTTACAAGACAAAACAGCACACCAGCAGCTGATTTGTTCATGAACAAACAGGTTTGAGGTATAAGCTTAATCGGTTACTTAAGTTTTATAAATACTTTTATTACAGTTTTCCCATGTCTTGATGGAAATGAATAAATCATTTAAAACTAATAATCCCCATACAGAACCATACAGAACTCATTTAAACAACTGGCAAGATAATCACCTCTAACAAAAATCATCTCCAAATTACAAGAAAAGATGAGGCGTTAGTCATGTTACAAGATGTTAGCTAAATGGATCAATATACGTCTAATTCAACATAGACTGCATGGACAAATGTATCAGGACACCTTTAGGGCGTTCATTTTTTTTAAAACTGGTTTCATGAAAACAAACATCATCATCATCATCATCATCACGTAAGAAAAGTAGCATATAGCTCTTATTTTATTCTCAAGATTTTGTTGCAGATGAGAGATTAAACTTTGGTGTTTTAGGCAATGTTAGTTTTAGTCAAATATTGGGTGTGAAAATAAACAGTGAGTCTGGCCTCATAAAATAGTGACCTATATTACTGTAACACCAAGTTTATCATATTTGATTCATGACGTTTTGAGACCAATGATCATTTTGGGACAATGATAAATTGCCCCCAAATTCTGGATTTAGCAACACTGATTCAAATTCAAACTAATCTGTCAGAAGGTTCAATAAACACTTCCGCTTCAAAAACTCTCATGGTTCCACCTTTACAGGGTTTAACATATTAGAGTGAGTCCCATTAAATAACTTTCCTTCTTTAATGTGAAAAATGAGAGCATTTATTTAAAGATCCAATTGAATCCTTTCTGCTACACTTTCACTCGTGTTTTATTGGACCTGTGTGACTATCCACAGATACGCACAAAGACAATTACCAGCAGTGGGTCCCGATTTAAAATGTCACAGCCATTTAAACTTTCTGCATTTCTGAAATGTGCATTAGCAGCAATTTTTACTATCCCTGGCCATCCCTCATCATTGTGAGAATGCTCTTCTCTGAAGTAGGCAAAAGGCTGTTCTGAATTATTTACAGAGAACGAGTGGGTGAGAGGTGTGGGACTGATTAGGGAGAGACACACAGGATAGTGAAATCTCAGTCCTTCAGTCTGCTTAGGAAGCAGTTTTGCATTTAAATTTAAAGAACCTTTTCAGAAAATGACAGCAGTGTACCTCCTACAGATATTCAGCCGCATAAGGTCAGCTTTTGACGGGAGGCTATTCTTTAATATGCTCAACATAAAAGGCAAAAACTCCTCCTAGCAGGCAAACGCACAGCTCAGTGACTGTTCTACCATCAGAAATAACGATACATCTTTCTTCTGCAGAAATATTTGTCATTTCAGAGTCAAGTTCCTCCTTGATAACAATTCCATCATTCATGAAAAGAGGAAGAGTGTCACATTATTGCACCCATGCACTGATATTTATACAATAAGCCATCTCGTTACCATCACTCAGGCAATCACCACATATTAAATATACATATGCTTGTTTTATTGTTTTTGTAAAGGTCACCATAGCAAGCATTCACGTCTGGAACAAAAAGCACCAAGTGACAATACAAACGACAAAGTTAAACTTGAAAGAAAATCCAATCCCAGACCATCAACCTGAATTATTCAAACTCCCTATCAAATGTCCTTTATCCGGTCCATGAGAGCAGAGCAACAGTTTTAGGAGGAAAGACAACGTTAACATTTGGAAATTTGAGTGCCAATCCACACTTTAAAAATGCAGCAGTGAGCCAAGCAAGCCTCAGCTATGTGCTATCACTTTACCTTTAATTCACCAGCGCGTGCATGGGATGAATAATTCATGCCTTGCACCACACTCTTGGCTTTATGGAAGAGTCACCCGTACAGCTCAACGCAGAAAACACATTAACTGGGAGCTGTGCTAAACACTTTTTTTTATTAAGTAAAAAAGGTCACACTTGAATGGAGATCAAGGTACAAAATGATCAATATTTGCATATCTAAAGTATTGTTTACTATGACTCAAAAAAGGATGTCTCACAAAAAATACATTTTTCTGATCATCTGACAAGTTTGCCAATGCTGGTTCTTTTGATTGGGAAAGTTTCCAATAGCCAGAAAGGTTTGACGTGCCGAGCAAACATCAAGTTACTTTGAATTTAAAGAATTTTTATATGAAAGTTTAAGTTATAATACTTGATAATTTAAAAACCAAAAAACACTGACCACCAGACGCTTGGCCTCGGGGACCCTCCACAGGCCGGGCTCCAGGGCGGTGCCCCGGTAACCCCATCCCAGGCAGGGGGAACTGTTCCCTTGATCGTGCACTCACGGGAGTCTTCTGAATGGCTTTTTGTCTGGTCCCTCACCCAGAACCAATTTGTCATGGGAGACCCTACCAGGGGGCAAAAGCCAACGGACAACATAGCCCCTAGGATCCCTGAGACACACAAACCCCTCCACCATGATAAGGTAACAATTCGAGGAGGGCCCTTGTGTCCAGGGGTCTTGCTCCAGAGTGATGGGAGAATGTAGCAGGAGATCGACAGAGGGATTAGTGCAGCGGCTGCAGTGATGCGGACGCTGTACCGGTCCATCGTGGTGAAGAGAGCAGAGTGTAAAAGCGAAGCTCTCAATTTCACGAGCTGTGGGTAGTGACCAAAAGAACGAGATTGTGGATAGAAGCGGCGGAAATGAACTTCCTCCAGAGGGTAGCTGGCCTCTCCCTTAGAGAGAGGGTGAGAAGTTCAGCCACCCGGGAGGGGCTCAGTGTAGAGCCGCTGCTCCTCCACATTGAAAGGAGTCAGTTGAGGGGATTCAGGCATTTGATAAGGATGCCACCTGGGCACCTCCTGGGTGAGGTGTTCCAGGCATGTCCCCACTGGGAAGCGGCCCTGGGGCAGACCCAGGACACGCTGGAGAAATTAAATCTCTCGGCTGGCCTGGGAACGCCTTGGTGTTCCCCCGGACAAACTGGAGGAGATTGAGGTCTGGGCTTCTCTGCTTAGGCTGCTGCCCCCACGACCCGGCCTCAGATAAGCGGAAGAAAAGGGATGGATGGATAGCAAATGCAATATAACGGCAGATTTATTTTCCCCTTTCAGACACAAGAAACAATTGGATTTCTCTAAGATTAGTTATGCATGGAAAAATGTTTTGTTTTATTGTCAACAAAAGTCAATGCACATTAAGTGGTGGATTAGCCATTTAAGCTCCATGCAACTGTTCACATAGCTGGTTCTTGTGTTTGTGGCCTTTCAAACATGCACTGTCAATAAGGAAGTTGCAAAGTGCCCTTTGATTAACACCACCACCATCTATGCTATGGGGGGAGAATATGCAAATATCAGAATCTGCATAGTGCCCTTTGCCTATCAATTATCATTCCCTCGGTCATCACCTCCAGCCCCCTTCGAACACAAAGTCCTCAGTAATGCTAATCGCTGCTGCACCTGCGCTAATCACAATCTTCCATATGTAGTTTTTCCTGTGCTTGTGGGTTTCTTTCTTCAATATGTAAGAATAGAATAGAACAAATGTTACCCGCCTATATTGCTGCCTCAGCACATACACTGCCTAAGGTACCAAAGAAAAATACTGGTGGAAGCCAGTGATACTGCTCAGCTTCCTAGCCTAGTAGCTACCCCTATGGTATCAATTTCAAAGTCCTTCATCGCCTTGTTCTCAAGTTTTTGCACTTACAAGATTTAGAAAAAACCTGACCTCTGTCCCAGCTTCAAACTCATCTGAGATTTTAGTAGATACAACAATGGTGTCAAATTGAAACTACTCCTATGCTTAGGAGTTATTCCATTCACTGACTTGTTTGCTGTCCCTTCCCATCAGCCTTTTACAGCTGAGGGGTAAAAACTGATTACTGTGTATTTTGGTAACAAATGGTAGCATTAATATTGGTTCAGAACTTATAAGCAGACAGACTGAGTAATTTGACTTGTTAACTTGAGCTCTGACCAACTGTAACTTTGACATTTTCACTACCTCAAATATATGTTTAAATATAACACATACATTTTATAATTGAATTTAAATTTTGAGCACTTAAGAAAGGTAGAGATGTGACAGTATTCACATCATATCCATAAAGTCTCTTATAGATTCAAAAAGTGAGCCATCTCTAAATCTCAACATTATCCAAGCTTGTAGTCAATAATTAATCCTTCATATTTTCAAATCATTAAATTGTGTTTCCTATAGGCTGAGAACTTATTTATGGTATTTGATAACACCGTGAAGTAGGAATGAACTCACTTGATAACAGACACTTTCATGGGAAATCTGTTGCTAGGAAACAACTGGGCTCAAGCTTACATCCCATCAGCTGCCGACAACAACAAACAGCATAAACTTGAGCCCATTTATAATGTTTGTGGATGTGATTTGCTGCATTTCTGAAAATAAGAAACTGCAAAATGGTCTACACATAAGCAGAGAGGCGACCATAGGCACAGCAGATTTCATAATGTGCTTGTTTATGTTGTTCAGTTTGTCAATGCTGTAACACGCGGCATACGCCATAATTCAGCATTACATATATTTCTGTAACAGTAATTTGTTTTGTTTCTCCTTTGTTACACATCTGCAGTAATGTGTGTTTCTATATGTTGATACAAAAAAATAATTGCATATCAAGATTCAGATTTACTAGAACACACACACACACACACACACACACCCATTTCTTGTCCCAAAAAAAAAAAAAAAAAACAAAACAAAAAAAAAAAACCCACACAACCACCACACACTATGCAGTAAGCATTTAACCAAGCAGCATTTACTTACAGTTCTCTCTGTGTCTCTTAGTTTAGGCCACAACTGCTCTTCTACCCCTCCAAATCTGACTCCAAGAGCTGATTCTTTCTATGGACAAAGAGTGAGCAGTCAGTACAGCAATCTGAGGGATTACAGAGTTCACAAGCTACGGGGCTGTCTGGAATATGAGAGGAGAAAACAAGAGAAGTGAGGTAAGAATGATGGGATTTCAATTTCTCCTGCAAACCCCAGACAGAGCACGTCAACTCTTCAACAAGGTTTGCCAAAGAACAATTCAACCACCTGGCACAACATACAACACCTGCATCAGCATGTACCAGTGAGTCACCATCATAGATGCGTCAGTTCTTCCCGTCTCGTCCGATGGGAAGTGAACAGAGCTTCTGGCAGCTCCCACAAAAACATGTTACTTTAAAGTTGAACTGAAATTAAAAATGTCTTCAGGAAATCATAGATGTAATGATGCTACAATTACATGGCATGTTTTTTTCCCCCCTCATTTCAAAAAGAAGCTAAAAATATTTTGGGGGGGGAAACTGCATCTTGGTTTGAAGCCTCTGGTTGGGTGTTTCCTTTGGCCAACATCTGAGAACCAGCATTACCGACACAATCTCTACATGGCACATGTTAGCAAAGTAGCAGCAACAGCTGTTGCTTCAGCCTTCCATCTGTGTGCACACAAGATGAGCTCAGCCACAATACTGACTGTAGGTCACCTGCAGCTTGGCAGTAATCAGAGTACTACAGTCACTGTAGTTGTACATTAAGAAAAGAAGAATAGATTTAGTTTTAGGTTAAAGAGTGAGTAAAATGTTAGTCATTACCTGACTAAATTAATCTGATGAAATAAAACAAAGAGGTAACTGATCCTTCAGACAACTTTTAAAGGAGGCAGCTTAAACGCCTACTGCCCAGACAAGTTGGTCAGCCTCTTTGATGAACAGTAACTGACTTTTTCCTTCCGCTTAGGACCTGCTATGGCAAGATCACGGGTCCTAAGAAGACAGACTTTAATATTTCATACTGCCCCAGAAATAACACTGCACCATAATAAGTGTTCATAAAGTATATAGGGTAGGGGAGCCTAGCTCTAGGCACAGGTTTGAGGATAGCAAGTAATCACACGGTCAAAACTTAAGTCAGCAAGTATTCTTGCAACCCAAGTACTCAAGACATTACACCATGAGTCAAAGTATGACATGGGGAGAGGGTTGGGCAACAGGATGAATGTGTCAGCTATCAAAATTTAATTTAATTTGTTTAACAAGCCAAAACGAAACAAGAGAGGCGTTTCAATCTGAGAAATTGTTCCTGCTACACTCCCCAGCACACTCCCAGGCTGAGAGCGAAAATGATAGTTCATGTAAATAAAACGAGATATTGACACCGAGTTGTGGGAAATGAACAGCTGCCAAGAGAGGGTTTCCAGCTGTTTGACACTTGATAACTGTGAGACAGAAAGGTTGCAGAGAGACCAGCTTCACGATTCAGGAATCTCACAGCCTTTATCTGTAATGACGTGCAGCATCGAAGTTGCACAGAAGGAAATCATTCACCGTGTAATGATGTCACAAACAGCTACTGTTGGACCTGTTCAGATATGAGAGGTTTTGAGCAACAAAATTCCTATAAATATCAATTTTACACAAAAAGTGATTTCTCCTTCAGGAAAGTGGATTTTGTGAGGAATGCTAAAGGAGAGAGGAGATAATGACATGTGCTCTCTCCCTCTCTCTCTCTCTCCCTCTCATGTTTGTTGCACATTACAAAGCAAAGTATGAATATCTGACTGTATGACTATTCTTTGTTTAAAGTGCTAATTTATGAATGATGAAAGTTTATTGCAGACAATGCACTTCTGTTTTTAAGCAGAGCAGCATTTGCAACCATTTATCCACTTTGTGACAGTCAGGAACTTCTGGTAAAGAGGGTCTTACTCTAGAAATCCCTTTGCGATGGTCTCAGTCGCCCATAGGTTGCATGGGAGACCCCAACTTGTGAATAAACATATGTCAACTGCTCATTGAGTTATAGTAAAACATGGAAGTGCAACTCAAACTGGAACACAGAACATTCACCTTCAAGGTTTAAAAGGTGCAACTTATTTTCATGTTTGCAGACAGGTCAGTCGCTTCCATGCAAACTGTGGGAAACAGAAATTTCCCAGCAACCAGCTGGGAAATGGACTTCCCTAGACAGTCTCTAGGTCTGTGTTCAAAGGCATCACCCATACATGCACACAAACAAACAATCAAATATTGTTTAGGGTACAGTTGAGAAAACCACACTTGTAATTTTATTTGTGAGCCAACAAAGTTTGAATGCTCCCTCAAAGGCGCAGTCATCATCTGAACTTCAAAACAAATACCCATTAAATAATGTAAGGTGATTAGACAACAGTTAGTCTACTATTGACAAGAGTGAGGGTGAGTAACAATTTGCACAAAGGTCTGCTACTTCTGTGTAGCCCACGATACAGGTTGCATGTTAGCAAACTCTTGTATTCAGAAACAAATTAAGTTAACCTTTGACTCCATTTAAAAGGGAGTCAGTCCAGAGCTTTCTAGGAAACATTCTGAAAGTTTCTCAGAGTCAACTGAACACAGAGGTCATGGGTGCCTGCAACTTCAAGGCTGTCATACGCATCTAGATGCCAAAGAAAATGAGCTCACATGTAAGAACGCAACTGCTGTGTTTCCTGGCCTTCATTCACTGACTAACTCTGGTCAAAGTTTGAGACAGACGCATGAGTTATGCAACAGTCTTAAATTTACCAAAACCTCTGAAATACTTCAAAAAATAAATAAATAAATAAAAGGAAAATGTCCTCACTGAAAATATAAGAAATCATGTTCCAAGTACTTCAATTTGTATGATATAAATTTAAAGGAAACGTCACATCGTCAGTCTCTCTTACATGTTTATGAATGCCACAACTCCTTCATATTACAATGTTATGTTACAACCACAGCAGCTCCGCGTTCTTACACAAATGTAGATAACTGCATTAGAGGACTCTTCAGAACAGCCTTCCTTACTTTTGGATAATCTTCGTAAATTTATGCCACAACAGATTTTGGGAACAAAAACAAAAAACCCCCAAAAAAAAAAAAAAGTAAATTAAAAACAGCCAAAGTGGGGGGGAAAGGAGGCTTAGTTTGTCAGGATGGGCACTTATGACAGTCTGAACTCTTGACTTCATTATGAAACACTGTTGAGACCAAGCAAGGAAATTTAATGAACAATCACTGCTCCACCTTTAAAATCTTAATATAACTTACAGAAATCAACCACCATTACCTGCATGTAACTACTGGCAAATCCAACTTCATACTGCAAACTTAATGCAACTCCTTCCACTCCAATCGATTTCATTTACTGATACTGTACAAAGTCTTCAGTGCACTGACAGGTGTTGAAGGAAAGTCTTTAATTCCTGTTGTGAACTTTGAGCCTAGTGTGATTAACATGTTCTCACACAGCAGCGTGCTACAGACGCACAGAGATTATTAATAAAACGGGTCTAATCTAGTCATACTGGTCCAGGCTTAAGACGTGAATCATTGTGTAGTTGTTCTGCATTTAGTTTCAGTTCCAAGTTTTGTGGTCTACACCAGAGCTTCATTTGGGATATTTATTTAGTGAATGGAAACCACAGATGATGTCTTAGTGAAAAGCAAAAAGGAAGGAGGTTAAAATAAAAAGGAAAAAAGTCAAACCTACGGGAGGATCTTTAACTTTGCCACATTTACTTCCTCAAACCACATTGGCTTTGGTTATGTGGCAACATATGACTGGCTTTGAACATGTAAGCTGAGATGGATACAGCTCTACTGAAGTCAGTGACAGCATCTGGAGCAGCTGCAAAGTAGCCACTAGTACAAAGAGAATAAAGACACTTCATAAATCATGGCTGGAATGCAGCCTCATTTCCTATCTGACCCCACCTCCAACAGCAATAGTTTTTTCCTTCAACTCTAGGAGCTCTCTACACCAAGTAGCTGAGACCTGAACATCCCAATCATGACTTGGCTTATGACTCTAATTGTCTGTAGTTTTCCCCACACAAAGAAACCCCATTCAGAGCAGATGCTGGAAAAAGCAGAACTAATGAGTGGGTAAGATCACATATGTCTGACCTGACAGTTGATGCAGAGCTGATTAATGCTATAACAAAGATAGATGAGTCTGTATGAACCTCGATTTTGGAATTACAGTTTAGTATCTTGCCAGTGCTGCAGAGAAATTGGCCAGAAAGTGGCCATAGATCTTTCTGTAACAGTTAAAGCACTAAAAGCACTCCATGCTGTCAAGAAGAAATGTTTACTCAAGTATAAAATTAAATAAAAACATCCATTAGGACGAGTGCAATAGCTTCATTTGTAATTTGAACAATTAAAGTCAGTGTACGAATGCCACTTTTAAGATGGCACAGAGCACACTGGACAAAACCAACCAGGAGCTGTGCGTCTAAATCTGGCAGGCAGCAGAGAAGTTGCTGATTCACTCAGGAATGCTGGTTTCAGTCACACAGACCTAGAGACTGGTCAGCAATCATATGGCAACCAGTGGGGACCATGTTCTGTAACTGGTTGGTGAGCAGTTGCTGGTTGTTTCTTTCAATCAATGGATGAAATCACAATAAGGGTGCTGCACCACAAACCACCTTGCATTTGCTTTGGTTGACAGTTTACATGGAAGATGCTGATTTGTCTGCAAACACCAACTACTTTGAAGGTGAAGAGTCTCAGTTTCCCGTTTGACTTCACTTTTCTTCAAGTTTCACTAATAGCTCAGAAACACACAGTGCCCAGAGCATGTGGTACAACTGGTCTGTGGGCTACTCTTAGTTCTTCACCGCAAATACTCATGGGCACAACCATAAACCAAGAGAGAGAGAGAACATATGCAATGCTACAACCTTTCCATTGAGTATCAAGAGCATATTCAGACATGAATAGGACACAATTCCCTAACTAGATTCGCTAGATTACCATTATAGGAGGAAACACCATTTTCATCCTCCAGTTCAACATTTACGGGTAAAAAAAAGAAAAGAAAAAATAATGGCTGTCGCCAGTGCTACCACTCAGCCTCCTAGTAGACACACGTATGGTAATTTGAGAATCCTAGGTGACTTTCTTCTTCAGTCATCGCATTTTTTAATTTTGCAAAAACTTGACTTCTGACCTCAAGATACAGGTCGCTGAAATTTGAACACATCTTTTTTTAATAGATATACCAGGTACTCTTGTTATCAATTTAAAAATCCTATGTCACCTCTTTACTGAGGGGTGGTGCCAATACCCCATCAGTTGTGAGAGAAAAAAAAAATATATAATAATAATAATAATCACAAAAGTGAATGGAATACAGCTTGTGTCATTCCAAGGTGCATTACATCACTATTCACCCTGTACAGAGGTGGGTAGTAATGAGTTACATTTACTCCGTTACATTTACTTAAGTTTTTTTTTTTTCCTCTTCAAAAAAGTACTTTTAAAGTACCTTTATTGCACCATACTTTTTACTTGTACTCGAGTATATTTGTGAAGAACAAACGGTACTTTTACTTCGTAATATTCGAATCGTTACTTTTTTAAAATAATTAATTTCACTCATTAGATAATGCTACTAATAATAGATCATGCCGCCAGTGGAGTTTCCTGTTACTCTTTCACCAATCAGATGTAGCCATGTGATCACATGACCAGTTATGAACCACGGCGGGCAGAGCGGCCCAAGCCTTTCAAACTAGTGGACACATGGAAGGAAGAAACAGGAAAACATGGTAGAGGCAACTATCTCTCCTAGAATTGAACAGGATGAACACCCTTGGCCTCATATACAAAGCATGTTTCGCTTAAAAGCAGTACAAAAGAACAGATATATCATGTGGTGTCTTCAGTATGAGGACACCAAACTGACATTTCAGTATGAAAAAACTCAACTAACCTGAGGAAAACATGTTGCGGCAAGTTTACTCGAAATTTCTTTTTAGCTGTGTTTAGATGGATGTCAGTCTATGTTACAGCAGCTATGTCAAGCTCAATTCCTTGAGGGTCAACTTTTTGATATGTCCATAGTCCAACATGAATTAAATGGCTGAACTGCCACCTCAGCATGCAGTCAAGTACTACAGCGTCTTGCTAATGACCTAATGATTTTATTCTGGTGTGTTGCGGTGAAGACACGTTTAATAGTTTTAGGACACTGGGCGTCGAGGATTGGAGCGGTTTTCCTCCTGCCCCCAGTTTGATTAAACTAGAATCACATCATATTTTCGGCACTACATTGTAGTGAGACAAGTTTGTAGGTGTTGTGTCCGCAGCTTTGGCTGTCCTTTTAACCTCTTGCTGGTTAGCTAGCGTGAGCTATAAGCTAACAGCTAGCCTGGTTAATGAAGCTAGAGTTCCACGCACATGTAAACACAGCTCATCTCTACTGCTTTAACTGTTAAATCGGAAGGCAATACTGCGGTTGACAAGGTTTATTATGTGAAACAGCGGTTTGTTTAGTCTAAACAGCCTGCGTTAGGAGGCTAGCTTCATCCGTCTCCCTTCCCTTGTGGTTGGAAGGGACAGGGTTTCATCTTTTGGCAGCCATGCAGACTGAGGTGTTTGCGTTCTCAGGACAACCATGCAGAGATTAGTGGCTACATTGCAGCTCCAGTCACGGCTTTCATCACCGTCTTTCTCGTCTTTCCCCGGAATAACAGCCAAACAGTGCGAGGAGGATCTATTGGCTAGCACTGCAATAGAACGTATGTGCAATAGAAATAAGAACATAAGTTCTTATTTTAAACTTAATCTGGAATTCATTGCAAACAGTTTGCGTGGGATATGAATGATAAGATTTTGTTTTTCCAATAAGAGTTAGTAAAAACATCTCCAGTGTGATCAAATTTTCATGCCAAACATCTGCAGCTTGGCAGTCTATACAGCACTATGATGCCCAGACCTAATTCTTTTGAAAACCATACATCTTTCCACAGGTCTGAACTTCATCAGACGCCAACTAGGCACAGAGCTGGATGAGGCCAGCTATCTGATCAAGATGACTTCTTTAGATCCATGGGGTCAGGAAAGCCAGAAGCATTGGAGCTGGAGAGCTACCTTTCATGTCCAATTGCTGGAGGTGTGGATCTATTGCATAGCTTTCCTCACATCAAGAAGCTGTCAATCAAAATCAATACAGTTCTTCCTGCGTCTAGAGCTTGTGAAGGACTCTTTAGTCAGGCAGGACTCCTTGTTCACTGCTAAACAGTTACAGCTTCACAGCAAGAACCTTTAGAGCAAACTGCTGCTGAAGCTTAACCATCATTTTACTGAGTGAAGAAATGGCACATTTTTGCTAAATATACAGAAAAAGATGCACAACCACACAATTTATGGTAAAAGTGAGCTGCCTTGTATATACATATGTTGAAGTTGTGTCGTTCTAATGTTTTCTCTGAGGCTGCTGTACCATTTAGAGTAAAATGAAGTATACAGTATATCTTGTCACTGGAAATGGTTTGCACTGTTCATATATTTATTTATATTATTTACTGTATGTATTGGTTAAAAAAGCTTTGTTGTGAAAAACTTAATCTGGAAATTAGAATTGTTGTGCCTTAATTTTTTGATGTTTTTACATATGTTCTTTTTGGTCTATAAAGCTCTGAATGGTTTAGGACCAAAATACATCAGTGACCTCCTGACCCAGTATGAACCTTCCAGATCCCTCAGGTCACCTGGATCCGGTTTTTTATCAGTTCCCAGAGTCAGAACCAGACATGGAGAAGATGCATTCAGCTTTTATGCTCCTTATATCTGGAACAAACTCTCAAAACTATTGATTTTATCTACTGTTCCTTTCTTTTTCTTTTTTTTCATTTTAAATCATGCTTTTTATTTGTTTTTTTTAGTGTCTCTGTACAGCACTTTGAACCACCTTGTTGTTGAATTGTGCTATATAAATAAACTTGCCTTGCCTTTTTTCAAAATACTACAATTTGTATATTTATTTATTTGTCTAATAGCATTTATTTAAAAAAAAATAAAAATCAGACATTACAAATAATCACTCGCTACTTGAGTAGTTTTTTCACCAACTACTTTTTTACTCCTACTTGAGTAACTTTTTGGACGACTACTTTTCACTTTTACTTGAGTAAAAATATTTTAAAGTAATGCTACTCTTGAGTAATTTTTGGATACTTCGCTCCACCTGTTACCCTGTAGATAAAAGTCATCCACCAACAAACTAGACAGAAAAGAAATGATCCTAGGTAAAACTTGGAAAGACCACTTTTTTTTTTTCTTAAGTGAATTTTGGTCAATTTCGATCCACAGCACAGTGTTACATTGACCTAAAAATGGTAGTTCAGCTGTATTGTAAACACTTAAGTGTAAATGACCTTCCAATAGCTAAAAATAATGAGCAATCATTTAAACTTACAAACAGCAAGCATGTAAATGTCAGTGAGAGAACTGGCAGGTTAACAAGTTATTCCTGTGGTTATCATCGTATAATTTAAAGGATGAATTTAGAGGATGATCAATTTTCATGGAACCAAAAAGCATATGCTAGAGTAAAATGTTACAACAGCAGCAGCCGCTATTTCCCTGCACCACCTGCCCCTTTTGCTGTGAATGCAGATACAACCTTTAATTTACAGTAGATCTCATTAGAGGTTAGACTAGAATTTAAATGTATTCCTCTCTCCATCCTTCTCCCCACCAGTGCCATAATGTTACATGCTTTTCATATATTTGGTAGGATTTCATCTGGCTCCTGATTACATAAATGCATGCTTGTATAACAGTCTTGTATCTGCAAAGGCCGTGTGTATCAGAGCAATCAACAAGCTGACAGAGATGTTCTTGGAGTGAGAGGTGTTTCATCCCAGAGGAAATCATGAGAAACCTTAACAGCACTGAGCCGCTACCATGGAAACATTGATAGGCCAACAGATGCCATGACTAAGTATTAGCATACACTAACACTGAGTGGTCAACCATATTCTTATATGTGCGGCGCTTTAAATATTAGGGGTGCAACGATACACAAAATTCACGGTTCGGTTCGATACTTTGGTGTCACGGTTTGATATTTTTTCGATACAAAAAAAAAAAAAAAAAAAAAATGTTCATGCCTTTTTAATTTGTCATTTATTAAAATTATAAATATATATTTTAACTCAAAAGTACAGTTTTTAAATTTAATGTTGCTGAAACAACAAAGTTATAAAAAAAAAATAATAATAATAAAAAAAAATCTGATTGAGGAATCACTCATCTTTGGAAAAGAGAGTTTATTACAGAGAAATGGCTATTTCCAAAAATAAAAGCTATACTATACGCTTCTTATGGGCTATATTCCCAGCAGCATATTAAACATGTCAGGTCCCCATAAGGAGAATCATGTGCTAACGGCTGTCTAAATGACTCGGGTAAAGTTTGTAGCATGCGTGCTTGTTGTTTTTGTCTGCTTCCACTTGTCTTTGCACTAGGATGATGTCGGAGTAAATGTGCAGTCATATTCGTTGTGTTCCCACTAGTGCTGTCAGCGTTAATCTTGTTGAAATGACCTTAACGCCACAACACGGCAAATCTCCGTTAACGAGCTACCGCGGATCGCCCCATGTGTGGGGCTGGGCGGCCAACACGTTAACAAGCTAACTGCGCTAACACACTAGTTCCCACCAATGTAATTGAGCATTGCGTGGCACATCCGACATACTGTTTTACTTTAGTCCATGATGCGCTTACCTTCAGGGTCATACGTCACATGAAAACCAAAATAGTTCCAAACGCCAGATCTGAATGAGGGTGGGGGAGGTTCAATTTGCCATGTTGCAAGGGGAACTTAACTTCTGTCTCGCTAGCTTGCCCTGCGCTCAGTTAATCTGCGTTCAACTACTCCGCCTAGGCTGCATTGTCGAGTGCAGATCCACTGAGCACTCAACACAGACAGCATCGTCAGAAGGAAAGTTGATAAAATAAATTACAAATTTTGTATTGTTCGATACATATGCGTACCGAACCGAAAGCACCGTATCGAACGGTTCAATATCGATACGAGTATTGTTGCACCCCTAATAAATACGTAGAATGGGATGCCACAGTAGTTAAATGAAGTGAAGTGTCTAAAACACCATCCCTCACTCCTCACCTATTTTAACTGTGAGCTTGACTAGCAATCACTTTAAGGAAAGATGAGATGGGAGTTTAATTTAAAGAGCTACAATCTAATTAATTGACGTCAAGCGGTACACCCACAAGTACTGAAAGCAACTAGCTGGCTTTTGTACTCTACCTGTAACAGGTGATTAGCTGGAAGCCCGTGTGCATCTGTCCGTGATGCTGCTGGTGGAGCCCAAAGTATTTATATAAATAGAACACAAAGAAAGAATATTTACATAAATATAAACTCCTCCTACTCTATAAATAAATTCAACACCACAGATGCTCAGGATGATTATGCAAACCAGTATTTTCAGGTAGACAAACTTCCAGTCCCCACTAAAGTATACCTTTACTTTAACCCCTGTAGCTAATTTTAAAACTATTATATAGCATTTACACAGCTCAGCCCAAAAGAGACAAATGTAAAAATAAAAAAAAAATAAAAATCAGGGGGAAAAAAAAAATATATGTATCAGAGAAAAGGGAAAGAAAAAACAAATGTCAACCACTGAATCATACGTTGAACTGTTGCAACAAGTAGTTAATTGACAGGTCAATTAATCAACAGAAATGAGAAATACAGCTGTGATAATTTTGTGAGGCCGTTTCGTTATTAACGAATAGCTTTCAAACAAAGAAAACGTGTAAAGACTGGGCTTTTGGTAACGGTAGTCCACATATTTGCTTTTTTCCTATATTTGCAATAAATGGATAAGAAAATGACCTGGAGATGAACAGATACTGAAAACTACTCAAAGCCATAAAGGAATGCTAAAATAGTTTCGTAGGGTGGCTTATAATACAGTGGTCATGTTTCAGTATAAAAAGATTTGGTTGGATTTGTCAGTTTCTTTCTCAGGAAAAAAAAAAAAAAAAAAAAAAAAAAAAAAAAAAAAAAACACTTGACTGTGGGCCAAGGGTGAACAAAATTCATTATTTAAATACAGGTGTCAACAGCAAAACAATCTCTCAAAGTATTCAAAACCATGTTACACTTACTAACCCCATTACATAAGTGCACATATGACCAGATATTCACCTGCCATTTACCTATCGGCTAATACGGCCAGGATTACAGTCCCTGGGAAACACAGACAACTGCTACCACCATGGATACCTAGTTTTTCTTATTGTACTCCCTAATCTAGCAGAAGAACACATGCCAACATGTCTCATGCACATTCACTGGCACATTCACCCCAGTGGGTCCAACTCAGGGGTGCTGAGATAATGAAAGCCATTATGTCCCTGTTAACTCCAGTTTAATTTTTGTTTATTCGGTGACACTGATGAACTGAGAAAAAGAGGAGGAGAAAAAAAAAAAAAAAAAAAAAAAAAAAAACCAACTCCTTTCCCCTCCCCAGAACAAAAATAAGGGGAAAAAATTTAAAAAAATATATATAAAGTGCTATCAGCACTGGCCAAATTGTCCAAACACCGTCAATAGTCTAGCACATTTACAGGAATATATTGGACTACAACTCCTCTATATTAACAACATATCTTCTCCTTTTAAAGTTTCATCACTGCATGAATATGTTTCAAGCCAACAATGCATTTCAAATAGAAGTGGGCATTTAAACCTTATACTCTGCACAACAGTTAAAAATTTAAATCATTCATACTGGAGAGGAGGAAAAAAAAAACAAAAGTCAGTAAAGAAGTAAAGAACAACAGTTTTCTAAAGAAAAGAAAATCTGTCAGTCAATGGATTGCGTAGTAGCTCTGGAAAAGCTTGCCTGTGCTTGAGGGGCAGAGGGTACAATGTGTTATCTGCAGCGCCACAGACCTTCCTCCTTTGAAGTGTTGCTGAACCACCGACTGCGCCAGGGACAGTGAAGGTGGAAGGCAGGAGGCTGGAAGGGGGGGGGGTATAGAAACCAACAAAGTGAGGTACAGAAAACATCAGATGCACAAACAGTTTAACTTGTGATGTACTACATGCACCTCAGAGACTATTTACACTGTTATTTCTGAAGCAGAGCAAAGGAAATTCACATGATTATTTTTCCTCTCCTTTTTCAAGGTCCTGTTTGGGGCAGCCGTGTTTCCTTTGGCGAGTAATGAAGAAAGCATATGGTGGCCATGTGTTGAACGATTGGCTGCAAGGTTGGAGAGGGGAAGTACATGGGATGAGCTGGATGGCAAGGAAAGTGAATCGACTGACTGTTCTGCCTGTTCCCTCTGTTCACTGAAACTCTCTCTCAAGGATTATCCTCTCTAATAGACTTAAAGGCACTTTAACTGAGCTGCCAGCTGCCTGCGTCCCTGGTGGAAAGCAACCCAGGTCAAGTCTGAGGGAGGATATCCTACCATGACAATGCAACACATTCCTAGAGTGCCTCAAACTTGCATCAAAGTAAAATAAATGTAACCACTCGTACCAAATACTGAAAGTAAATTAAATATCTAGTAGAACAGAAAAACAGCCTTACTTCACATTCAACACAAACACATACAAGAGCTTGAACACTAACAGCTGCAACGACAGTGCCACTCACGACTATCATGAGATGTGAACCTTGGGCAATGTTACAATATGTATTCTTAAAATATGTGTAAAGAAGAAGAAAAAATTCGCACTGTTAAAGTATTACACAGCTACAGTAAGTGTGACCAGAGCTTAAGCAGCTACACACTCCACACCTACTTTTTTGATAAACAGTAAATAATTCATCCATGAGGAGGAAAATGTGGGCCAGAGAACTGTAATCTGCATAACTCTGAATTTCACTGCAGAGTTTTAAGGCAATTTCTGTGTCACACACTGCCATGGAAAAAGAAACAACTTTGATTAAATGTATTGAAATCACACACAAAATAACTTAAAACTGCAGATTGTTATGTTGTATTGGTGTCATGTAGAACCCACATCATATGGAAATGCCAACAATAAACACCACATTTATGGCGAAACTAAGATTTACTGTTCTCAGCCAATGTGGGAAACTGCAAGATGTGAGGTCTGTGCCAAGTGAAGACAGCAGCAAAAGACAAGCGCAGGATTCTGCAATAAACTCAGCTCTTTTGTTAGGAAAAAGAAAATGAATAATTAGGTCAAGGCTTCTCTGTTGTGGTCCACAGGGAATAGAGACCTGTTGATTTTCTTTCATGACATCTAATCATGGACTAATTTAGACACAACCTGCATTCCTTTGTCGAGTTTATTCATTCTGACCTCTTTTCGGGCTGATGAAATGCCAGCTTATTATGAAACAGTAGCTATTCAACAGTTGTAGGCCTACGGCAATATGAGGATGCTCAATGTCTGAAACATTTCATTTTTGTCTAGAACGTCAAAACAATTGTAATAAAAAGGTCAGTATATCTACCTTTTAACTAATAGGTCATTAACCTACAGGGAATCCTGCCAAACTGTATGACTGTTACACAAACAAATTACTCAGTATGACCAATTAATCTTTAAAATACTGTATTATATATTTAAAAACAAAAACCCAGCTGTGATGCTCAGGATATTATCCTATTTCAATAATGTGTAAAATGCTCATTTTGCTGAGGGATAGATGCTCAATTAATTAACCAATAGCTCTAACCAATGAACTTCAGTCTCTGAGCAGGAAGATAAAATATTCTTTTCACGCTACATTTTATAAATATTAGCAGAGAGGCACTAATCACAGAAGTTTAACCAGATTTCTGAACCCGTTCCAAAGTGAAGTGCTGTGAAACTAGTTCAAACAAATCCAGGACTTTGCACAAACTACTCCCTCCCAAATTTTAATTGTAAAGTTCTCTAAATTTTATTTTTCAGTTACTACAGCAGGACATGATTGAGAGCACTCTAGTTCATGTAAGTCAAGTAGAGACTTGCAGTAACACAATGTGAACAAGGAACAGACACAACTACAAACTATGTGAGCAGAAGTGCCTGACTTCATGACTTCAACACAGGCTTGGTGATGTGGCACAGAGGTCTGGCCAGGTCCTCTTGGACCATGAGACATCGGGAGACCTCTGACCAGGCATGTAAGGGAAGCCTCCATTCACAAAGGCAGACGTTTCCATGCCAACAGCAGAGAGGCCTTTCAAACAGGTTTTGTGCTGCACCTCTGCTGCAGTCTCAGAGAAGGACCGGTGGGCATTTGAGAGGAAATGGGTTGTGGGAGGCAGTGAAGAGATGCAATTGTGTTAAGGTGAGATGGAAAAGGACTGAACAAAATGACCCACAGCCTGAAGGCATTTTGTGATGGGAAATTACAAAAGAAAGGCTAGACGGCTCAAATCACTTTTGTCCCTTTTAAACGTATGAAGACACAGGAACATCGGTGGCTTTATCAATCTGTCAAAGTGACGGCATTCTGTCAGTCCGACAGCAGACCCACAATATTGGCAGAACAAGCTGCAGTACCCAAATCAATGTGTGGTATGAGTGAAATTTGACAATACAAGTGCTGTATGATCCATTACAGGGTTTAGGCTGTATATTCCAGCCCCAGCAGCCTGCCTAACTTTAGTTGACTCCCATAACAGGCTCAAGCATAGTGGGAGGTTTAGACACAATAGAAACAAAAAGGTTCAACAGCCAAGTAAGCTAATGTTTATTATTAGCATGCTGCCATGAATATTTTCCCCATATTTTTCAAATGAAAAACAAATATTTAAAAAAAAATAAATAAATAACTATACACAACACTAAAACCATTTTATCTGGTCAAATGACAGCCATCCACGTATGTCTACTAATTAGCATCTTTCCCCATTTCCCCAGTGTTGCCAGGGTTAATATATCCTAGAGTTCTTATAATATCATATTACCCTAACAGAGCACTTCACTCTCATACTTCAGGCTTACTTGTGGTTTCTAAAAGTAGAATGGGTGGCAGAGCCTTCAGGCCCTTCACCTCAGGAAACAGCTCCCAGTTTGGATTTATACCCTCTTTAATTTCAAAACTTTCCTCTTTGATAAAGACTATAGTTGATGCTCATTTAGGTGACCCTGAACTATCCCTTAATTATGCTGCTACAGACTGCAGGATTTCATGTGACGCACTAAGCACTACTATTCCACTCACCTCTTTTCATTCATCATACATTTATATCCTGAGAACTGAGGAAAAGAGATTCTTCCGATTTAACTTTTTGATTTCCTTCCACTTTGGAGCTAAAAGAGGCCACCCAAACGCATGAGATATCAATGGAAAGGATGTTCTCTATTTACCACAACAAGACTTATTAGGGTAGTTCAAATAAGTCAAAATATATAAACCAAAAAACATCCAAAAATGTCCATTGCACAGGTCACAAATGAAAAGGCTGGTTCTCAGGAGGATATACCATTGCAGCATGTCATTATATTTGTATCTTGTCTCTCCCTTAGTCTAGTCTCCTGTTCATCTACCCCTCCATGAGCCTGGTTCTTCTGGAGATTTCTTCCTTTTAAAAAGGGAGCTTTTCCTTCCCACTATCATAAAGTCCTTGCTCACAGGGGATTGATTGTTTGATTGTAGGGTCTTTACCTTTTAGTATAAAAAAATAAAAAAATAAAAAAAAATCATGAGGCATCTGTTGATGTGATTTGGTCCTATATAAATGAGCTGAACTGAAAAAGTTTCCTGGCAGAAACTGCATTGTAGCAGACTTTTCATACCATGGAGGCTCTATGTTTCGCTAGTAACTCTGATTATGAAAACTACTTCTATGTGTAGTGAGGCATTATAGATCCACATTTAGTAAAAGTTACTTATTGAAAGTTCAGGTCTTCAATAGGGACTTATAAACTGTGACTATGTGGCGTCTTGTGTGCCTGAAGTGACGTACACATGCCACGTCAATGAAAAAAAATATATATATATTATTGATGTGGAAATAATTTTTAAGATTATAACAAATCTGCAAAGTTACAACTGTTACAATTATGTAAATCTGAGCGACTCTCACTTTCAAAAAGCTCGTGAAGAGATACTGCTGTAAATTCTCACCTGTGCACAAGCATACACGTGCACTTTGTTCCAGGGTGCTGGCAAAGTCTGATCTGGCTGCCTCTAACACTTTTTTCCTTTTCACATGCACTTTCATCAAAACGTTTAAGGGGGTATAGTGCATGTGTGAAAAGTGCTCATTTGTGTTTATGTAAAACTTGCTCCTCTAGTTTCAGCTCCAGCACGTAACCAGTACATAGATATTTAGTACGTAGCCATCAATGGGGTGTGATAGCAGCTCACTGTTCGAGTTGTGCCTGATCAACACTTCAAAGAAGAAATAAAGTATTCCTTCTCAGAGGACAAAGACAAAGAGATGTTATTTGTACTTTCATATCTTTGGCTGTTGACAATACGCTCTGCTGCAGTATAATTTTGGACCCTAATATATCCACTCTTGACTTTTGTCCCAGACTGCCACTTTCTTCTGTCCCTGCACTGTGTCACCTAGTGTTCAAAACACAGCCCACATCAAAGCAAAATGCCTGGGAGATTTCTCCCCATGTTCATTACCCAGCTCAGAGCTACATGGCACAGCACTGAATTATTAACATACTCCTTGCGCCTCACAGATACTGAGCAAACGGGCCGTTTACAAGCACAGAATAAACCCATACTTTGCTCTTAAGGCTCCAGTAAATCCTCAGAGTAACTCAAACTGATAAAGCAAGCATTTAGAAGAGAGCATTTTTAAAAGGCACAAAACAGAGGATGGTATCACACTGCTAACGACAAAGTTACAGATGATGGAGGTATGCAATAAGCTGAGAAAGAATTCAAATATTATAAATATTACATTCTTCATGAGTATAGGAGGAAAAGAAAATGTGCGTCTGATAGCGTAAGATAAGATAGCTAGGGAAGGCCTGAAGCTGTGAATTAGATAGGTTTCATAGATATCATGCGGGGATGTCGTGGCATTGACATCATGGTCATATTACTATAATGATCGTATCATATATACACACATACATATACATCAAACCAGGTAACTTTCACTTGTGTAAGCAAATTCTTAATAAAACCCTTTGTCGTCATTGTCCCCACCCCACCCCTATACTCCACCTGTGGGAGTCACCCACTGTTTAAGAACCACTCCTCTAATGTGTCGATGTGACTAACTGCAGCTGCATCAGGAAAGGCCTAGCCCAGGCAGCAGACACATATACAGAATTCTTCATATCAGGCCACAGAATTAAAATCACCAGAAATAACTCAATAACAGCTATTTTACTTTTCTGGTTTCATGTCTACTCACAACTCCCAGTAACGCCCCCAACAACAATGCTAATTTTAAAACAAGGTAAGCCATCATTACAAAGAATTGCAGGTTCTCAAGCTGAGGAGAGGCAGCAGTGGAGATAAAGGCTCTAATGTGTGTTGTAATGTCTGACCCTAATAACAATAATTGTGCCCTTTTTTCTTTATGTTGCTGTACTTTGTTGCCACAAAGGACCACTTGATGACTTTAAGTTACTCTTCAAGAGATTTCCTTGAGACTGGAGATCCTCTTGGAACTCCCCACGGAAAAGCCCCTTTAATGTCCTTCCCATGCTTATGAAGACAGCTTCATTTCCCTCCTCATTTCCCAGTTTACATACACAGCTGAATAGGTCTTTAAGTATGCAAACTACACAGCACCTCGCTATGCATTTGCTGCTGTCACCCCTTTCCCGTTTTCCTCTGTGGATTGCACCATTTAAACCTAATGTCTTTCAACCATCTGTCCCCTCTGCTCCAAAGCTGTCCATCTGTAGAAATCCCATTACCCTCTCAATTTGGTATATTAGACAACTCAAAGATTCAAGCAACACTTCCCACTTTTAAGCTTTCCTCCAAACATAAACAGTGGCTTGAACATCCGTTTACCACTTGAAAACATAACCCCCACAGAGTAACTGACTTGTACTATCTCTCTCCATATGTAAGGAGTCTTAAAACTAGACAAGCAACCCTGAGTAGTAGCTTTGTTAGGAATAGCCAGCATATGGACAGCAGACAGATTCACTCACTGGTTACAAAATATGCATGTGTTTTCCTCAGTTAGATTTCAGACTGAGTGTGGATTTACTAAGGTCAGTCTCCCCATATGCAACCTAAACAATGTCCACTATCTTCATGCTTTGCCAACACAAGTTTCAAAGACAGGAAATCTCACTGTCCATGAGAACAGTATTAGGAAAGCCCTGATGTCAGTAACACAGCAACAGTAAGGAGTGTGGGAATGTGAAGCTTTACGCAAACAACGTCCAGGATACCCTGTCATAATCTTTAAGGGCTTGCAGCAATCCCCAAACTAAACTTCCAAGTAATTTTGTGTACCAGTTTCATTTTACTGCAGTATGAGAGGCTTTACCTTGTTTCTCTCATTTACCCTGTACTCATACCAGGTTACAGATTTCTAGTTTTAAAGAAGCTAAACTTTTGTCTCGCCCCCCTCTCTCTTCAACAACCTTGAATCTTGTTTAAAGCTAGAAGCTCTGCCGCTGGTGGTGGCAGAAAAGTTGCTAGTCCTGACCAGGGCAGTAGCAGCTCTCTGACACACACCGACAACCAAATCTGAGAGGGGGGGGGGGGAGAAGAGAGAGAGATGCACAGAGGGGGGAAACAAAGTTGGCAGTGAAGGCAGGTGGGAAGATTGCTTGCATCTCTCCCTCTCCCCAAACACAAGAAAAACAGGAATCAAAACAAAGATAAAGAATTTGACCTTTGGACTAGGGCTGCCACGATTTGTCGACTAGTCACGATTACGTCGACTATCAAAATCGTCGACGACTAATTTAATAGTCGATGCGTCATTTGAAGCTTTGTAAGATCCCAACAGACGCAGGAATAAGTAGTAGGATTTAACAGTGTAATAACGGACTGAAACAGAAGATGGCAGCACTGCATGTACAAGGATGCCAGCTGCCGTTAAACCCCGAAGAAGAAGAAGCTGTGTCCCAGAATTCATAGCGCGGCCCATCGCGGCCCCCCAAGAGCACCTGCTCAGTTTCCAACAATGGCGGCAGCTAGTTAGTTTTAATATTACTCTTACTATTCTTTCTGGGTCACAAAATAAACGTTTAACATATTTTCAGGCGAGAATGTAGCTGTGTAAACCTCAAATATCTGCTCAGTTTATCAGGACACCACATACTTTCAAAAGCACTCCGACGTTTTCGGAGACGTCTGTTACCCACCAGCTCGATAGCTAGCTGGGGATGAAGGCACACTAAGAACCGGTGAGAACACCGGACTCCCGGCAAATCGTTTTCAAACCCACCGCCGTCTTTCGCTACTCAGGTTAAACATGATATATAAGTCACTTAGATAACTTAAAAATGTTATTGTTTGGCTTTTTTCAGTATTTTATTTGTTCCTGAGTAAATCGGTTTGGCTGAGATTAAAGTTATAGTTTTTACACAGCTGAATAAATGTCAAGCAGACAACTGATTATCAGAAGTGTGAGATGCTCGAGAATATACTCCGGTGTCCTGTTATATTTTAGATAGCAAGGAGCAAACGAGACCGAGTTTATTAAACTTCACCGAAACAATCTGCAAATTTCATTTAAATTCAATAAACTATCATCTTATCTTTATTTTTAGTTAGCACATACCTTAAACACTTAAAGCTGTAAGCTAATGATAGTTATATAAGAGCAGATGCATGCTGGTGCAATAAGCTATACGTTTTACATCCAATGGATGCATGATCTGATTAGTCGACTAATCGCAAAAATAATCGGTGACTAGTCGACTATCAAAATAATCGTTTGTGGCAGCCCTACTTTGGACACAATAATGGAATAACTAAAATCCTATCCTATCAATACTAATCCATATTTTTGTGTAAAAGTAAATTGAAAATATGCAGTTCTTGTCTTAAACACTTTCAGCCTATCCTTGAATGTGAATTCTCTGATCTTCATCAGATTACACTGCCCTGCTGGAGGAGAGAGGAGAAAACAGAGTACCCCCCCCCCAAAAAAAAAAAACAAAAAAAAACCCAGCATACATTTAACTGAAGGGTTTAATAATGTTAATAATGTTCTTGTTGCAACCATTTTCAAAGGGGGTACATAATGGGCTGGCTCTGAAAAACAAACCCCAGAGAGCAGCTTAGTTTGTACATATTAAAACAGCCTCTTCCAACACAGTTTCAGAAGTGCTGCCAAACAACAACCTGTTCAACGCAGTAAAAGACCAAATTAAAACGGTCTTCTCAAAACAACTACATCTGCCATTTCTATTCATCTGCTCCGCCGCCTGGCTTTTTACAGACGGCAGAGAGACGCGCTGCAGAAAAAGCCATAAAAATCTGAAATAATCTTGGAAAAATCTGAACATTCATCACATGAGAATGCAGAGCATCACACACTGGTATGATCAGGCACACAGCATCGAGTAAAGTGGTTGTACATGTCATAGGTGTTGAAAATAATTTTAAACTGCAGTGACTGCTCACCTGACAGAAATGATCACGTTAGCGTTTTATTGCAATTAACTTTTTGCAGTGCACAATAACAAACTGCAATTTATCACCTTTTTCAAACTGCTAATTATGTTAAACTTAGGCAATATCTGTTTTATCAAAACATAGTTATCCCACTTCATTTTTTTTTTTTGCTGCAAAAATCAACCCTGTCACTAAAACCTGCTATAAATGTTGCCATAAGACGGAGTCAGTCTGAGACTGAATAGGGGCTGTTGAAAAACCACATATCTGTTGCTGTCTACATAGACAGAAATCCAACTATCACATCTGCATTCTGCAACTGTTCTACAGGAATAAAGCCAGAATACAACCAGCTGGCAGCCAGTCAAATCAAGTCTCTTCAAGTTGTGCTCATTGACAAAGACTCAGATTAAAGGCAACGTGCTTGCAATCTGTCTGCATTTATAAGTCAGATAGTAATTATTTGCAAACCTTCAACATCTCTCAGAGTGAGTACAGTCAGTCCAAGTCAGACTGCAACTGTTTGCTGACCTGTGCAATCCCCTTACGATCAAAAGTGGCTTTGAATGTGCAAACCCTGAAGGCGTGGGCAACCATTTAGTTACCACAAATTGCCATCACTTGCAGAATGTGAAAAATTCAATACAGTCGCCAGACCCACCACTTCTTCTGGTAAATGTAAGGAGGTTGCCGTCCTGTCCTATTCCTACTAGTGTGACTGAGCTTGCTCGGAATTAGGAAATAACTTTGTCAAGCTAAATGCATCTAGTGTTGGATGGTTTATTAAATGTAAATTTGTTCTGATAACCTTATTTCAGGATGCTGGTGCAGGAGATTCCCAGATTATTTTAATTTATTTAATAAAATATCGATATTTGGTGTTCTTGTATTGATACTATATCGGCACAAAAAAATATCGCTATACTATGCTGCATTGAGCCCCCCCCCCTACTATTTAGGGAGATCTATTAACTGTCAGTCATTTTACAAACTCAAGTGTTAAACATTGGTTGGCTTCATCTTCTAAATATGAGGATTTGCTGGGTTTGGGGTTGGATTTTTTCCCCCCTCTTCAGGATTATGCAACAGTAAATGACCTTATCTTTGTGTTTTGGACAGTTGATCGGACAACAGGACACAGCAAGAGCAATTCTCAGAAACAGATTGGCTAATCAAGAAAATAACATCCAGATTTGTTCATAATGACAATACAGGCTATTTGCAGTCTGATCATAATTAGTAATACTATGGGTTCAGAAAGCCTTCGTCCTCTATACAATAAATGTTTGCAGGCACTTAAAGGAAACTTCAATATGACACCAAGTTAAGCCAGTACTAACAAATGAGACCCATTTTATCCTTCCATTTCTAATGATTAATCAACACCAGTGCTGAGAAAAAGAACATCATCAATTTTTGATCAAACAGAGGCAGATTTCCAGCTGCTGGCTGATCGGACCGTTTCATCTGTTATGTGCAACCCAAAGCACATTTTTAACCAGCAATCAATACAACAGCACTGAAATAAATGCTCCCTTTATGAAGCTTCTGGTGCTCAGCTTTTGTTGACACTCTTCCAGAGAAATGTTGTATCTACTTTTTTTTTTTTTTTAAAGAAAGCTGTAAATTATGTAATTTGGCAACTGAATGATATCCTATCAGCAGTGTGTCCACACTTCTACAGTCAAACTCAATATGGCAAAAGATATGCAACAGTGCTGCTGCACTTTTGTAATCAATGTGGTGCTTTATACTGCACAGATTACACAAGTATGTGTGTGCAAAGCATCACTCTTAGAATAGCAGCGTAACAAATATAGAAGGGAAGTGACAGAAGATTCATTCAAATGGACTGGCTGACATCTGTGCATCTTAACCAAAGTTGGTCATCTGACCTGACCTCACGACTCCCTCCCAAACTGAAATTAACATGAGCTGCACAATTTGATCCAAACTGACAAAACAGCACAAGAGAAAGATGCAGCATGGTTAAATAAGAGAGAATTGAATCTGAAACCGTTTAATGGTGCGCTTCAGTACTGCACTTCTGTTGTTTAAGAGAAATATGTAATGAATGCACACCCATTTGGGTTTGGCTATCGTTGCATATGAGGGGTTGTGGTCAAGTTTGAGTTTAAACTTGATGCACTCCAGTTTTACACAGCGGAGTAGAAATCTGGGTTCATGTTTGACTCGAGTTACATTGCATTTAATCAACTATACAAAACAAAAAAACTATGGTAAAAACAATGTAATTAAGGCTTACACGATGAAACACAAGCTAAGGTCTCACAAGCATAATGAAGAACTGAAAATAATACGTATTGTTGGGCTGGTTTGTACTCTGCTGTTGCGACTGTTAGAACTGAAACAATTGGATGTCAGGGACACAAAGACAAGCCTGTCCACCACAGGAGAGTAAACATTAAGGCACCAGTAAAAAGAAATGTCCATACAGTTTTAGATCAACAACTTTCTAAAAATGTCTGGACAAAAGAGGAACATAATATTCATAAAGGCTTGCAAGACTGTTGCATTAGGCTGCATTTACAGCATGTTAGGCGACTAACTGAATAAGGGATGTGGACTGTGCATCAAGCTGTCAGCTCAGTGTTGGTTTAACTAAAGCTGCCTCCTGTGACAAAACAATTTCAAGTCCTGTGATTTGCAAGAAATCAGAGCACAGCCACAATAACCTTAAAAGTCTTAAATCTCTCAGTTGTCAACATCCCATGAATTCAGTCCTCTGTTCCCCAAGATAAAGTCTGGATTTGGATAACTTTATAAAATTAACAGAAGTGACCTTTGCAGTGGCGCTATAAACATTTTTTTTTAAACAGAAACCCTTGAACAGATGAAGAAATAGAAGCTGCCATACTAAACAGCATTTTTCTACTACACTTCGTGCTTTTGTGCTCCTTTCCTTTCTCCTTTATATGTGAATAGTGAGGCAAAGTTGCCTCTGGTGTGTTTAAGCTGCCTGGCAGCTGCCCAGGAGGAGTGGAGTCTGTGCAGCTATGTGTTTCATGGCATGTCTCAAACTGTTCATACAGGTTTGCAATCTATAATTTGACCATCCTGACGTCCATACTTTAGATTCATCGTTTGCTCTGCACACAGACATCATCATGCTCTTCCTGTGGCTTCTTCCCAGTACATTGCTTTCTTTAGGACGTTTCCTTTTTCTGATCGAGGGTTTAAGAACAGAAAGTTGTATGCTGTACATTACCTCAAAACTTCGAGGCAAATCAGTGACTTTTTAAAGATGTAGACTGACTGAGTTAAAGTCAAGTTAAAGACCCACGGTTATCGGGTTAATGCGTGCACGGGCATTAAAGTCCTCGCACTCTGCAGCTGTTGACTCAGTTTGTTTAAAAAGCCCAGCGCTGGCCGGAGAGGCAGCCGAAGTAGGCAACAAACTTCGTCCCGTGCAGCACATTCAGCTAAATCTGCTAACTTAAACTTCAACGCTGAGCGCTACCAAGCTCCACATCAACACAAGCTGGCTAACGTTAGCACTGCTAATAGCTAGCGACTGCGTTAGCAGGCTAATGCTAGGCCCTTTTCCCCACCGGTCCACCGCTGCAATATCCCCGAGCTGCGGTGCTGTACTTTGTAATTCGCATTGTTTTTATTTACCTGGGAAATGTGGCGATGGACACAAGTAGCAGGACTTTCCAGCGCTTCCTCCCGGTCGGGTATCCACAGCGAGGTATCCTTTGAGGCTTGAAGAAGCTAACGCTTGGAGGTAAACGCTCCTTCTTGGGTCTCCCAGCAGCAGCAGCAGCAGTCACTGCACCTGACCAACCGAGGCTAGCACGCTAGCACGACCTGCTAACTAGCCTCCACAAGCCAAGTTCGTATACTGTTAACTGGCTAGTCAAACACTGCTAACGCTAGCTGCTCTGCCAAACTGACCAGTGCACTGCTCGACCCGCTGACTCTGTGCTCTTACACGGTGATTTACGATCATTACAAGAGGCAGAAGAAACCCACGGAGCCCATACAGCGCGTCAGTAGTAAAAGACTTGCCGTCCGCAAGCTCCTCAACAGGGGCCAGGTCTGCTCCTCTCCTGGCTCTCCACCGACTGGAGAGAAGGGCTGTCGCAACTTGATGATGGCACGTTTTTGTTTGCTCCTGTGCGCGCTTACGTGAGATATACGTCCATGTGAAAAATAAATAAAGTAGGTTAATTTTTATAAATGCAACCAATGGCGGATCAAGTCTTACGAATTGATTCGTGTTAAATGTTAAAATTCCACTTTTTTTTTTTTGAAAATCACAAAAATAACTGACAAATTTATGGAAACAATTATAGAGACATTTATTTATGGAGACAAATGAGTTTGTTTTTTGTTTTTTAAAGTAGAAATTAAAGATAGTAGTTGATTGGGATTTTATTTCGAAATATTCCAAACATATGCCCCTGGAGTTTATTTCTCCCTCTCTGCAGTACTTTTAGTATTACGTTATTATTTTTATTTTGACAAGGCTTCAAAGAAGGGTTTGTGAAAGCATTTATATTATGGCCTTAAACCCGATTTTAGCAACTTTAGAGCCAATGCAACATGCATAGGTCCGGAGAAAACATAGATACACATGTGACGTGCGTGATGTGCCTACCTTCCTGGGGTGGGGGGTGTCCTGTAAGGCTCAAGCAGTAGTTCTTCCTTTTATGACCTTTTCCTGTGCCTAACGGAGCTGGGCCCCTGGTGAATGTGAGACACTCTAGATAACCCATCAGATTAACTTCACCTCGTTTTTCTTTTCTTTGTCTTGTCATCTTGTCCTTATTATTTGTACATTCGATAATCTTTAATCCTACAACTGTTTACAACTTGCATAGTTCCCATTTCTGTATAGCTGTATATCTCAGATTCTGTAAAGTTATTTATTTCATATTCTGTATAGTTTTTCATATTTATATCCTGTTCATAGCCTGTACATAGTTTGTACTCACTACAGCCTGTACATACTTATAGTTATAGAATATTCACAACATACTTCATACCGTGTACATTATAACATACCATAATAGACCCATTTCTGTAATATACTCAAATATCTATATTATTGCTAATATATATTGTAATATATCTATATCACTAAAGCACTTCTGGATGGATGCAAACTGCATTTCGTTGCCCTGTACCTGTGCATGTGCAATGACAATAAAGTTGAATTCTATTCTATTCTATTCTATTTATATGACAATTAATATTAGAATTATCATTTTTGTTGTTAATGGTCGTGATGACCATTCCCAGGTCTAAGCCTATGGCTACAATATAGAAACGTATTTGCCCCATTCCTGATTACTTGTTTTTTTTATATTTGTCACGTTTCAGATCATCAAAAAAAATTTAATATTAGACAGAGATAACCAGAGTAAATACAAAATGCAGTTTTTAAACGATGATTTCATTTATTAAGGGAAAGGGCTATCCAAAGCAACCTGGAGCTGTGTGGAAAAAGTAATTGTCCTCTTCTTGTTAAATCATGAATGAACTGTGATTCACCATTTATTTATTTGAAAAGTTGATTTCAGTTTCAGTAGCCACACTCAGGTGTGATTACTGCCAGACCTGTTAAATTAAGAAGTCACTTAAATAGCACTTCGCTATCTCACTGCTGGCTTACTTGTTGTTCCTAGAGTATTTAAAAGTAGAATGGGAAGGAGAGCCTTCAGTTTTCAGACCCCTCTTCTGTGGAACCAGCTTCCGTTTTGGATTTGGGAGACAGACACTATCTCTGCTTTTAAGATTAGGCTTAAAACTTTCCTTTTTGCTAGGTGACCCTGAATGCTCCCTTAGTTATGCTGCAATAGATGTAGGCTGCCGGGGGATTTCCATGATGCATTAAGTTTTTCCTTTCCAGTCACCTTTCTCACTCACTATGTGTTAATAGACCTCTCTGCATTGAATCATATCTGTTATTAATCTCTGTCTCTCTTCCACAGCATGTCTTTTATCCAGTTTTCCTTCTCTCACCCCAACCAGTCGTAGCAGATGGCCGCTCCTCCCTGAGCCTGGTTCTGCCGGAGGTTTCTTCCTGTTAAAAGGGAGTTTTTCCTTCCCACTGTCGCCAAAGTGCTTGCTCATAGAGGGTCATATGATTGTTGGGTTTTCTCTGAATATATTATTGTACAATCTACTGTACAATATAAAGCGCCTTGAGGCGATTGTTGTTGTGATTTGGCACTATATAAATAAAATTTAATTGAATTGAAATCAAGCCTGTTAGACAAAATGAAGCAGGCTAAAAAACCTCAAAAAGCAACACATCATACCACAATCTAAAGAAACTCAAGAACAGCTAAGAAACAAAATCATTGATATCTGTCCATCTGGAAATGGGAACAAAGTTGTTTATAAGGCTTTGGGATTCCAGTGAAACACAGTGAGCCATCACCACAAACGTAGAAAACTTGGAACAGTGGTGAACCTTCCTAGGAGTGACCAGCCTACCAAAATAACTCCAAAACATGTTGATGACTCATCCAGGAGGTCACAGAAGAACCCAGAACAACATTTAAAGGACTGCATGCCTCACTTGTCTCAGTTAGGGTTAGAGGTCATGAAAAATAGCCTCCATGGGTCAAGGAGAAAACCAGTGCTGACTAAATGCATCTTGATGATCCCCAAGACTTCTGGGAAAATATTCTGTGGACTAATGAGACAAAAGTTTATTTTTGGAAGGTGAGTCCCATTACATCTGCATAAAGCTCAGCACAGTATTTCATAAAAAAAAAAAAAAAAACACCATAAGAACAGTAAAACATGGTGGTGGTAGTGCAATGGTCTAGGGATGCTTTGCTGCTTTAGGACCTGAAAGACTTGCTATAATTGATTGAATCATTCTGCTCTCTACCAGAAACTCCTGAAGGAAAGTGTCTGGCCATCAGTTCATGCCCCCTCAAGAGGACAATGATCAGAAACACAACAATCCGGTCGTTAAGTCTGACGTCACTAGCTGTGTCTGGGCCTAAACTCCGCTGCAGGTCCATATATCAAACGATCACTATGGCATTACTGAGAGTTGAAAAACTGTCTAAAGTCTTTCATCTTTAATACCAGGTGTAACAATTGAGTTTAACATCCAGGCATCCATGAAAACGGAATTTATGACATTTAACGGAGTTAGAAGTTAGCAGGAAGTTAGCTCACTAGCTTCTATCTAAATACAATATAGCATGTCCTGACTGCGGGGTTTTGGAAACTAATTAAAACGTACAGCTCTGTTATCACTTCCAACATAAATGAAGACAGAAAACTAAACAGCAGTGACGTTTGTAGGGTTACTGAAGTTGGGCTTGCTGGTATATAATGATGTGCTACGTGACCGCTAGCGACACAGCTATGTTAGCATGATATAAACAAGCTAACTTTTTTTCCACTCGATTAAAGTTAACATGAGTGGTCAGGAACAAATGTAATCGCATGGCAGGATGCTGTTAAAAGACCAAACTTCAGCCAGGAGAACAACTGAGATAATCCATCCACAATACGAGGTTAGTCATTCATATACTGCTGCATGGGCTGGGCTGTAGTTACATCCTAAGGTTTTAAAAACTGAGCTTAAATAAATGATTAGCGGTAATAAAAGCCGAGGGAGATCAACAGTGATCACTGACTGTTTTAGAAGCTTTTTTAGGAGCTTTTTGAGGTTAAATAGAAGAAAATACACAACATTAACAATGTTAACAACACAAAAGCCATATTAAACGCAGACTACTTTAGGCCCGGAAGTAGGATTCGTCATGTCATCACTTAATGACCGGATAAACCCACCTCTGAATGGCTAAAAAAAAAAGGGGGTTGCGAGTGACCTAGTAAAAGTTGGTACCTTAAAAAGTCTATGTTGGAAAACCCCTCAATGTGGTGAAAATACTTGATGTGAATGACTCATTAGCAGTTATCACAAACATTTGATTGCAGCTCTTATTTTTTTCACACAGGTCAAGGAAGGTTTAGGTAATTCTTTCACTTAATAAATTAATTCATCATTCTTTTTTATATGAATAAATGAATGATTTAATTAGGTCTCCCTCTGCTCTGTTTCCTCCTCATTCACTGTAGCTGGAGTGCTGTGATCTGGTTCAATCTGGGTGACCTTTGGGAGGGGGCTGCAGGAGTGGGGGCTCCAGATCACTGCTCCCATCCTTTGAACCTCTGAGTTACACAAGACATCAAAGTTACTTAACTGCTTATAAACAGGCTCCCTCCTCTGGGTCTGGGGGCTGTTTTGAAGGAGCTCACACCCCCAGTTGGCTGCCTCTAATTAAATCCAGGGGCGACTCAGAGCTGTACACTGATCTAAACATGAGAATGATCCAAATCATAGTAACCAGTAAAACAGAGGAAAAGTTCTGCTTACTAACCACAGAAGAACATCACTGCTGATCAGTAAAACCTCTAGGTTTGGTTTTGTATAAGTTTTTTCAGTTTTATGATGTATAAAAGTCATGTACAAAGCATCTTACCCTCATACAACACTTACTTGCGATCAAAGCATTTGTTTATCATTATATGAAGAATTTTTACAGTACAAAAGTCTTGATCGACCCCTTGTTTCTTCCAAAGAGCCAGACTTTCTTGTAGTTGTTTTTTTGTTTTTGTTTAATTTTTTTGTTAAGCTCTAACAATGACCTAAGACTCACTCAAGGATAAAAAGGGCACCTAAACCAAGAGATGAGCAAGTGTTGTGTCTACACATAATAGACAACTTAGCAAAGATCTAATTTTAAAGTGTATCTTTAGGCAATTTACATGTATTACATTGTACATTGTATCTTTACAATTAACATGCTGCCGGTCACAAATAAATAAAAGTTGAGGAAACAGGACAAGAGGAGGACAAAAGGACCAGTGGAAAGCCTAAAAAACAATCCACCGCAGATGAACAGTATTTGGAAGTCATCTCCTTATGAAATAGGAAAAAAATCTAGCAAAGACCTGACGCAGCTGATCTACTGTTCACTGAAGCTTCATCACAAATGGTCTCAGTGGAAGCGTGGCTTTCAATAAGTGATTCTTAAGAAAAGGAAACAGGGAGAAAAGGCTGTGTTATGCCAAATTACACAAGAACTGGACTGAAAGTCAGTGGCAACAGGTCTGATCATTGTCAGTGAATGGGTGTCTACAACCATCTGTAAAACACGATGGAGACTCTGTCATGGTTTGGGGCTGCATTTCGTAGAAAAGTACAGTCCGATTTTGATCCGCTATGTAATACCATCTAGTAAGAATGTAAAATCTGTAAAATCAGACCTGGATAGAAAAACAAACAACTGAACACCATCAGTCATGGATCAGCCTCCTCAGAGCCCGGAGCTCAACATTATTGAAGCAGTCTGTGATCATCTTGACAGACAACAGAATAAAAGGCAGCAAACATCCAAAGAACAGCTTTAAAAACCCAAATAGATAGATAGATAGATAGATAGATAGATAGATAGATAGATAGATAGATAGATAGATAGATAGACAGACAGACACCTTTTATGAAAAGAGGCAAAACCAATGCTTAGGTGAAGATCAGCAACAATAATACATGTAATAATATTTTTATATATACTAATAAAACATTTTTGTATTCATGACTGGAAACTGAAAATATATATTTTCTAATCATTAAAGTTTGAGTAATAACACAGGAAGTGAGAGGCTATAAATGGAAATTTACACAGCACGTCAGAAATCATGTAGGCTGCCCTAATTCTTCCCAGAATATTGAGCCGCATTTATTCAAAGGCAAAAAAAAAAAAAGAGAGTTATTGTGGATTAGTGTGAGGCTGCTCCTGCTCAAGTTAGCCATGTGGTGCCAGCTGTGGTTAGCTTTGGCTCATGGTCATTTTCATGGCCTGTATCTGGATCCTGCAGGGAGAGTCTGAAACCCTGAGATATCACTAAGCACCAAACATGTGATCATGAGAAGTGTGGAATTGAGGCTGGCATCCAGTCAATGAAAGCACACCCTGGAAACAAAGAATGACTGTAAATATCCACACTTTCTAGCTAAATTTTCTCTCAAATAGGGTTTGAAAGCTGCTGTAGCTGGGCTTTATGGAAAGAGGTCCTGTAAGTGAGTTCTCAAAGAAATCTGAACCACAGCTTGAAATTTTTGTGTCAGGGGGATTTCTCTGCCTGCTGTTGTGGTCATCACCACACCTAAACATGGAACTTTCCCTAGAGCTTCCTAATGATTGTTTAAAACAGTGATTTCCAGGCCTTTTTGCCTTGTTTTTGACTCCTCGTCACAGGTTAAGGCCTTTAGAAGTAACATATATTATTAGAAGCAAGGAAGCATTTTTCCTCTTGAATTGTCTTAATAGAACCTTTTTAGAGGTCTAAAGAAGTAGATATACACAAAAAATAAAGCATAGCAAATAGTTTATGCACTGCAAACACTCACAAACTAGAAAGCTAGAGAGACATTTACAGCCCTGGCAGATGTCTCTGAAGCAACCTTTAATGGGACGCAGAGGAAATAATGTGCATTAAATTGTGCATCACGACTCCAACGTATCGAAATCAGACCTGAAAGTCTTCTTTTAATGACGCTCGCAGACTTCCTCGTCCCTGTTTTCCACTCAAATGTTGCCCAAGAATGGCTGAACGCGGCGACTGCGACAGACAGATGACGCTCTGTGACATCGCACACAGTTTGTCAACTCTCGAAGGCAAACAAACACGGATGCTGGTGCGTCTGTGAAAATCGAGCTGATAGAGTGTGACAGGCAGCAACAGTGCCTGCTGGGTAGACACTGATTCAGTCAACAAAGCCTGTAAATTTGGAGAAGATGGGGGCTTTGGAAATATGATGTTATGAGTGAATCCTGGAGGGGATTACATCATATGTCTGCTCACCGTGACAGACATGCCTTTAAGCAAAGTTATAAATGCACCTGTCCACCCACATATCTGCGAATATACACACCTTTGTGAGAGATTCCTTTGCCACAAGTAGAAGATGAAAGCGCTCGGGTCATGTTTGATTTGAATCACTTTGCTGTTTTATTCAAACCAGTTTAACCATAATCTGATCCTCTGATCCCACCAGTAAATTAAATTCCACACCTGCTGCTGGAGCACATCGACCTGAAAGCCAGAGTCTGAAGTGCATCTTCACTTTGTCATCAAGCTTTCACTGGATCACAGTGTAATTATAGCATAATGATCAACTTCATTTGTGCTGCAGCTTTCAGCAATGATGATTAAAAGTGCAAAGAACTATTTGTACTTTCTACTCATTTCAAAAGAGGATCATCACTTCATATAATGGAAGTTTTTTATTTCAAATATCAAACTGATTTGGGCCTAAATCACGAGCCTATAGAATTTGGACAGAATTTTTGGTGCCGATATCAACAAGATTCGGTGGGCAGAATCAAGCTAGTGCCAGCATAAAGGTAGGGATGATTTTTAAGTGTCTGATCATTTCAAATGCAATATTTCTCACTGTATTTTTAGTTGTGGAAGCAAAGTGAAAGAAAAAACAAAAATGTTTGTATTTCTATGCTCTAATATCCTTTTATTAGCACATGAATATAGCATGAGGTTCTTAGCTTTGCACAAAAAGCTAACTGGCAAAAACGCCCTTCAAAGACGATTTACTTTCTTACTTTGAGTACATGCTTTTCACTTTTACTTGAATTGTTGAAACAGTATTTAAATTCTAACTAAAGTATTTTTTTTGGAACACGCATTTGTACTTTTACTTACCTAAATAATTTGTGTACTTTTAACCCCTCTGAAGACAAGGACGAACAAGAAATCCTTACTTCTGAGAAGGTTAGGTCTGGGAATATTTTCCTAAATGATACATTTTCCAATTAAAAAACAAAAACACTACTTCAATTTTTCAATTGAAGAAAGAGAGCCAGAGATTAATAATAACTAATGATTAAATGCAGACTGGTGTATAAACACATGAAAAAAGGTGAGTGAAGAAGAACAGCAGCCTAGGCCTATCGCAGCATAACTAAGGGATGACTCAGGGTCACCTGATCCAGTTCTAATAAAAAGCTTTATCAAAAAGGAAAGTTTTAAGCCTAATGTTAAAAACAGAGAAGGTGTCTGTGTCCTGAATCCAAACTGTTCCACACAAGAGGGGCTGGAAGTTCAAGGCTCTGTCTTTCATTCTATTTTTAAATATACTAGCAAGTTAACTAAGAAGGACCAATTGGAGAGAAAGCGTAAACAAACATAAGTAGTAGTGAAACTAGCTTAATCTAATGATATGTCTGTAAGAAAGTCATGAATTACCCTTAAGTGATTTAAACCCTGCAGCAAACAATCTGAGGGTCAGAAAGAATGAAGGTTTCATAAGACTAAAGTGTCAGAAATATAGCAAAGAGGCAAGCCATGGAGAGCATATTCTAGCTCTGTTTTCAGCAAAGTCAGAGCAACCAAAGGTCAAAAATAGCAGAATTATTAACGTTTAGTACCCAATAGTGAAGTTCCAAAAGCAGCCCAAGTGCCCTATAACAAAAACTCAGTTGAAATGTGTCGTTTGGCTTCTCAAGCTCTCGAAACACTTATGAGTGATATCATTTTGACATTTATCAAACCTCGTCCTGAGAATTTTTTTGCAAACTGAAAGACCTCTTTAATGACTGTCTAGGAGTCAGTGTACAGAAGCTTATTTGGATTTCTTTAGAAGGACCTTGTGTGCTCTGTAGCACATTGTTTAGGATAAGTGAAGAAGCTGTAATAAAGGCGTGAGGCAACAAAACTCAAAATCCTGCTGCTGAGCTTTTAACACCTAGCTAAAAGAGTGACCCCCATTTGTTCTTACAGCCCTTCACAGGCCACCTGTTAGTTTTAGAATACATTTTAAGGTTTTATTGCTGTTTTTTTAAAACTCCTGCCTACGTGTACCAGCTGCTGTGTCTATATGTGCTTGCCCTATGCCTGAGACCTTGTGGCAGGGCCTCGTCAGTGGTCCCAGCCACATGTTTGATCATTAAAGGTGATTGAGCCTTTGCAGTTCAGCCTCCATGACTGAGGATCTCAAAATTGTTGTGTTAATTATTTTTTAGCACTTCCCTCTACAGGGTAACGCTTACACATTCACCTAATGAGCAAAATCTCGCCATTCTGATCACAGGAGGAGACACAAACCTCTTTGGGATGGTGCCATTAATCTGGCATCCAGCATTAAAAAAAATCTAACAAATATGTAGAGCTACTTGCTGTGACGAACCCTTGTGAATGAGGGAGCAGTGGAAAGCTTCTGTTATGTTTTGAAGAGTGCTATTTAACTACATATAAAGTAAACTAAAAGCTTCTTTTTCTGCAGGTCTTAAAAACGTAACCTCGGTGCGATGCCCCAAACTGAAACCCTATCAAATAACAGCCAGAGAATGGCTACTTGATAATGTTGATACCAAGTAAGCTTGATACATGCATGTAAAGAGTAATTTTCTACTCTGTTAGCTGTTGATTGTCAAAATCTCGGTGTTAAGTCAGTGCTGACACTATGCGTGCGGTGACAGACAGAACTGCTGTCTGGAAATTTAATGGGAAAGAGGGCGAACAGGAGGGGAAAAAGTGCTGTGAGAGACTTCTTTCTCATTTGTATTCATTGCTTTGCATGGATCGTCTGGCCTCGCTCCCTCAGACCTTCCTGTGGTATAAATCCCATTAGCTTTTCACAAGTGTCCATCAGACAAACAGAGCTTGTAGATGAAAACAGGAGAGGCTCATCAGTGGATTAAAGGCAGTATAAGCTAAAGCGGAGTGTAGGCCCACAGTGACAGAAACACGTGTCTTATTGTGCTTTAATCTGCTGTTATATACAGTTAGATCCATAGGTATTTGGACCATGGCATTTTTTTTCTAACTTTGCCTCTGTAAACCACCAGAGAAGATTTTAAATCAAACAAATAGTATGTGATTAAAGCACAGACTTTCAGCGTTTAATTCAAGCTGTTTAACCGAAGAGGATCAAAAGTAATTGGAAAACCAGCCATCAGTTTCACACCCAGGTGATTCCAAGTGTTGAATGCCTATTTGGTAGTTTTCCACTGTCCAAAGAAATATTATTGCATGTGAAGTGAAGGAGGCCATCCATGGCTGAAAAACCAAAATAAACCTATGAAAGAGACAAAAGGCTGAATCACAGAAGCTGTGTCAAATACTTATGGGCCTAAATGAACATAAATGTCACCACTTTAAAGTGGTGCAATGAATGAAAATGTAACTTCAACCAATCTGAGTTTCACTAACATGAAGCTGAAAATAGGAAATCATGTAATGTGGTCTTGAATGTGCAATTTTTAGGTAAGTGGTGCTACTTTGGTGTTCTTTAACCTGACTTTCTTCAATATAAACAGCGTGTGGATATGGGCGTAACAGGTGTTGGTGTTTACGAGCAGCAAACACTGATACAGCAGCAACCATGCTCCTGGTGGTACCACACAATCTCAGCTTGTTACAGACCTTACTGCACTGACTAATGCCAGTGGTCAGGGGAGGGGATGCTGTAAGTGTTGTGCAAAGAAGCAGAACTGTGAAAAGAGGTACTCGCTTAAAAAAACACAACCCCCGAGCAAGCCAGCTCTCCAGTGGTTGCTTTAAAAGAGCTTTAGCCATTGTTGCATCGAGCTACAGTTTCATTTATGACTTCACAGGCTGCATGTTTTTCAGCACAATGGCTAAAACATTAGAATCACACACAGTATAAAAGGAAAAGCAGCTTTCTGTGCAGCGCTACATGTTTAGTGTGTTAGAAAAAGAGGCGCTAATTAGCCAAAACCACAGGCTTCAGCTGGGTTTGTTTTTACAGGTACTTAGTCATAAAAATGAAATGATTGCATCTTACTGTGTGTGTGTGTGTGTGTGTGTGTGTGCGTGTGTGTGTGTGTGCGCGTGTGTGTGTGTGTGCGTGTGTGTGTGTGTGTGAAAGAGAGAGATTGCGTTTATTTGTTTCTTTGTCCGCCAACTCCTCCTAGAACATCAGAAGTTGAGCAACCAAACTTGGCACACAGGTTCATCTCCCTTTAGGCTTCTGAAGGTTCTTATCTATATCAGATAATGGCATCATGCTGCCTAGCAACGGCCTCACAATCAGTTAAGACGGCCTGTTTATGGATTCGTGCACTGACAACATCTTATGAAAACATCCTATAGTCTTAATTTAATCACAGTAAAATCTGCTTTATATCCAAAGTGTTGAACTGTGCATGATATATTATGACATCACCACATTGCTTGGCAACCACCTAGCAACGGGTTAAAATTATCTATTTTTAGCACCATATGAAAACATCCTGTTGTTTTAGTTTCACACCTTCACAAGATTTCATCTATAGCCATAAAACCTGATTTATACATGCCTAGCAACCACCTAGCAACAGCTTAATTCAACCCACGTTTAACATATAAGACCTCCTTTTCTTTTTTCACATCTATAAATGTGAATACCAGTAATATTAGCGTGCTAACACTCCAGAAAGGTTCAAGGACTACTCTAACATGGGGAAGCACTAGTTTAAAAGAAACACACACACACCAGATCCACAAATTTTAATTTCATGGGTACACAACAAGAGGAAAAAACCAAAATCACTAGGATACAAAATTTTACTGAGTGAAGTAAAAGGTTTGAGCTGCTGATATTCCTACAGTCAAATTTCACGACAATCAAAAATCCGAACTGAACAGTGGCACTCAAGGAAACGTAAGCACCACCATAACCGGTACAGGATTCATCATCAGTTGACTGTGATGTCTAAATTTCAAAGGGATCCATCTTCGTGGAAAACACACACACACACACACACACACACACACACACACACACAAAGAGAGACGAATTTTATGGCAAGGTTTTATTTATTGAAATTTTACTTAAAGCACCATCAGCAAATCAATGACACAAGTGCCTTTATGAAATATTTACAAACATCTTTTGGTATACTGTATTCTCATATTTACAGTGCAGGATCCCGCACAATACTGACTGACGCTATAAGAAAGTAGAGCTCACATTTGGATCAATGTTACAACTGCTTTGATTCAACACTTTCAAAGACAAAGAAAAGAATATAAAGTGTTCAGTCAATGAGTTATTTGTTATCTGTGGAGAGATAAAAATCTTATCGGGTGCAGCTTTCTGAGAGCTGCTTCGATGACGGGAAATAATTTATCCAAAGCTTTAGAAACAGGCTTTGAGATTTCAAACAAAACACTTAAAAAAGTTGCTTCTCTGTCATGCATTCAGCTGGATATCTCCCCTTTAAAACCTCCAGCTGGAGGGACTCATAGTGTAATGCAACAAAATGGCTTTGAGCTCAGGAAAAAGCCATAAGCAGAAACAAAGAACAGTGCAATCTATGATGAGAGGAGAGAGATATTGACCTAATTGTAACATCATCAGTTACTACATTATGAATCTGAGCCATAAAATACTGTACATGTACCTGGCAGCATATTAAAGCAGAACACCATGTGGTGTGAAACGGATCACAGAGAGACAGTTTTGGTTCGGTTGTTATATGCTGCTGTTCACTAACGGCTATCAGAGGTGTTGCATTAGAAAAAATTTGAGGTTGAATTTTTGTTGCTGTTTTCCAGCAAAATTGTAAAAATGAGTGTTAAGTGTTGTTGTTTCCAGACAGTCACATGGCTGGATTATTGCTGGTGGAGGAGGTTCAAACATCAGTGCTGGCTTGCGTTGTGTTGACAGTGTCTCCTTTAACCTGCAGACAGGGAATCATGGGAAAGAGAGAGAGGTAGACATGTCAGACTTAAAGGTCAACCTTCTAAAATGTAACTCCAGTGACCTGTGTTTGCAGGTAATGTGGTAAAACTGACACATTCGGGTAGTTTTTCAGCTGATATTTGAGATCAAAAGGGTTTAAATTACAGCATAATTCAGCCCAACTCCATCTCTAGTGTGCCACTCTCACTGACTCACAGTGCCGTACAGTCCATCACAGCCTCACTGCACACATGGTAAGCACTGGTTCACGCAGCGTCAAAGAAGGATCACTAATCACAAACCTCAGGCTCTGGCAGCAACAAAACAATAAAACCTTCACTTCACAGCTCCTCTGCTACCCGTGAGCTGGAAAGGTGATGATCCCACACACGACTAAAAAAAACATAAGTGTGAAAACTCAGAGCGGAGGTGCTTAACTTGAAAGCAACGTTTGCAGTGGCCGATATTCATCCTGTTTTCCTGAGCATATTTGGCAATGAATCTATTCTTGTGTAGAATAAAGGTTTCACACGCTTTAGAGCCAAGCATCTGCATTTTGGTGTTTTTCAGCTCATTGTTTTGCTTCACAAACATCAGAAACTTCCTGTTTAGCTCTGCTCTCAATGCCTTTCACAGCCTCCGTTCTTGCTACACACTAACCAGAGCTTCATATTTGAATGGTAAATAAGCTGATGAAGAGGTTTGATATGAAGCTGTAGTTGACTGAAGCACCTAAAGCATCTACATTCATGGGCAACATAAACGAAGCCTGCTACTATGTTAAAACTGGTCATGAGACTGGTTTTCGTCTGAATGTCACAAAGGTTAAACTTATTCTAGGTTATTTTAACAAACTTGCTTTCAGCAACACTGCATATGCTTTCTTTTCTTACTCCCAGCCACCATTGTGCCTGAGTCACCGTGGAAATTCACAGGTCTGACAAACAGGGCACAGCTGCCACGCTAGATGGCATCGCATTGAGCAACCGCAGCAACACCAACATCACATTTACTTCTGTTTTGAGATCTCTTGTGTAACTTCGTGTGTACAAAGTGCCTCCTAGTTGAATGCAAGTAACCTCTAGCCCTTGTACAGCTTTGGAAATAAAACCCTGGGAAAAAGCAATGTGTAAATGACGTTGGTCAACAGTTCGCGGAGCGGACCTTGACTTCGCCTTCCCGGCTCTTCCAGTAAAGGAGGAGACTATTCCAGGGTTGAGTTGCACCACACTTCCACGCATGCCTGTTGTAATCACTAACAGATGTTAGTGGTGTTTGCGCTTTCAAACATGTGCAGTGACGAAAGGGTCACAGTTCATCAGTCACAGCTCTGCTGAAAACCAGCTGGTGCATCACAACAAACAGAGGCTGGCAGCAGAGAGGAAACGGCTTGGAAACACTTTTTATTGCCCGAGTCAGCTGTTGATCTGTGTTGTGTTAGCATTGTTGTGCAACATGCTATAAGTAATTTGTTTGCGCAATGCTCTGTGTTTGTACTATGAGAAAATCAATATTAAGGTTTTGTGTTAAGTGAAGTTTTGTTAGTAGGCAGCAGGAAAATGTCACTCAAAACTCTACACTTCTTCATGCTCGATCATCATTTGGTTTAAAAACACATTTTGGAGATCTAATGATCTAATATATAAACAAATCCTAAGTGTCCAGGCATATTATCAATATAAAATGTCTGTGAGGTTGCAATTGAGAGAAATTATTCTCAAAATAGTCTGTAAATGTTAATAACTTGATAATATGCGCAGGTATGCTCACCTTAAATTCAGTTACAGACGTTTAGAGTCCTCTGCAGTTTCACCTATGCAAAGAATTCAAAGAAAAGTCATGAGATCAGTCAGTGTGGAATAAAGCAACTTCAGCGTAAGAAGCTCTGCTGGACGATTACTTGATGTAAACAACAGCGACATCTGCTGGATAAACTGTGGAACCTCCTTCACGCCTCTCTCAAACCAGCTGGGTCTTTTCCTGTGCGGGTGGCTCTTCACGTTGGTGGAGTGGTTGCAAAAGTCTGAGCACCCGTCACTGCACTACACTATGATGCTCAGCTTGCGTTTGCGTATTTTATCTTTCGGTTGAACCAGTTTTTGTCTGAGAGCATTACTGGCACTTTAGCTCCAGTTACAGTGACAAGACAACTTTTTTCCCACACCCTAACTCATGTGATGACTCATATACGATTAATGGCGTGTCAGTGACCTTCAGGACAACCTCCAAGGGCACAGCCTCCCTCGCTGGGGCTTAAATACCTGTGACTCGTGGCCAGTTGTTTCAGAACTGACAGAGTCTCTTGGTTAAGAGACAAAAAGAAGACCTGGTGCCTTCTTTTTAGTCACTCGAGACCACCAAAACCTGGATGTCAGTGAACTTCGACGTATTTCTTTTGTGATCTGTATTTCTATCAGATTTCTAGCCACAGTATTTTTGTTTCCAAATTCTCTTCTTCATCCAGTGAAACCTACCATCCTTTTTCATCCACTCGTCCAACTCTTCCATTTCAAGCTCGAGTACAGAGGGCACGTCCTCTTCAAACATCGGCCTGAAAGACACAAAGAAGAAAGGACTGAGAGTCATATTTTTTTCTTTCTTTTGTATCATCACATTAAATATAAATTTCAAAGGACTTCAGAGCCACATTTTTTTAATCTTTAATAAGTCGGACTTAAATAAAAAAGAAAGACGTGTTTGTAGTATTATAGTAAAAGATTGCACAGAAGCCAGGGGATAGTATATATTTTCTTTACAGCTCTCAGTATCATTCAGCTGCAGCCACAAGCAGGAAGTTATTCTCACAAAGCGCTGAACATCGAGATGATATCAGTTCTTTAACAGGTTCAATAAGCAGTTGTAGCAAAATGACATGGGTGACACTTACATCGGCACCTTCTCTGTACTGGATCCATCCAAATATGGATCTTCTTTACTCAGGTCTACAAGCAGAGAATATGCAGCAGTCAAGGCCGCAGTCATAAAAAAACAAAAAACAAATCGGATAATCTGTACATTAAAAACCACCAAACACTAAATTATTTCAGATACTTCAGTCTATCACCCCCAGTCCTTCACTTTTTGTTTGTTTTTGGACTTTTTGTTTTTCTCTGTGCCTTCTAGATTCCCTGCACGTCTTCCCTGCCGTCTGGATTTCTGTGGATGTGTGTGAGTGAGCATGAGCATTTTGGAGTGGACTTTCTGAGTGAGTTGTGGATTAAGTTGAAGCTCCACCCCCTGTGTTATCTGTCTCACTGTATATATGTATATATCCTCACTTGGTGTCACATTGTAAATAAACCCTCACCTTCTCTCTAAACTTCAGAGTCCTGCGAGTGAGTCCTCTGCCTAATAATCTGTGACACCAGGATTAAGTGAGAGAAGTGAAACTTTAAAATATTCCCTCCTCTGATTGACATACCTGGATTTCTCTTTTGTTTGTTCCACCTGCGGTTGATGAAAATGCCACAAACTATCATGCAGATGATTAAGACCACCAGCACTGCAGGGATAATGATAATGATGGGGTCCAGGCCTGGTGATTCAGTTTCATCCATGGAGTTTTCATCTATTGATGTGGCAACTGTGGAAGGAAGACAGCAGTTTAATCATTCGTTTCACCCAGGCCTCATAACGGTCTTAAAATTTGTTCACTGGCATAAAAATATGCAAAGAGGGGATTTTCACAGGAATTAAAACCATGGGGCATTACTGACATTACATTCAATTCAGCCCAGTGACTACTACAGTTGCACAGGTGATAATTAATGCAATCATTACTCATGTGGTAAAAGAAGCAGTCAGTTATACATACCACTACCGGAGGCACTGCCTTCTGCATTAACCCCGAGTAGAAACAACCAGAAATTGTGAGATGGTTTCATCCAAAATGAAAAGGGAGCAAAAACAGAACAAATGATGATAAAAAACAAAGCAAAGTATCATTCACATGTAATGATGGGGGAAAAATGATTTCATGTAAAATAAAAGCTGCTGTGGACCCACCGTACAGAGTCCCATTTGAACTGGTCTGATTGATGACTATACTGGTGTCAGTAACAACTGGGAACAACAGAAAGAGCAGATGTGTTCATACTCCTGGACAAAAGTATGTAGATATCCAAAAAGTGTGGTTGCTAAGCATTTAAATTGAAAACCAAATACAAAAAAGATGCTGTAGTAACATCATAACAGTTTTTTTTATTGTAATATGAAAGAAACAGAGCAACAAAGAAAAATCTAATATCGTAAAGCTAAAAATATCCAATATCCAGATTACTGCTTAAGTAAAAGCAACACAATTACCCCAATACGAGGCCCGCTTTCATTTTTAGCAACAAAACGTAAGTAAAATTTCTCTCTTTGCAGAAACCCGAGGGTGTGTTAAAAAAAATAGTGTTATTGTTGTCGTCGCTAGAGTTGAACTAGGGTTCAGGCATCGTTCAAAGGGTCACAAGATAAATGCGAGGCGACTGCGGGGAGAGGAAAGAAGAAGAATGAGGTTCCATACTGTTAGATTTGTATTGTTGATTGTCATTTATGCTTAGAAATATTTACTTATATATGCTTAGAGTTTTGTAATTAGTTGTAGATTGGTAGAGGTTTTGATCCTTGATAGTCTGCAAACTTTGTGTGTATTAGACAGCACTCTGGGGGCATGTGAGAGGTCGTACCGTGTCTTATTGTTTTATGGTAGGATTAACGTAGCTACGTCTGTTCTAGTCTAAGTGCTTTTCTGTTTAGATGAACTGCTGGACTTCCTCACCGGGGGGGGGGTCTACCCTCTTTCTGACCAAGGATGTTTGCCTTCATGTTATATGACCCTTTGATCAGCAGTAACACACACACACACACACACACCACACCACAACACACACACACCACACACACACACACACACACACACACACAGTATTCTTTGTTTACATGTATACCTATGTAAGATGCTATATGTTAATGACCCTATGCATATTCATGTAACCACAATAAAAGGAGTGCTATGGGGAGCCTGGCTGAGAGTCTGACAGAGGTCAAGTGGTGGAACGACACTTGGCTCCAGCCAGGTCTCCCTCATGCATGAGTAAACCAGAGAACTTTGGTGCCTTGAGTCTTGCTTTTTGCTGCGTGGCAGATTGTCCTTAACGTTCCAGCGAATAGGTTTATGCTACAAACCTATCACATACCATTTCCTGAAGCTGTCTTTTATGATGTGACACATTCACTTGGAGGTTTGTGATGATTTTAAGTTTATATTGGGCAGGAAATTTAAAAAAAAAATTGTTCCACAAGCTCACTTACAAAATTAACATTGATGAAGTCCAAAGATGCTTAAATTCTTATTAATTTTAGTTAGTGTGTAGGCAACGCCTGCACAAGTAACTGAAAAGCACTCTCAAAGTAAAAACAAATATATTTAAATTAGGCAGACTCCCAGAGATAAAATACATTTATCAGAGCTAAAACCATAAACAGCAGAAATAAATTTTAAAAAAGAAACGAAATTAAAAGAAAAAGAATACAATTCTGTGTTAATATGAAAAGCATAAGCACCTCTCCTTCCTCCTTTACAGTCATTGAATGATTCATGTCATGCTTTTGATTAGTGTTGTACATTCTGAAATGATTCAGAGTTTTTGAGGGCAGGGACGCTAATACTCTGAAATTTTGTAAGAATCGCTGGCTGCATGGGTCATGAGACAGTAAAGCGTGTTGTGTTGTCTCTTTCGTGGGAAATGCTGATCTAAAAATTAGTCACTACAGCTTTAAAATAAGTACAGGAAAGTAAAAGCTACTTTAGTACACCTTAGTGGCAGAAATAAGCAATAAAAATGGCTGTATTGATAAGTAGAGGCACGCATGAGTCTCTGAGTGAACATCGCAGAAAAAACAAAACAAAACACTTGTAACACATTAGAGGAAAAAGTCATAAATACTCGCGATTTTTAAAAGAAATCATATTTTGCAGACGTTCTCCACGGTGTTGGAGACTCTGGGATTTTCCCCCATTCAGCGAGGTGGGCACCTGATGTTTGGTGGTGAAGTCATGCTCACGTTGGATGTTTATCCAAGAGAACGTGTTGAAGTGGGTGACAGCGTCTGCAGAACTGCAGCTGAGTGGGCTGATTAATACTGAAACACCGTCACATGGTGGGATTTCTTTCCCCTCTTTGCAAGTTCAGACTTGTAAATGCTTAATTTACAGCCCAGCCCACAGGCTCAGTGCAGACCTGAGGAGAAGCGATTCTTTAAGGATCTGGAGGAGAGGAGAGGGCTCTCCTCATTTTTGTCCAAAATTTCAGTGTAAGTGCACTCAGGAACTCCAGTACGACAGAAAAAAAGATTAAAATCCACACCAATGTATATAAATACATTGGTGTTAAGTTCTGCTGTAAACTACTGCATCAAATAAATGCTTAAAAGACACATAAATTGAAGTAAATTTTAATTATATTATTATAAGATATTGTTTCAATAAAGGGAATTCAAGGCAAAGGTTATACATATATGCGTGCAGGTTACTCTCTATGGTGATCTTATGAGCAAATATCTCTTTTTTAATTTCAGGCCTTCAGTTGGAGATATCAAGATATCAAGATTGAGACAAACTAAGACATCTGTTTCTCAGAGCACTGAGACAACTGACAGAAAAAACATGTCCACATACTTTTGCAGCATATTATTTACACCTCACCTGTGGTTACTGTGTCATTCCCTGACCCGCTTTGTTCCATTTCTTCTTGGCCAAACCCTGTATTTGGACACAGCTCGTTACTTTGTGTTGGGGAGCTGTTATGTCATTGAAATTGGACGGCGAACACTTGAAAGTTAAGCATCTGCAGCATTTCATAGCAAAAGTGAAACACACCTGGGGCTGAAGACTGTTACTTCTGCTTGACTTCATTGGCAACATTGTGAAAAACAGCGAACCTGAGTCAGATCGCACAGGAACTCAGTACTTCCGTCTAGTTTAGTCCAAATGATTGCAAAAAAAATCAAAACTGTTGCAAAACCGAGGACTAGGAGGTGATGATGTTGAGCAACTGGTTTAAAGCAAGTTTGTCACTCAGTAAAAAACAATAATGTTGTGTTGAAACTGTCCTTTTCAGAGTGTACTAACTGTAGACTGTGACGCCTGTAAAAGGCAGCTTTGGCTGACCTTGTTATAGACTTATAAAACTATAAAGACAGGTAACTGATTTCTACACATGGCGCTCATCTCACAGTCAAACCTGTGACTCTTCTAGCCCTATACTGTCAATTTCTGCTTGTTACATTTTAACTATAGGATAAGTTTTTTTGATTTTGAAAGCGTGAACAATAGGAGCCTTTGATTTTCAGTCGAAAAGACGTTCTCAGAGTGCCCCAAAAGAAAAACTGAAGCGCACAAACGGCAAAAGCGGGGAGGAGGCAGGAAAGCGGAGAGCACTGCTTTGTTTGAATTCACTGAATAAAGAAACTAATGTCCCCGGTCCTACCTGTCCCAGGCAGCACAGTGGTCAGCAGCAGCAGGAGCAGGGGGACCTTCACCCTCGGGGTGCTCATGTTACCAATCCAAGAGGCAGACATAGTGCCATTGTGCGCCCGCTTCCTTCTGTACTGTCACAGCATTGCACTTCCTGATATGACTTAACGTTAAATAGAAGAAGAAGAAAAACGATTCTCTCTGTCTCACTCACACACCCTCAGACGCTCTGAGATGTGATGCAATCAGCTGTGTGCTTGTAGCCACACGCCTCATGGCATTCTTGGTGGTTAGGTATGCAGCTCAACAGAGTGAAGGGGGAAGCTGAACAAACTTTAAGGAAGGAAAAAAGGAAGAAAAAAAAAAAAACAGGTGGCGTGAGCTCTGCCAAGAGAAGAAAGCTGTCACCGAGCTACCGCATTAAATGATCCAAGTGTGAAACTGCTGCGTGTCTGCTGTGTCCACTATAGCTGGAGCTTGAGCCACTGTTTGTGGTGAAACACTGATCATGAACCTCAGGGTCATGCTGCCTTGGTTATCAGTCAGCTGCTGTGGGTTCTTGGCCTACTTTAAAAAGACCACAGTTTCTCTTCTCATCGTTAGAAATGCGACGGTGATGTGTTTCAACATGACGGCCGGGCTTTGCGATTTGCTTTATCTGTTCAGATCACCTCAAGAGTCACGTGGGGATAAAATGTATACCACAGAATTACTGTTCGGTTCCCATGAAAAGAAGAAGAATGAGACTCTGTTAGCACAAACAAGAATAAATGAAATGATAGAAAATGAATATCTAATTGAATATAAATGGACATAGAGAAGTTGGGCTGCATGTTTTGAGCGTTCTGATATAAATGTTCAGTAAAATTTTCACAATTATGGCTTGACATGATATGAAGTTAGCACAGGTTTTCTATTTGAGCCTGACTGAAGAAAAGTAAATGTCTTATCAGATTTTACAGCCACGAGTCAAGAATCAAACCCCTGCAAACCTCATGGTGCTGCTGAGAAGGCTTCATCCTTATGGGGACAAGAAAGTCTGCATTGCACCCACTTGCTGCCCAATACACACAACAGTGCATACACCCGCCACATCACCACCTAGTAGAGTTTTCAGCATTGAATTGGGGAAATGGGTTGTGTTTTGGGGTTAAAATAGACGTGCTCAACCGTGTGAGCCTCGTGTTTGAGACTGTTTGGCCCAAAAACCTTGAAGACCAACAGGTGTAGCTGTGGCTAAAAACCATCGGTGTCTTCAATAAATAAGTCTTTTTAAAATTCCTTACAAAACAAAAAGCATCTGTCAATTTCATCAGTAGTCGCTAAAAAATATTTTTCATGTATCATTTTAGCCAGCCAGAAGGCTCAATCGGGCCCCTGCATAGAACTTTTGCAGAAGTCGTCTTCTTCGTCTTACTTATTTCTTAATAAAATACAAAACCAGAACTGTTTGGGTAATATGGTGGTGCAGTTGTTAGTACTGTTGCCTCACAGCAACAAAGAGTTCAACTGGGACCATTCTGGGCAAATATCCCTGTTTTTTTTTTTTGTGGTTTCCTTCTGGGTACTCTGGCTTCCTCCCAAGTCCAAGGACAGGCAGTTAGTGGTGTTGGGTTAACTGGTGATTCTAAATTGTTAGTGTGAATTGTTGTCTGTCTCTCTGTGTTAGCCCTGCGTCAGATCAGTGATCTGTCCATGGTGTACCCGCTTTGGACCCTGTGGTAGAGTGGCAGAGAATGAATGGAAATGTGCAGGAAAATTATTTTTATATCTCAGGAGGTTGTTTGAAAAACCTACCTTCAGCTGGTTTCTTGCCTCCGCAGCAGGTAGCTCTGCATGTTTGATGTGGCAGAGTTTGACCCTTCCTGACACAACACAAAAGATACAGGTGGTTTGAATCAACAAGAAGCAAAATGCTGATGTTTCACACCCCTGATTTAAGACTTTACCAGAAGCAGTGGTTAAAAGGCATGAATTAATGTGTTTAACAGCTTCTCATTTTCTAATAGGCTGAGTGAGCTTTTTTCCTTGTTTTGTTTTGCTCTTCAGGCCAAACCTATTTCTCATTAAATGCTTATTATTATTATTATTATTATTATTATTATTATTATCTATAAATCAGTACTAAAAATTTTGGAAGCTTTTCATTCTTGCAGATATAGACAGCTCTATTATCTGCAGTTCTGGGTTATCCAGTCTTGCGCTGTGATTTTTAAAAAAAAATCCAAGCATGCTTTTACAGCATTGGCAGTGAGTTTGGGATCATTGTCATACTCAAAAACAACACTTTGGCCACCTAGATGCTTTTCAGATGGCATTGTATGATAGATAAAAAAAATCTGACTGCTCTTGGCTGTAGATACTCACTGTTGTACCTCTCTCCTGACCTCCTCCATACATACTGACGACAATTTGAACCAAAAATCCCACGTTAATTCACAACTGATTTCAATCCAGTTCTTGTGTAATCTGGAATACCTCAGCCTCTCTGCCTGATCCCCTTCTTAAGAATCTTGTTTTGACTGCTATACACTTCACCGAGATCATTTCTGATGAGTTACCATTGAACAACAGGTCAACTGTTTCAGGTCAGATAGATTTTTTTAGATGAAGATGACTTTCAGACGCTGTTTATCTGCTGTGGGGGTTTTAGGCATGCTACTTGAAAATAGTCAGGTACAACTGGACTGAAAATGAGTGAAAAGGCAGCCAGTGTCAAAATAAAGACCTTCAGAAAGCCTGGAGAACTAATGCTCAAGAACACTTTAAAAATGACAAGGAATTTTGGCTACTTGGAAATAAAATATATACAGATATTAGTGTTGGCACAAGATCTTTACACAGTACCTCAAATGGTACAAAAAACAGGAAAACTTATGATCTCTATTTGTTTCACACAATCAATACAAGGACTTTACTGAGAATAGCCCGCAAGCGTCTGGCACTGAGCAAACTGAAGCTAAATAATGTTTCTGCTGAAGAATCATTGTTTTGTGATCTTCTTCTGTGAGAAAGGAGCCATCGTGTTCACATGTGTCTAATCATCCGTGACTGGCGTCTCTTCCACAGAAGTGTTTACGTATACCATGAGTCATACCATCAGCACCACTCTGTTTTTCACTTCAGTATTTCTGTTTCTGTTAATAATTCTATTTCACTATTTTAGAGAAATAAGATTGCACGTGTTGTTACTTTTTCTAAAAGAAAAATCTCTGGTGGAGACTGAATGTGTTTTGTAACGTCTATAAGCAATCTGTGGTTCCACCCAAGAGTCCATTTGACTTCAAAATATTTCACAATAGGCCACATAAGCAGAAAAACAAAACTCCACCTCAGGGATCTACAACAGAGACAGCTGCGTCCATAATTTGTTGGACAAACGTTTTTGTAGTTTTGCCTCTGGGGCAAGTTGAGACCAGTCAGGTTTTCCTGAAAAGATCAGATATGATGATGGGGAACGAGACTCTGTGTGCCTGCAATGCATTCATTTTCAAAATATATTTCAGTCCATAGGTTTTTGGATAAACATAGTTTTGGTTGTTTTGTCTCAGCTCAACAACACCACAATGAAAAAACAACTTCAACATATCTAACCAAATTAACAAAACACTGTCAAAGAGGAGGGCATATCACTGTCAAAGTATAACCAGGCTTTCTGATACAAACATTTGGATTAGCAGAAAACAGTGAAATCATGCACAAATGCTTTTTCTACCATAATAGCCCCATGAGTGGGAGGCTCAGAAAAACTGCCCTGGGGACCCTCAAGAGGGAAATCCAGCCATGATGATGACTGTGGATGAGTGAACAGTGAACTAAGTTATTCACAACATGTAAAAGTCTGAACAAAAAGTGCAGTAGTACTATCAGAAAAAGTACACTTTAAAATCGGATTGTGTGATATAACAAATTAAGAACTAGTGATGATATATACATGCAGACAGTTAATGATAGCTGCAATAGTTGATAGTTTTATGTATTCATTGGTTTGAATGTTTTTACATTTTTCAGTTTGGTTTCAATTAGTTTACAAATACAACACATTTAAAGGTTGTTGAATTTTTAATAAAATCAATATAATATTTACATTTGATACTGATTTTAACTGGTAAAATACACCTTGTACAGTGGGGCAAAAAAGTATTTAGTCAGCCACCGATTGTGCAAGTTCCCCCACCTAAAATGATGACAGAGGTCAGTAATTTGCACCAGAGGTACACTTCAACTGTGAGAGACAGAATGTGAAAAAAAAAAATCCATGAATTCACATGGTAGGATTTGTAAAGAATTTATTCGTAAATCAGGGTGGAAAATAAGTATTTGGTCAATAACAAAAATACAACTCAATACTTTGTAACATAACCTTTGTTGGCAATAACAGAGGTCAAACGTTTACTATAGGTCTTTACCAGGTTTGCACACACAGTAGCTGGTATTTTGGCCCATTCCTCCATGCAGATCTTCTCGAGAGCAGTGATGTTTTGGGGCTGTCGCCGAGCAACACGGACTTTCAACTCCCGCCACAGATTTTCTATGGGGTTGAGGTCTGGAGACTGGCTAGGCCACTCCAGGACTTTCAAATGCTTCTTACGGAGCCACTCCTTTGTTGCCCGGGCGGTGTGTTTTGGATCATTGTCATGTTGGAAGACCCAGCCTCGTTTCATCTTCAAAGTTCTCACTGATGGAAGGAGGTTTTGGCTCAAAATCTCACGATACATGGCCCCATTCATTCTGTTCTTAACACGGATCAGTCGTCCTGTCCCCTTGGCAGAAAAACAGCCCCATAGCATGATGTTTCCACCCCCATGCTTCACAGTAGGTATGGTGTTCTTGGGATGCAACTCAGTATTCTTCGTCCTCCAAACACGACGAGTTGAGTTTATACCAAAAAGTTCTACTTTGGTTTCATCTGACCACATGACATTCTCCCAATCCTCTGCTGTATCATCCATGTGCTCTCTGGCAAACTTCAGACTGGGCCTGGACATGCACTGGCTTCAGCAGCGGAACACGTCTGGCACTGCGGGATTTGATTCCCTGCCGTTGTAGTGTGTTACTGATGGTGACCTTTGTTACTTTGGTCCCAGCTCTCTGCAGGTCATTCACCAGGTCCCCCCGTGTGGTTCTGGGATCTTTGCTCACCGTTCTCATGATCATTTTGACCCCACGGGATGAGATCTTGCGTGGAGCCCCAGATCGAGGGAGATTATCAGTGGTCTTGTATGTCTTCCATTTTCTGATGATTGCTCCCACAGTTGATTTTTTCACACCAAGCTGCTTGCCTATTGTAGATTCACTCTTCCCAGTCTGGTGCAGGTCTACAATACTTTTCCTGGTGTCCTTCGAAAGCTCTTTGGTCTTGGCCATGGCGGAGTTTGGAGTCTGACTGTTTGAGGCTGTGGACAGGTGTCTTTTATACAGATGATGAGTTCAAACAGGTGCCATTCATACAGGTAACGAGTGGGGGACAGAAAAGCTTCTTACAGAAGACGTTACAGGTCTGTGAGAGCCAGAGATTTTCCTTGTTTGAGGTGACCAAATACTTATTTTCCACCCTGATTTACAAATAAATTCTTCACAAATCCTACCATGTGAATTCATGGATTTTTTTTTCACATTCTGTCTCTCACAGTTGAAGTGTACCTCTGGTGCAAATTACTGACCTCTGTCATCATTTTAAGTGGGGGAACTTGCACAATCGGTGGCTGACTAAATACTTTTTTGCCCCACTGTAAGTCACACAATAGTTGTCCTGGGTTTAGTTGTGTATTATATAAGGTGTCAGTCTCTGTCTAACAGAATCAAAACCTCCTATGTATGTGTGCCACAGGATCCCAGACAGAATCAGTGTCTTTCTTCTGGCCGAGTTCAAATAAAAAATGCCACATAAGCCCTGTGTCACGAAAATGGACACCAGGTAAGAAATACAACATCAAACACCCAACCTTCCACCTCCTCCTCCTGTTCCTGCTGGACCATCCGCCTCCCCTCAGCTAGCAGCAATGAATCAGACTGGAGGATCTTTCCTGGGATCAGCTCCATCTCTGTTTCAGGAGCAAGCTCCATCGATGGTCACTCCCATTATCCCGGTGGAAGCTCACCTCCTCACTCAGCCAGGAACTGATGGCCAGGTGAGACAGCCAGAGGTGGTGGCAGGTGTTTACTGATAAAGGTGCTTAAAACTGTCAGATGAAAGAAAAACTGTTTTTCTGCTGCTACCTTCCTTGTATTTTACCTTTGTATAACTGTGATGTGAAGCTTTGCTGATCAGAAAACTTAATCACTACCTGTAATCATAATTCCAAAAATAACTGAGGAGAGCAAAGTGAAGCTATCTGTAAATGTAGTTTTATGCACACGTTCTCCTCCCAGTGATCACTTTACTTTGTGTTGTTCATGCAATCTTCTCTGAATCTGGTGAAGTTTAAATTACCAAAGTTTAAATTTGTCCACACGTACATGTTTCTGTGGCGCTCAACATTATTAGCCTCTGAAGTGCTGGACTAAGTGTCAGTATTGTGTGGTTTTAACCTTCTCCCTCCCTCTACAGAAGCTACTGTATCAGTAGCCTGCAAATATGATCCTCAAAACACCACCAGGCACTGCTTTTGCTCGTCCACCCACCAGGTCCACTCCAAGGTAAGTTTGCTGTACTGCTTTTTTGCACTGTCCTGCAGGTTTCTCGTAGTGTTGACATGTGCTCTTACACTGTGTTTTATCCCTGTAGAAAACGACCGCGTCAATCCCATCAGGATGACGGACGCCCTTCTATTAAGAAGCCACCAAATGCCTTCATGGTCTATCTGAAAGAGCAGAGGCCAAAGGTGGTGGCTGAAATGAACATGAGTGGGAGTGCAGCTGTGAATGCAGTTGTGGGAGCGAGAGTAAGTGTGTAACTAACTCTACATACATTTATGGATCTGTTCGTGTTTTGTGCTCGTGTTTATGCATGTGTACCAGCTGTCCTGTAGTAATGTGTAGTAACAGTGTAGCTGTGCATTTGTATATGCTGACAGTGTGTTCCTGTGCTCTTCTGTTCACAGTGGAAGTTGCTCTCAAAAGATGAGCAGGCGAAATATTTCGATCGGGCGGAGACAGAAAGATGGCGTCACACAAACGAGCATCCACAGCGGTCCACCAAAGACAACTACGTATGTCCAAAGTGCCAGCATTCATACATGTGCCTGTGACTGCACTGAATGATGAAACATTCACATCAGACAGTTTGTATCAGCTCGTGAAAATTCTAATGTGTTTGTTTTTAGGGCAAAAAGAGGAAGAGAGTCAGAAATCGGAGCTGTACCACCGGTGAGAGACTATTTCTGGGAATCATGGCGTTTCCTTCGTGTGAAAGACAAACATTTGTTTCAAAAAAGAAGACTCATTGTGTTTTGTTTGTGTTGCAGTGTCTGCATCTGACCAGGAAGATCAACAGGTCAAGAAGGCTTACATCACGTCAGCTCAGCAGCCACAGACACAGCCAGGTGTTACTAGCCTGCCTCACCAGCAGGCAGTGTGTCTGCAGCTGCCAAATCAGGTCCTCTCCTCCTCGCATGTGGATGTTCCTACACACCTCTGCGCTGGTCCTAAACTAGGTAACACCAGCCCTGCTTTTCCTGCGGATTCCACGCCATCGACATCATTTGCCTCCCAAGCAAGACTGTTTCAACCCTGAACAGAGCCCAACCTTTACACCGACACTGCCATGTGGTCAGTGCTTGACCACCCTTACAGTCAGACATTTTGAACTTTTCCAGGATTTTTGTTACGTACCGTGTCTGGTTTAGTCTTATCTCATGGTTCTCTTGTATACAGTCAATACCCAAGAAATGTTTGAGCTCACCAAGATCCTTCATTTTAAATTTCTCATCCAACATTTGTTTCACGTTTCTGATAGCGTCCTCACCGTTGGCAGCTATGATTACATCATCAACCCAGATGATAAGAATCACTGTCTCACTCGCTGTCTGTCTGGAATATACACAATGGTCTACAGGATTTTGTTTGTAACCTTTTTCACATAAATGGTCATGTAACATCTTATTCCAGTTCCTGCCAGATTGTTTCAAACCATATAGTGATTTGTTTAGTTTGCAGACCAGTTTTTCACCTGTGTCTGATTTTACTTCAAAACCTTCTGGTTGCTGCATATGCACCTCACAATCGATTGGGGTGTGCAAATAAGCAGTCTTCACGTCCATTTGATGGAGTTTAAAGTTGTGCTGTACTGCTAATTGCATCAGCGTACGCACTGACGTCATATCTGCAGTCGGCGAAAAGGTTTCTTTGTAATCAATGCCTTGAACTTGGCTATAGCCTTTAGCAACATATCTTGCTTTAAATGTTTTAGTCTGATTTGGGTTCTCTTTTATCACATACACCCATCTCCCCCCCACTGCATTTTTACCTTCTGGCAGCGTGGTTAGAGTAAACGTATTATTGTCTTTCAAGGATCTCATTTCATCTTCCATAGCATCTGACCAACACTTAGAGTTCGATGACTGCATAGCTTCTTCAAATGTCTTTGGTATGTCATACATCACCCTGTAACAGTAATCTACAGTCAGCAATGTTTGGTCGTCTTCTGCTGTTTGGACATAGTCTTTCAGGTAATCTGGCCTTCTTCTGTTTCGTTTGGGATATCGTTCAGACTCTGTTCTATCACTCTGTTTGTCTGAGTTTTGTGCATCATTTATGCCATTGTCCTGAATGTCACCTTCAGGTTCAAGGATCATACTTTCATCTGATCTCTGGTCATTCCCTGTTTTGTCCTTTCTAGCGGGGTACTTCAAGATGTCCCCTGGAGTCAAATCATCATCTCCATTGTCATCAACCTGAGTGGTCTGGGTTTGGTGCTCAACTACACTTTTAGTGAGGAACTTGACCAGCCTATGTCTAAGAACTCGTCCTGTTTTAGGGTAGTAGATTAGATACGACGGACTGTTTTTATCGTAACCCACAAAAACTCCTTCTTCACATCTCGCATCTAACTTCTTTTTGTTGTGCCCGTAACCGTAGCAAACTGATCCAAAAATCCCCATCCTCGACATGTCTGGCTTCTTTCCTGTCAGCATGTAATAAGGGGTTTGCTTTGTGTGTCTGTTGTAACACCTATTATGAATTACTGCGGCAGTCATAACAGCATAAGTCCATAATCTCTTTGGCAGGTTACTTTCGATCAACATACACCGTGCCATTTCAAAAAGTGTTCGCCATTGTCTCTCGGCAGTCCCATTCTGATGAGGTGAATACGGCGCTGATGTCTCATGCCTTATCGTGTTTTTATTTAACAATGTCTGAAACTCTTTAGATGTGAATTCAGTTCCATTGTCTGATCTAATTCTCTTTACTTGCCCATAGGGGGCGACGTCTGCCAAAAATCTTTCAGTTGCTTTTACGGTGTCACTTTTAGCCTTTAGAAAGTACACAAACATTGTGCCTGAGTAATCATCAGTAAATGCTAACGTGTACCTGAACCCGTCTTTAGCTTCTGGTTCTATCGGTCCAGCTAAGTCAGTGTGCACTAGCTCTAATGCTTCTTCTGCTCTTTCATCAGGCTCTCTATTCCTGGTTTGGATAAATTTCCCTTTTGTACACACTTCACAATCTTGGTAATGTTTAGCTTTACCTTTTATTTTCATACCCTCGGTGATGTTCTCTAGTTTAACCAAGTCTTCATAGTTACAATGGCCAAGGATTTTGTGCCAAGTTTCTACATCATGACAGCCATTGCATTCGTCGTTGTCAACATAATGATCAGATGTAACACTGTTCAAATAGTATAGGCGTTCATATTCACTTATCTTAAACCTTGTCCCGTTCTTATGGATAAGCTGGTTGCAGCCCTTCTTGAAGGTTACCGAGGCCCCTTTGCCCGTCGCCGCCTGAACCGAGAAGATATCTTGCGGGTAAGAGGGAATGTAAAGTGCTCCCTCCAGTGTCGCCTTCACCTTTCGTCCCTCGTTGTCTTGTAGATAGACCTCCACATCTCCCCTCTTCAGTGCGACCCCACTCGTCCTCGTCCCGTCAGCTAATTCCATGAAGTGTCTTCCAGGTGTGAATGTCTCATCAAAACTCTTGAATCTCTGAATGTCCGTAATAATGTGAGAAGTGGCCCCTGTATCAACCATTAGGCCTCTCTGTTTCAGCCCTTGATTTCCACAGTCTTTAGCTTTGAACGCGAAACTATGGTCTTCTGCATCAGTTACGTGTTTAGCAGTAATCTTCTTTCGTCGGCGACAGTCGCTGTCCTTATGCGTTGAGCTTTTACAGTAACCGCACCACTGCTTCTCTTTTTGTTCTTTCCTTTCGGCCTTTGTGTAACACTCACGTGCTATATGACCCTCTTTTCCACAGTTGTAACATGTGATTTCTGCATTGTCTCTCTCTTTCTTCCAGTTATTTGCCTTCATCACATTGTCTTCAGAACATGTGGCCTTTTCGGTGCTCTCATAGCTTCTTAATTTAGCTTTGAATTCACTGAATGTCATTGCTTTGTCACTGTGGGTTACATGTATGGCAAACGGCTTGAAAGATTCGGGCAACCCTTTTAGCACCATTGCAATAAGCAGTCCATCACTTAATGTCTCTTCTGCATTCCTCAGAGCTGTAATGGCAGTCTCAGCCCTTATCATATAGTCTGTGACGCTCTCACTGGGTGTTTTCTGTAGCGACGTTAGCTCCGTGTACAGGCTAATCACACGTGGTGTCCCCTTACCGGCGTAGTGCTCTCTCAGAATTTCCAACGCTTTCCGTCCGTCATCCCTGGCATCTCTCATCACGAGTGACAGACTTCTATCATCCAATACTTGGATTAGCTCTGCATAAGCTACTTCATTCTTTTCATCCAAGTCCTTGTCTTCTTCCTCCGACTCGCCGGGCTCGTTCAGAATGGCGGCCTTTAGCCCAAGTAGCCGCAGGTATCCCAGGAACTTTGTTTCCCACAATTCGTAGTTTCTCTCGTCTCCGTCGAAGCATAGACGGTTCCACCAGCTTCCCACATCCCTTCTGGGCCCATAACCTGTTGGAGGTTCCATTTTTTAGGGCAGAAATACCGTGGTAACTCGCATATCTCACGGAGGAATAAACCACACACACGTTGTTAGAGTTTTACATCAGAGGCACACGCCTTCCTCTGCGCCATCATTTATTGCACACACACTTCCGTATTTATACCTTTCAGATTAAGAGCACATACATATATGATAGGGCAACACACCCCCCTCCCTCTCCCTCTCATGCTGCCGGTACGAGGGTCCGGTGAACTGAATGTCAGGTAAGACGTTATGTATATTTCCGTTGTGCTGACTTTTTACAATCAGTTACAATAAGTCATACAGCTGGGTGGGTGCTGTGTCACTGATGGTGAAAACTTTATTGTATTCATAAGGTTAATTATTGGGTTGCCAACTGCCCCGTGCAAACGGAATCGTCCCGCATTCAGAGAAAATATTACGCGTTTCTTATTGAGCTGAAAAGGAACACAGTTTGTCCCGTACTTCAGGTAGAATGGAAGAAGACACAAAGCTGGATTTATTCTGTCATTACTAAGCCTCCCCTGTCATTCTCTCGCCTGTTGCAACTTCAATCGTGAAATTGATCAATGATCGGCTTTTCTCTCGTGTGTTTATTGCGCTAAACAACAGCAGCAGTTTAAGCTTGATCAGCTGTTGTTAGAATTCATTTGATTTTAATTTCTAGTATCAGCTGATGTTTGCTGGAGCCACAGCTGTAAAAAAGGGCTGGTCGAAACCAGGAGATGTCCTTACTGAATCATCAGGGCTGAACTGGTGATGGAGAAACAGGTTTACCTTTTAGGTGACATGAATGAGTTGAAGGGAAGTTATGAACTGTTTCTGAGAGACAACTAACACCAAGCTCCTTTTTTTGTGTAGCTGAACATTGTGTAAAAATAACAAAAAACAAAAAGTGAATGCAAAAGTGCATAAATATTTATTTTACGTGTTTGATGTGTGTGGCAGGGCGTGGTCTGCAGTGCCGCTGCAGGGGAGGTGGACCCACCTCAGCGGCATCTGCAATCACGTCTCTCAGGTGTAAAGTCTGTGCTCTCTTGGCTGTTTTTTTTTTTTTTGTATGTGTCGGGCTGTGAGATGAAAAGGTACAGCAACTATGTGTGAAAAGTGGTCCATAACGTAATGCTTCAAAGCGTGTTCATGCAAACATTGTCGGGTCTGCTTATGAACCTCTGCGCACAGCGTCTACAAATCGGGGCTGTAGGAAGTCACGTTATCTTTACACAAAACTGTAAGCTGTCATCTGTGAGGCACGAGCGGTGTTTGTTTTTACCATAGTTCATGGTGGAGAATGGCTGCTCTGCTGAGTTTTGCTCTCTGTAGCCATTTGAATGGCAAACTATACTGATTAGCGGCGGAATAGGCACACTTAAAATTTCTTCTAAAATTTTCGCTTTCTAGTTTATTGTTTATTTATTGTGTCATTCTTTCTCCCTGTCCTATCCCCCAGTCATGTCTGTCCCGTCTTTAAAAAACGAAAATAAAATAAATACATAATTATAATAAAGGTCAATCAAATGGACCAATATGACAAGGACATGATGATCCACTTGGTAAAGTAAATCCACTTGGCATCTTTCCTGGCCTTCAGACAACAATTCTGATTGCTAAAGATCCAAACGGGACAACAAAAAAAACAAAACAAAAACAAAACAAAAACATTTCTACGAAAAAAAAACAAAACAAAAAAAACACAGAAAACCGTACATTTGCACTCAATGCTTGAACTTAACACTGCTACTGGATTTGTTTTTGTCCCTGTTAGCCTTTATGAGCAGTGGCTCAGGAAGCACAGACCATCTCCATCCCAGTATCCAGAGTCAAATGCTCCTATAGGCCATAGCAGTGAATACCACATGTAGGGCTGCTCAATTAATCGAATTTTAATCACGATTACGATCTGGGTTTTCAACGATCATTAAAAATGACTGAGCCGATTATTAGCCCCTCCCTCATGCTTTACTCTCGCGCTGCTCCGTGTGGCAAATCGAGCGCACCGCTCTGCATTTCGAACACCGTCACAACAATTAAGAGGACCCGAGGGAAGCTCGGAAAGCTAAGCAGAAGTTATTTGGAGAGAAGAGTGACTGCCGTTGGTTGAAAAGAGGTAAAAAAAAAAAACTTCAGTGGTGTGGAAACATTATAGGTTCATTATAGGCAGAGTCAGAGGTGGATCAAGTAGACACAGTGTGTAAACTTTGCTATGGTGTAGTAGCTGCACCACAGAGCAACACTGCAAAGTTCACTAAACATAGAGGTTTACATTTTTCATTTATTTCTTATATTGCAAACATTTGCACTGTTATCAGTATTTGCACACTATTTTATATTATTTTTTAAAGTCATTATTCAATACATTGTTATTGTTAACCCTTTAGAGCCGGTCAGAGCAGCAAGCTCTGTTGTGTGTAACTATTTTTAAATCCTGCTAAGCCGCTAAGCTAGCGCAATAAATTTTTTTCCATATGAAACCAGAGGAGTTGTACTTACATCTTATGATATCAGCTTGTCCTCGGTCACGGTTTCCTTCCACATATAGCTTTGCAAAAATTGCATAAAAAGCGCTTGCAGGAACAAAAACATAATATTCCAGAAACACCTTTGCCGATCCGATCAGCTGTTCGTAACACTTCCCACATTGAAAAAGACGTCAACGCGAACTATCGCATTTCCTGCCCGAAACCGGAAGTGACGTCATTTTCGCGGAAAATGACGTTTTTTACTTGTAGGCCTTAAAAGCCTATACTGGTGTTTTTATAAGTCATGTTTGACTTTTCTGAATAGTTTCTGTGATGCTTAGAACTCGAATTGCACAGCTGGAAATAGTTTATTTTGATGCACCTGCTGTTTTCTTTGCAAATTTGCATCATAGGATTGTTTTTTTTTGTTTTTCCTGCAGTATATAAAAATTGCTGTATCTCCAAAATAAAACTATGAAGACACTCAAAATAAATTTCCTGTTGTTGTAAACTATTTTTTGCAACTTCTTTGTATTTAAAGTTTTGAGGGATAAACCTCTTAAATTTCTCCAAGTAGAAATATATGTAAAAAAAACAAAAACGATTTTCAATTTTTTTCTAGTTTATTGCACTTTTTTGCAATTAATGTAGTTACTATGGACTTAATACATACATATTATTAAAATATGGGCTATAACAGTTGTATTGATGTATAGCAACTTGAAATGCTCCCACAAATGGCACTACAACATGTAAAAAAAATAATATAAGCTCTGGCCGACTTGGTTCTATGGTAGGTCTTAAAGGGTTAAATAAATATCGTCAAATAATCGTGATCTCAATTTCAGTGAAAATAATCGTGATTATCATTTTTGCCATAATCGAGCAGCCCTAACCACATGGCACCATTCCTACCTCTGCATAGGAACAGAGACTTCTTCATTTCCAGCAAAGACCTGGGATATGAATACACTAGGGGTGCAATGATACACAAAATTCACGGTTCGGTTCGGTTCGATACTTTGGTGTCACGGTTCGATATTTTTTCGATACAAAAAAAATGTTCATGCCTTTTTAATTTGTCATTTATTAAAATTATAAATATATATTTTAACTCAAAAGTACAGTTTTTAAATTTAACCCTAACCCTTGTGCGTGTTTTTTATTTTGACAGCGAATGCGCACCTGCGGACCACTTATGTGCAGCCCTGGTTATTTAGCTCGTCATATTGCAGCCACAGAAATTCTTTTGTCCATGAAACCATAAAGCTGCACTTTCTTTTTGCCTTATAGTCTGATTTGTCATAACTTCTCCGTTTTGTGGTAAGCTTTTCTTTGGCTGTCACTTCTTCACCCTGACCTGTCTTATTTGGCTCAGCAGAACTAAAATATATATCCTGCTGCTTTTACACGCTCACTCACATAAGCTCAGCGATTCTCTGCCCGATCAACCTCTCACATGTTTAAGCTTGCTGCGGGAGATTTCACTTGTCATGTTTGCATAGTAAGCTAACGATTAATAAGACAATGTCAGAGGAATTGGTGCACAAATTATCATCACTCACAGATCAGTGCTGTCGCTCTCTATACACAGTTCGCACGATTGCAAAGTGAAAGCAAAAAAACAAGCGCAAATTCAAACGCGATTTCAATATGTCACATATTGACAGTGGCTCACCGATGCCAATGACATAATTACCCAGCTACATTTCTGAAAGAATGCAAAAGCATTGACATATATTTTTCCTTCCTACAATAGCCCGACGGGCAGGGAAGAGATAGATTTTGGTAGCCCGACTGAAAAAATCGCTAGCCCCGGGACGTCGGGCTAGCGATATTGCGAGCCCTGTATCTGATTGAGGAATCACTCATCTTTGGAAAAGAGAGTTTATTACAGAGAAGTGTCTCTTTCCAAAATAAAAGCTATACTATCCGCTTCTTCTGGGCTATATTCTCAGCAGCATATTAAACATATCAGGTCTCCATAAGGAGAATCATGTGCTAACAGCTGTCTAAATGACTCGGCTAAAGTTAGTAGCATGCTTGCTTGTTTTTGTCAGCTTCCACTTGTCTTTGCACTAGGATGATGTCGGCGTAAATGTGCAGTCATATTCGTTGTGTTCCCACTAGTGCTTTCAGGTTAATCTCGTTGAAATGACCTTAACGCCACAACACGGCAAATCTCCGTTAACGAGCTACCACCGATCGCCCCGTGCATGGGGCTAGACGGCCAACACGTTAACGAGCTAACTGCGCTAACACACTAGTTCCCACCCATGTAATTGAGCATTGCATGGCACATCCAACATACTGTTTTACTTTAGTCCATGAGCGCTTACCTTCAGGGTCATACGTCACATGAAAACCAAAATAATTCCAAACGCCAGATCTGAATGAGGGTGGGGGAGGTCCATGTTGCAAGGAGAGCTTAACTTCTATCTCGCTAGCTTGCCCTGTGCTCTTCCTTCTGACGATGCTGTCTGTGTTGAGCGCTCAGTGGATCTGCGCTCGACAGTGCAGCCTAGGCGGAGTAGTCGAACGCAGATTCACTGAGCGCTCAATGCAGATTCACTGAGCGCTCAACACAGACAGCATCGTCAGAAGGAAAGTTGATAAAATAAATTACAAATTTTGTATTGTTCGATACATATGCGTACCGAACCGAAAGCACTGTATCGAACGGTTCAATATCGATACGAATATCGTTGCACCCCTAGAATACACCCACCTGCTAGATGCTAGTCAAAAGCTAGCAGAATCATTGCACCCTTCCCTCGACGAGTTGCGGGACGTGTGGCCGTGGCTGCTTCTTGCAGGGCTTTGTGGAGGAATTTTGACAATAGCCATAGCTGCTGCGGTCCTAACTACAAAACGATGGTACATAGGATCATCCTGGTTGCGTGCTAGAAGCTGGAAACATGCATTTGCTCTCCCTGAAAGACAACCACTTATCCGGAGCAATGAAATAGAGGAAACCAACCAACATAACTACCAAACAACTATGTGAAGGCAAAGCCTGTCTAGCTTAGCCTTATCGATCTATGAATTTTAATATAAAAGCACAGTGAATTTTTACTTTGAACTATATGCTAACTAAAAACAACTTCTATGATATCTGATATTTCCAATATATTTAACCGTATTACAAGTGGGAATAAAAACCTGTGCATGCAGTAACTTTCAAAAATGGAAAAAAAAATGTTCAGACCGCAGAGATCAAATGTAATATTAGTGCATTCCATAGATTATCAGCCAACAGCCTTGAAGACACACTTACTCTCTTTTAGTTTTCAGCCTAGAACGAGGAACCACCAGCAGGTTTCTGTCAGAAGACCTCAGTGACCTGCACCTTATAGATGGAAGCAAATGAAGTTTGATCTCAGCTTCATGCTCTTGTTCTGCTCGTGCTCTGATTTGAATTACATGTTCTACATGCTTCACTGTATCTCACTGTCAGTTGGTCCATTTGTGACATTAATTCAGAGGAATGTGGTGTAAACCAATGATTTATAAACCTAAAACAGCTCATGATCACTAACCAATGCTAACTTTGAGAAGCAATGCAGAACATATTGTGCCCTCTGTGTGGCTAATGGAACTCTGACAGAGAGCGAGTGGGTTACCTCTGTGTGACTTCAAGCAGCAGAGGGTAAGGCTCTGACTGTGGTCTGCATATATGTGCCGAGCAGCAATTCAGAATACCCACCGTGCACAGTTTCTGTGAGGTTTGGCATAACTCGATGCATTGAATCATTTTCATATTATACAGACAGAATTATGCAGTAAGAACCAGCAGTTAAATATAGAAACTGTTGTTGAATACTCACTGATACACAGAGGCAAGAGAAGAGGCAGCAGACACAGTGTTCCTGCCATTCACCCTCTAACAACTGCCTTTCTGTCTGAATGGTGACCATTGTATAGTCACCAGTGTCATTATGAAGCCTTATAATGCTGCATGAGCTGCAATACTCCACACATTGATGCAAAGTTACTCATCAGCAGTTTTTGCTTTTGCCTTTCATAAAGTGCTGGGAGGGAAATGAAGCTGAGAAATGAAACTTTGAGTATTGTGTAAACCGTCGATTTATTATAGAAGATCTACAGTATGAACTGACCATAAATGTACTTTGGTCAAGACCTGAATCAAGTTTCATCCAAAGGCTTGTGGCTCAAATTTGAGCAGGGCCTGACAGCTTCAGTAGAAAGACGCTGAGGGTCCTGTCACTGTTGTTGATGTCTCTGTCCTGAAAGATCACAGACTGCCCTGTGATTTGTGGTGTTTCTTGTGGACTCGTAAAAGGATTTATTTACTTAGGATTTATTTACACTGAGGGTTACACACACTTTGCCAGGTACACCTGTTCACCTGCTCGGTAAACACAAATATCTAGTGAACCAATCAGACGTCAGCAAATTAAAGTATTTAAGCATACAGACATGTTCATGATGACCTGCTGAAGGTCAAAGCAAGTATCAGAATGGGGGAAAGAGATTGCGTGGTTGCTGGTGCCAGATGGGCTGGTCTGAGTATTTCAGAAACTGCTCATCCAATGAGCTCACAAAATTACCTCTACAGTTTACAGACTGTAGTGGCAATCCAACCAGCAAAAGGCCACCTGAGGGAATTTGAAGTATTTCCAACTCATCCTGGTGATGAGGTCAAACACGACCACTACTTTTAACATTTTATCAATTATTTACCAAATTAAAAAACAACATGTGGTAACTTATTTTTAATTTTGCTGCATACAAGTTGAATCCAACAAAGTCACATGACCTTTTATCATCCTTGAACTTATTTCTAGTACAACATTTAATGTAAACACTGTACTTTTATTTAAAAAATAATTATTAAAAACACTCCTTTTAATACGTTAAAATCAGCCAAACTTTTATTTTAAAATATAAATAAAGTATATCAGCCAACATACTGGTCACTGTTCTGCTGAACAACACACATATTAAAAAATATTGTACCCGGTGTTATTTAATAATAGTTAAATATTTTCAGAATTAAAGTTCATATTTTTATTTGTCACACAATCAAAAACTTTATTAACCTTACAATAAAACAAAGTCTCAGATTTAATTATTCTGAAACTAAGTTTAAGTTTCTCATAATTTTGTATTGCAAGTTACATTACTGATATAATAAATATAAAATGTTTTTATTGTTCATCCACAAGTGCAGTCTCTGGATCAAATAACACAGAAGCTTGGTGTGTTCTAATATCTTTAAGGATGGTTTGTTTGTCAGTCCAGGCAGTGTTTCACTTTTTGTGGAAAAACTTGCGATACATTGAGTATATTCAGTATATCGCACAGCCCTGCTGTGAACCCCTCCAGTGTGAGCTGGAGGCCACTGAGTGATGGCTCACCAAGCCCGATAGAACTCCGCCTTCAGTTTAATGGCTCCCTTCTGGGAGGTTACCACCACGACAGGCACCAAGCACCTTGCTGCCACAGCTCCTTGCAGCAGGCTCAGCTATGGAGGAGCAGAACATTGTCCATTCTGACTCAGTGTCCAAAGCCTCCCTCAGAATGCTGTCGAACTGGCAGTTAAAGGGGTGTCCAGCATCCTCCCCCACCACCTGACCCAACTCACCATCAGGTGACCATCAGTTCATAGCTCAGCTCTGTTCTTCACCTGAGTGTCCATAAGATACAGTTGAAGAACCCAAGCTGTTTGTTGAGGTCAGTATCTCTCAAGTAAAGTAAAAGCAAGTGTCTTTAAACAAAAGCTAAACTCCAGATATTTTCTATTTTGAGCTTAAGATGATTCGATCGGTTAATTAAGTCCATTTGAGTTCATTTGTGGCACACTTGTGGATGCATGTAAAACCACACCCCCAAACACAGAGCCTCTTTCTTTGACATCACAGGAAAATCAACCAAGACATCAGGAAATGAATTGTAGACTCCACAAGTGTGGCTCATCTTTAGGTGCAATTTTCAGATGCCTGAAGGTCCCACATTCATCCATTCAGACAATAATACGAGAGAATAAAAAGTACAGGAACGTACAACCATCATACCGCTCAGGAAGGAGACCTACAAACCTGACCCAGTTACACCAGTTCTGTCAAGAGCAGTGGGCCAAGATTCCAGCAAACTGTTGCAGAAAGCTTGTGGAAGGACACCTGAAGCGTGTGGCCCAAGTGAAACAGTTTTGGGGCAATTTTACCAAATAATAAGGAAGTGTATGCATACTTCTGACTTTGATGAAAGTTAAAGAAACAAACAAACAAACTTCTCTCTCTTTATTTTGAATGTGTAAACAGAATCCGCAAAAAGATGTAAACACAAAGCGCGGCTCATTCACCCGGACATGCCGTCAGGTGCTGAAAGCAGACGTCCAAAGCGAAATAGTCAATTCACTTTGAGCACGTCATTTTCAAGCAGGAAGATTAACCCTAACCCTATGAAATAAGACGTTATCTATAAGGTTATAATTAAATTGCTGTGCAGATAAGCTACACAAAAATACCACTATGTGAACAGGAAGTGATACTCTACCGCAGAGAGAGCGAACACCAACTGGATGGCGCTGTAGTCTGCACTATAGCTTTGTATTATTTATTCATTAATGAAAAAGCACACACATTGCAGCTCTTCCTGTTTGCTTACTGGATCTAGAACACCATTTAGATCATAACAGTTCCTGATCAGGATGAATTTCATTTTCAAATCAAATTTCATGTCCCAGTTTCACAATTTTGTAACATAATATTTCAAAGCTTGCTTATGGGTTTGTTTTGGAGCAGACCAACAGTCAGGCTCGTCTTCACCCTTACTGTCAGACTCTGAATTGTTCTGCTATATCTCACCTGGCTGAGTGGGGACACATGTACTAAAGGTTAGAGTTCCCACTGCAGGAGCTTGGGTGTGAGTCTGCCGCACAGGTGTAGGTGCTTGAAAAGTAACAATGTTGGAACTGTGTGCTGGAATGACAGACAATAGAAGAACACACACATGCAGGCACACCTTCAGAGTACTCTCTAAGGAGACCCAAACTACTTATGCACCACTCAGCATATCTCACACTGTGAACATGACATTTGCTTCAGCCATGTTCATGAAGCCCATTCTCACTATGCCTTGAGTTGAACTGCATTTTTGCCTTAGTTATTGCTAAGGAGGAAGGTGAAATGCACTGGCTGATGGTCGTAAAGTGACTGCCTCGTTCAGTTAAAAAGTCTGGTCTGAACATGGACTGTTAGTCAATGGCCCCTCCCTTTTTACTTACAGCTATTCACAGAGGCAGAAAGATGAGAGAGCAAAGCAAAGTGTCTGCTATGTTCGTATGAATCTCTATTTTTGAACACTTTGTTTACATTTCTGAATCAGAATTAAATGTCTAAACAAACACAGCATTTTAAAATTGCTTTGTGTAAAATATGTGACACTGTGATTGCACTATCCCTGTACTTTGTTATACAGTACTTCTTACTGCCAATTTGTCTTGAGGACTCAAATTTAAGTGCACAAAAAGTAAAAAATGAACCTATGTTAATGGCACTTGTTTAAAAAGCATAAAGTGATGGTTTTCCAAAGCTGCTGCTATGAGTAATGGCTCCAGAGATTCAGGTGCTTAGCTGTTTGTTCATTTGTGCACTCCCCGCAAAGGTATTAACAACTGATTAGTGTAATGGGAAATTTTAAGACTGTGTGAAGCTGACCTGACTCAGTGAAAGGCTCCATGTTTTGTCATTCTGTCTTCATGCACTCAGAAAATATTTATGCTCAAAATGCTGATTTTAATTTAATTACATGTCAACTTTCTGTGTCTTTGTTTTTTTTTAAGTCCATGAAAAAAAGTTTAATGGAATCTGGCCAAATGAAATGTACTTGATTGGTATGTATTCAATTTATGAGCATATCTTCCTAATAATTTGAATAAATAAACAGATTTTATTTATTTCAGTTGGATTAAAGTATTGTTTTGTGTTATGAGGGCAAAGAATAATCTTTCAGGTATACCACACGCTCATGCATCAGTTATCTTTCGCACACAGTGTTCTGACCGTATTGTGTGATCGTGGCAGTGATGTGTAAATATTGGAGGTGCTTTGTAAAAAAGCACATGGACCTGCTGGTAATTTGAACCAATGCAAAGTCAAATTAAAGTCGCAGAGAAAACCTGATTTATTTCAGATTTCCACAACATTTGCTCTCAGCTACAAGAGAGGATAATACAGGATGTGATTAAGCCGAGCATAACCATTATAATATAATGTATATATAAAACATCTAAAACTGTTTCTAGAACTAGGGTTGTGGTTTCTATTGGTTAAGAGAGTTGCTAATACGTCGTGTCTGCAGGGTCCTCGAAATTCCAACAAAAAACAGAAGGAAAGAAAAAAAAAAAGAAACACGGGCGCGTGTGCGCGCGTGGGTATTGTGGGTGGAGGCTGTTCTTACAAACCCCCTCACTCTCAGAGCTCTGAGACAGTCTCCGCTGTTCACGGCTCCGAGTGAGTCTGTTCTCAGCTGAAGTGCAGACCGGTGAAAAACAGTGAGCGGATAGTTGTAAGTATTTTTTTCCCTTCGTCATGTCTTTAGTCTCTGTTTAGAGTGTGCAGGACAGCCTTTTTAATCCACACTGCCGCTAACACAAGCCTGTGAAAATGAAGCGTCGTTAAGTTTGTCTTACTTAGTAACATAAACTCAATGGCTCGTCCAAACAAAAGCGGCCATTGCCGTCAGCTGGATACATTTTTATTTGCAGAATTCACCTGTGATAGCGGACAGCACACAGCCATAAACTCGTGCTTACATGTAAATACATCAGGTGAAGGTGGCTGGTGTCGTGTTTAGGTTCACTTTAGCAGTCTGTGCTTTGTGTGTTGCTCGTGTCTTTCTGTTTTGTCCTAGTTGTTGCTGTGTATTGGTGGGATTTATTTTAATCTCTAATACTCTTTATTAATGTGAGATATATTTCGCGCCGTGTCTCTGGAGGTGCAGCAAGCCAAAAACATTATCAGTCACGGTGCTCATCTGTCTGCTGCTGATACAGAACTCCTGGAATTACTGTAAAAATGAGGATTTTTGTGTATGTGGCTTTTAAAAACGATACAGGTGGAAGTGGAGGCCTTGATTTGCTCTAAAGGGTCACACATACAAAAAGGGGACTGGAATAGAAATTGAACTCAAACTAAAAACAAAAAATGCAGAATTAAGAGGAATAGGAGTCACGAGAGAAGAGATGAGGAGAAACCAAGTGAGATGAAGAAGGGTGACATGCAGTGTAGGAGATAGAAGAAGAGATGAGGGGAAAACAACAACAGGGTAGAGAGGAAATAAAAGAAAGAAGAAAGAAGAGGAAGGAATATGAAATCTGCTGTTGAAGCCCTGCTGCTTGAATTAATGGACTGCTGTGAAACAGGTAAAAAATAATTAACCTCTACGTGACCCTTTGTTTTCTCTTTCTTTCACTGTCCGAGGAAACAGAGCTTTTAATTTAATTGGTCACCACTCTTTGGCTTTTAAAGCTTTTCATTCTCGTCTGTTCACCTGTGGTACGTTTTTTTTTTTCATAAACTGCATGTGTCCTGCACGCTGTGTAGGAAGAGGATAAAAGTGTTGCTGATATTGGTTTTAGCAGAACTGTGGCAATGCATGTAAGCATTAATGCACCCCCCACAAATTCCTGTATACCTTCCCAAAAATCTACCCTCCACAAGCAGTGTGACACTGTGGGTGCTGCAGAGTCTCCTGTGTTTTTTAACTTCAGTCACTGCCTTAGGGCCAAATGACTCATGTGTGCACACGAACACCTCCCTGCGTGTTTATCTATCCATAGATAAGTCCATCCATATGTGTCGTTCGGAAAAACTGAAATACAACCAAAACCATTCTGTGACCATGTTTGCATTTGCAGATCTTTGATCCACATGACATGCTTGTAAGATTATTGATCACACTCTGTGCAATCTGTGAGCACTTGTCAGCTTTGTAATAAAAAGTGTGGAGGCGGGCAGCGGTGTGGAGGTGACTGGATCCAGTCCAAATCTGTTAATTAAACCGCAACAGAGGAAGTAGATTCCCCGAGGGGGTAGGACTAATGGATAGCCAATTAGCTGATGGTGTATCTGTGCTCAATCTATGCTCTCCTGCTTCGAGTGAAATTGCTTTTAAAAAAAAAAGAAATAACATTACTGTGTATTACATGTCATAAACAGTGTACACACATCACAAACCCACTATTTTCCCCAAAGAAATATCACAAATGAATATTTATAGTCCAAATATTTGCCTTGCTGAAAGCATATATGTGTTTTTGTGAAAATACAAGCTTAGGATCTTTGTACTTTGGGCTAAAGTAACTTACAAATGTTTACTGGTCTATCTTGCAAAGATGGGGCTATTTTTAGTAACTGTAGATATTGAATAGGCTAAATTTAGTAAACAAAAAGTACAATATTTCACACTGATAATATTATCACTATTTAAATGTTACCTAAAGTCAAACAGTGTACATAAAATTTGGACCCAATCACAACAAGAGCACATACTCTTTTGTGGACTACTGCTTTGAAGCTTCAAGTTTGGCATTTTGGCTGTCACCATTGTTTTTCTTTGGAAGTAAACAATGGCCATATTTGGATGAGAATCAGTAGGTGACCTGCTCTACCTCCGGAGCTGCAGTCACCCCACCCAGGCCTCTCATTGTACTGCCTCAGCAAATAGGTACAATTTCACCAGTTCATTTGTAAACCCTGTGCTGTCTCACTTAAACAGGGTTTTTTTCTTTAAATATATTTACATTCAATTTATTAATTTTAAAAAATCAAAAATCAAGGTTTTAAATTTAATTTTTTATTCTTTTTCATTGTGTTACTTTGTAAAATTAATATGTATTATATATTTTTTATTCAGTCTCATATGTGGCATATGGCATTCACTTATTATTAATAGTTAAATTACTGTAAATGACAACCAGTAAGTTACCATTAAAGTTTAATGATCAGGCAAAATACATATTTCAGTTACACATGAGATTTTTTTCTATATTTACTTTTTTCAGCACAGCTTCAACGTCATTTAAGTTTTTTCCTGCTCGCACAGAATGATAAGGTTACGAAACCACAGAAGATTACCGTTTCACGCCCTCAATCCAGTCTTGAGTCTTTTCCAAATGTGTTTGATATTCAAATTTGTATGCTTGGCATTTGCTTTTCCCTGCTGCAGCCACAAAATGAGGTAAAAAGTAGGGAAAGTGAACCAGAACACTGAATTAGTAAGCCATATGACTGGATAACCTTGTTTGCCAGAATGATAGAGTAATCCTTGAGATGTGAAATAATAAAAAGTAAGTACCTTCCTATTTTTAACAAACTTTCTAGCTTCTGTTTCTTCGGATATCTGTATTAGGAGAGAACAGACTATGCAAAATTTGCCAAACCAGCAGCTCAATCATATTTTGTGTTGAGCCTATTATTTTAAGATTTGCTTTGAAAACTATACATATTCCATTCTATGCCACAAATGGCACATAAATATAGATATGTATAGCAAACAAGTGAACATTTAGAATTGTAATCATCATTTCAGCTAGCATCAGACTTTAAATAACAACCAGTTAACATAAATTTACCCTGAGATCTCTAAGACTATATTATCTTCACTCTGCAGATGCACAGAGGGCAGGTTTTGTGTACACACATGCACAAATGCATTTGTCACACACCTGGCATCTCACACACAATACTCTTTGTATTTGAATGTAAATGCAAGGACTCTTCAATCAGCAGTCATTCAGACTCTCACTTATCTCGTCAATTTGCTCCATGCAGGGACCTTTAAGCCTTGTCTTGACCTTATGTTACCATAGCAACACCTCCTGGGAGGGTTTTCACAGAGCTGCTCGTGCAATGGCAGACAAGAGAAGTGATGCACTTCAGGAAGAAAATTGTCAGTCTGCTCTTATTGTGTTTATCAGAGATTAGGGTGGGAGGCAATAGCAAAGGCAAAAGGAGGAGAGTGTAGGGGAGTGTGTGTGTGATTAGGTTAGCCTTGCTGACTCTTCACATCTCAGTGGACATCTCAGTGGGACATTCAGTGACTATCTAATGTATGGTGTGAGTAAAAAAAACAAAAGATACCTTCAACCACTCCAGTTTGTGTTATGGAACCATTAAACTTCTTATTTCCCCTTTTATATATTAATTAACATATATTCTCGTTATGACAGTGATGTGAAGCCTGTGATATGTTAGAAAATCATTTGTCTTCACTAACCATGGATGTGAATTACTATAGTTTTTATATGTTCAATTCCATTTTATTATTACAGGGAGTGCAGAATTATTAGGCAAATGAGTATTTTGTCCACATCATCCTCTTCATGCATGTTGTCTTACTCCAAGCTGTATAGGCTCGAAAGCCTACTACCAATTAAGCATATTAGGTGATGTGCATCTCTGTAATGAGAAGGGGTGTGGTCTAATGACATCAACACCCTATATCAGGTGTGCATAATTATTAGGCAACGTCCTTTCCTTTGGTAAAACGGGTCAAAAGAAGGACTTGACAGGCTCAGAAAAGTCAAAAACAGTGAGATATCTTGCAGAGGGATGCAGCAGTCTCAAAATTGCAAAGCTTCTGAAGCGTGATCATCGAACAATCAAGCGTTTCATTCAAAATAGTCAACAGGGTCGCAAGAAGCGTGTGGAAAAACCAAGGCGCAAAATAACTGCCCATGAACTGAGAAAAGTCAAGCGTGCAGCTGCCAAGATGCCACTTGCCACCAGTTTGGCCATATTTCAGAGCTGCAACATCACTGGAGTGCCCAAAAGCACAAGGTGTGCAATACTCAGAGACATGGCCAAGGTAAGAAAGGCTGAAAGACGACCACCACTGAACAAGACACACAAGCTGAAACGTCAAGACTGGGCCAAGAAATATCTCAAGACTGGTTTTTCTAAGGTTTTATGGACTGATGAAATGAGAGTGAGTCTTGATGGGCCAGATGGATGGGCCCGTGGCTGGATTGGTAAAGGGCAGAGAGCTCCAGTCCGACTCAGACGCCAGCAAGGTGGAGGTGGAGTACTGGTTTGGGCTGGTATCATCAAAGATGAGCTTGTGGGGCCTTTTCGGGTTGAGGATGGAGTCAAGCTCAACTCCCAGTCCTACTGCCAGTTTCTGGAAGACACCTTCTTCAAGCAGTGGTACAGGAAGAAGTCTGCATCCTTCAAGAAAAACATGATTTTCATGCAGGACAATGCTCCATCACACGCGTCCAAGTACTCCACAGCGTGGCTGGCAAGAAAGGGTATAAAAGAAGAAAAACTAATGACATGGCCACCTTGTTCACCTGATCTGAACCCCATTGAGAACCTGTGGTCCATCATCAAATGTGAGATTTACAAGGAGGGAAAACAGTACACCTCTCTGAACAGTGTCTGGGAGGCTGTGGTTGCTGCTGCACGCAGTGTTGATGGTGAACAGATCAAAACACTGACAGAATCCATGGATGGCAGGCTTTTGAGTGTCCTTGCAAAGAAAGGTGGCTATATTGGTCGCTGATTTGTTTTTGTTTTGTTTTTGAATGTCAGAAATGTATATTTGTGAATGTGGAGATGTTATATTGGTTTCACTGGTAGAAATAAATAATTGAAATGGGTATATATTTGTTTTTTGTTAAGTAGCCTAATAATTATGCACAGTAATAGTCACCTGCACACACAGATATCCCCCTAAAATAGCTAAAACTAAAAACAAACTAAAAACTACTTCCAAAAACATTCAGCTTTGATATTAATGAGTTTTTTGGGTTCATTGAGAACATGGTTGTTGTTCAATAATAAAATTATTCCACAAAAATACAACTTGCCTAATAATTCTGCACTCCCTGTATAGTGCCAATTCACAGCCACAGTTGCCTCAAGGTGCTTTCTATCACAAGATAAAGATCCTACAATATCATAGAGAAAAACCCAGCAATTCACTGTGAGCAACCACATGGCAACAGAGGGGAGGAAGAACTCATTTTAATAAGAGGCAACATGTGGCAGAACCAGGCTCAGGAAGGGGCAGCCTTGTGCTGTGACTGGCTGCTGAATGAGAGGAAAGAGAAGGAGGAAAAGGGAGCATAGAGAGACAAGGACATAACTTGAAGGTAATTGTGGATTTTTTTAAGCTTAATAAATGATGCACATACTAGCCACAAGGTTGGATTACAAAGAGAATGCACTCCAAATAGTCACAATGTGTAACCACAGAAAGGTTTTGGTTTCCTACTATTTGTTCATTATATATCCAAAACTGTTTTTTTAAATAAATTTTGGAACCATAAAAACCAGAACGATAATTTTTTTTATATTTTTTATTTATGGAGACAGGATTTAAGAGTGAACACTGGCTCTTGTGCCTTAGCTGATTTTTAATATTTTGCTAAATCACTTTTACTGCATTACAACATTCTTTTCTTTTGTGTACTCCTGATACGCTTTATTGAAAAGGACTTATTGAAATTCTTTATACGTCACTCAAGTTCGCTGACTGGAAAAAAAAAATCAATGACTGAGGCCAGAGAAATAATTGGTGCCTTGATTTAATCCGTCGAACCATTTTAGCTCCGTGTCTTTGTACAGTGTGACACCTGAACGTTGTACAACTCCATATTCACAATCACAGCACTGTTTGTGATACGAAGCCTGTCAAAGGTTAGTCAAGAAGACTGTCTCACGTTTATACCACCCATTCATGTTCCCTCTCACACAGCACCTAGTTTATAAAGGCGACTGACTGATGATGTTCCTCTCTGTGTTTATCATAGTTTCTGTCTCTTATCCAATTTTTTGCACTGTGGTCATTTAAAAAATGTCTAAGCCTCTGCTGCTGTCTATGGTCATTTCCTTGTCAGATTGATGGAAAACTCCTCCACCCCATTCATCTCTACTTTTAATCAGGACCTCTGTCCTCAGGTCCATCCATTAATCTCACCATTTGTCATGCTCCACATCACATCCATCCAGATCTCCAGCATCATCCTTCACCCCTGCGCTGCTATCACCACCGTCTAGACTCCCTCCAGGGGATTTTTCCAGTACAGCTCAATATATCACTACTCCCTTATATGATGATGTCACAATAGGATCTCTTCACTAAAGACTCCTTACACAATGTGCACACATTATAAAAAAATCAATCTTAGCCTTCTTTCATTTGAATAATTTCTGATTTAAACATGAGGTTTTAAAAGCCTAAATAACCCCAAGTATAAGTGTAATTCGATATTAGGTACTCCTAGCAAGTTAATATTTCTATATTTATCGACTTCTTGTCTTTACCCTGTTGCTTCATAAAAGCAGGAGCAGCATTAAGCAGTTGACATCCACAGCATATACCATCCTCTGGCATTCACATTTAGTAATTGAGGTCATGACCTATGGATGGCTCTTAGGTTTGGTCTAAAAACTGTACATAAGGATTGACATTCACCATGATTTGATCACGTGTTTGACCAGTGAACACTGTGGTCTTATTCTCCACTGGTGGTACTGGTGCCCTTTAGGTTGTAATGAATGAAATGTAATTAAAGCAAAGCAAAAAAAAAATCTCCAAACACTGAAAGAGAATTCAGTCATGCTTCAAAGTGTGTACATTTCCTGTGTGCTGCCAATATTTGTACTTATTTTAATCTAAAGTAACTGTCTCTGGGGGATTCTTTAGTGGTGTATATAATTCACCTTACCTTCCCCGCTCTTCCGCTCATCTTCACATCTGCATTAATGTACTTTACTCAGTTGAGGTCGCAGAAGATATGCCTCTGCTATTTTTTCCCCCCATAGGTCAGTGCATTTTGTTCCTACCAGAGCACCAATTATTAACCATCGCTGTGAGGGATGAGGGTGTGCCTGTGTGTGGAACAGTGGTAATTAAGAAGCTGGGATGGCTTCATAAACAAGTCTCGTACTAATAAAACTAAATACCTTATGTCTGTGTTCTGGTGCTCGCTTGCTTTGTTGTGACGGAAGGAAGGTTGTTATGTTTATTAATAGCTTAGTATTCATCAAGCCACTGGGCAGATATGGCCAAACTTTTGAAACTTTTAGGTGTTGTCCAACATCAGCAGCAGTCAACGTTATGTGTACATAGAAAAGTGTGTCTTTGTCAATACATGTCGTTGCCTGTTCATTCTCTCTTACTGCTGTGTATGCCATTTTTCCTCATGTTTTATCTTTCTTTGCTACATATCTTTTAGAGACACAGTTTTATATTTTATTAAACTGGCTCACTCATTCTCTTGCCAATAGTCAGATGAAAAATGTAATAGTGCTTGCACGTCTATTTTTGACAGAAGCCTGTTAAAACATTTAAATACCCCTAAAGCTCACATTAGCTAGTTATATAGTATTGTTGTCTAGATGCAAAAAAAATGTCACTTGTGAGTTTTACAGAGAAGACATAAACACTAAACATGCAGCAAAATTCTCCTGCCCACTTGAAACCAAGAACAATACAGCACTTGAGTGCCGGCTGTCTCCAGGCAACCTCAAGGTAACAAGACTTCCCAAGTTGCTGTCTATCCAATAATAATTCAAAGTCCATACTAGCAAAGAACAATCTAAGACGTGATGGGAAATCTGTTACCTTTACACAGTCAGCCTAGATGTTTCCTCTAAAACTCTAAAACACAATTATAATGCAGTTTAGTTGAAGTTTCATGGATCTGGATTAACGTTACATTAATGATAATCCAGGTGCTAATCTAAGCTAAATAACACCGAGCGCCTTTCTTACTCCTAAGGGTTTTACATAAATTCTATACTTTGACAAAAACTATTATTATGTACTATATTTATATTTTAAAGTTAAGCAACAAGTTTGCTGCAGTGTGTATAATTGCATGCAAACTGTGTGCTGTGTGTATTCCACCATGTAAAGCAGGGTTCCCCAATCCCAGTCCACGGGGGCCGGTGTCCCTGCAGGTTTTAGATCTCACCCTGGGTCAACACACCTGAATCACATGATTAGTTCATTACCAGGCCTCTGGAGAACTTCAAGACATGTTAAGAAGGTAATTTATCCATTTAAATCAGCTGTGATGGATCAAGGACACATCTAAAACCTGCAGGGACACCGGCCCTCGTGGACTGGGATTGGGGACCCCTGATGTAAAGGATGCTACAAAGGATGAAGCATTTTCTCCAACAACAGATCTGCTCGAACAGAAACTGAAAACAGAACTCAGAAAAGGTCCCAGAAGAAACTTTATAGCTTTACAGACACATTTCAGTGGACGAACAACCAACACGGCTGATTTGTTGGAAGAGTTGATTAACTGGACATCTCCAAAATGTTAGAATACACCTTTAATGCATTAATTGCTTTATATTTCATGTCCACATGAAGTGTGCTAAATTAATTAACTTTGCTTTCTGTAGGGCTGCTGATCTTCTACTGATGTGAGCTTACCAACAACTGTTGCCTGATAGTCGTTAACGCCTCGATGGAGCTCGTCCAGTTTGCATTTGCTGCCTCAGGAAGTCCCTACAGCTACCTGGAGCAACACCTCTGCCCCCTCCTACTCTCATTTCCTGCTCCTTTCTACTCCCTCCGAACCGCTTCACAGCTTCAACCAAGATGACACTTCGTTTGTCCTTAACAGCTCCTGTCAAAATTGCACCAAAAGTAAACCAGGATCCCTTCCTGGCTTGGCTGGAATCTTCATCCCACTCATTTATGGCATCGTTTGTGTCGTTGGCTTGGTGGGAAACACTCTGGTCATCCATGTTGTCGTCAACTACACAAAACATGAGTCAGTCACAAACATCTACATCCTCAATCTAGCCATTGCAGATGAGCTTTTCATGCTGGGCCTACCCTTCTTGGCGGTACAGAACGCTTTGCTCTCGTGGCCTTTCGGCTCTCTGATGTGCCGAGTGGTTATGACAGTGGATGCCATCAACCAGTTTACCAGCATCTTTTTTCTAACTGTGATGTCAGTGGACCGATACCTGGCTGTGGTGCATCCCATCCGCTCTTCTTGGTGGCGGCGCCCCCACGTGGCTAAGGCTATCAGTGGCACCGTTTGGGCGGGGTCCTTTGTGGTGGTGCTGCCGGTAGTGGTGTTCGCGGACGTGCTGAAGGATGATGGGAACTGCAGCATCGTGTGGCCTGAACCAGCAGAAGTGTGGAAGACATCGTTTATTGTCTACACGTGCACTGTTGGATTCTTCTGCCCCCTGCTGGTCATCTGCTTGTGCTACCCTGCTGATCGTCATCAAGGTATGACTTTTAGAGTAACACTGAAATAATTTGAGTTTTTAAGATAAAGGAGGAAGTTGGAGACATTTTTGAAAAAGTGTAGTCTATTCAATACTCTTTTCTAAAAATATTACATAGTCTGACTCAGATGGGCAATAGTGAAGTAGGAGCCTTTTATTGTTGATTAAAACACCGCAGCATTAGTGTCATGGCCAACTTAAATCAAACTAGAATCCACAAGTAAACCGATTTCAGCTGCAAACTGTTTTAAGAGTATTGTGGCTTCAGTCAACTAATGTTGATGTACTTGATTGACATTTTATGATTGACATTTAACTGTTCATCCACTGTCTAAAAAAGCCATTTCCTTTAAGGCCACTCTTACACCCTCAGGAAAGGGCTAGGGGATGAGGGGATTAACAATGATAAGCTCAGGGGAGAGATAACGAGTCAACTATACTGTTATATCACTCCAACAAAGGATGTCAACAGACTAGAATCTGCTGAAAAGACAAGAAATGGTTAATCAAAGAAAAACTTCACTCTCACATAGGGCACTGGCTGCTCACTACTAGCTCAAACACAGCGCTAAATTCATCGTCAAATACGTCAAAGCACATCACTACACAAGCCTCTGCAGGCTGGGAAACAAACACCTAAGGTCACCACAGTACTGACACTGGCGTACACCGAGGAGCTCTTCACAAGCTTGTATCCAGCTATACACTGGCTCCTCAGGAGAAATGGGCGGCAGCTGAACCTGTGGGAGCCTGCTAGGGTTATAACAGCCACCCTCACTTTAAGCCAGCTTTCTTCTGTTCATTATAAACAGGTTGAAAAAGCAGGCGGTGGCTGTGTTCACAGCCAGAGCTGTGAGCATGAGATGACCATATTAACGATGTCCCCACATATTACACAGATAAACAAGCAGTAAACACTGTCCTAAACCTCACTGTGCACAGCGATTACTTGCACATGCATTGGCCACAAGGTTTACAAATTTGGGCCATGTTTAACATGAGTATCTAATTTTAACAGTATACACCAATGAGGCTTAATATTATGATCACTGATAGGTGAAGTGAATAACACTGATTATTTCTTTATCGGGCACCTGTTAGTGGGTGGGATGTATTAGGGAGCAACTGAACATTTTGTAGTCAAAGTTTGAGTTAGAAGCAGAAAAATGGGCGAGCACAGGGGTTTGAGTGAGTCTGCAGTATTAATAATATTAATATTGTGATGGCTGGATCATCTCCAAAACTGCAGCTCTTGTGGGGGGTTCCCGGCTTGCAGTAGTATCTATCAAAAGTGGTCCAAGGAAGGAGCAGTGGTGAACCAGCAACAGGGTCATGTGCAACGCATGAGGCAGCATAGCTGCAGACCAGTCAGGGTGCCCGTGCTGACCTCTGTACATTCATGAAAGCACCAAAAATGGGCACATGAGCATCAGAACTGAACCACGGAGCAACAGAAATACATGGCCTCTATAGCTGTGCCCTCTTTCAGCAACGCAAACATGTTTCAGGACTGGTTTAAAGAGTACAACAACATGTTTAAGGTTGAGAAGCTCCGAGGCCCCACCTTGCAACTTCCAGAACTTAAAGGATCTGTTGCTAGAATCTTGTTGCAGATACAGCACACCTTCAGGGCTCCAGTGAGTCCATTCTTCAGGGCTGTTTTGGTATCAAAAGGGGGACCTGTGGCCTGTGGTCATAATGTTATGCCTGATCGGTATCTGCATGAGTGGTGTGGTGTACACTGTTACTGTAACTTGTTTATATGTAAAACCAGGTTATAACTTTTCATCTTCCACTTTTCACAGTTGCTAATTCTTTTTTGCAGTCATGATTCACATTGCTCATGTTGAACTCATTGTGAATCATGTTGCTGCATCTGTGGAAACATATGATGAACTCTTGGGAACATAAATGGCTCCTTTCCACCACTAAAACTCTGTCTCGGTTATTTTTTTGTTTAAAAAAAGACCCTCACTCCTCTCCACAGTGACGTCCCCCTAAACTTACATTACTCAGAAAATCTGCCAACATGTGCGTAGATGCTGAAGTCCAACGTAATGGACTACACTCTGTTATCTGGATAAATGTTAAACAGAAGCTAGATGTAGTGTTCCTCCACTGTCCATTAAGGATATGAGGAAAAGAAATGGTCAAGAACAAAGTGTATGGTGTATTTATAAAAGAAAATGGCTTTTAAATTGTATACCAAAACGACCACCAGAAAGTCAACTACAACTTGTTACATAATCATCATGACTGTTGTATCAGTTTAACAGTTTATGGGTTGACTTCTTTCTGTTCATTCACTGTTTACATCATGAAGGAAAAAGAAGGCAACAGGCTGAGAAATGAAGCTGTTGTGTGTCTTTGTGGCCACACGGGGGCAGTGCTGCATAAATAGTAGAATCTCTTCCTGGACACTTTTTCTAGACCTCTTTTTAAATGAATAATAAAGACAACAACAAAATGAATTACATCAGGATCTGATATGTTTTTTTTTTTTTTTAGCTTTATATATTTCAGAATGCCTAGAGTTTGTTTGTTTCCCATGTTTTGTGATACAGAACATCTCCTCTCAGACGGCTGTTGTCTCATAATGGGTCATTACCTGGTCTGATGGGGTGTTTGTTCCATTTATAAATCAAGTGATTGATTTGTGAAATGAGAGATGGCCTCTGACCTGCTGACTGGTGTCTGATCTTCTCTGCTCCCCTCAAATTTGACAACTACTCAGCTAATGTGATGGTGGACAGGAAGTCACTAAACCTGGGACTCTGGAAACACATTTCTAGGGATAAAAAGTTAATGTAGATCGTTTCAGGGGATAAATATGAAATGATCGATTTGGCGATTATACTAATATAGTAAGAAAAGAATGTATGAAGAAAAGATTTTTTATCTATACACTTAAGCAACGACCAGAGTCTTAGAATTGCACTTTCACCAGGTTTTACTTGACTGAACAACAGAACTTCTCTGTCTCCTTTATAAGGGGTCACATCCTGAGTTACACAATGAGTCTTTCAAATGTGTGCGATAACCCACTGCATGTGTAGTCGTGCTGAGACCGCGTGGTCTTATTTTTATTACCCCTTGATTCAGCTGTGACCTGCTTATCAAGTCTTTTTTACAAGTACATCATAATTATCTGCTCTTTGCAGACATAAGTTGAGCAATGGTTTAACAAACTTTCCCATCAAAAACATGAAGGTTTAGCTTTAAGCTTATTTGTCCAAACAACAAAGGATAAACTGCCAGCACCTGGATTGAAACAGAACATAGTAGTGTTGGATGTAAGTAAAGGAAATACAAGTATAACTGTGACTATGGAACAAATCTCCTTCAATGTTAAACCTTAATGTTAACCTGATTGTGTTTATTAGAAAAATCAGCCATTACAGTGTCTGTGATTGCTTCACATAGTTAACTCTGGTTGTCTGTGGGTTTGTGTCAAATTTGGAGTGAACAAAAGCATAAAAACTGTGGAAGATGCAGACTGTGAAAGTCTAGTTTATTTCATGAATACAATTATTTTTTTACAGTCGCTAGAACAAAGTAGCGTACATTCATGATAAAGTAAATACCACAACACAACATGGACAGTAAGAAGTAAACTGAATTGTCTTAGAACTTATTATATTCTTTAAGCTTAAAAGCAACACCCAGTATTAGACTGTTTGTGTTTTAAGCCTTTTATTCAAAGCTAGTATGTGTCAACACTTCTTTCTGCCAGCAGCATTATTGAAGTGACACTTTAACGACACTTTACCTGCTGATGCTTCACATCACAATCTTTATGACGAAAAAGCTCAGATGTCTGTGCTGTCACTTGTTATGAAAATGGACAGAACCTGGGCTCAGGCTTCCTCTTCTTCTTTCCTTCCTCTTTAATAATAACCATAGATCAGTAAAATAGCCATATTTTTAAACAAATGATTGTGATGAAGAGAATTTTTTTTTCCAGTGTGCATGAACTCAAAATCTTTTGAGTTTAAATCTTTTTTGTTTATCAACAACTGGGGAAATCCAAACTTGATGTACCAGGTCAACTCAGCGAGCTCCTGTCTTGACCGCTCCTCTGCTGAGCGCGCGCACACACACACACACACACACACACACACACACACACACACACACACACACACACACACACACACACACACACACACACACGAGTATCATCATAAATGCCATGATATCTTTCTTGTTCAAATAGTTTATTCACTTAACAAAGAGGTAGCTCGGAAACTCAGTAAGAAGGAGGAAAAATAGTTTAAGGACACTTTCTCAAATAAAGAGGATTTCATCATCTTTCTGTTCACAATACAGGCTAAATAAAAGAAGAGATACATCAGAAACAAATCAGTAGATCCAGAAATTATAGAGGCAAACTCTTTTCAGCTGTAGAGGTACACTTCATGTACTCATTAGCCTACAGTTCAAATGCCTGTGTTAGGGTGCATTGTTTCAGTTTCATTAAGTCTTCTTGCAGTTACATGATAATTATTATGCTGGAGTGATCAAAGCTCATAAACATCTGAGTTACACAATGAGTCTTTCAAATGTGTGGAATATCCCAGCTATAACCTTTGCTTTCAATTTGGTTAAATTTGGCATTCAGATCACAGACTAAACAACAAGTACAGTAGGTCTTCCACTCCGCAATTAAAAATAGCAACACTCATGTAAGGCTTTATTCTCCATAGAGTCAACATAAAGCAACATTAAATAACGGATCTTTCATCTGAAAAAATTACAGTTTGTATAAATTTACACTGAAGACCAAAATACACACACATACATAAAACCCATAAATCACTAAAACCTATTAAAACACATGGAAAATTACCTCATTTGTTGTGCTATTCAAAGATGTGTATGTGTGTGTATTCAGGCCAAGTCATAAAGAAAACAATAGAGGTCAATATACTTTATGTTCTACAGTCGCTGCAGATTAATGAAATATAGTGGAAACCTGAAGATTCTAGGTATAGTAGTTTGTGGGAAATAAATACAGTGAAGTGACCATTTAGCTCTTGTGGCATGAAACTGCTTAGTGCATTATTATTTGCTTTTCTACAATATGATATTTGTTTAATAACTGATTGATTTAGTGCATAAAATAGTTGATAAATAAAATGTTAAATATCTAATCATCATATCAAAAATCATATATTTGGAGGGAGTGTCTTTGACACATGCTGACTGCATTCTTCTTATAACCAGAACAGGAAGTGAGATCAGAGGAGAACAAGAGTGAGCAGTTTGGTGAAAGGAACAGGAAGGATGAAGAAGAGGTGAATATCCACGCAGTTTAAAAGGAGACATCATGGCACAATAAGAGCACAAGCTCTAAGATGAAGACTGGTAATGATTAAAAACTGCACTAAATAGTATCATTCTGTGACTTCACACTTTAGGTAGTGCATAACATTTACCACTTTATATTCATTTTACTATATGTTTAAATAAATAAAAACAAATAACTTTAAAAGGTGCTGTTATTGAGTGAAAACTCAAAAGACTTCAGGGCTGTTGTAAGCCCTGTATGCTTCAAGATCCTAGCAACACCCTCGCCAGCAGCAGCAAACTGATATGGACCAGTTTATGCCTTTTATTCGGTTGTAAACTCTGATATACTTTTATAATTAACCTTTGGGTGACTGCACAAAGACTGAGAGGGGATGACAGAGAGGGAGAAAGATGGAGGAACACAGCACACATAAGAAACAGGTAAGAGTGGACATGAAGTCAAAGTCAGGGGCATGTCCGATAATAAAGACCTTCCACCTGGCTACATATATGTCACTTCTGCTTTGCCCACATTCATCTATGGTGATCGCTCATAACTAAGCAGGGTGCTATGCTCTTATCAAACGATGCTCTTAAAATAATTATTACAAGAATATATTTTTCGTTATTGTTTTAGTTGAATATAAAATGTTTGTGTGTGATTGTCAGTACAAAGAGGAAGCGCGGACAGAGAGACTGGAACTAACAGAGATCAGGTGGATTTTTCACAAAATCTACATGCATTAAATGGATGCGTTGTGTGCTTTTCAGTAGCACTCTGCTATTAATGTGAATAATAGCATTTAGCAGCACATCTGGACTTTAACGTTTTGTGGGAAAACGTTCGTCACTCATCCAATTGACGTTCTGCAGTCGCACGCGGACTGGCAGGGTCCCAATCTTAATAAACCAGTGCAGGTATATGTTACCTGCACCCTGAAAACTTTGCAAGATCCCGTCAGCAATAGCACTTACCAGCTGTCAGTAGAAAAGGACTCCTGAGTGTATTTGTCTCTTAGAAACAGTGTCATAACTTCCCTTCAACGCATCCATGGCCGGCTAAAAGGTAAACCTGTTTCTTCTCCATCACCTGGTCAGCTCGGATGATATCAGTAAGGACATCTCCTGGTTTCATCTTCATGTTTCCCTCTCACCACATATCCAAACCGATATCATGACCAGCAGCTGTTACAGCTGTGGCTCCAGCCAACATCAGCTGATACTAGAAAGTAATATTAAATAAATTCTAACAGCAGCTGATCAAGCTTTAACCTGCTGCTGTTGTTTAGAGCGACCACCGCTGGTTTCCTCTTTCTGGCTCGAAATGCGCGATAAACAAACAAGAGAGAAAAGCGATCAGCTGATCATTGATCAGTTTCATCATTTAAGTAGCAACAGGAGAGAGAGGGAGAGAGAATGGGAGAAGAAGAGGCAGCTGGCCACGTAAAGACACAGAAGAACTCCAGCTTTGTGTATTTGTTTTTCATTCAAGCTGGAGTCCGGGACAAATCGGGTTCCTTTTCAATACGAAACGCGGCCGGTCAGGCGGCCACCACGGGTCTCTCCTCCTCCTTCCTCCCCTTTCCCTCATCCACCTGCTGTACTCAAAATTTGTACTCAAGTACAAGTACTGTTACACTGCTTAAATTGTACTCAATTACAAGTAAAAGTACTGGTGTTAAAAAATACTTGAGTAAAAGTACAAAGTACTCTTCTCAAAAACTACTCAGAGTATTAATTACTTTTTAACAGACTGATGTTTTATTCTGTCGTCAATAGCAGGCATTCAACTCGATTCACCAGTATAAATATTTATGTTCAAAGCACATTTCTCAGACGAACAAGGTATAGAAAGGTAACTTGTTTTGTAAATAAATGTAGATATAAAAGAAGGAATTTTGTTTGTTAAAACAATGACAAATATGTTTCTGAACATGCGTAGAACCGTTTAAACTTTTCCCCATACACTGAACAACAGGCAGGTGAGTGTCTTAAACTCTTAGCATTTCTGTCACACTTTACTTTCTGAACCTTTTGTTCAGTTTCAGCAAGAGCTGGTTTTCTAAATTAACAGAGGCAATCCGACTTCGTTTGGCAGTGAAGAGTAGACCAGCACAGCTAAAAAGTCGTTCACACGCACCAGAAGCAGGCAGAGCTGTGTTCAGTTTAAGAGAGAGGTTTTTGATACCTGAGAAGGAGTGCAGCAGCTCCATGGTGTCTGTGGCACAAGCAAGGTAACCATCAAGCTCAACTGCACTTTGCAGCCTTCTGGAGATTGGTCTGGAGAAGAATTCATCTTCATCAGATGACTCTCTTTGCTGATCCTCACTCTCATGCTCTGTCGTTTCAAGATGTTGTTTGATGTATGTCAAGGCTGTAATTGCAAGTAGATAACACAATTTTGTTATTTAAATTTCAGTGATTATTCCTGAACACAAATTTAAAAACGGCAAATTCTCAAAAAGGATTGTTTAGTATTCAGGACAGACCATCAATAACTTACAATGTATTAGGTGAAATACTCACTTAAGCATGTGTTCAAATGTAAAAATAAACAAAAATGGGATCACATGAATCCTTACCAGCCTCTATTACATCTGCTCTGTCAGTCCAGGAAGTCTTGAACTTGGGTAAGAGGACTGCAGCTGCAGCCAACTCTGGATCCTCCATCATCGCTCCAAAACGCTTTTGAAGGCCATTTTGCAGGGCTCTAATGAGTGGCACGCATGTCTTGCTTGATGTCGCCAGCCTGCTAAGTTTGGACAGTAGTTGTTGGATTACTGGCAGGAGCCATCCCATAAAGGAAGTGGACTCAGACTGAAGAATGTTTGAAGCTTTCACCAGTGGCTTCATGGTGGTACAGTACTCCCTAAGGAATGCAACTTCTGCAGGACTCAACCTGTAAGACACAACAACAAAACCCACCATGACTATAATAGGGATCTTCTGATTTAATATTAAGAGTCTGCTCACGTTTTTAACCATCCATTAAGGAAAATTCACAAAATTTGCAACCATATTGGTAGGTGTCCAATTTTACTCACATTTTCACCTTGAACTCCTCACAAATGCTCCTGATGGCATTTTCCCCCTTCTCATCAATTATCCTTTCAATGGCAAGGTAGGTTGAATTCCATTGTGTTGCATTGAGACGAATGATCTGTAGTTCACACTTGTCCTCTACCACTTCATTAGCCAAATGAGACCGGCCAGTTTTGTTCCAAATGGCCTGGCATTTTGCAAAGGTTGCACGGGAGAGCCTCTTGTAGGTTTCATTCATGCTCTCTGCTAGGGCAGCATCAGATGTTGCCACAAGGTTTAGCAGGTGACATGCACATCGCTGATGAGGCGGGAGTTGATACTCCAAACCAGAGTCTTCATCAAGAATTGCACTTGCCTCATGGTAGTCAATATGGTCAGTCAGGTCAATAGTTTCTGGGTCTGCTTCATCTTCAGCTTCATCTGCATCATTTTGTGCCCCAAACATGTGGAAGGCCTTGACAAAGTTGGATCCACTAACAGTTGTGGTTCTTACAACTTTGCCTCTAATCTTGTATTGGCAATGGATATCATCAAGCGCACCAGCAAGCATGTCAAATGTGTGAGACCCTCTCAATCTTTTGCATGCTGGTGCTGCAGATCTTCTTTCCAGGGACTCTTCCTCCAATGGCATGTGACTCCAAGGTAACTTTTCTGATGAGCTGACCAACAATCAGTAGTGGTAGCAACAAATTTGACTTTATCCAATGCTGCAACCAAAGTCATCTTCATGTGATCAGCAGCTTCACAGATTCTGGCACGGACAGTGGGTCTGGAGATGACTTTGGCTTGAGGTTGTAATGTGGTAACCAATTCTTTGAAAGATGGCTGTTCTACCACTGCAAATGGCTGTAGACCCTCACATGTGAAATTGATGACAAGCATGTCAACAGTTGCTTGTGGAACATGTTTGTTTGCAGCTCTCAACATCAGGTCTGGTAACTTGGCTTGTGTATTTGCTGAGAGCTTGTTTGGTGTGGCTGTGGTCTTTCGCTGACGAGATGTTGATGCCACAGTGACATTGTACTGCTCAATCTTCGATGGATGTTTCCTCTGTAGAGATAAATATTATCATACGTCAGGTTCATACATTACTTCATAACATCACTGTGATTAACACTACAGGAAAACACATTTTTAAAACATCATTCAACTAGACATGAGCTAATCTTTGATTGTTTAGCATAGTATAAAAGAGTGGTGAATTTGGTCAAATCTTGCAGATATATTGCTGTATTTATTTACAAATGTAAACCAATTTTGAACGATCATTGCAAAAAACATGAATTTCTGTATACATTCTAAGTTCTGTAATCTGTATACTATTTATAAAAAGAGTATCGACCAATGTATCAGTATCTAAATTTTTAACTCCTTTTTATCAGTATCACCCTAAAGTTTTCAGTATTAGTCAGGTTCTAAAAATACTAAGAGAGCAAAATATGTGTATATAGCAAATGTAATTTAAGAAAAGGGATCACATACACAAAAAGGCTGCCCATACAGCTAACAAATAAAAACAATCCACATTATGTTCTTTAAAAAAATATATCATATTGGGAAACATATAACCCTACTGATTAAGAGCCACGTCACTATGATAGACCTATATCAGGCCAATGATCCTGATCAACTGATCCATCAATCGGGCTCTGGTACATGTCAGCTGAGAGCTGGAAGATTAATTTGAGATGCAGCTCAGCACTGTGTTCAAATTTTGTTTTTGTTTTTTATATAGGCCAGCTGATTGTAGGCCTGTGAGTTTTAAATGACTACAAATTTAATTTATTGTAATGACGGTGGTTATCCAAATAATAAGCTAAAACATTCCTACGAATTTAGCTCAATTATGCATGCACACACGCACATTAGCTAGCTCCGTCTTATTTTAATATCAGGCTAACCAATGGCGGTGACAATATCTTAAGACCTGGTCTTAAGATCTTAAGTTTCATTCCCCTCCAGAAATCACTTCATGCATGATTATCAGGAACCTTTGAGTAATGACAGCACTTAAATGAGTGTTTCCTTACCATATTCCACTTTGTCACCAAGTTTTAGGATGAGAACGTTTTATTTCTACTTCTATTATTTTTTTTATATCGTTGTTATTATTTCTGTTGTAATTTGTGTTTGTTTGTTCAGTTTTTCAGCCTTGTTGCATTTTTTTCTATTTCCGTTGTGTTTTATTCAACTTCTGTTACATTTTGCAGGATTTTGCAGCTTTTTCTATTGACGAGTGTTTTCTTCAGGGACACCATATTATCATTATCTTTAAAACTGCATTTGAAACTTTATGCTGAGTTTTTACTTTCTGCAGTTGAAGTTATCTAAAGAAACTGTGTGTGGGTGCAGCTGAAAAAACGTCTTTTGGCAAATAACACAGAAATTCTGAAATCCTCTACTGCTTATATCAAACAGAATAAAAGAAACCAAAGCTAAACTCTAAAAGATTATTTATTTCAGCTTGTTTACAGTTATCCACACCTCACAGCTTTTTATGGGTTGATAGTTTTCCTGATCCAATCTGCATACTCAGGATCACAGAGGTCCATGAAGGCAGCCGGTGCTCTGCATACAAAGTCTGGATCTCCCACAAAAGAAGAGACCCCATAAATCCTGCCATTATGAACCACTCCTCCACCAGAGTCTCCCTGCAAGACAGAAATACAGTTTCCCAGTTTTATAAAATCTTTCTGTATTTTGAATGTTTAATAAATGCAGCTGTGAGCTGAGGGATCATGCAAACTCACTCGACATATATCTTTCCCAGGACTTTGTCCACAGAACCAGTGTTGATAGCTCTTGACTCGGTGGACCTCAGGGAATTTTTTCAGTAAAATATCATTGAGCTCTGTACAGCTGACAACCTCAGTCTCTGCACAGTGAAGAGAGGGTGATTCACCAGGTTCTAGAAAAAAGGGACAATTAGTTCAGCTTAAAGCACTTTTTTAAAAAATTATGCAGATTTGTATTTTATGCAGAAATGCAGCAGAAAGAAATAAAATGGTCTGAGCGTTTGTCGGCCGCATTTGGAGCAGCCTTCGAATTGGGACAGCCTTCAGCGCCTGGCTGTGACATAATCGGCCTTCAATTGCAGCCTCCGAAGGTAGTAGCCCCTGAATTGGGGCATAGTTAAAGATAGCCTTCCTGAAAAAATTCATTAGTGTGTTTAACAAAGGCTTGAACTTGTGACACAGCATCACATAAACTCATCACCTTTTGTCAAAGTAACAGTTGCTGACTGGCTAAGGAAGCAGGCAGGGAGAAGAATCTGTATCCCTCCATGAGAGAGAGGAAGGGATCACAGCTGGTGAGTTTCTATTGTCGCACAAAAGGACATTTTATTGACACCTGTTCTTTGCGGTTAACCAACATCCAGCAGTCATAGTAGGGATAACGGCAGGCAAAATTAATCAAGCACCCCTACATAGACTTTTGCTCAGCGCTAAATTCGCCTCTCAGATAGTTTCCCATTCACTTCGAGCCCTCATAGATTCCAAACACAAACACATTTTGGGGCTCAAACCAAAGCCATCAAGCTCAATATTCCTTTGGGGGAGCTCCCAGAAACACTTCACTTATCCATTCCAGATATCACCCATCGTACAGAAGTGGTAGCTCTCATTATCAGCCAACCACTCCAAACATATTAAGATGCATCTCTTTGAAGCCCCTGGTATTAGGACACCCTTGATTAAGCAACCACAATCCTCACGTGGAACAAAAGCTCTTCTTCTGGTTCAAGCAATGATTGCTGTGACTATTTAAGTCACAGCAATCGTTGTCGGTCCTGCGTGCTGCACAACAACATTCAATATTTAGTATTTACTGTTAGCTAGATTAATGCGATGGTGCTGTGTTTATTATGTCGCCCTCGTTTTTGCTTTTTCTCTCTCAACAGGTGAACTGGGAGATTTGTTTCCTTTTTAAGTGTCCTTTCTCACTGTCCCCCTTCATCTTTCTTTCTCTCTTTCCTATCCCCCAGCCATGTCTGTAACAACTGAAAATAAAATGAAATAAATAATAACAACAAAGGTTGATCAAATTGACCAAAAAAAGCAAGGCCGCGATGATCCACTTGGCAAAGTAAATCCGTTGGGCATCTTTGTTGGCTTTCAGACATCAGTTCTAACAGCTACAACAACAACAGACAGGTCCCTTTGCTGTTGCATTGATATTTCGAGGTTTGAACAACATTACTGTTAAAAATAAATACCCATTACATCTGTTTTTCTCTGCAATTGAAATTTTGCAGGGACACACTGTTTGTTATTTTGTTTTTCTTTTTTGTTTTTTTTAAAGTGGATTTATGCAATACTTGTAATCTAGTTCATATCAGTCAAGGAGATGAATAGAAAACAACATTCAAAACCCAACTTGTTCATTTTGAATACTTAGTAATGCCATTCTGACACACCAACAACTCTGATATTGGTAAATGACATCATCTGAGACTTTCTGAACTAGTTTGTGTTTACCTTTCTTGAAAAGATCTGGATCTTTTCCAGGAACCTCTCTGAGAGTCAGTCTGTCATTCGTCAGGTTTTCCAGCACTTACTGAAGAACAAATTGTATGTGAAAAGTGAGAAGTTTAAATTTTAATCCTTACTCTATCTTGTCCCTTGGCTGTGTCATCAAATGATCAAACTAGCACAGACCCCAGCCAGAGTCCAGGGAGTTATGGACTTGCCCTGAACCAGCTACCAGAAAACATTTTCAGTGTTTCCTTGGCCTTGCCAATTTCTACCGTAAGCTCATCCGTAAACACAATAAGATTGTACTGCCACCAATGTCAGGGCTCAGTAGCCAGCAATGAGAAAACGGACTTGGCAGAGAAACTGTGGCTCAAGAGTTGGCTGACTGGGGCACTGAAACAGAGCGAAAAGAGAGTCAAGGTGGTTCTGAGAAGTGCGAGCAAAGTCCAGGTGAAATGTCTAAAGTCTTACCCATTTGCAGGTAGAGTGAGCTGGAGGGGAAGGTCTTGGTAGGAGTGGTTGTGGTCTTGGTGGGTCCAGTGAGGATTGATCCTGAGGTTCCAAGCAGTGAAAGGGGGGCAGGCAGGTGTGGATGGATATCATTCAGTGAGATATTACTGGCTTTGATGGAGCAGAAGTGACCAGCATCCAGGTTGGAGAAATTATGGTAAGATGGAGAGAGTATGTCCATAAACTGACAGAGAAGACAAGAGAAGGTACGTAACAGGCACTATGATTAACACAGGATACAAGTAGCTGCAAACTAACATAGGTTAGCAGACATTCTGGCAAGGGTTAGTTGTAAGCGCCGGTCTTAAGTACTGCCGGTCTAATCAGCTCCAGCTGGAAGCCCTGGGAGGAGTGATGATGACCCAGACGAGCAGCGCCAGGCACTACGGAAAAACACTAACTCACCCAGACCAAGCAGGAAACCACTCTCACCTCTCCAAAGTTTCCAATCAGCTGGCATGAATCTGCTCAGAAGGCTTTCAAGAGACTTAAGGAACTGTTTTATCACATCTCTGTGTGTGTAATAAATCTGCAAGCGTAGGAGATATTAATGGTTGAAAAGTCTTGACGTCTTGCTCAAATCACTGAATTTACACACAAGTCATCAGTTTCACATCACTCAGCTTTTAAATTGGCTGTTTCTTTACACCTGACTTTTGCAATACTTCTCCCACAGCAGATCTGTGCAGCAGTTTGTACTTGTGTGGAGAGAGTAGTCTATAATTGAGAGCTCATTAACCCAAGTCAGACTCAATGCTCAGCAAGTACCACCAGGTGTCTTACTCTTAATGGAGTATTATCCTAGTATATTATTATTTTATATAACTAAATGAATTCTCCTGTCACTACTGACAGAGAAAAAAGACTGCGGCAGAAAGGCATCCCACCTTATTAACTGTGACTAGGCTTGGGAGACAGAGCTATTCATACATGGTTAGTCTGCTTACTCACATTTCATAAATGCTTTAGTGTGATAAAACTTACATCGACCATATTTTTCTATTCTATAAAAATCCACGAATGCAGATGCAAAATTACAAAAACAAACACACACAAAAAGTATAACTGTCCAAAAACTTATGGGCCTGCCTGTAGCTCCAAAATGAGTGCATTTCAGGCAGACGGAGGCTCGCTCCTCTCCTTATATCCAATCTTTTCAATGAAGCCTGCAGTGCAGGGGGAGTCCGACTGGTCTCAACTGGTCCCACTAATGCCGCTGCATTCATTCAGCACCCGTGTGGACATGAATGTTGATATTATAATTTCCTCTTCTCTACAGTTTCACGTTAGATACTTATTCCTGAGTCAAGGAGTAACACCTAAATCTTGCCAAACACAGATATAGATCAAATCACGGTACACTTGTTTTCTCAACAATAAACGCAATATCAGTATCGGAGTGAAGCAGATCCAAACGTCTGGGTTTTACTTAAAAAAATGGATAAGAAGGAGAATAAAGCACCATCCCTTTATCATTTTAATTTTATTCATGGAGTGATTACTTTGTGTAATTTAGCTACAGAATTTGTAATGTATCCATATTTGTTGTGCAGTCTGTTTCAGTGTTTACATTTCTTTAATTATAAAAACATGAAGAGGAAAAATTCATTAATTTTCATTAATTTCTTATTATATATATATATATATTTCTCTATTTATTTTTGATCGCATCTTAAAATTGTATTATTAGTAGTAGCAGTAGTAGTATAGGTATCTCATTAAGTTGGAGGAACCTCTCTAGTTTCCCCGCACGACGTCCGGATTTAATTTGAAGACGGACCACTTCCGGTCCAGCTGTCAACAGACCCTGCAGCACACGTGTTTCCACAGTTAAAATGGTGAGTATGTTGAACTGTGGGGTTTTCTGTTTGTATAGCGTTAATAAAATGCCTCTAAATGATCGGAGCTCGTCGTGTTTTTTAGCCGAAGATTCAGAGGGGAAAACCTGCGGAGAAAGTGGTTCATCCGTACAGCCGGAAGGCAGCTTATATGGCCCGAGAGGAGTGCAGACTTAGGAGGAAAGAGAGGTTCGTAGATGGCCGCAGAGATCAGCTCACCTTAACGAATCAATAGCATGTTGTTAGCCTCACATTTGAGCATTGTGTTAAACTCTTGCCATGTCTCCGCCTCCGCGCTGCGAGTCTGCAGATGCAAACACGAGCGTGGCTCCAGGGACATGTTATTAAATGTAACTTAGGCTGATTGAGACACTTCATCCTGCCTTGACAGTTTTCTTTAACCTCTTGTGTGAAGTAAACAGCGTCTGTGTGGTGATTTAAAGGAGGTTTAACTGGTTTCTTTCTGATGCTGCAGGCAAAAGACTGAGAAAGCTACTCGTCTAAGCAACATTGGTGAGAGCAAGCTTTTCGTTCATGTTATTGCAAGAGCAAAAAAGAAAAAGGTGTTTATTGATGTTTTCTTTCCTTTTTTTTCTTGTATCTCCAATCACAGGTGAGAAGCTCTTGTGGTTTCAGAGTGAGCTGGATCCAGCTAAGGCGACTTACACAAAAAAAGATGCCTGCGACATCATTGAGAGGTTTGGCTCTGGGCTTATGTTCATTTTGAATTTGGAGTACATTATTTTTCATTTGGAAGTGCACAAACAAAAAGAGAGAGAGACCGTACATGCATTAAACTGTGAGCCCATCAGCCAGTCTGTTAGCTGCCCCAGTCTCTGGTGAGAGTGTTTTCAGGGCTGAGACTTTATTATCCATCAGCTGGCCATTGTTTACAAAACGCTACATGTCATCAGACAGCAGGTGATGATTTCATTTGGGCAAATAGAGCCTAGGGCTGCCACAAACGATTATTTTGATAGTCGACTAGTCACCGATTATTTTTGTGATTAGTCGACTAATCAGATCATCATCCATTGGACGTAAAACTACAGCTTATTGCACCAGCAGCATCTGCTCTTATATAACTATCATAGGCTTACAGCTTTAAGTGTTTAAGGTATGTGCTAACTAAAAATAAAGACAAGATGATAGTTTATTAAATTTTAATGAAATTTGCAGATTGTTTCGGTAAAGTTTAATAAACTCCTTGCTATCTAAAATATAACAGGACACTGGAGTAAATTCTGGAGCATCTCACACTTCTGATGATCAGTTGTCTGAGTAGCGAAAGACGGCGGTGGGTTTGAAAACGATTTGCCGGGTGTCCGGTGTTCTCACGGGCTCTTGTGCCATTTTTATTTGAATGTATTCCTTTTTATGTGAAACGAAGATACAGATCAATCATATGTGTGTTTTATGAGTTTCAGAGTCTTTTGTGGTCACATAAATAACAGTTTAAGCAAGGAATTTACAGCACTGACTTTTCTTCATAACTTCTGCAGTTCTCTATGGTGTGCTGGATATCCATGTCAGGGGAAAATCCTGATTGTGTTGCCAAGTCGATCAGTTTGTCGCCAATAAAAACATCTTAAAAGACCAGCTTCTTTTATCGCTCCCAGAACAGTTTGGTGACAATCTTTGCATTTTCCAGCACAAAGGAGCATTGTGTCCCGAGGAAAAAATGGTAATTAAGCGGCCTGAAGATCATCAAATTAACTACCTAGATCCTAATGCCACCATAATCTAGTTACAGTCCTTAAAAGAAAAAGCAGGTGAACAAGCAGAACCCCAGAAACTGTGATGAGCCTGGAGCACTGATGAGCCAGGAATGAATCGCAATCGAGTA